>NC_090936.1:950805119-951430119 GCF_040938575.1 Ambystoma mexicanum
GATAGAACTGATTACAGACAGCTGTGGACTTACACTGAAATACCTATTTTGAAGAATAAGACTGCACAATATCCTCTCTAACCTCAATAATCATACTCGAGAAACGATTTTGCAAATTTTCAGCACTTGTCTTCTGTAAAAGTGAGGACGGTTTTGAGAATGCGTGTTTCTCATAATTTTCAGTACAGAGAAAGGAGTTCAAGGTCGATTATTGGCTTATTGAATGGCTGAAGAATAATAATGTTAAACTGTGGAAATATTAACTGAGGTGAGCTTTTTTCAGAGCTCTCAAGTGGCCATCTAGATAACCGATGCACCAAACTCGCTGAAGGAGCCAAACTAATTGTGTTTCAAGAATGAGGGCTTCAGTAAACTAAGGGTTAGAGAGTGTTTCAACTGAAGAGGGGTAATGATATCCATCACCAAACAAATCTTATCGTCATTGAAAAGATGAAAGGCATCATTCAGCTTAACGAAAAGATGAAAGGCATCATTCAGCTTAACGAATGCGTCAAGCGGGCCTAACAAACTGGCAAGAAAAGAGGCCATGGATGACATAATAACTAAACGTAAAGTCCATTTTAGCACTGGAGTGTTATATTCTTGTCCACAGTAAGAAAAAAAAAGAAGTAGTAACATTAAAAAAGACCAGCTGGTGATCGGACCATACCCCATCTACAACTCTTCCTTCAAAACAGAATTGAGAAGGCTGACAACCAAGTCAAGAATATTGCCTTTAACATGGGTCAGCAGAATACAATTCTGACATGTCAAGTGAATCAAAAGATTGAGCTGAACAATTGGGTGACGGCAGGAACATTTCCCCCCCAGAACATTAAAATCACCAACAAAAAATTGAATGAGAAGAATGAAGGCAGGCATTCATAATACACTTCATTACGTAGAAAACACCTCTTAATTACCAGGAGGGTGATGCATTAGATACATAGATCATGGATGTTTGAGCAATAAACTTAATCGCAATACATTGAAAAGGGCATGGAGATAAAATAAGATTTTTAACACTTAAAACAATTAGAAAAAATCATAGCAACTCCCCCACCAATTCTCCCTTCTATATACTGGAGAAATATATGGTTTGTTTGTACTATAGAGGTTTGGATGAAAGCAAACTGGATGTGTCTGAACAGTGGCAAAACTGAGCTGATGATCTTTGGTTCCCATCAATCTCAAGCTAAATTAAGCCAGGAATACTCTATTTTAAGATCAAAGCTCCCTCATCCAAGTCTCAGAAAAAGTGAAAACAATAGGAATCTATCTGGAAGCGTCCCTTAGCTCTGGAGCCCATGTTGCCTATTTGAACTAAAGCTGTTAATACCATCTGAGACTGTTAAAATGTATTAGACCGTACCTGAGTGAAAAGAACATTGCAACTATTGCAAGGGCCACAATCCTCTTCAGGCTGGACTATGGACATGCCCTACTGGCCAGAGCAAGCAAGGGATGTATAACAAGCTGCCAAATCAAAAAACAACTCAGTTTGAATTGTCAGACAAAAACAAGAAAGGACCACATCACAGCTGACAGAAAAGGCCTCCACTGGCTAGAAATGGAGGACAGGATAAAGTTCAAAATCTTGACTATGGTACACCACTGCTTGTTTGGAAAAGAACCTGTCTATTTGAAAGAGCAGGTTACCCTCTACACCACGGGTCGATCTTTAAGATCAGAGGTGCATGGACAGATCATACGGATCGCAGCCAAAAAAGCAAATGGACTTGGAAGATCACTTCCCATAAAAGCAGCACAGGCCTGCAATGGGCTTCCAACCTCGCTAAGGCTTGAGAAAAACTGCACAACATTTAGGAAAAGACTAAAAACCAACATTATTGAATAAGCATAGAGCTAGGAGATGACAATTTATCTGCAATGTTCTGTTATATTTGTCTTTGTCTGTTGTCTATATGTATGCGCCCTGATGCCCGCGGGCTTCGGTGTGATATACATATATAAATAAAACACCAAAAACATGTTGGGAGTGTGCATGAAACCAACGGGTCGATTCATGGAAATAATGTGTGCTGAAATTTTCAGCGCAAGCGTGCGAAAGCATGCGAATCGCAGTGCCAGTGCGAAAATCGCAGCGAAATCCGTGCGCAGCGATTCATGGAATTCCGTGCGCGAGGAAATTCCAGGATGTGCGCCAAAATACTGCATGGCGCATGCTGGCGCACACGTCTTCAAACCGTGTGCACTAAGCGCACAGCGAAAGCGCACATAGCGCGGCGCAGACAACAAAAGTAGGCGTAACACGGGGCGTGACACGCGGAATGGGGAACAACGCGTGAAAATGTGGGCGTCACTGGGGAAGTACAGGAGGCAAGTGCGCGGAACGCCCACACGCTCACCTACAACACGTATTCATGGAATCGAATAGGGCAAACCAGCGCACGGGCAAAGACGCGCACAGGCCTAAACACATCCGCCACACAAAGGCAGGCGGTACCGTCCCTGCGCATAAAAGAAATGTGCGCCAAAATGTGCGCTAACAAAAAGGATGTATATACAGCCATGATGAATGTCCCATACTGTGGCCCTCTAGGACAAATGACGTGCAAAGGGGTAAGCGACAAACACTGACACCTGCTGTGTGAAAAATAGTGTGTGCGTGTATTTCGGGGGTGCATGGGAAGTTTCACACGTGATAGGCCTTGGGCGAGCGGGGTACGTGTATTTCAGGGGTTTGCGTGAAGTTTCACACGCGATACGCCTTGGGCGAGCGGGGTACGTGTATTTCAGGGGTTCACGTGAAGTTTCACGCACGATTGGCCTTGGGCAAGCGGGGTATGTGAAAATCTGGGGTGCGCGGGAAGTTTCACATGCGATTGGCCTGGGTACGTGTATTTCAGGGGTGCGCGGGAAGTTTCACATGCGATTTTGCTGTCAGAGTGGGGATTGTGTATTTCGGGGATGCGCGGGGAGTCCTACACGTGAATTGGCAGTGTGGGTCCCCCCAGGTGTCCCCTCTACCTCCTCCACAACCCCTGCAGGCAGCCCACACCACAGAGGACTACCCTGCACCCCTGGTCATGTCCCGCAGGCAGCCCATCCACCATGGGCATGCCCCCCAGCCAAGGCACATGTCACCTTGCAATATGATCAACAACTCATGTCCCCCTGCACCCCCACCCCCCAGCAGTCAGGGGCACCTGGCAGCAGGCCCCTACTCATGTCCCACTCATGTCCCCCTGCACCCCCCCCCCAGCAGTCAGGGGCACCTGGCAGCAGGCCCCCACTCATGTCCTACTCATGTCCCCCTGCACTCCCACCCCCCAGCAGTCAGGGGCACCTGCCAGCAGGCCCCCACTCATGTCCCACTCATGTCCCCCTGCACCCCCACCCCCCAGCAGTCAGGGGCACCTGGCAGCAGGCCCCCACTCATGTCCCACTCATGTCCCCCTGCACCCCCACCCCCAGCAGTCAGGGGCACCTGGCAGCAGGCCCCCACTCATGTCCCACTCATGTCCCACTCATGTCCCCCTGCACCCCCACCCCCCAGCAGTCAGGGGCACCTGGCAGCAGGCCCCCACTCATGTCCCACTCATGTCCCCCTGCACCCTCACCCCCCAGCAGTCAGGGGCACCTGCCAGCAGGCCCCCACTCATGTCCCCTTGCACCCCCACCCCCCTAGCAGTCAGGGGCCCCTGCCACCAGGCCCCCACTCATGTCCCCCTGCACCCCCACCCGCCAGCAGACAGGGGCACCTGCCAGCAGGCCCCACTCATGTCCCCCTGCACCCCCACCCCCCAGCAGTCAGGGGCACCTGCCAGCAGGCCCCCACTCATGTCCCACTCATGTCCCCCTGCACCCCCACCCCCAGCAGTCAGGGGCACCTGCCAGCGGCCCCCACTCATGTCCCCCTGCACCCCCACCCCCCAGCAGTCAGGGGCCCCTGCCAGCAGGCCCCCACTCATGTCCCACTCATGTCCCCCTGCTGCCAGCAGGCCCCCACTCGTGTCCCCCTGCACCCCCACCCCCCCAGCAGTCAGGGGCACCTGCCAGCAGGCCCCCACTCATGTCCCACTCATGTCCCCCTGCACCCCCACCCCCCAGCAGTCAGGGGCACCTGGCAGCAGGCAACCACACATGTCCCACTCATGTCCCCCTGCACCCCCACCCCCATCAGTCAGGGGCACCTGGCAGCAGGCCCCCACTCATGTCCCACTCATGTCCCCCAGCAGTCAGGGGCACCTGGCAGCAGGCCCCCACTCATGTCCCCCTGCACCCCCACCCCCCAGCAGTCAGTGGCACCTGCCAGAAGGCCCCCACTCATGTCCCACTCATGTCCCCCTGCACCCCCACCCCCTAGCAGTCAGGGGGCACCTGCCAGCAGGCCCCCACTCATGTCCCACTCATGTCCCCCTGCACCCCCACCCCCAAGCAGTCAGGGGCACCTGGCAGCAGGCCCCCACTCATGTCCCACTCATGTCCCCCTGCACCCTCACCCCCCAGCAGTCAGGGGCACCTGCCAGCAGGCCCCCACTCATGTCCCCTTGCACCCCCACCCCCCAGCAGTCAGGGGCCCCTGCCAGCCGGCCCCCACTCATGTCCCACTCATGTACCCCTTCACCCCCACCCCCCAGCAGACAGGGGCACCTGCCAGCAGGCCCCCACTCATGTCCCCCTGCACCCCCACCCCCAGCAGTCAGGGGCACCTGCCAGCAGGCCCCCACTCATGTCCCACTCATGTCCCCCTGCGCCCCCACCCCCAGCAGTCAGGGGCACCTGCCAGCGGCTCCCACTCATGTCCCCCTGCACCCCCACCCCCCAGCAGTCAGGGGCCCCTGCCAGCAAGCCCCCACTCATGTCCCACTCATGTCCCCCTGCACCCCCACCCCCCAGCAGTCAGGGGGCACCTGGCAGCAGGCCCCCACTCATGTCCCACTCTTGTCCCCCTGCACCCCCACCCCCATCAGTCAGGGGCACCTGGCAGCAGGCCCCCACTCATGTCCCACTCATGTCCCCCTGCACCCCCACCCCCAGCAGTCAGGGGCACCTGCCAGCGGCCCCCACTCATGTCCCCCTGCACCCCCACCCCCCAGCAGTCAGGGGCCCCTGCCAGCAGGCCCCCACTCATTTCCCACTCATGTCCCCCTGCTGCCAGCAGGCCCCCACTCGTGTCCCCCTGCACCCCCACCCCCCCAGCAGTCAGGGGTACCTGCCAGCAGGCCCCCACTCATGTCCCACTCATGTCCCCCTGCACCCCCACCCCCCAGCAGTCAGGGGCACCTGGCAGATGGCCCCCACTCATGTCCCACTCATGTCCCCCTGCACCCCCACCCCCATCAGTCAGGGGCACCTGGCAGCAGGCCCCCACTCATGTCCCACTCATGTCCCCCAGCAGTCAGGGGCACCTGGCAGCAGGCCCCCACTCATGTCCCCCTGCACCCCCACCCCCCAGCAGTCAGTGGCACCTGCCAGAAGGCCCCCACTCATGTCCCACTCATGTCCCCCTGCACCCCCACCCCCTAGCAGTCAGGGGGCACCTGCCAGCAGGCCCCCACTCATGTCCCACTCATGTCCCCCTGCACCCCCACCCCCCAGCAGTCAGGGGCACCTGGCAGCAGGCCCCCACTCATGTCCCACTCATGTCCCCCTGCACCCTCACCCCCCAGCAGTCAGGGGCACCTGCCAGCAGGCCCCCACTCATGTCCCCTTGCACCCCCACCCCCCAGCAGTCAGGGGCCCCTGCCAGCAGGCCCCCACTCATGTCCCACTCATGTCCCCCTGCACCCCCACCCCCCAGCAGACAGGGGCACCTGGCAGCAGGCCCCCACTCATGTCCCCCTGCACCCCCACCCCCCAGTAGTCAGTGGCACCTGCCAGAAGGCCCCCACTCATGTCCCCCTGCACCCCCACCCCCTAGCAGTCAGGGGGCACCTGCCAGCAGGCCCCCACTCATGTCCCACTCATGTCCCCCTGCACCCCCACCCCCCAGCAGTCAGGGGCACCTGCCAGCAGGCCCCCACTCATGTCCCACTCATGTCGCCCTGCACCCCCACACCCCAGCAGTGAAATGGCGATTCCATGACACAAACCAAAAGTCAACTATGCACATCAACACATGTCCGCCACACGAAGGCAGGTGGTAGCGTCCCTGCACATTAAAAAAAATGTGCGCTATCAAAAAGCACGTATATACAGCTCTGATGAATTTCCCATACTGTGGCCCTCTAGGACAAATGACGTGCAAAGGGGTACGCAACAAACACGGACACCTGCTGTGTCAACAATAGCGTGTATTTCGTGGGTACGCGGGAAGTTTCACACGCGATTGTGCCTGGGCGAGCGGGGTACGTGTACTTCAGGGGCTCGCGGGAAGTTGTGCTCGCGGGAAGTTGGGCTCGCATGAAGTTTTACACGTGATTGGGCCTGTGCAAGTGGGGTACGTGTAAATCTGGGATGGGCGGGGAAGTACAGGAGGCAAATGCGCAGAACGCCCACACGCACATGCCAAAAAAGACGCGCTAATCCAGAAACATGTACGCCAGCAGGAAGCAGGCATACGTGGACCCACGCAGCATAAAAGTGCGCGCAAACAACAAGCAATCTCAGACGCCAGGATGAACATACCGTTCCTAGCAGAAGTGGTCGTGGGATACCACAGGAGGATAGTCAGGCCCAGAATTTTCACACCCAGAACTAGCCTTTTTGGCATGCCTGATTACAAGGTGTATGGGAGGTACAGGTTTCCACCTCACATAATACTCGACCTGGTCAGTGAGTGGGAGGATGAACTCACATCACCCACCCTCTGCTCCCAAGCATTCAGCCCTCTGGAGAAGGTCCTCAATGCACTGCACTTTTTGGGTACCGGATCATTTTAGCGGACAAGTGCCATAGTGGGGGGGGTGTCACAGGGCACACAGTCATGCTTCCTACACCAGGTCTTGGCCATCCTGACTGCACGCCCATCAGTGCGCAGGCACATATACCTGCCCAGAACACCTGCAGAAAGGCAGGCTGTCGTCCAGGATTTCTACAGGGTGGCACAATTCCCCAAAGTCCTAGGTGCCATTGATTGCACCCATGTGGCCCTATGTCCCCCCAGGGCATCAGAGCACATCTATAGAAACCGCAAGCACTGGCATTCCATCAACGTGCAGGTAGTATGTGATGCCAAGGGAATCATCACCTCAGTATATGCCAACTATCCAGGGTCCACCCACAACAGTTTCATTTACAGAATGTCAACCCTAAACCGGGACCTAGAAGCTGGGCGGCATGGTGATACATGGCTGCTTGGTGAGTATAAATGCCACAGCACATGCATGCATGCCAGATACTGAGTAATGTCACAACCCCACTAATGATACCCATCACCACCCCCCCCCAGGGGACAGTGCCTACCCTCTGAGCACCCACCTGATGACGCCAATTCGGAACCCCACCACGCCACCCAAGGTAAGATACAACACAGCCCATATTGCAACCCGGGGCATAGAGGAGCGCACATTCGGAGTGCTCAAGTCACGCTTTCGCTCCCTTGACCGTTCTGGTGGGCAGCTGTTATACTCTCCCCCAGTAGTGTGCAGGATCATTGTGGCAGCATGTGTCCTGCACAACGTTGCAACATGCTGGGGCCTGCCGGTGGACATGGGAGTGCCCCCACATCCCCAACCACATGCACGCCCGCTGCGCATGGGAGGGGAAGGGCACGGGTGAGGCAGCCAGAACACAGCTGGTGGCTAATTACTTCACTTAGAATCACACCCCTGTGGAGTGCACACAGCCCTGCCACATACCAGCTGACAATCAATGATGATGACATGAGGGACAGTCAACTGTCACAACCATACCATCCTGCGATTGGTCACCTGGAAGTGTCACAATGTGTGCATCCCTACCTACAGAAACACCACCAATGCTGTGTCATCAAAAGAGACATATGCTGCTAAATGCATGACCCCCTTGAAAATACAACATGAGAACAGTGTCATGTCACCCAACCCCTGCCCAGCACCGCCACTCAACACACCATGGCAGGTCATGCTATGTGAGAGCAAACAAAGCAATCCCAAAAACCTGACACAAGTGTCACAAAGTGCATTGTCCCTAATGGAAACTGGCCACACACAATATGCTCCTAGTAATGTTGAACTAACAACACACATGGCCAAATACTTACCAACTAAACAATGCATCTAGACAAGTTCAAACATTTCTAAAACAGTACTAAGTTAAAGTTGTCGTAGTCATACAACCTGAATATGCCACCACATCGCCCCCTTCAAGCTGTAGTCTTGCAGCCTTCAAAACTGGTCTGTGTACTGCATACAACATGAACTCCATCTCCAAAGTAGACGGCCTTGTGAAGACATGAGGAATGAACCTGCAAATTCAGAGGGAGACATGGAAGCAAAATCATACATTAATATACCATGCAGTGTACAATACAACAACAATATACACAAGGAATGTCTACACAGTATTGACTACAGACTGCCCACACAGCTCATGGGAGCCCAACGTCACTGTGTACATCACTGTCACTTGGTCACACCCTTTGCAAGCCCATGGAAACGGGAAGCAGGAGGGGTGTGTCTCATGAACCCAAGCATCTAACCCAAACTCAGGACAAGCCTGCATGTGCCCAGCCGGAATACAGTGGATGCCCACGGGAGCCACACAAGGCAACACACTGTCAACATTTTTTTTTACATCAAAATTCAAAAATCAAAAATGGCCATTTGGGGGCTAGGGGGGGAGGCCACCCAGGAGGTCCGAGGACAGGGTGCGCACCAACAGCCACCTGTGTGGATGTTGGGGAAAAAAAACACCTCCATGGGCTCATGGCCTGCACGGCTATGCCAATGTGGGAGAACTGCTGCCGTCGGTCTTGTGACCCTCTGCTGCTGCATCAGAATGTGGTGGTGCTATGGGAGGCAGCCCACGCAAAGCCCTGGTATGGTCCTCGATGGCAGCAAGCATGCGGGTGTGGAAGGACTCGTTCTGGAGGATTATAGTGGGGAGATCCCCATGCAACACCTGACGTGATGCCCGGATCTCCTCCCGAGTTGCCCGCATCTCAGCTGAGAGCGTACTTGTGAGGTGCTCCAGCCGCTGTTCTGCCCTAAAATTAGCAGAAGTCTCAAGATCAAGAAGAGTCTGCCTGAGGTTATGGAGTTCTTCACTCAGGGCTTCCCTGTGGGCCTGGGACTCTATTGAGATGGATTGGCGCAGAGTCTTGAGTGCCGCCCGTCGGTCCCTATAGGACGCCAACATGTCTTCCCTGTGTGATTGGCAAATGGAGTCTGTTGCCTGCTGTAGTTCCTCCATCTGCCTTTCAGGGGGGATAATGGAAGTGGCCACCCTCTCCATTGCCTGAGCCATCATTTCAACTGATGGGGCCTGTTGGGTTGCCATAGAGTACATGGATTTCTCCCATACGCTATTGCCTGGTGGCGTACGGCCACCGCGTCAACGGGCACCATACCTGTTTGGGGCAAGGCGATGTGCACCTTGCTGTGCTGGCACCGCCTGAGGCTGCAGGACTGCATTCCCCCTCTGATCAGATCTGCTGATCAGATGCTGTGGAGTGTGACCCTGCATCCGTAACCGCCAAAGGAACCTCTACCAACACTGACATCCCCATAGAGGGATCTACCCCTGGTCCAGGTGGGTTGGACAGAACAGAATCCCTGCCAGAAACACTTACCTGTGATGGCACATAGGTCTCATCATCCGAATCAGCACCTGAATAGAGGTCTGGGGAGGTGCACCCAGAGACACCCCTGGAAAGTATGGTCTGCAGGAGGATTGGGTTCTCACCCACCACCACACCACGTCCCCCGCTGGTGCCCGGTCGTGCCTGGGATTCCTCCTGCATCTGCACCATCTCCTCAACCTCAACAGCATCAAGTGCGTCATCCCCTGCAAAAACATGAACGAGAAAAAGTGGAAACAGGCATTAGCACCATAGCACACAAATAGGCCTGTCAAGCTACAGAACCAGTACATGATTCACACATGTCCCACATGACTATAACCCTCCCATGCCTGCACTGTCACTGAGTAGTAAGGTGAGGCAAAAGGCAGACACTGATGACACAAATATGGGAGAGCAACACATTTGCTGCATGCTGGGTAGCACTGCCATCACACATTGGCCTGTGAGTGGCATGTCCAATACACATACATGACACATGGCAGCACACAGATGGCATTTAGCATAGCCATGGTACATTTGACAAGTACAGCCATATTTCAGTGATTGAGTACTGTCACCCATCCATGTGAGATGGACATGATGACATGAAAAATGCCACATACTGTGACTAAGTACACATGTGCCACTCACTGCAACACATGCAAGGTACAAGAATACAGTAATAGTTGGCTGATCTATTTTTCGTCACATTGACATCACAGGAAACATCTGTCATTTTCCACATGCAAACAGGCACTCATCTAAACATTTGTGCTGGCCAATACTCCATCAGCCTGAATGGTCTCATTGTGTACATAACCAGGTAAAGCATTGCCCCAGTGTGGCCAGTAAACAATGACCGAAGCATATCACATATGTCACAATATGGTTGATAAATGTCTAGCAAAAAAGGGGAGAGTGGAAAATATTATCCTGAAGGCACACTTACAAATTCTGACAAATGTATTTGCAAGATGGCAGTACAAGGTCAACTGCACAATTGTGGACCTAATAGGATACTGTGGGCAGAAGGGATGCAGTCATAGCCAAATACAAGGCACGTGATCCGATATGAGGAAGGAAATTGGTGACCCATAACACTCTGGAGTACACACCCTCACCTGGCACTCAATCAGAACCCATCACCCAAACAACATACACATGCACTACACACACACGCATGGGCCCTCACTGGACAATGTGTGATAATCAGGTAGTTCTCCCACACCTCGGATCTGTTCCTCTGTGACGAAGGTCCCAGCAACAGACTCATGTTCAGTGAGTTCGTTGTCCTCTTGTGAAGACCCACTGCCAGTCACCAGAGTAGCGGCATGATTTGAGGACAGCTTGTCCTTTGCTCTGCGTTTCAGGTTGTTCCACCGCTTGTAGCAATCATCAGCTGCGCGCCTCACAAATCCAAGGGCACTTATGTGGTTGGCGATGGTCTGCAAGTGTGCCTTACGTTGACCAGGTGTGGTCTTGGACCCTGCAGTCACCACCATTTCGTGGCTATGTTGCGACACATTGCTCACAAGTGCATTAAGCTCCGCGTCATTAAAGCAAGGCTTCCTTGACGTGCCGGAGTGTGTAGCTGTGCCTGGGGTCTCAGCCTGTCGGGCCAGAGCACCCTTCTTCCTCTTTTTAGAAGGTGGAGCGGAGCCAGAGTGGCTAACGCTGCTCTGGTCAGTAGGGGCAGAATCACCGGTGGACTGGGTTGTTGGAGTGTGCGAATGCACATTGACCATAGGACTTGGTGCAGGCATTGTCTGAAGTGTGATGTTGGCAGGGGGAAAATCAGTATGATGGACCAGGACCGACACTGTCCTGGCTGGGAGAGTCAGAGCTGGGGCGGATGGAGCTGCAGCTGCCCCTGCAGCCTCACCACCCTGCATACTTGGGGCAGCAGATGACATAGCTGCCCCAGATCCATGTGCCTTGGTGACAACTTACACCGCCACACGTGGCCTAGACTTGCTGACCTGGAAGTCAGCCAGGGATTCATTCTGTGCCAGGTCAGGTGCCACAATGGGCTGGTCCAACAGGGGCTGAGCTGGGATGGTCTCAGCCACATTTCCCTCAACCATGGGGGTGGGGAGCATGGGTGTCCCTGCTTGGTCCTCCACACATGGGAGTCTAGGGGCACCCTGCAAATCCTGGCCACGTCCCCTACCGTGCCCACCACGTCCACCTTTTGAAGGTCGGCCACCTTTGCCTCCCTTACCGCTCGGTCGCCTCCCAACCATGGCACTGATGTTGTGCGTACGGGAGGAGCAGTAAACTATTGTCCTGGGCAATTGGGGGTCAAAGGGGTAGGGTACTAGATGGAATTCATACCCTAGTGCTCTAACAAGGCTGTCTGTGACCCCTGGGGGAAGATGACAGGTCACGCAACGCACAGGCAGCCCAAAAACAAAAATAAACATGCACGCAACCCCTCGTAGACCACGTGTGTGGAAAAATGAACCCGCAATATGCTGAGACACCCAGAAACACAAAAATAAGCGTACGCGTAATACACGCAGCCTACAATGACCTCTGAAGGGGAGTGCGACACACGGGGCAAGCACAGTTGCTAAGTACGTGCGGAACTCACCGTCTGCCTGGAATAAGAACGTGAAAAATACGCACGTGGGCGCGTTGGCAACACCCCCGCCAAAAGAAGAATTGTACGCTGTCTGAGGAGACAGGACAAAAGGAGAAGTGAACACTGTTTGAGGAAACAGGCCCAAAAAAAGTAGAAAAATTAAAACTGTCAGAGGTAACAGGGAGTAGGAACTTGAAACGCTGTGAAGTAATCGTGTGTAAACCGTCAAGAAGTACAGAATTCACCCACTCGCTCTCCACGAAAAGCACGCACAAGAAAATGGCGTTCTACACGTACCTTTTAAACTGGCCCACACATACATGTCACTTACGCGTGTACGCGTCCTTTCCTCCAATTACACGTGCTGACACTCGGACGTGCAGCTTTTCCACGTGTGCTCTGTCATCAAGTGCTATGAGGGAAACACCCGCGCGTGTCACATCACAGACACGCTTACGTTCTAAGGGCCTTTGGTCCAATGAAATCGCGTACGTGCGCTGACGTGCTTAAGGGCCTTTCCTCGAATTACACACTGACGTGCAAGATTTTCACGTGCCAAATCCCTCCGTATCAAGCTGGCCACGCGTTCACACACGCAAGACCACGCTCCTGCCCAGAAGGCTGAATTACTGCCCCCCAGAGCCCCGAGCACGCTCCCACCTGCCATCTGCTGCTGCCTGATTGCCTGCTGCCCACGTGCGCTGCCATTTCTGCCTGCACATCAGCCAGGGGTGCTGTTTCTGTGACCACCCCTGCTGGAACCGAAGACTCCCGACTGCTATTCCATCGCTCCACAGCCCAGCCCCAGGACCCAGTTGCCCACCCACACCTGCCTCTGGGGTTGCCATGTCGGGCACTACACCATCTGGCACCACTGGTAACCCCCAGCCAGAGAGGCAGAGGGGCACCGGCTTCACTGCCACCGAAGTTGGTGTCCTGGTGGAGCAAGTCCTGGGGCAGTATGATGCTCTCTTTGGAAGTTTGTGCGCCGACAAGGAAGGACGGACTCGGATCTGGACGGACATCGTGACTGCTATCAACGCGGAGGGGGTGGCAGTACGCGTCTTCCAACATGTCAAGAAGCACTGGGAGGACTTCAGGTCCAGGACCCTCAACAAGGCCCAGCGCCTCTTGAAGGCAGCGGATGATAAGGGGCGTCGCGGCCACATGTCGGAACATCAGATGAGGGTCCTGGAACGCATATGCCCAGTGCTCCACGTCCAGGTCCTTGAGAGGCAGACCCGTCTGGAGTCGAGTGGTAAGTGTACATGCATACTGATTGGAAGCTGTGCATGTGATGGTTTGCCAGTAGTGTGCAGGTTGTACATGTGGTTTTGGAGGGCCATGTATGGATGTGTATGCACAGGGCTATGAGGCTGACACATGCAAGTCCTTTCATGTGTGAGACACATGGATGGTGTATGTGTGGGTAAGCATGCAGGCCAAATGCAGATGTGTGAGCACACATGTTTGGATTACTGTGTATGTAAGTTGGCATGGTTGTGGTGTCACACATGGATGTTGGTTCCAGCTGCATGTATCTGCACCGTGTACATGTGCATGTGTGTGTATTTGACAAGGGTGCAACAGTGAAGCAACATGGATGCATGTGAGACTGATATGTAGAAGACTGATTGCCAGATGTGACATGGAGGCCAATCTCATCTCTGCGACAGTTGGCGGAGGTGTACACATGCATGTAAGTGTGGTGGCGTATGTGCATGTCTAGTGCACTCCCTGTGTTTCATGTGATGTCTGGCTCACCTTTGGCTGCTCATGCTGTTGTATGTGTATGGATGGTGCTGACTGTTGCAATATGGCTGTGGAATAGCTCATGTGTGTGAGCTGCAATGACATGTGTGTTGGGGATTGTGATGCCATGTCTGAAGTTTGACAATGCCACTCGTGTACAACTGTCATGTGTGTATGAGTCCATTGTACAGTGCCCTGATGCCTGTCTCCTATCTCTCCCTGTCTGCAGCGTGAACTGATGAACAGGGCGGAGAAGGTGCTGTGGAGCACAGCGGCAGGGATCGCACCGCCAGCCGGAGACGCAAGGCCCGGCTCCCCTCCCAGGTTGTCATCTCGTCGGGGAGTGAGGAGTCCGTTGCCGCGTCCCAGGTCGCAGCTGCCGAGGGGAGGTCCAAGAGGTGGAGGTTGGAGTTGGACTCCTCGGCAGCACAGGGCCCGACGGAGGAAGATGGCACGGAGTCATCCAGGTTGGTGGGGGGTTTGGTGGAGGAGGAGGCCCTGCAAGGGACAGAGACGGGGTCTGGAGGTGGGGATTCCACTGGTGCTAGTGGTGCAGTGCAGGGGCAGGGACAGGAGGCAGCACAGGCCACCGCAGTGGTGCCTGTGTGTAATCCTGTCCCCGATCCTGTGACTGCATCATCTTGCACCAGCAGGGATACCTACGTCCAGACCCGTTCTCAGGGAGGGGATTGGTTTACACCAACTGGCCTTCCTCTCCCTGCAGATGTGGCTATCCGGCACCAGGTTGAGCCTGTCCTGGGTGGGGTGGCGTTGCGTCAACGTGCCTTGCGAGCTGACCTGCAGTTTTTTCATGAGGCTCGTTGACCGCGTTAACCCACTGGGACAGCTCACCAGGGCCGGATTCCTCTGTTTTCTGGACCTTGTTCCGACCCCCTCCTCAACTGAACCCCATATGTGCCAGTCGTCCTCCGTGCCATCTTCCCACCCATGTGTCACCTGGGTTGCCTGTGGAGCTGCCTCTGACCCTGCGGCCAGGCTGGTGGAGGACACATCCCTGCCACAGTCGGGAGTCGGACGTCCAGCAGGGGTGGCCACCTCAACAACTGCACCCCAGGTGGAGGATGATGTGCAGGCAGCAGCAGCCAGGGCACAGGCAGCGGCACAGCAGCAGCAGCAACAAGGTGGGAGCCATGATGGCTCGGGGCCATCAACATCGGAGGGGCAGGCATCGGCCATAGGGCAGGAGGACCCGGGAATGGGAGTGTCTTCCGTGTGGCAGCGGTTGGGCCACCAGATAGATGCAGAGCGGCAGCGGGCGGAAAAGCATGGTTCACGATGGTCAGGGTGGAGAACTCCATGTGTAGGGCCCTGAGGTGGGCCAAGTGCCTCGAGTCCATTCACAGGGACCTGGAGATCCAGATGTCATCGTCCCTGCGAACCCTCGGGCCATGGAAGAGGACCGCCTCCGAGATATCGAGCAGGAGTTCGATGATGCCCTGGCCCGGGACATCAACAAGTGAGCCGTTGGACTTGCCCGCTGCCCTTGTAAATAGTTAGTTAGTATTAGGTTTCCTTTCGTTTTTTCTTTATTTTGGACCGCTTGGACATTGGACTACATTTTTGTATATAGTTTTTTTATTAGGTAGTAGTTTTTGGTAGGTTTCATTTCTTAAGTTGGGCTTTTTTAATATTTTTTTTGTGTTCACCATGGAGCAATGGTTTTTATGAACTGTGACTTTGGACAACATTTCTTTTTGGATTTCTTTTGCTTATGTTTTCTTGATTTTCATAATTTATCGGAAATGGACCATTTCTTTTGTTATTCCCATTCTTGTGTGTTTAATTTGATTTACGTTCATGTTATCTTTAAAATATATTTTTTTATACTTCCATTTGTGGTATTATCTCATTGGTTTCATGCATGTCATGATATGGGTTTTGACATTCACTTGCACCCATTGTGTGTGTGTGACGGACATGTGTTCATTTACATACTTGCCATTGGGGTTGTATCATGTAATTGGCATTTCTATGTGGGTGAATGCAATACTTGGGTGGGTCTTTGGCATGTGGAGGCTGGCCATAAGGGCCAGGGATCTAGATTGTGATGACGTGTTGGCTGGGGGACATGAGTGGGGGACCGCTGGCATGTGCCCCGCACTGCTGGGGGGTGGGTGTGCAAGGGGACATGAGTGGGGGCCTGCTGGCAGGTGCCCCGCACTGCTGGGGGGTGGTGGTGCAGGGGGACATGAGTGGTGGCCTGCTGGCAGTTGCCCCGCACTGCTGGGGGGTGGGTGTGCAAGGGGACATGAGTGGGGGCCTGCTGGCAGGTGCCCCACACTGCTGGGGGGTGGGTGTGGAAGGGGACATGAGTGGGACATGAGTGGGGGCCTGCTGGCAGGTGCCCCGCACTGCTGGGGGTTGGGTGTGCAAGGAGACATGAGTGGGGGCCTGCTGGCAGGTGCCCCCCACTGCTGGGTGGTGGGGGTGCAAGGGGACATGAGTGGGACATGAGTGGGGCCCTGCTGGCAGGTGTCCAGCACTGCTGGGGGGTGGGGGTGCAAGAGGACATGAGTGGGACATGAGTGTGGGCCTGCTGGCAGGTGCCCTGCACTGCTTGGGGGGTGGGGGTGCAGGGGGACATGAGTTGGTGATCAGTGGTGCAAGCGGACAGGTGGTTTGGCTGGGGTGCATGACCAGGGGTGCGGGGTAGTCCCCTGTGGTGTGGTCTGCCTGCAGCGGCTGTGGAGGGTGTAGAGGGAACACCTGGGAGGACCCACACTGCCAATTCACATGTAGGACTCCCCACGCACCCCCGAAATTCACATACCCCGCTCTGACAGCTAAATCGCGTGTGAAACTTCCTGCAAACCCCTGAAATATACGCACCCCACTCACACAGGGCCTATCGCGGGTGAAACTTCCCGCGGACCCCAGTAATACACGTACCCCACTCGCACATGGCCTATCGCGTGTGAAACTTCACACGAACCCCAGGAATATTGGCCCTGTGCGAGCGAGCGGGGTATGTGTAGTTCTGGGGTACAGCATGAAGTTTTACACGCGAAAGGGCCCTGTTGAGCGGAGTATGTGTATTCCTGGGGTTCGCGTGCAGTTTCACCCGCGATTTCAGCAGGGTACATGTATTCCTGGGTTCGCGTGAAGTTTCACCCATGATTTCAGCAGGGTACGTGTATTACGGGGTTCGCGTGAAGTTTCACACGCGAAAGGGCCCTGGTCGAGGGAGTACGTGAATTTCAGGGGTGCGCAGCAAGTTTTACACGCGAAAGGGCAACGCCCGTGCACAATACGTCACAGACGCGCTTACGCGCTAAGGGCCTTTGGTCCAATGATATTGTGTACGTGTGCTGACGCGTTTCCGCGCTAAGGGCCTTTCCTCGCATTACAAGCTGACGTGCAAGATTTTCACGTGCCAAATCACTCCGTATCAAGCTGGCCACACGTACACACACGGAAGACCATGCTCCTGCCCTGAAAGCCATTTTCCTGCCCCCCAGATCCCTGAGCACGCTCCCACCAGCCATCTGCTGCTGCCTGTCTGCCTGCTGCCCACGTGCCCTGCTATTTGGTGCCTGCACGTCAGCCATCTGCAGGGGTCCAGTTGCTGTGTCCACCACTGCTGGAACAGAAGACTCCCGACTGGGATTCCATCGCTCCACAGCCCAGCCACAGGACACAGTTGCCCACCCACTCCTGCCTCTGGGGTTGCCATGTCGGGCACATCTCCATCTGGTACCACTGGCAACCCCGAGCCAGAGAGGCAGAGGGCCACCAGCTTCACTGCCACCGAAGTTGGTGTCCTGGTGGAGAATGTCCTGGGGCATTATAATGCCCTCTTCGGAACAAGACGCGCCAACAAGGAAGGACGGACAAGGGTCTGGACGGACATTGTGACTGCCATCAACGCGGAGGGGGTGGCAGTCCGTGAATTTCATCATGTCAAGAAGCGCTGGGAGGACTTCAGGTCCAGGACCCTCAACAAGGCCCGGCGCCTCGCGGAGGGGGGCTGGGTCAGCCTGAGCAACATCCAGATGAGGGTCCTGGAACGTGTAGGCCCAGCGCTCCACGCCCAGATCCTTCGGAGGCAGACCCGTCTGGAGTTGAGCGGTAAGTGGCCAAGCATTGCTGTGTGAGACAGGGCATGTTGCAGTGTGCTGGTAGTCTGATACTTGCCTGTATGTGTGACATAGGCCATGTATGGATATGTGTGTGTGCAGGAACATCATGGTCATGTGGGACCAGTTATGTGTGAACCACATGGTAGGTGCTTGTGTTTTAATGCAACATGGGGACCTCTATGCAGAATGCACATCTGAAAGCATGCCAGTCTCTGTTCCTGGACATGGAGGGGGGATGAGGAATGGGTGCTGATGTCATATACATGTATGGTGCACGTGTGTGTGTGTGTGTGTGTGTGTGTGTGCGTGTGTGTGTGTGTGTGCGCGCCAGAGAAGTGTGTGTTTGACTTTGAAACGCCATGGATACATGTGACTTTGAAGGAAACATCTTGGTTTACAGGGGCCCTTGTACATGGGTGTTGATGTTGATTGCAGGCGCCGGGAGTGTTTCTGCATGTGTGTTGCATGCATTGACCCATGTGTTGTGGAAGGACAGGATGGAAGTGACATTTGACAGTGCCACTCATGTGTTATTGCTTCCTGTCTAGGGTATTTTGTGCTGTACCCTGATGCTTGTGTTCTATGTCTCCCTCTATGCAGCATCAAGTGAAGAAGAGGGCGGAGACGGCGCTGTGGAGCCAAGCGGCGGGGATGCCTCCACTGGGAGGCGATGCATGGCCCAGCCACCCTCCCAGGAATTACCATCATCCGGGAGCGAGGGGGCTGGTGCCGCGTCTGCCACAGCACCTGTGGCGGAAGGGCCGGGTGAGCCCCCACAGGGGATAACAATGGCGGAAGAAGGTGTGGAGACATCCAGGTTGGTGGTCTCCACAGAGGAGGAGGAGCCCGCTACTGAGCCACACATGGGGCCTGGTGGGGGTAGTACCACTGGTGCAAGTGGTGCAGTCCAGGGCCAGGGTCAGGAGGCAGCACAGGTCACCGCGGAGGGGCCTGTGCATGTCGCTGTCCTTGACCCTGTGACTGCACCATCATGCGCCAGCAGGGAGGCCCTGTCCCAGGCCCGTCCGCAGGTAGGGGAGAGTGCCTTATCACCTGCCTTTCCACTACCTGCGGGTGAGGGGTAAAGCGACCGTATGGAATCCGTCCTGGTGGGTGTCACGTTGCGCACGCGTGTCATTCGTGATGACGTGCATTCTTCCTGGGCAGAGAACGCACGCCATCACGAATAGCAGCGTTGTGACGTGGCACTGCTGGGAGGGGCCCTGGTCGGTGGGTTCCTACATGTGACGCGCACTCTGGCGGACCTCTCCTCCTCTGTGGAGGCTATGCGCTGGTCGTTCTCCACATCGTCTTCCGGCCCAGATTCCACCAGGGCCTCCCGTGGACCTGGCCTGACCAACACAGCCAGCTTGGTGGAGATCCCATCCCTGCCACAGTTGAGAGTTGGCGGTCCAGCATGGGTGGACACCACAACTGGAGACCAGCAGATGGAGGATGTGCAGGCACCATCGGACAGGGCACATGGACAGCAGCAGCAGCAGCAGCAGGCTGTAGGTGGGAGCCATGATGGCTCAGGGCCATCAACATCGGAGGGGCAGGCATCGGCCATAGGGCAGGAGGACCCAGGAATGGGAGTGTCTTCCATGTGGCAGCAGTTGGGCTAGCAGATAGATGCGGAGCGGCAGCAGGTGGAAGAGGCACGGCTCACGATGGTCAGGGTGGAGAACTCCATGCTTAGGGCCCTGAGGTGGTCCAAGTGCCTCGAGGCCATTCGCAGGGACCTGGAGATCCAAATGTCATCGTCCCTGCGAACACTCGGGGCCATGGAAGAGGACCGCCTCCGGGATATCGAGCAGGAGTTCGATGATGCCCTGGCCCGGGACATCAACAAGTGAGCCATTGGACTTGCCCGCTGCCCTTGTAAATAGTTAGTTAGTTAGTATTAGGTTTCCTTTCGTTTTTTCTTTATTTTGGATCACTTGGACAATGGACCACATTTTTGTATATAGTTATTTTATTAGGTAGTAGTTTTTGGTAGGTTTCATTTCTTAAGTTGGGCTCATGGACCCTGGATTCTTCAATTGTACATAGTTCTACATTGGATTCATCTTTATTAATATTTTTTTTGTGTTCACCATGGAGCAATGGTTTTTATGTTTTATTTTCCCTTGGATTTGATTTTTGACTGTGACTTTGGACAACATTTCTTTTTGGATTTCTTTTGCTTATGTTTTCTTGATTTTCATAATTTATCGGACATGGACCATTTCTTTTGTTATTCCCATTGTTGTGTGTTTAATTTGATTTACGTTCATGTTATCTTTAATATATATTTTTTATACTTCCATTTGTGGTATCATCTCATTGGTTTCATGCATGTTATGATATGGGTTTTGACATTCACTTGCACCCATTGTGCGTGTGTGACGGACATGTGTTCATTTACATACTTGCCATTGGGGTTGTATCATGTAATTGGCATTTCTATGTGGGTGGATGCAATACTTGGTGGGTCTTTGACATGTGGAGGCTAGCCATAAGGGCCAGGGATCTAGATTGTGATGACGTGTTGGCTGGGGGACATGTGTCGGGCCTGCTGGCAGGTGCCCTGCACTGCTGGGGGGGTGGGGGTGCAGGGGACATGTGTGGGGGCCTGCTGGCAGGTGCCCCGCACTGTTGGGGGGTGGGGGTGCAGGGGGCATATGTGGGGGCCTGCTGGCAGGTGCCCTGCACTGCTGGGGGGTGGGGGTGCAAGGGGACATCAGTGGGACATGAGTGGGGGCCTGCAGGCAGGTGCCCCGCACTGCTGGGGAGTGGGGGTGCTGGGGGACATGAGTGGGGGCCTGCTGGCAGGTGCCCTGCACTGCTTGGCGGGTGGGTGTGCAAGGGGACATGAGTGGGGGCCTGCTGGCAGGTGCCCTGCACTGCTGGGGGTTGGGGGTGCTGGGGGACATGAGTGGGGGCCTGCTGGCAGGTTCCCTGCACTGTTTGGGGGGTGGGGGTGCTGGGGGACATGAGTGGGGGCCTGCTGGCAGGTGCCCTGCACTGCTGGGGGGTGGGGGTGCAAGGGGGTAGTGCATTGGTGATCACTAGTGCAAGGTGACATGTGGCTTCGCTGGGGGGGCATGCCCATGGTGGATGGGCTGCCTGCAGGACATGACCAGGGGTGCAGGGTAGTCCCCTGTGGTGTGGTCTGCCTGCAGGGGCCGTGGAGGGTGTAGAGGGAACACCTGGGAGGTCCCACACTGCCAATTCACGTGTAGGACTCCCCTGCACCCCCGAAATACACGTACCCCACTCGCACAGGGCCTATCGCATGTTAAACTTCCCCGCACCCCAGAAATACACGTACCCTGCTGAAATTTCGTGTGGAACTTCCCGCGCACCCTAGTAATACACGTACCCAGCTGAAATCGCGTGTTAAACTTCCCCGCACCCCAGAAATACACGTACCTTGCTCAAATTGCATGTGGAACTTCCCGCGCACCCCAGTAATACACGTACCCTGATGAAATTGCATTAAACTTCCCCGCACCCCAGAAATACACGTACCCTGCTGAAATCTCATGTTGAACTTCCCGCGCACCCCAGTAATACACGTACCCAGCTGAAATTGGTGTTAAACTTCCCCGCACCCCAGAAATACACGTACCCTGCTGAAATTGCATGTGGAACTTACCGCGCACCCCAGTAATACACGTACCCTGCTGAAATCGCGGGTTAAACTTCTGCGCACCCCAGAAATACACGTACCCTGCTGAAATCGCGTGTGGAACTTCCCGCGCACCCCAGTAATGCACGTACCCTGCTGAAATCGCGTGTGGCACTTCCGGCGGACCCCAGTAATACACGTACCCTGCTGAAATCGCATGTTAAACTTCCCCGCACCTCAGAAATACACATACCCTGCTGAAATTGCGTGTTAAACTTCCCCGCACCCCAGTAATACACGTACCTTGCTGAAATCGCGTGTGGAACTTCCCCGCACCCCAGAAATACACGTACCCTGCTGAAATCGCATGTGGAACTTCCCGCGCACCCCTGTAATACACGTACCCTGCTGTAATCACGTGTTAAACTTCCCCGCACCCCAGAAATACACGTACCCTGCTGAAATCGCGTGTGGCACTTCCCGCGCACCCCAGTAATACACGTTCCCCGCTCGGCGTTTGCTGTTTGGCAGCCCTGTATACTGGTCAAGAGTTAGCGCAGCCCTTTGCGCTGAATTGGGAATTTTGATGGCTTTCCCTTGCGCAAGGGCGTACTTGGGGGCGTAACTGGCTGCTGCAGGGTTGCTGCGCCGCTCTGCGCCACGCTGGTTTTGGAGGCTATAATCCATGAATACGCTGTGCGCGGAAATCGATTTTAGCGCACGTGGCTGGCGCAGACATTCGCACGCGCACACTGTGCGCTAGCCGCGTGTGCCACTTTTGTGCGAAATTCTATGAATTACCCTGCAAGTCTTTATAATAAAACAAAGTCCAAATTGTTTGTTATAATGGTGTCTGGAGTTGGCACCACATGTGATACATCAGAGCGTGCATTCATTAGAATGCATTTAAAAACGTTGTTCTTTAAGATTGCACATTTACCAACCATAGGTAGCACATGAATGTGCACGTAATTAAAGGTATTTAAACACGAGCACCTTTTAGGATGAGTAGGTCTAAACTGAGAAATACGCACAAGAATCTGCTAATGTACAAATCATTATAAAACCACAAAAAGATCTACCATAAAAACAATAAAAGTACCTACTTACCAACCATCTGAATCATTGTGGGATATTATAAATTAAATAAAACAAATGTAAAAAGATTAAGGCCCTTTCCTCGAGCTCCAAACCTCATGCATTAGAGCCCTAGGCTCTACGACTGTACTATCTATCTGCCTGGTACTTGATCTTGATCCATATCTTATCACCTTTTCAGACAGCAGTATGTGCTAGTCATTTTTCACTGTCAAAGTACCATGTCATGCCACCAACATTTCTCTTCATATCACCTTGAAATCGGTCTTCTCTTTGCTTCAAATAGTATTGCAGGCATCTCTCTTCTTAGCCTCTTGTCTTATATTAAATAACATTCAGCAATTGCATGGTTTAACACACTTAAAACACAAGCGTGTTAATCTCTGGACTAGCTGATGTAAAATGCAGGGTTAAAGTAACTTCAAAGGCATTAAACAAGTGGAAAACACCACCTGAATCATTGTTGGATATTTATTTTAAAAAAGAAAGAAATTCTAAACCTGGACTTGAACTCTCTATCACATGCGTTAGAGCCCTAGATTCTACCACTGTTTTAACTGTCTGCATGGTGCTTATTCTTGACCCAGTTCTTATCTGATGCAGTTCTTATCACCCCTTCATATAGCAGATTTTGCTAGTTCCTTTTCATCTCAATATGTTCCATATTGTGTTTTGCCACCTACTTTTCTCTTCATATCAGCTTGAAATCGGCCTTCTCTTTGCTTCAAATAGTGCTGCAGGCATATCTCCTCTTATCCTCTTCTCTCATATTAAATTACTTTCAGCAATTGCATGGTTTAAAGCTCTAAAAAGACAACTGTGTCGCAGCATGTCACCCATCTGTGGACTAGCTAATATAAAATGTACTTTTTAAATAACTTCAAAGACATTAAACAAGTGAAAAATACCCTTGAAACATTGTGGTATATTATAAATTAAATAAAAAAATGTTAACTCTCAACCCTGTGCATCAGAAATCAAGACACTACCAGTGAACTATCTATGTGCATAGTGTTTGATCTTGATCCAGTTCCTAACACCTTTTCAGAGAGCAGTTTTTGCTAGTCCTTTTTCACCGTCAATGTATTCCATTTCGTGTTGTGCCACCTACATTTCTCTTATTATTGCCTTGAAATCGGCCTTCTCTTTGGTTTCAATAGTACTACAGGCATCTCTCCTCTTAGCGGATTGCTATTTTTCACTGTCAATGTATTCCATGCTGTGTCGTTGCCACCTACATTTCTCTTCATATCACCTTGAAATCGGTCTTCTCTTTGCTTCAAATAGTACTGCAGGCATCTCTCCTCTTAGCCTCTCGTCTTATATTAAATAACGTCCAGCAATTGCATGGTTTAAAGCACTTAAAACACAAGCATGCCACAGCATGTCACCAATCTCTGGACTATCTGATGTCAAATGTACTGTTTAAATAACGTCAAAGACATTAAACAAGTGAAAAAAACACTGGATCATTGTGGGATATTATAAATACATTTTTAAAAAAAGAAAATGTGGCTCTGCGCCGTGAACTCTCAACCTCATGCAACAGTACCCAAAACTCTACCACTGTACTATCTATCGGCAGGGTGTTTGGTTTTGATCCAACTCTTATCACCTTTTCAGACAGCGGTCTGTGCTAGTCCCTTTTCACTGTCAATGTATTCCATGTTGTGTCATGCCACCTACAATACTCTTCGTATCACCGTGAAATCGGCCTTCTCTTTGCTTCAAGTAGTACTGCAGCCAGCTTGCCTCTTGTCTTATATTAAATAACTTTAGGCAATTGCATGGTTTAAAGCACTTAAAACACAAAGCCATGTGCATATCCCAGCATTCTCTTCACAAGACAGGCCCAGAATACCTCCCACAGAAACTACTCCATTATCAACCCAACCAAAACTTGCGATCAGGCACCAAACCCACGCCTCACATTGGGTTATTCAAGAACCTCTGCGGTAGGCCAGAGCAGCAATGAATCTGGAAACAAAACCTACCGAGGCGACAGAAAATAAGTTCCAGCAGACAACAGGGCAGAAAGCACACCACATCTATGAAACCAAGAACACACGGGTAGGTATCATGATTGCAAGGCCTCCCACCCACACGCATCTGCCATCACACAGCACACTTAAGACACATCGCACAACATTGCGCTGCATCATTACCTAGGCCCACCTATTTTTAAATATGCCTTGCACTTGAACCTAGAACGTTATACTATCCATATCTGTATGCGTCCATAAGTGCCCTGATGAGTGATTATTACTGATATCTTGTAGCCTCTCTTTCCTTAGCTGCCTAGTATAGACCAACTCTAGCTTGCTTGCACTAACATACAATTGCTAAATTATTTAAACCGGTCTGCCATATGCCTTACAACATGTTCTCTTTGAGGAAGTATGTGCCCATCTTTTTACGTATGCAAGGTAACATTTGTGTGCCCTACGCCATGGGACAATAGCAGCCTAAAGTAACAGTAATTGTAAAGTGTTACTTGACTTGTGCTGCTGTGCCCTATGTACCTGCATACAGGACCGGTTATCTGCTGCATGCTTTTCACTGAATAGTCTAGTATCACTAACTATAACTAGCTGGAGTAGCCTAGGCAACATTCACTGCAAACTCCCTAACTTACTGCCACCTATTAGTATGCATGCCCTTACCAGATGCAATTGTGCCCTACCTACCCTTCTCATCCTGACAAGTGTCCTCACTTGCCAAACAAACTATCATTGTCTAAGTACCCAGACTCTGAAGCCTAACTGCCTCCCAAATATGGCAAAGCATTCCCACATAGAGGCCCACATTAATCCCACCAAATTCCTTCCCCCACTGATTCTCACCAACAGAATCAAACCTACCTCATTTCTCCCTCGTCTCAAACCACTGCAGACCTCCCTACCTCCTCAACCTCTACCAGGACCTACCCGCATCCTCCAAAGCCTCCCATCGAACGCTAGAGCAAACACCATACCTGACAACACTCACCTACAGCTGGCCACCATCCCCACCCTGCCTACCCCACAAAGCAGTTCATTATCTGCTAGAAATACCAGGCTTGGCAGTAGACTTGGCAAACCATATAAAGTACCCCTTGCTTCCCCCCCTAAGAATAGCCACCTTCAAGATACAACAAAAATCACTCGGACCATTCTTAAAACCCACTACAGAACCAAACCGACTACCACAACAGATCCCTTGCCTCAAAGTACCCCTAATATTATTCATGGAGCTTTAACACCAAATCCTTGGTAGCCCACGCTAATGACATTGCTGATCTGATTACAAACAAAAAACTGGACTTCTTAGCTATAACTGAGACATGGTTGCATGTTGCAGCAGACCCATCCCTCCTTATCGTGACACCAGAACACGACACTGTACTCAGATCTGATAGAGAGTCATCTAGAGGTGGTGGCACTGCATTTATTGCCAAAGACACTCTAAGACTGAGAGTTATCCCCCATGACCCCTTTATATCTTGTGAACTACTAACATTGAAACTGCCCCTCACCAATTTGACCACCTGGACCCATAGGCTCCTTCGAAGAAGACATCAACACCTTACTTTCCACCAACACAAAACCTTTGACGCAAATCCTTCTTCTTGGCTACCTTAACCTAGGTCTCAACGAGCATACTGACCAAGCTGCAATATCACTAGCCTCTTTGCTAAACAAATTAGGCTTCACTCAGAGAGCCCTTACTCCTACTCATGTAAAAGAAAGATCTCTAGACTGGCTAGCAGACCTAAATTGTGCTGCTTCTATTACCTACACTGAACCACAATCTTGGACCGACCACTTTCTACTATCATTTAATCTGCAAGACTGCACATGCCCTCCCAGAGAATACCTGACTGCGCCACCCTCTCTCAGCAGGAATAAGAAAAGCCTTACTTTAGACAAACTCCTGCCACTCATCCAACCTCTAGTCCAACCTCTACCTGCCTCCACTGATCCAGCCGAACTAGTTGACCTCTACAACAACACTATCACTTCAGCTTTAGACATCATTGCACCTCTAAAAATGTGTAAAAGCAAACCTAAAGCACACTTGAACACCTGGTTCACCCCCAAACTTAAGGAATTAAGAAATGAAAAAAAGAAAATGCGAAAATGTATGGAAAAGGGATCCATCGGCAGCCAACAAAAAACATCCTCTTAAAAGTCTCAGCTAACTACAAAAAAGAAATCCTCCTAGCTAAGCGAGACACCTACAATGACAGAATTGAGAAGGCCAGCTCCAATACCAGAGAACTCTTTACCATTCTCAGGGAACTTGAAACTCCTACTCCCCCAAAAGACAATTGCACCAAAGACAAAAACTGGTGCACCAAAATTCAAGAGGGTCTAGCCAACAAATTGAATATACTCCAAAACAAAATAGCTGCAAAAAACCTTAGTCGGCATCCCCAACCTCAGACACAAAATAAAAGACCCACTACATCCAAACCAACTCAATGCTTTAAATTCAACCCAGTTTAGCCACAAGAAGTGCATAAAATCATAGCCTCACTTACACCCTCTAATTAACAAGGTGACTCATAAAGGAAGCATCTAGTGTATTAGCACCCTTCATCACCACACTAATCAATACCTCCTTCCGCACCTGCGATGTACCCACTAACTTGAAGAACTCATGGGTACTCCCCTTACTAAAAAAACCTCTGTGGACCCCAGTATACCTACCAATTTTATGAAAATGTCAGTCTGATGCAACTGGCGAGCTTCCTATACTTTGGACTAATAAGCTTGTTTGAGTATGATTATTTGTTTGCTGCACATGAAGCTTGAGACACTGCGACTGACCAGTGACAAAGTTAACACCTAAAGGAAAACTCAAGTACTCCACTGTTGCGCTCCAAATAAGTTTTATTTAAATTGATGTCATGCAATTAATTCCAAAAGCAGAACTTAATGAAGCTCTAAACAAAACTAAGAGACACAACCGGAATTATCTACTACAAAACAAAAGCAAATTAGATAAAATCAGCAAATCAAAAGACAAAATAAGATTTATAACAACATTTAGTACAGATAACATAGTCTTGAGGAACATTTTACAAAAACATTGGAACATACTAAGACTAGACACCGATTTAATTGAATATGTAGAAGAAAAACCTCAAATAACCTGTTGTAAAGCTAAGAACTTTAAACAAATATTATGTCCATCACATTTTACACAAGAGAAGGCGACTCAAGGAGGAAGCAAATTGTGGTCACAAGAAAGACTGAAGGGATTTCACAAATGTGGACAATGCAATTATTGCAACTATGCCGAAAATGGCAAAAAGGAAATTACTCTACCAAATGGAAAACAACATGTAATTATGCACTTCATAAATTGCAACTCAAGCCATGTAGTATATGCGGGAGTATGGGAGTATGCCTATACAAAAAAACTGTACGTAGGCAGTATGGTGAGGCCACTAAAGATCAGATTCTCTGAACACTTATGAACTATTAAAAATAAAGACATAAGATACCCTTTGGGCAATCATTTTGACACAGAGCACCCCAATGCCAACATTGATGCAATAAAATATTATGGGCTAGAACAAGTCAAAGTGCATCAAAGAGGAGGAAATAGAGAAAAAAGACTGCACCAAAGAGAAGCAAGATGGATATGTATCCTAGACAGTTGCAATACCAGACTGAACTTTGATACTGAGATGGGACACTATATTTAACAATTTCTAAATGAAAAATCAAGAGTTGACTTTGGTTAGATAAGTGATCAATGCTATAGCAAGTTTACTGCAAAGATGCAAAGTGAGACCCCAAAATAATAAAAAACTAAATATTTTCTGCACCTCTAATGTATCTTCTCATATAAAATAAGAGAAGAAAATGGAATGTAGATATTTTATGCATAGACAATCTACCTTTTTATATAATAAGAAATGCATTCGATATAGAATTCTCCCAAAACGATAAAAATGCATGCATCCCGATCCAAAATGGCGATCGGAGTGCGTAGGTACGTCCAGAAGGCAGTAACGTCATCACGTCAAGTCCCGGACGTAGTATATGTAGCGGCCATTTTGAATTGCTGAACGGACAATGGGATCCAAATTCAGCATTCAAATCGAGCCGGAGAAAATGGAATGAAATGCATCTTCAACAAATGCAGGTAAGTGAAATGATAGCCAGCATATATCTAAATTGCCACCAGTCATCTTAAAGATAAAAACAACCACAATGTGGTCAATGAACAATGTGTCTATTACATTGTAGAAACTCAAACACACAAAATCTTAGATGAGAGATATATATAAGCTAATGTGACACCTAAGGCTGAGAAATAAGGAAACTAATTTCCACAGCGGATTATAGATGTAAGTAAATGAACAGCATGGGGGCATTTTTAGAGATACTGGTAATTACTGCATAAGGGCATTTTGAATAATTTGGGTATAACTTCTTGTTCCCCTGTATATAGTTAAAGCATAACAAAAGAACAAGATTTTTGCAATTCAGGATGAGTGTACCCAAATCCCTCCTGAAGAACCATGCCAATAAAAACATGGGGAAACACATGCAGAGGGGCATACACAGGATTTGGAGTCAATGTGAATGCCAATGAAAACTAATTACTCAACATTGGAGAATTGCATAAAGGATTTTATTTTGCCAAATGGGCACATACAAAATATGGAACTAATGTGAAATGGAACTGATGTGAATGTCAGTGAAAACTAATTGCCACACATTAGAATGAACAGCACAAGTGAATTTAATTGTCTAAAAATGGAATTAATTGCATGACATCAATTTAACAACATATTTGGAGCGCAACAGTGGAGTACTTGAGTTTTTCTTTAGGTGATACCTACCAATTTTACACCAATCACAACAGTCCCTTTCTTATTAAAGAGCTTAGATGAAGCCACCTACAATCAAATACAAACCTACCTGGAAACCAACAGACTACTAGGACTTCGTCAATCTGGCTTTAGGCCCCAACACAGCACCAAAACTGCCCTGATTGACCTAAATATCCAAATTTATGACAAAGGGAAATCAGCCCTCTTGCTTCTATTAGATCTGTCGGTCGCCTTTGAGCTGGTTGATCACAAGGTGCTGTCTAAACACCTTTCCACAGCAGCAAACTTTTCTACAGAAGCAACAACGTGGATTCAATCCTTCCATAACAATAGATCCATGAGGGTCTTCTCTACATCAGCAGCAGCTGACCCCATCCCCATCTCATGTGGAGTCGCACAAGGCTCATGTGTATCATACACCATGTACAATGCGTTTACCAAACACCTGTTTGATGACTTATACGATCTGGGTGTCATCTATACGAACTATGCAGACAACACCCAGATCCTCATACCTCTATCAGGCGACTATGACAAAGAACTAGGCCTCATTAACAAAATCTACCTCATCATTCAGGCATGGTTGGCCACTCACGGACTCTGCCTCAATGAAGATAAGATGGTACTCCTCCTTCTAGCGACCACCCTTAACATGAAGAAACTGAATGATCAATATTGTTCCTTTAACATCGATGTTAATGTCATTAGGGTAGCCAAAGAAGTAAAAACCTTGGGTTTTTACCTTGATTCCTTGCTAAACATGCAGGAACAGTTCAGTGCAATTGTCTCAGCCACAGCCTACACTTGCAAGCTTATCCATGCCTGCAAAACCTTTCTCTCCACCAAAAGCTGCACCACCATAGCCAATGCCTTAGCTCTTTCCAAAATTGATTACTGCAATGCCCTCTATCCGGTGACTAACAAATATACCCTAAAGAAGCTCTAGATTTTGCAGAACAATGCCTTGTGAACAGCTTTGAGTATTGCTCGAAGGCAACATATCTCCTCAATAAGACGAGACATCAAGTGGCTCTTAGTGAAAGAAAGAATACAACTAAAAACAGTGTGCCTGACATACAAATGTCTCCACGATGCAGCCCCCCGTTACCTCATGGAAAAATGTACTAAGCATAACCACACCCGATCTACCAGATCTTCCAACTCTGGCTACCTCAAAGTCCCAAGGTACAAACTTAAGAAAGCTGGTGGCAGCAGCTTTCCGGTTATGGCCGCCCAATTGTGGAACCACACTAAGAGTTGTCCAGTCCCTTCAGAAATTCAAGAAAGACATGAAATGTTGGCTCATTGCCAATGATGTACCCTACTAGACTTGTCCAACTCCATGCTTGTGTCATGATCAAATTTACCATATAAGACCTTTATGTATATTGCCCAGTGTATATACTGCCAAATGTGACAACTGTATGCCTGTAGCCTACTATGATACTGTCATTCTTCTGTATCCTGACTGATATATGAACAGTGATGACTGCATACGCATATATCCTCTGTAATATTTTCTGTCATGCGCTGAAACCTGCAATATTCTTCTCTGCGTATGTATGTTCTGCCTAATCTATATATAATCATGACTGTATACCTATGTATCCCCTGTAATATTCTCCCCCTCCCCATTATTGTAAATTTCCAGTGTGTAACTAAGAACCTGCATATCCTTGTAATGCGCACAGTTACCCCCGGGTTGGGAGCGCAATATAAATAATAAACAAATACAGAAATACAAAATACCTCTGCCATAAGAATGCAACTATCCCCAACAACAAAAATGTTATTCTAGCTGTACACATAATGAGTCTCAGGCGTTATCTTACAGCACCCATCCACATGCCAGCTCAGTATTGGTAGCTAGTAGGGACTTGATCACCCCTACCCACCTTTGTGTTGACCATAATACACACACAAATTCTAACCTCATCTGATGAATGTCTCATACCTTGGTGTTCGATCCCCCAAGGGCACTCACCTACAGCACTTTGAGACCATACCAATGGGAAAAGGTGCTATACACATGAAAAATTACATTACGTGAACTTGCAGAGCTTCTGAAAACGTCCAGAGGGCAAGATTGAATGTATTATATGCAAGTGCTGTTTAACCTAAATCTGAAGATTTTACATTTTTTGTAAATTAAAACGTTTTCATGAATGTGCATATACTCTGCAATACAAGTTATGAATGTTGTCAGTAAAATGTAGTTGTACTGTATTTATAATACTTTGTACAGTCAAATGTGAAAAGTATGAATGAATCCACAAACACACACAAATGCACTTACTTCAATATTGTTACCATACTATTTATGAAAACATGCAAATACAATTGACATCACAAGCATGAAACAGTAACATATTTTGTTTGAAACTGTTCTTTAAATTTAGTATTGTACAAAACAACATAACATGCATAACATGCAAATATAGAAAAATATGTTTCTTTTATGTAAAGTTTCCGAATGACACTGAAGTTTGATTTAAGATTTTGCTTAAAACAAAAAAAGGACTAAAGTTGAAGCACACTAGTGATATGATATGATAGGTTATTTATAACACGCTTAATACCCACAATAGAAGTGGGGTTTAAGGAAATTGAAGGATGCTTTGCTCCAATAATGTGGTGGGTTAGTGGTTAAGGAAATAGGCATGAGTCCAGAAGGCTCCCGAACAAATCCCCTTTACGGTATTTAATATCCATTGAATCCTTCGATTCTCGGCCGGGATTCCAGCCGCCTTGTCCTTGGCGGGGGCGTGGCAGCCCCTCAGCCAATGAAGAGGCTCGAAGCGGAGCCATCCCCGCTCCAAGCCTCCCCACGGCTGAAAGGCTGCCTTCACCCACGCTGGGGACTCGGGTAAGCTTTTTCTTTTTTTCCTGATACTCCCTCGCTCCCTCCTCCCTACCCCACTTACCTTTATGCTCCTGCGTCCCTGCTGGGGAACGATAGCAGGCTCCAGCAGTGTGGAGACTCGGAGCGGGCCATCCCCGCTGCACGCCTCCACATGGCTGGAGGCTTCCATCGTCCCCCAGCAGGGACACAGGTAAGTTTTTTTCTTCTTCCCCTCCCTCCCTTATGCCCTCCCAACCCCAATTACCTTCTGCTTCTTTTTTTCCTTTTTTTCAGGAGTGGACGCGCTGGGAACACGTGTTCCCAGTGCATCCGCTCCCGATGGCCACCATGGAAAGGGAAAACGGACTCTGTTTTCCCTTTCCATGGCGGCCATTTTCTTGGTAGTTTTTTTTTTTCTGTCCCGAAACGCTGCTCGGGCCTATAACTATGGGCCCCGGGGCATTACCTGAGTCGGTAATGCCCCCGTCGCTCGGGTCATATTGCTTAATTGTAAAACAACACATCAGAGGTTGTTTTTTTTCTGTTGTAACATTGTTTGGCATATAGTGGCATGCACATCAGAGGTTTTTTTTCTCCAATGATGACATTGTTTTGCATGGAATGTGACACCTGCCAGTGGCTCGTGGCACTTGTAGTAGTGACATGCAGTGGTACGTGTCACTGCCAGGTACCACATATCCATGTTCAGCTTTAATCCCTACTGCACGAGTGTGGGTCTTCTAACTTTGTGCGCTGGAAAACAAGACATGCCACACGGTCGAACTCTGCACAAACCGGAGCAAAGCCACATTACATCAGCTTTCTCCCACTAGTTAGGGCTGCAGAACATTTCATTCAAGAGAGCAAAGAAACAAAACGATACCTGAACTTCTGTGACGAGAAGAAGAAGGAAGAGGGACTAATGACACAGCCTTTTATGTAGTGGGTCTTGCTTTGATCGGTTGGTACAGAGGTCATGGGCCCAGCTGGTTATGGTGCCATGTTTCATGTTCCCACAAAGTGCATTATTTGTTTTAACATGTTTTGTCTTAAAATGTAATGTTTCCTTGTGATGAACGATTTTATAATGAAGATTAATGCATAGCAGGAAGCCTCCGGTCTTGACATAATTGTACGTTGAGTCTTGTCTCGTGGTAATTGTTATCGTACCTTATGTCCATGTTTCAGCGCCCCGAGACTTGTGAGTTACCGGCGCAATACAAATAAATAAACATTTTTTTTTTCAAGTAGAATCCTGGTAAATGCATTGGAAAATGTGAAAACAATGAACTCAGTTATTTGTGTGCATTGGGAAAATGCTGTTTGTGAATTGTAACATACGTGAGAAATTTCCTTTTTGAATTTTGCATGCATTCTTATTGTTTGAACAACAGTTAACCAACAGTCCTGCAATGGTATGTATTATTTGCTTTAGATTTTCAAATGCCATAAAAACAGGTGTTTGACTCAATTAACTGCAGAGCCTACCAAAACAAATGTTCCAATATTCTTGTGATATTGTAGTAGCAGGTGGGCTGAGCTAACGGAAACGGAATGTATCTTAAGAAAGATTTCCGGATGTCTTTGAAACTGACTCTTGTGTCTCAATATGGCCATTATTGTGCGCTTCCGGAATTCAAGAGAATCCGTTCCACAGAATGTCGAGGGAGCCGGCTGGTTGTTTGTTCTGAGACGCCCGACAGCTACAAGACGAAAGACAGTCAGGAAGGCCAGCTGCTAACGCGTAAAATGCACACCAGATGGCTTCACACCACCACCTAGGCCTTTAACAACGTCTTGAGGGTCAGGTAACTTCATAACCTGTGTGCAATTTACATTCGAGACCTTCGCCAACTGGCTCGCCACTTGACGCGGTTATAGAGCCCTAATGACTTCAAGCCATCTGCTCTGCCCATTGAAGTGCTCATAGCAAACAGCACACGGCATTTCAGATCACACGGGGATCTGTGTGGCTTCCAAGTGCAGCAGACAGGAAGGCAGACTTCAAAACAATCACGCTTTTGAATCAGACGTTGGATGAAAAGGTGAACATCTGAAAGAACTGCTAGCGCCAAACGAACCAATATGTCGGGTTTGTCTACAGCTGAGGAGGATCGTACACCCTTTACATGCCAGTGGATTTTTCTTGTCAAGTTAAGCAGACAAGTAGCACTTTACAAAACCGTGCAAGTAAAACCCGACCAAAACAATGAATGTTGGATTTGCCACAAAAGCCTTTCCCGGGTTTGAATAATACAAGGCTGTTGGAATTTGCATTTGTCAAATCAATTATGCAATCTGGCCCAATTGCAAAGACCCTTTGATTGAGGCGGCATAATTTCTGCAGAGCACCAGTGAAGTTTTATTAGTGGTAGACTATTTGGAGGATTAAGGGGTAATTAAAGTGGGGCTAGGTAACAATGGTGACCAGCAGCACATGTCAGCCCCTTATCAAATGTGCAACAAAGCAGAGACTTTTTAGACATGTCTCCCTCCCCTAACAAAGTGCATTAGTACTATGGTCATGTGTTTATATTCCCTATAAACAACATAGCCCATACAGTTTCCGCTCGATCTACTGTCATGTGTGTTACCAAATCCCTGAGCCATCTATCTCTAAATAGGCTAACCTTTTCACGTTGCATAATTAGGTGTCGTCAGGGCTCAGCGTCAACACCCACACTCTTCTGGAAGAATCCCACTCTTTGGGCCCACCACGTCTAGAGTCAGTAGGATACTAAACCGAAATTGCATACATGTTTCCCTTATACTGCTATGCAGAAACAACATCAGATAGCCCAGTGGTTTATTAAATTTCAATGTAACCTGCCTATAATGCTCATAGGCCTTGGAACCCAGCAAGCTGTCACACTGGTTACACCAATCCCATATTTTCAATTTCCTTTTAAGCAGGTTAGGGTTTGCTATGAGTTCGTCCATAGAAGACCCTACATTCCCCAAATCAGAAAGGCATTCTAAATAAAATTCATTCAAAGGATATGATGTACCTGCATGACAGATTCTGCCAGGATCTTCAAATAAAAACTCCTTAACTGGGATAAGGCTTTTATTAAGTAACAACAGCTTCTTGTAGATTATCATTGAGTGACATGATTGTAGCCCAAGCTCTACCCTCAAGAAAGCTATTGGTGAGGAACCAGGAAGCCAAAGACTGTGATGCCATATAAAGCCTTCTAATCTATACAAGAAATACTTCCTTGGAATATGGAGTACTTCCAACCCATATAAAACTGTTGGTACTATTTTGCCCCTATAATACTCTATTAGTGGGTGAAGGGTATAGGTACAATACTTAATGTACATGTTATGCATTTGCGCTGCCAGTTGTAATTAACTTGGGCTCTTATTAACATACAATGGAAAGGCCAAATAGATGATATTCTCAATAGTTGTTCAATGGACCCCTCCCAGGTGCCATTTATACTTGATCTACTTTCCCCTCTCCTGAATTCATAATAATTGCTTAAATGTAACTTATAAAGGGCAAAGATTAGACAGTGTTGCCATCCATGCTCATAGTACTTTCTCCTAGTGGGCTGGAGGCCCATTCTCGACCTACGACAGCTCAAGTACATCAAGTCCCAGAAGTTCAGGATGGTCACGCTACAGCACGTGCTCGGCGGGCTGGAGGAAGTGGACTTTCTGTTGTTGTTGGATCTGGAGGACGTGTACTTCCATGACCCCATACACAAAGGACAATACAAGTTTCTGCGCTTCGTCGTTCAGGGAAAGCACTATCAGTTCAGGGCTCTTCCCTTTGGTCTGAAGTCGGCACCCAGAGTCTTCACAAGTGATTGGCGCTGGTAGCGGCTCATCTGAGACTGCAAGGGATCCACGTTTACCCCTACCTGGACGACTGGCTCATCTGGGCCAAGTCAAGGGACATCACCATCGAACACACGGAGTGGATCATTCTTCTACTGATGGATCTGGGGTTCTCTGTGAATTATGCAAAATCCTGCTTAACTCCATCGCAGGACGCTCTGTTCCTGCGATCCAAGCTCAACACGGTGTCATGCCTGGCGTCAACGTCGGAGGAAAGGATATCAGTGCTCTTGGGCAAGGTGCAACGGCTGTTAGCACTGAAGAATCACTACGGTGAGGACCATCAAGTCGCTGCTCAGCATGATGTCCTTGTGCATATACCTGATCCGGCTCTGCAGGTTGTGGATGTGGCTGCTGCAAGATTTCCTCGACACCCATTAGGTCCAAGTGTCCGGAAGCTTCCAAGACAGGATGGTGCTTGATGAGGAGTTCCGACAAGCAATCAGATGGTGGGGCGTATCCTCCAATATCACTGGGGAACGGATTTCCCGAACCCCATACCAGGAGACGGTCACGACAGATGCATCTCTGGAAGCAGTGGAAGCCCACACTGACCTCTTCATGCCAGAGGCCTGTGGCTGCCGGAAGAGAAGATGCTACACATAAACGTACTCGAACTAGAGGAGGTGTTCTGGACCATCAAGTCGTTTCTGTCGTCCCCCAGGGGCAAGGTGGTGAGGGTCTTCATGGACAATACAACCACAATGTTTTACATCCGGAAGCAGGGGGGCACCAGATTCCCAGCGCTCTCCAGGGAGGCGCAGGACTTGTGCCACTGTGCCGTCGCCCAGGGGATGTTCCTCATTCCATTCCACCTGGCAGGAGTAAAGAACACTGTTGCCGATTCTCTCAGCAGGGAGCTCCACTCTTGCCTCGAGTGTGAGCTTCGGCAGGGCCAAGTGGACATCCTGTTCGGCAGATGGACCAATCCCCAGATCAATCTGTTTGCGAAGGCAACCAACACCAAGTGCTCGAGGTTCGCCAGCGGGTTCCCCCAGCCGGGGAGCACGGGGGACGCATTCTCATTCCCCTGGGACGGCCTGTTTCTGTATGTGTTCCCTCCATTGCCGTTGTTTCTTCAAGTCATCAATCTAGGCATTCAGCCAAAATGTGAAGATTAGATGCAAACATGTAACCCACTAACCAAAAAGCTCAAACTTTCTGCAAACTTAACTCACTCAAAAAAACTCACACAACCAACTCTCACTCCACAAGCCACATGCACTTCACCACACCGCAATAACACATAAGCTCCAACAACAGCACACGAGGACTGACATCACTCCGATACTTGCACCAAAGCTAAGCGCATGGTGTATACCGAGATGAAGCTGCCAACAGAACACCACTCCTCTCACCAATCTACTCCCTCTTCACCCTACTAACCCATCCCTCCTTCTCATTTGCAGATCCGCCAGAGCGCATAGGGACCAACTCTGTTGGTGAAGGTGCGCGGTACAAATACCTTTAACATTTAACATAGCATGTACGAAGGGTCAGCCGAGGTGGGATTAGTTTGGTCCATTTTTTACATGAAAGGAATACGTTGTCACACATTTACATAAAAATAATGTTCTAAAAATATCTCAGTATGATCAAACTTGGGGCACAGGCCAACATTGACAATGTCTCATAACATACCAAGCAATAGAAATGTAGTGTCACATGTGTCACAGTTTATTACGCGATCACACTCAACTCAGGGAGTTCCTTACCCCCCAATCAAGGTGGCGCACAACAAATCACAATTGTTTTGATTTGGGTTCACTTTGGTAAGGCCTCCAACCCATCTCGCACCCAGCTCCAACAAATACCTGGTGCCACAATGGACTAGGGACCAGACCGGTGTGTAGTAAGAATATATATTTATTAATTTATTAAAACCAAATTTGACAAACAGACTATCATCAGCCACCAATGCAGTACAACACAAGAACAAAAATGACTTTCGTAATGGCACCAACACAGAAATAATACTGAGATATGCAGTTACAATTTTCCTCAGCTTTCTTTTCAAATCACCAACCAATACAGAAAAAGAACAATTCAAAACACAATGATTGCTGATTTTGTTATAATAATTTTCTCCCAGCAACCCCCACACTCCAAACATCAATTAGACTTGGTCCCTCTGAATTGAAGGCCAGTGGCAGAGAGTGGAACACAATGGGAAATTGTTTTGGGATTCTGATAAAATGCACTCTTTGGAAAAAGGGACTCAAGGGGAAAATTGTGTTTTCATTTATTAACACATGTGCAATATGAGAGAAAAAAACCATTGGGAAAATTAGTTTTGCCACACCTAAAAAGAGCAGGCAGAGCTTTGTGGTTAGGATCAGAGCACAATGGGAACAAAGGAGCAATTTTGTTTTTCCCACCACACATGCAAAGGAAATACAAGGCTTCACACTAAAACGAAGGGGATCAATGGGGAATTTCATTGTTCACCCTGCATCCTCACATGGAAACAGGGTTTTGGGATTCATTCTTTTGGCAAATCTTTAGGTCTATACAGACTCAAGAGACACTGGGAAGAGCTTGTTAGTTTTGAATGCTAACAAAACACATCCTGTGATTTCTTCAGGGGAATTAATTGATTTACTTTAATTAAATATGCTAAAGATGTACACAGACAGAAACATTATTTTGCTATGGGGAAATGCTAGAAAAATACTTGAGAAAAATGTTGAGCCTGCACAATCTATGGCTTTGAGGATAGTTTCGCTTACAGGAGACACCTTGTAATGGGCACCAGGGAACAGCAGGGCACCTCTGGAACAGCAAGGGTGCCAGTAAAGGATAGTCTGCTCTGACTCCTCCAATGGGTCCCAGTCCGATTCTATGTCTCTTGGTCTCTGTCTCTAATGCAAGATTTGGGGCCTCTCTGCTTGGGTGTTTTTCGCACAAGCTCAGCAGCAGGTTACCTCCCGGAATAAGTGAAAACACCCACTTCTGATGCAAACTGGTTCACTTGCAGGGCAAATGACATCACGATCATGAGATTTAGTCCTGTCTTTAGTTCACTAGGCATCATGTCTGAAATCACCATTTCTGTGCTGGCTTTAGACTTCACTGTGACTTTCTGAATCACTCAGGCTTCTTTATTTCTGGCATACAGGGGCTATATTGTACTCCACACATGATATAACATGGCCCTCAATAATGCTCAATCCACTAATGAGAAAACTGCTAGCCCTCAAGGCTCCAAATCAACTTAAAGCCATCAGAAATAAACTCTAAAACTGTGAACTGATTGTTCCAAGTTCTAGAATGCAGTACGGTTCAACCTGGTATTCATTAGGCAATAAGCCCTGAGACTGCAGGCTATTACCGAATAAGGTAATGCCCCCTGGGCGCATAGTCACATGCCCGAAATGTAGCGAGGGCCTTAACAAAGGCCCAGCGGCCTTGCCTTATGTGGTAATGGCCCGCCGTCGAAGGGTTTATTGCCATTAGTACCCCGGCCCATTAGACTGGGGTACTAATGGTGGGCTTTTTTTCGACTGCAAGACGAGTTGCGTTTTCTCAGACAGAAAAAAACATAATCTGTTTTCTCTTTCGGTGGTGGCGATAGTAAACAAAGAAAAAGGATGCCATGGAAAGGGATAAGTAGTCCCTTCTCCCTTTCCATGGTGGCTGGAAAATAAACAAGCGGCGCAAGGGTCACTCAAAAGCGTTACCGTAAGGTAAGGCTTGCAAACTAACCAATCGGTTTGTTTATGAGCGAAAAGAAAACCTGCTAATATATAGTAGTAACTTTCACTCAAAGGAAGTAAAGATATGCTACGGTTTCTAATAAAACTCATGAGAGCACACCATACCACGTAATATTTGGGTAAAGACAAGCTTTGTTTTGTAACACCAAAAGCAAAATTTAAACAAGCATTGGCAAAGCTAATATGTTTTTTCTTTAGCATAGTTGTTAAAAGTTCCAAAAAATAGGTGTTTTTATTATACAACATTATGATACAATTGCTTTAAGGTATCTGTAGATGTCAAACACTGGGGGCTTGGCAAGGGTGTCCAGCTCAGGTATGAAACCCTAAAGGTTCATATCAGAGAGTCAGGTTTGAATATCAGGGAGTTCAGTGTTGTTGGTCAGCGGTAGAAAATCCATCTAGGAGGGGTTGAGCTTCAGGTAAGCACTGGATTTCCAGGACTGTATATATGTGTGGAAGCTCTTGAGCCTGTGAATGTCATGGATTGAAGATATTTTGAGGTACATCTGTGTGTCATCTATGTATTGCATGTAGATGTTGTATGGAGCCAGTAGAGTACTGGGCAGTTACATGTTGATGTTGAAGATCACTAAGAAGAGGATGGATCCGCGTGGGACTCCACAGATGATGGGTAGAGTTGGTGATCTGGAGGAATACACAGGGTTACATTGGTGGTTGTTAGGAATGTAGCATTTGCACCAGCTGAGGATTATTTTGCTAATCTCCATATGGCAATGTAGAATGTTGGTGAGCGTCTGGTGGTCTACTGTGTTGAAGGCTGCTGAGAGATCAAGCAGAACAGGAGGCAAGTGTAGTCATCATCCAGGATGTTAATGGCATGGGACACCTTGATTTCAGCTATTTCCATATTGCATCTGGGTCTGAAAACAGATTGGTAGGACTGAAGGAAGCTATTGCTTTCTGAAGGATCTTAACTAGGAAGGGAGTTGCTGTGTTCGCCGGGGTCCAGTGTTGGTTTCTGGAGAAGCGGGAGGATTTGTCTGGTCTTGAGAGATGAGGGGAAGGTGCCTTGAGAGAAGGAGCAGTTGATAATTGTCAGGCAAGTGAGGAGCACTTCAATTGAGTACTGAGACAGGGAGGATGTCCGCTGTGTACATTGTTGCCTTTGGGGAAGCTAGGGTGCAGGTGAGGTCTTCTCTAGTATCTTGAACGTTGTCCAGGTAGTGTTTTTTTTTCCGAGATGCAATCTGTAGTATGCTGTCGTGATTCAAATGTGCCCTATCCCCTTTGAGCCATTCTTCTCAGAAGGGTCTTTCCTTCAATAAGCAAGCAAACTGTTTATAGAATGCCTAATATAAGCATTTACTATGTCGTACCCAGGCGAGTGTTGTGCACAAAATTGTAAATGCGATAATACGAATTTGCATCTTTAAAATGCCAAACCCAAAGTTAAAGCTGCTTAGCAACTGTTTTTATTAGCAAGTTATAGCCAAGCAAACATTGTGAGCATTTATTTCGACTGTATCATACACACTCCCCTGTTTTCTGCTGTGCCACACTTCCTTGCTAAACCCTTTTGCGCAGAGGTGTTACTGCCGCCAAACATTTGTTACGCAGAAAATACTGAACTAATGTTGTGGGCGCTGTCAAGGCCGCATTTTTCCTGACCATTAAAGCAGCGATTTTCTGCTGAGCTGAGTTATTTGCAGCTGAGAAGACCCAAATGCTGTCTGCCAACCAAATCACATGGGACTGGCTTGTATTACCCTATTCTACATTACATGTTCGTGCCACACTACGTTAATGAAAATGCCAGGCTTTAATGATGGGCTAGTGCCCTGAGAACTGCTATACAAGTCATTTCTGAAGTCTTGTGGCGACCAGGGTTTGCTGTGCTGGACATTAAGGGGCCGATTCATGGAACAAACGTGCGCCGAAAATCGTTGCGCAAGCAGGCGCAAGCAGGCGCAAGCGCAAAGAAACAGGCGCACGCGCACGCGTGCGATTCATGGAAGTCCCTGCGCGTGTTCACCTCGGGATGTGCGCCAAACCCGTGCATGGCGCACAAGTCACTGCAACATCCCGAAAGGCGTGCGCGACGTGCACAGTGAAACCGCACAACCTCGGCGCATACACCAGAAAGTGGGCGGGACACGGGACGTAACGCGCGGAATGGGGAACAACGCGCGAAAATAAGGGCGTAACTGGGGATGTACTGCAGGGAAGCAGACAGAACGCCCACACGCACTCGAACCACATGTATTCATGGAATTGAATAGGGCAAAGCCACGCACAGCCAAAGACACGCACAAGCTGAAACACGTCCGCCACACGAAGGCAGGCGGTAGAGTCCCAGCGCATCACAAAAGTGGCAACATACAGCAATTGGGCCTGTGCGAGCGGGGCACGTGTATTGCGGGGGTGCGCGGGAAGCAACACACGCAATCGAGCGGGGTACGTGTATTTCGGGGGCGCGCGGGAAGTTACACACGCGATTGAGCGGGGTACGTGTATTTCGGGGGTGCGCGGGAAGTTACACACGCGATTGAGCGGGGTATGTGTATATCGGGGGTGTGCGGTTAGTTACACACGCGATTGAGCGGGGTACGTGTATATCGGGGGTGCGCGGGAAGTTACACACGCGATTGAGCGGGGTACGTGTATTTCGGGGGTGCGCGGGAAGTTACACACGCGATTGAGCGGGGTACGTGTATATCGGGGGTGCGCGGGTAGTTACACACGCGATTGAGCGGGGTACGTGTATTTCGGGGGTGCGCGGAAAGTTACACACGCGATTGAGCAGGGTACGTGTATTTCTGGGGTGCGCGGGAAGTCACACACGCGATCTCATCAGGGTACGTGTATTTCGCGGTGCGGGGGAAGTATCCCACGCAACATCAGCAGGGTACGTGTATTCCAGGGGTGCGCGGGAAGTTCCACACGCAATTCCATCAGGGTATGTGTATTACAGGGGTGCGCGGGAAGTTCCACACGCGATATCATCAGGGTACGTGTATTACAGGGGTGCGCGGGGAGCAGCACACGTGAATTGCACGTGTGGGTCCTCCCAGGTGTTCCCTCTACACCCTCCACAGCACCTGCAGGCGGCTCACACCACAGGGGCCTACCCAGCACATGTCATGCAGGCACCCCATCCACCATGGCCATGCCCACCAGCCAACCCACATCTCAACTTGCACTACTGCCCACCAACGCATGTCCCCCTGCACCCCCAGCCACCAGGGGCACCCTCCACCAGGCCCCCACCCATGTCTCCCACCACCCCCACCACCCCAGTTACCAGGGGCAGCCTCCACCAGGCCCCCACCCATGTCTCCCACCACCCCCACCCCCCAGCAGTGCAGGGGCAGCCTCCACCAGGCCCCCACTCATGTCTCCCTGCACCCCCACCCCCGAGGAGTGCAGGGGCAGCCTCCACCAGGCCCCCACCCATGTCTCCCACCACCCCCACCCCCCAGCAGTGCAGGGGCAGCCTCCACCAGGCCCCCACTCATGTCTCCCATCACCCCCACCCCCCCAGCCACCAGGGGCATCCTCCACCAGGCCCCCACTCATTTCCCCTATCACCCCCACCCCCCAGCAGTGCAGGGGCAGCCTCCACCAGGCCCCCACTCATGTCTCCCTGCACCCCCACCCCCGAGGAGTGCAGGGGCAGCCTCCACCAGGCCCCCACCCATGTCTCCCACCACCCCCACCCCCCAGCAGTGCAGGGACAGCCTCCACCAGGCCCCCACTCATGTCTCCCATCACCCCCACCCCCCAGCCACCAGGGGCAGCCTCCACCAGGCCCCCACTCATGTCTCCCTGCACCCCCACCCCCCAGCAGTGCAGGGGCAGCCTCCACCAGGCCCCCACTCATGTCTCACACCACCCCCACCCCCCAGCCACCAGGGGCATCCTCCACCAGGCCCCCACTCATTTCCCCTATCACCCCCACCCCCCAGCAGTGCAGGGGCAGCCTCCACCGGCCTCCACTCATGTCTCCCTGCACCCCCACCCCCGAGGAGTGCAGGGGCAGCCTCCACCAGGCCCCCACCCATGTCTCCCACCACTCCCACCCCCAGCAGTGCAGGGGCAGCCTCCACCAGGCCCCCACTCATGTCTCCCATCACCCCCACCCCCAAGCAGTGCAGGGGCAGCCTCCACCAGGCCCCCACCCATGTCTCCCACCACCCCCACCCCCCCAATCACCAGGGGGCAGCCTCCACCAGGCCCCCACCCATGTCTCCCACCACCCCCACACCCCAGCAGTGCAGGGGCAGCCTCCACCAGGCCCCCACTAATGTCTCCCATCACCCCCACCCCCCAGCCACCAGGGGCAGCCTCCACCAGGCCCCCACTCATGTCTCCCTGCACCCCCACCCCCCAGCAACCAGGGGCAGCCTCCACCAGGCCCCCACCCATGTCTCCTACCACCCCCACCCCCCAGCAGTGCAGGGGCAGCCTCCTCCAGGCCCCCACCCATGTCTCACACCACCCCCACCCCCCAGCAGTGCAGGGGCAGCCTCCACCAGGCCCCCACCCATGTCTCCCACCACCCCCACCCCCCAGCAGTGCAGGGGCAGCCTCCACCAGGCCCCCACCCATGTCTCCCACCACCCACACCCCCCAGCAGTGCAGGGGCAGCCTCCACCAGGCCCCCACCCATGTCTCACACCACCCCCACCCCCCAGCAGTGCAGGGGCAGCCTCCACCAGGCCGCCAGCCATGTCTCACACCACCCCCACCCCCCAGCCACCAGGGGCATCCTCCACCAGGCCCCCACTCATTTCCCCTATCACCCCCACCCCCCAGCAGGGCAGGGGCAGCCTCCACCAGGCCCCCACCCATGTCTCACACCACCCCCACCCCCCAGCAGTGCAGGGGCAGCCTCCACCAGGCCCCCACCCATGTCTCACACCACCCCCACCCCCCAGCCACCAGGGGCATCCTCCACCAGGCCCCCACTCATTTCCCCTATCACCCCCACCCCCCAGCAGTACAGGGGCAGCCTCCACCAGGCCCCCACCCATGTCTCACACCACCCCCACCCCCCAGCAGTGCAGGGGCAGCCTCCACCAGGCCCCCACTCATGTCTCCCTGCACCCCCACCCCCGAGGAGTGCAGGGGCAGCCTCCACCAGGCCCCCACCCATGTCTCCCACCACCCCCACCCCCCAGCAGTGCAGGGGCAGCCTCCACCAGGTCCCCACTCATGTCTCCCATCACCCCCACCCCCCAACAGTGCAGGGGCGGCCTCCACCAGGCCCCACCCATGTCTCCCACCACCCCCACCCCCCCAATCACCAGAGGGCAGCCTCCACCAGGCCCCCACCCATGTCTCCCACCACCCCCACACTCCAGCAGTGCAGGGGCAGCCTCCACCAAGCCCCCACTCATGTCTCCCATCACCCCCACCCCCCAGCCACCAGGGGCAGCCTCCACCAGTCCCCCACTCATGTCTCCCTGCACCCCCACCCCCCAGCAGTGCAGGGGCAGCCTCCACCAGTCCCCCACTCATATCTCCCACCACCCCCACCCCCCAGCCACCAGGGGCAGCCTCCACCAGGCCCCCACCCATGTCTCCCACCACCCCCAACCCCCAGCACTGTGGGTCACCTGCCAGCAGGCCCCCACCCATGTCTCCCACCACCCCCACCCCCCAGCCACCAGGGGCAGCCTCCACCAGGCCCCCACCCATGTCTCCCACCACCCCCACCTCCCAGCAGTGCAGGGGCAGCCTCCTCCAGGCCCCCACCCATGTCTCACACCACCCCCACCCCCCAGCAGTGCAGGGGCAGCCTCCACCAGGCCCCCACCCATGTCTCCCACCGCCCCCACCCCCAGCAGTGCAGGGGCAGCCTCCACCAGGCCCCCACTCATGTCTCCCATCACCCCCACCCCCCAGCCACCAGGGGCAGCCTCCACCAGTCCCCCACTCATGTCTCCCTGCACCCCCACCCCCCAGCAGTGCAGGGGCAGCCTCCACCAGTCCCCCACTCATATCTCCCACCCCCCAGCCACCAGGGGCAGCCTCCACCAGGCCCCCACCCATGTCTCCCACCACCCCCAACCCCCAGCACTGTGGGGCACCTGCCAGCAGGCCCCACCCATGTCTCCCACCACCCCCATCCCCCAGCCACCAGGGGCAGCCTCCACCAGGCCCCCACCCATGTCTCCCACCACCCCCACCTCCCAGCAGTGCAGGGGCAGCCTCCTCCAGGCCCCCACCCATGTCTCACACCACCCCCACCCCCCAGCAGTGCAGGGGCAGCCTCCACCAGGCCCCCACCCATGTCTCCCACCACCCCCACCCCCAGCAGTGCAGGGGCAGCCTCCACCAGGCCCCCACCCATGTCTCTCACCACCCCCACCCCCCAGCCACCAGGGGCAGCCTCCACCAGGCCCCCACCCATGTCTCCCACCACCCCCACCCCCCAGCAGTGCAGGGGCAGCCTCCACCAGGCCCCCACCCATGTCTCACACCACCCCTACCCCCCAGCAGTGCAGGGGCAGCCTCCACCAGGCCCCCACCCATGTCTCACACCACCCCCACCCCCCAGCCACCAGGGGCATCCTCCACCAGGCCCCCACTCATTTCCCCTATCACCCCCACCCCCCAGCAGTGCAGGGGCAGCCTCCACCAGGCCCCCACCCATGTCTCACACCACCCCCACCCCCCAGCCACCAGGGGCATCCTCCACCAGGCCCCCACTCATTTCCCCTATCACCGCCACCCCCCAGCAGTGCAGGGGCAGCCTCCACCAGGCCCCCACTCATGTCTCCCTGCACCCCCACCCCCGAGGAGTGCAGGGGCAGCCTCCACCAGGCCCCCACCCATGTCTCCCACCAACCCCACCCCCCAGCAATGCAGGGGCAGCCTCCACCAGGTCCCCACTCATGTCTCCCATCACCCCCACCCCCAACAGTGCAGGGGCGGCCTCCTCCAGGCCCCCACCCATGTCTCCCACCACCCCCACCCCCCAGCAGTGCAGGGGCAGCCTCCACCAGGCCCCCACCCATGTCTCACACCACCCCCCAGCCACCAGGGGCATCCTCCACCAGGCCCCCACTCATTTCCCCTATCACCCCCACCCCCCAGCAGTGCAGGGGCAGCCTCCACCAGGCCCCCACTCATGTCTCCCTGCACCCCCACCCCCGAGGAGTGCAGGGGCAGCCTCCACCAGGCCCCCACCCATGTCTCCCACCACCCCCACCCCCCAGCAGTGCAGAGGCAGCCTCCACCAGGCCCCCACTCATGTCTCCCATCACCCCCACCCCCCAGCAGTGCAGGGGCAGCCTCCACCAGGACCCCACCCATGTCTCCCGCCACCCCCACCCCCCAGCAGTGCAGGGGCACCCACCACCAGGCCCCCACCCATGTCTCCCACCACCCCACCCCCCAGCAGTGCAGGGGCAGCCTCCACCAGGTCCCCACCCATGTCTCCCACCACCCCCACCCCCCAGCAGTGCAGGGGCACCCACCACCAGGCCCCCACCCATGTCTCCCACCACCCCCACCCCCCAGCAGTGCAGGGGCAGCCTCCACCAGGCCCCCACTCGTGTCTCCCTGCACCACCACCCCCGAGGAGTGCAGGGGCAGCCTCCACCAGGCCCCCACCCATGTCTCCCACCACCCCCACCCCCCAGCAGTGCAGGGGCAGCCTCCACCAGGCCCCCACTCATGTCTCCCATCACCCCCACCCCCAGCAGTGCAGGGGCAGCCTCCACCAGGCCCCCACTCGTGTCTCCCTGCACCACCACCCCCGAGGAGGGCAGGGGCAGCCTCCACCAGGCCCCCACCCATGTCTCCCACCACCCCCACCCCCCAGCAGTGCAGGGGCAGCCTCCACCAGGCCCCCACTCATGTCTCCCATCACCCCCACCCACAGCAGTGCAGGGGCAGCCCCCACCAGTCCCCCACTCATATCTCCCACCACCCCCACCCCCCAGCCACCAGGGGCAGCCTCCACCAGGCCCCCACCCATGTCTCCCACCACCCCCACCCCCCAGCACTGTGGGTCACCTGCCAGCAGGCCCCCACCCATGTCCAACCATGTTCCCCACCACCCCCACCCCCCAGCACTGTGGGGCACCTGCCAGCAGGCCCCACCCATGTCTCCCACCACCCCCACCCCCCAGCCACCAGGGGCAGCCTCCACCAGGCCCCCACCCATGTCTCCCACCACCCCCACCCCCCAGCAGTGCAGGGGCACCCACCACCAGGCCCCCACCCATGTCTCCCACCACCCCCACCCCCCAGCAGTGCAGGGGCAGCCTCCACCAGGCCCCCACCCATGTCTCCCACCACCCCCACCCCCCAGCCACCAGGGGCAGCCCCCACCAGGCCCCCACTCATGTCTCCCTGCACCCCCACCCCCCAGCAGTGCAGGGGCAGCCTCCACCAGGCCCCCACTCATGTCCAACTCATGTCTCCCATCACCCCCACCCCCAGCAGTGCAGGGGCAGCATCCACCAGGCCCCCACCATGTCCAACTCATGTCTCCCATCACCCCCACCCCCAGAAGTGCAGGGGCAGCCTCCACCAGGCCCCCACTCATGTCTCCCTGCACCCCCACCCCCAGCAGTGCAGGGGCAGCCTCCACCAGGCCCCCACTCATGTCCAACTCATGTCTCCCATCACCCCCACCCCCAGCAGTGCAGGGGCAGCCTCCACCAGGCCCCCACGCATGTCCAACTCATGTCTCCCATCACCCCCACCCCCAGCAGTGCAGGGGCAGCCTCCACCAGGCCCCCACTCATGTCCAACTCATGTCTCCCATCACCCCCATCCCCAGCAGTGCAGGGGCAGCCTCCACCAGGCCCCCACTCATGTCCAACTCATGTTCCCCACCACCCCCACCCCCAGCACTGTGGGGCACCTGCCAGCAGGCCCCCACCCATGTCCAACTCATGCTCCCCACCACCCCCACCACCCCCACCCCCCAGCCACCAGGGGCAGCCTCCACCAGGCCCCCACCCATGTCTCCCACCATCCCCACCCCCCCAGTCACCAGGGGCAGCCTCCACCAGGCCCCCACTCATGTCTCCCACCCCCCCCCCACCCCCCAGCAGTGCAGGGGCAGCCTCCACCAGGCCCCCACCCATGTCTCACACCACCCCCACCCCCCAGCACTGTGGGGCACCTGCCAGCAGGCCCCCACCCATGTCCAACTCTTGTTCCCCACCACCCCCACCCCCCAGCTGTGCAGGGGCAGCCTCCACCAGGCCCCCACCCATGTCTCCCACCACCCCCACCCCCAGCACTGTGGGGCACCTGCCAGCAGGCCCCCACCCATGTGCAACTCATGTTTCCCAGCCAACATGTCATCACAATCTAGATCCCTGGTTCCTATGGTCAGCCTCCAAATGCAAAACACCCACCCGAGTATTGCATCCACCCACTCATAATTTGCAATTACATCACAGAACACCAATTGCAAGTTCCGAAACAAACACATTTCCCTCACATACACCCAATGGGTGTCAGTGAATCTCAAAACACATATCATGAAATGCATGAAACCAATGAGATACCACCATTGAAGTTCACCAAAAATAATATGTATTAAAGGAAACATCAATAGAATAAAAAATGAAGAAACAGAAACGTGAATGTACAAAAATGAAAATAAGCATGTCTGTCAAAAAAAGCAAAACCAAAAATAAAAATCCAAAGTAATGTCCAAAGTCAATGTCCACAAAACAAAATCCAATGGGAAATAAAAAAGAAAGCCATTGCTCCATGGTTAAAAATAGAAAAATAAATACAATCCAACTGTCAACTATGTACATGGGAACAATCCAGGTTCCATTATCCCAACAAAATAAAGGAAACCTATCTAACTACACTAACTAATAAAATAAACTATGTACAAAAATGTGGCCAATGTCCGAAAGGTCCAAATAAAATAAAAACAAAAATGAAAGCTAACACTACCTAGAAACTATGTACAAGGGCAGCGGGCTAGTTTCACGGCTCACTTGTGGATGTCCCGGGCCAGGGCATCATCGAACTCCTCCTCAATGTCCCGGAGGTGGTCCTCCTCCATGGCCCCGAGGGTCCGCAGGGCCGCCGACGTCTCCACCTCCAAACCCCTGCGGATTGCCTCGAGGCACTTGGCCCGCCTCAGGGCCCTCCGCATGGAGTTCTCCGCCCTGACCATTGTGAGCCGGTCCTCTTCCGCCCGCTGCCGCTCCGCATCTATGGCATGGCCCAACAGCTGCCACACGGAAGACACTCTCTGTCCTGGGTCCTCCTGCCCTCCGGCCGATGCCTCCCCCTCCGATGTCGAAGGCCCCGAGCCTTCATGGCTCCCACCACGTTGCTGCTGCTGCTGTGCCTCTGCCCGTGCACTGCCTCCTGCTGCCTGCACATCCTCCGCCGGCTGGGGTGCAGTCATAGATGTGGCCACCCCTGCTGGATGTCCGACTCCCGACTGTGGCAGGGATGCCTCCTCCACCAGCCTGGCCGCACCATCAGAGGCAACTCCACAGGGCACCCAGGTGACTGATGGGTGGGAAGATGGCACAGAGGACGACTGGCGCGTATGGGGTCCAGTTGAGGAGGGGGTCGGAGCAAGCCCCATCAGACGGAGGAATCCAGCCTGGGTGACCTGTCCCAGCAGGCTGACGTGGTCAACGAGCCATTCGAGATGACGTGCAGTCTCTACATGAAAAGACTGCAGGTCAACTCGCATGGCCCGTTGACGCAACGCCACACCAGCCAGGACAGGCTCAACCCGGACCTGGATAGCCACGTCCGCAGGCAGAGGAAGGCCAGTTGACGTGAGCTCATCCCCTGCCTGAAAACGGGTCTGGACGTAGGCATCCCTGCTGGTGCAAGATGATGCAGGGACAGGATCGGGGACAGGATTGCACACAGGCACCTCCGCGGCAGCCTGTGCTGCCTCCTGTCCCTGGTCCTGCACTGCACCACTAGCACCAGTGGGATCCCCACCTCCAGACCCCGTCTCTGGTGCTTGCACGGCCTCCTCCTCCACCAAACCCCCCACCAACCTGGATGACTCTGTGCCATCTTCCCCTGTTGGGCCCTGTGGGGTCCCAGCTGCCCCTTCTGCTGCCGAGGAGTCCAACTCCAACCTCCGCCTCTTGGACCTCCCCCCGGCAGCTGCGGCCTGGGACGCGGCACCGGACTCCTCACTCCCCGACGAGATGACAACCTGGGAGGGGAGCCGGGCCTTGCGTCTCCAGCTGGCGGTCGGATCCCCGCCGCTGTGCTCCACAGCACCTTCTCCGCCCTCTTCATCAGTTGACGCTGCAGACAGGGAGAAACAAAACACAGGCATCAGGGCACTGTACAATGGACACATACACACATGACAGTTGTACATGAGTGGCATTGGCAAACCTCAGACATGTCATCACAATCCCCAACACACATGTCATTACAACTCACACACATGAGCCATACCACAGCCATATCGCAACTGCCACCACCATCCATACACATACAACAGCATGAGCAGCCAAAGGAGAGCCAGACATCACATGCAACACAGGAAGTGCACCACACATGTACACACACCACCACACTTGCATGCATGTGTACACCTCTGCCAAGTGTCGCACTGTTCAGACGGGCATCCATGTCACATCTGCCAATCAGGCTTCCACATACCGCTGTCACATGCATCCATGTTGCATTACTGTTGCACCCTTGTCAAATACACACACATGCACATGTACACAGTGCTGATACATGCAGCCGAAAACAACATACATGCGTGACATCACGGACATGTCTACTTACATACACATTCATCCAAACATGTGTGCCCACACAACTGCATTTGGCAAGCAAGCCTACACACACAAGCACCATCCATGTCTCACACATTACAGCCCTCGCATGTGTCAGCCCCACGGCCCTGTACACCCCCACCCATACTCGACCCCATACAAACAGATGTGCAACCTGCACACTACTGAATAATCACCACACGCACTGCTCACAATCAGGATGCATGTACACTCACCGCTCGACTCCAGACGGGTCTGCTTCTCAAGGACCTGGACGTGGAGCGCTGGGGATATACGTTCCAGGACCCTCATCTGTTCTTCCGACAAGTGGCCCCGGCGCCCCTTGGCATCCACTGCCTTCAAGAGGCGCCGGGCCTTGTTCAGGGTCCTGGACCTGAAGTGCTCCCAGCGCTTCCTGACATGTTGCAAGTCGCGCACTGCCACCCCCTCCGCGTTGATGGCAGTCACAATGTCAGTCCAGATCCGAGTCCGTCCTTCCTTGTTGGTGCGGGAACTTCCGAAGAGGGCATCATACTGCCCCAGGACTTGCTCCACCAGGACACCAACTTCGGTGGCACTGAAGCTGGTGCCCCTCTGCCTCTCTGGCCGGGGGCTGTCAGTGGTCACAGATGGTGTTTGCCCCGACATGACAACCCCAGAGGCAGGAGTGGGTGGGCAACTGGGTCCTGGGGCTGGGCTGTGGAGCGATGGAATCCCAGTCGGGAGTCTTCGGTTCCAGCAGGGGTGGTCACAGCAACAGCACCCCTGGCTGATGTGCAGGCAGCAAATGGCAGGGCACGTGGGCAGCAGGCAGTCAGGCAGCAGCAGATGGCAGGTGGGAGCGTGCTCGGGGCTCTGGGGGGCAGTAGTTCGGCCTTCTGGGCAGGAGCGTGGTCTTCCGTGTGCTTATGCGTGGCCAGCTTGATACGGAGTGATTTGGCACGTGAAAAATCTGCATGTCAGCGTGTAATTCGAGGAAAGGACCTTAGCGCGTAAGCGCGTCTGCACGCATACGCATTTTCATTGGACAGAAGGCCCCTCAAGCGCAATCGCCCCTGTGACGTGACGCGTACAGACGTGCATGGGCATTTCAGCGCGCGTGAAAAACTGCACATCCGCGTGCAATACGAGGAAAGGGCCCATGCTCGTAAGCACGCATGGAAAACTGCACATCCGCGTGTAATATGAGGAAAGGCCCTTACCGCGTATGCACGGCAGCACGCATATGCGATTTCATTGGACCAAAGGCCCTTAGCGCGTGAGCGCGTCTGTGACGTGACGCGCGCAGGTGTTTCCCTCATTGCACGTGATGACAGAACACACGTGGATTTCCACCAATCGCGTGTGAAAGTTCCCGGCACCCCGGAACACACGCACCCAGGCTAATCGCGTGTGGAACTTCCCGCGCACCCCGAAACACACGTACCCAGGCCAGTTGCGTGTATGCTCACTCCCCTCCGATCACACACGATGACACTCGGACGGTATCCGAATACGGGAAACCCGCGCACGGCAAAAGACGTGCACAGACGTCAACGCGTCTGCCACACGAAGGCAGGCGGAAGCGTCCCCGCGCACAGCATAAAAGTGCGCGCAAACAACAAACGCGTATATACAGCTACGATGAATGCCCCATTTGTCGCTGCACTGATCGTGGGACACCGCAGGAGGAGGAGAATAGCCAGGGCACGCATTTGCGCACCACGGACAAGCCTTTTTGGGATGCCTGATGACCAGGTCTATGGCAGGTATAGGTTTCCACCCCATATCATCCTAGACCTGGTCAGGGAGTGGGAAGATGACATCACATCCCCCACCCTTTACTCCCAAGCATTGAGCCCCTTGGAGAAGCTGCTCAATGTCCTGCATTTTTTGGCCACGGGGTCATTTCAGCGGACCACTGCCATAGTGGGGTGGGTCTCACAGGCCACGCAGTCACGCTGCCTACACCAGGCACTGGCAATCATGACAGCGCGCCCCTCAGTCCACAGGCACATATACATGCCCAGAACACCCGCAGAAAGGCAGGCCGTTGTCCTGGATTTTTTCAGGGTGGCACACTTCCCCAAAGTGCTCGGTGCCATAGATTGCACCCATGTGGCCCTACGTCCACCTAGGACCATTGAGCACATCTACCGAAACCGCAAGCACTGGCATTCCATCAATGTACAGGTGGTATGTGATGCAAAGGGAATCATCACCTCTGCCTATGCAAACTACCCTGGCTCCACCCATGACAGTTTCATATACAGAATGTCCGCCCTGAGCCGGGCCCTGGAAGCTGGGCAGCATGGCGACACATGGCTCCTAGGTCAGTACAAATGCCCTTGCACATGCATGCAAGTCACACACAGACAAATATCCAAACCCTAATAATCTCAACTATTATCACCTCCCCAGGGGACAGTGCCTACCCTCTGAGCAACCACATGATGACGCCAATCCGGAACCCCACCACACCACCCCAGGTTAGATACAACGCCGCCCATATTGCAACCAGGGGCATAGTGGAGCGCACATTCGGAGTGCTCAAGTCACGTTTCCGCTCCCTTGACCGCTCTGGTGGGCAACTACTCTATGCACCACCAGTAGTGTGCAGGATCATTGTGGCAGCATGTGTCCTGCACAATGTTGCAACACGGCAGGGCGTCCCGGTGGACATGGTGGTGCCCCCACATCCCCAACCACAGGCACAGGCGCTGCCCATGGGAGGGGACAGGGCACGTGGCGAGGAAGCCCGGACCCAGCTTTTGGCCACATTTTTCACCTAAACTCCCACCCCTGCGGAGTGCACACAGGCCTGGCACATACCAGGTGACAATCAATGATGACAAAGAGACAGTTAACTGTCACAACCCTACCACCCTGAGAAAGTTGCCATGGAAGTGCCACATCGTCTGCATCCCTAGCTACTTAAACACAAGCTATCCTGTGTGACCAAAATGCACACATATGACATATGACATGATATGGGCCATACACAAGTATTCCAAGGCGCAATGAGGCAGGGAGGGGGGAACAAGGGAACACAGAGAACGGTACTACTAGGCCAGGTGTCATTGGGATCGTGCAAGTGCAGGGGTAGGGGGAATGGGAAAAGTGCAAGGGGAAGGGTGGGGGGGAGTCCAGTACAGGGGAAGTAGCCCAAAAAAATAATACATAGGTCGCCTGGTGGCAACTACAAAGGTAAGTGCAGACAAGTGCTGGGAAGGGAGAGCTGTAGGGATAGAGAGACAGTACTGCAGTGCAGGGGTTGCCAGGGAGGCAGTGCAAGTGGAGAGTGGCTGGGCCAGGGACCGAGGTCGGTGAGAGTGGCCCAGTTGCAGCTCCTGTGCAGTTCCAGTGGAGAATTCTGCAAGGGAGAGGCAGACAGTAAGCAGAAGCAAAGAGGAAGGTCTTGAGGTGCTTCCAGAACTGGAGATGATTCCCCTCAAGTTCAAGTCAGGCCGGAAGTCTGTTCCAGGGGGAGGGCCCTGCTGCAGAGAGAAATCTACCCCCAGCTAGTTGCTCTGAGAAGCAGATGACACGGACATGCAAGGTGTGCATCACACACACCTGCAAACCAGGCCATGGCCATCACTGTCATGTCACTCAAACCCTCCCAAACATCAACATGACATGACACGCAATACCCTTACACCAATGCAGTAACGATAAGGTAGACATTGCCATGTCCTAAATGCACAGTGGCATCGGACACTGCTGCCTGACCCGGAATCAGATGAAATGACAGACCAACAACCTCCCACCCAAAATAAGTCATTTCCAAATGCATTACAACAGTCGTAGACGTAACATCACAATGAATGCCTGTCTACATGCACATTATGCATTGCAAATCAACACTGCAGCTCATGTGTGCAGTGTCCTACTCCTGCATCACACTGCTCAGCGCACAGCACAGTGAACAGCCATTGTGTGTGATGCACACCCTGAGCATCACATCTAAGTGACAGACCACGTCAAACATCAAATTAGGCATGTACTGGATCCATGATCGGTCACAGAACATGTGCTTCCGGGACACAGTGGGCACCAGAAGGCAAACAGTGTACACGTGGATATGCAAGGGTGGGAGTACATGTAGTGCATCAGAGTGCCAGTGTGTGGTTCTGCAAGGACATGCACTCCACATATGCATGTGCACTCAAGTGACCATCAGTGTTTCCTACACATCACATGTGAACATCCACCATGTGTACACCCCAGCATGTCAAACCACAACTATCCCCTTGCACCTGAAAGGAAAACACAACACATGAACAGGCATTGATCAGCAGAACACAACATGTACATAGGATACCACCATTACTATGTCAGAGTTCCCATCACACTGCAGGGCAAGGCAATTATCAGCAACAACCCCCCCCTCCCTCACAAATGACCATGACCCACTGAACAACTGCACCTGGGTCATGGAGCCTCCAAACCTCAAGATGCCTGAACCCTCAGAATCCACACTCATTTCCAAAATCACAAAATCGAAGGCATAAAAACGAACCCGAACACCCTCCAGTAGATGACTTGACGTAGCAGTACCTCACAAAGGCCAAGTACTACCACAATGATGCAACAACCAAGGTAGCACAGCAAAACAATGTCACGACAGGATGTGAGACATGTGTGGTACATGACATAGGATGATGCACCATGAATGGATGTGTACTGTCACAGGTCCCCTGTACAGGCGCGGGAGTGTCACGAAACAACCACCCCCACCATGTCCCGGGTGCCTGCAAGGTCAAACTCACACAGGCCCCTGAGACCCTGGTGGGGAATGAGGTTCAGGGATATGCAGTCGGGACAGGTGTTGACACACTGGATGACTGGAATGAGCGGCAGGAGAGGGGAGGAGGAATGACACATGAAACTAGGGAATGCACGAAAATGTACAACCTGCATGAACACATACACAATCCAAACAAACTTGGACATGATTGTCATGGCCTTCTGTAGTCCAGGCTCAGGAGTGGTACGAACCAACCACCCCCTCTAGGGTTTTTGCGCCTGCAAGTTCGGGGTTTACACAGTCATCCGCAACCCCAGTGGGGAAAGAGGGTCAGGGAACGTTGCTTGGATAGGCACGGGAAGCAGGAACACCGGGTAGAGGGTACAGGTTTCAAAATTGCATAGGATCACGGGTGATTAGGGAGAAAAAAACATACCAAATTGAACCACACATACATCCATGCACCAGTACACTCCCCAGCAAGCCTATGCAGAGCAGTTCATAAGAAAAACAACAAGACACTTAGCTCTGGTTTTGAGTACTGGCCTCCTGCCTGCGCACTCTCAGGTCCGGTTACAGGAGCACTGCAATGCTGCAAAGAGAGACACAGTCAACAACCTGTACGTGCCAATTGCACAAAAACACAACAACAAACATGCCCCATAGCAACAGACTACTCTACAAACAGACAATCTGTGGTTGATGCTTCGTACCCATATATAACATCACCCCTGTGTCGGGTCATACACAGTCAATGCAGTAAGGCAGCCGCTGCTGGGTGCGTGGCAAATGGAACACCAATGTGTCACAATTCACACAACATGCAATGTTCCCTGGGTAAGCAGACAGACCCATATAGCAAGCCATGACTACAGAGCAAGTTGCGTACCACCATGACCGAAACAAAGTTGGCAGTGCATTTATCATGAAGTACTTGGAAAAGACATGCACTGCACCCGAGTATGTCCCTTGCTGTATGTCCCTGTGAGCTGCCCCTTTCCATGTCTCGGAAGGCTACATGGTTGATACAAGTGGCTCAATGGACCTTGGTGTACCGGAGGGTATGTGCCACTGCCCCTGCATGTGTCCCAGACAACCCTACTATCAGCAGCCATCAGTCCACAAACACATCTGAGCTGCATTGTGTGCTTCAACACCAATATTCGTCTAAGCTCACCCTCAGTGCTGTGACTAAGCCTGCATGTGCAACTCGCCTGGTGCAAGCTTTGCTGTGTCGTGGCCCCCCTGTGATGCTCACCTTGCCTGGAGTTCCTTGGAACATGTCAGCAGTTCTAGGATGTGGGTCTGCAATCACTGTGCCTCTGCTTCTGCACACATGTGCATGTGGGCACCAACAAACGGGTCCAGAATTCCGTCGTCCAATGGGCCATGTCTGCTGGCAAAGGTGCTCTGGAGGCTCATCCCCCTGCAGAAAGGGCATGAAACACATGATTAATGCTTCAAAGTCATCTGTGTGTGTCTCATCAGGCATCTCATTACTTGACCATGTCAGAGAGTCACATCACAAATCACACCATCAGTCCGTCTTTCACCTCCAAAGTGTGGAACACTATCTACAGCATGAATTGCAACAAGCACATGTACAGGAAAGATATGAAACATACTCCACAATGCATAGCAATCAATGTCCACATTAATCATGACACACCCCATCTAGCAAAAGCTGAACAGTGGACAATGACACCTAAATCATCCCCACTAGGGGTATCAACACAAGTCACACAGCACCAGACATGCCACAGATATGACAGTCCAAAGCCCTTGTGTAAAATGCTGTAACACCGAACCATCCTTGCGAGCCCATGGATAAGGGAGGCAGGAGTGGCATATGTGAGTCAAGGAACCCAAGCAGCAAACACATACACAAGACAACCATGAAGGGCCCAGCTGGAACAGACAGTGGATGCCTTCAAAAGCCCCAAAGCACCGCACCGTCACATGAAAGCACAATAGACTAGCAATTTTAAACTAAATCAACTATTAACTAATTACACTAACTATGGAAAACCTACATTACCTATTTAAACTAACTATCAAACAGAAACGTAACTAACTAAACTAAAAGAAAAATCAAAAATGGCCACATACGGCCCGGGGGGGGAGGCACCCAGGAGGGGGGAGGTACAGGGTGCTGCTCAACATCCACATGCGATGATGCTGAGCCAAAAAAAAATCCTCCATGGGCTCAACGCCTGCACAGCACGACCTATGTGGGAGATAGATGGTCGTCCGAGTCTGGCTCATCCTGGAAAAGAGGACGTGGCACAGTAGCCTGGCCACGCCTAGCCGCAGCTTGCCCCTCGTCGACAGCAAGTCTGCCGGACGGGTGAGCCTGGTTCTGTGTGGCGATGTGACGTAGGTCTGCATGCAGAACCTCCCGTAATACACGTGCTTCCTCTTGCAAGGTAGCACGTGTAACACGGAGTTCCTCCTGCAAGGCCTGGCTGGACAACCGCTGCACCTCCCGGCAAGCCTGTAGCTCAGCCGAGATGGTACGCTCAAGCTGTGCAAACCTCTCCTCTGCCTGCTGCCTCTAGGACATCATAAGGACACCCAGAGTGGATCTGAGGGAAGCATACTCCTCCCTCAGGGCATCCATGTGCGCCTCTGCGTGAGCAGCAATTGCTTGACGCAGAGACGACATTTCAGCCTGGCGTTCCCTGTCTGAGGCCGCCATGCCCAGCATGAGCGAGCAGGCCGTGGACCGTGCCGCCTGCTGCTGGAGAAGCACCTGCCTAGCAGTGGGGAGCACAGATCGGGCCACACGCTCCATGCTCTCAGCGATGTTCTCCATTGCTGCCCCCTGCCGTTCGGAATTGGCAGTCATGTCTTGCTCCCACTCAGTATACAGCGGTTGCGCGCGGCGACCGCGTTGCCGGGCTTGACCCCTGCGGGACCCAAGGACCGGGGGTCCTCGCTGTGTTGCCACCGCCTGCGGCTGCACGACTACATGCCCCCGTCGACGTGATGTCCCAGGCACATCAGTGACTGGTGTGGAGGGTGACCCTGCGTCCCGATCCACCACGGGCGGAGGAACCAAGACTGTCTGATCCCTCAGTGCAGGTGTCGCAGACAGAGGAGTGTCCACATCAGAATCACTCACCCCTGACACATGGACTTGATGCTCATCCAACTCAACATGGACGTCAGAGTCGTCATCAAGGCTGGACTCATAGGCAGCCAGAAACAAGATGGACTGCAGCACTTGGGGGTTTTCGTGGCCTACCACCCCACGACCCCCACTAGTGCTGGGTTGATGTGGCGTTACCAACCCTGTGTCTGGCATGACAACACCATCCTCTGCCTCCATTGCGTCATCACCTGAAAAATAGAGAGAAAAAGGTCAATACACATGTCAGAAGCACACGACACACACACACCGACAGCAAAGGCATCCGGCAGACATGTGACACACAACATATGACCTGGCATGCATGCTGGGTGTACTTTGAATAGCTTCTGTGATCAGACCTGTTGAAAGGTGGTAGTTTCCATGGAAGTGGGTCTATGCAGTGCAGAAAATGTGTACGCCACTCACTACCTACATGTACAAGCACTACATGGTGTGTGCCAGGAAATGTGAAGGCAGTGCAATGTCAAATTCAGACATCACGTGCATTGTGCATTCAATGTGTACCATGTCTAGAAGCCAAGCACCCCTCCACCCAGGGACCAAAGCAGGGATGCCTAGCATGGTATCAAAAGGCTGACCATACACCTGTGTATTGACAGGCAGTGTTGACTGGCATCAACAGCTTAATGTGATTCAAATTACAACACTGCAAATGATGCTGGGACAGTGGGCAGGACACATGATGGAAACTCCGGAGGCCGCCCACGTGTGAAGAAGACACAACAAGAGTTGGACAGAGTCATTGGCCATTGAACAGGCTGAGGCCTGTGAGCCACACAGATTGTCAGAGCCTAAACATGTGTGCAACGCAGGACTGAGCCACAGTTGACATGGGAAGGCTGATGAGATGGCAGGCAATGTATGTAACCAAGGACTTATATTACAGTGATCACCCAGTCAAGGACACATAGGGGCATGCGTGCAATGCACATGGAGCATGAATGGGCACTCATGTCCCTGCGGGACATCTGACCCATGCACAGTACAAGTGAGATACCCTGCATCGAGTACTAAGGCTGTACCACACGGCATATGTCTGGCAGATTCTACGCTGGAAGTTAGCATCTACACAGGACACATGAACAAGAAAGTACACATTGGCAAGATTGAAGCAGACCAGTGCAAAGGTGGAACTGGGGTGCAGAGTGGCGGAGGAGGGGCAAGGGAGCATGCCTACATGGAGTCCCGCATGCAGGCAGAGGAGACATGCATGAGGGTAGCATTGCATTACTTACACATCAGAACCATGTACACGTCACATGTAGCAGCAATCATGCACAACACATCCCACAAGTAAAACACACACGTCCTCAACAAACACGCATCAACACTCACTGGACTGGGCATCAAAGTCCAGCTTCTCTCCCACTCCTTCGACCAATTCAGGTGGTATGAACTCCGCAACGAGAGCCTCATGCGGAGTGAGTTCTTCCTCCTCTGGTGCAGGCCCACCGCCAGTCACCAGAGTCAAGTTGTAATTTGAGGCACGCTTGGCCTTAGTGCTGCGCTTGATGTCATTCCAACGCTTTTTGCACTCCTGCGCCGTGCGCACCTCATGGCCGAATGAACTGACATGTTCCAGTGGGTGTCACGTTGGGCAGCCGTGGTCTGACTATTGGCACCCACTAGCATGTCACGGCTGTGGCCCCGCACGTAGTCCACGAGGAAGTCCAGTTCCTGCTTACAGAAAGGCTTCTTCCTCGACGTGCAGGACGTCGTGGCTGTGTGTGGGGTCCCAGTCTGTGCTGCAGGTGCTACCTTCCTCCACCTGGACTGTGGCGCAGACCCTGGCTGGCTAATGCCGCCCTGACCAGTATGGCCAGTGGGTTCGGTGGATTGAGCCAAGGGAGTGGCAGGTGGAGGGATGACCAAAGGCCTGACTTGTGTCAGTGTCAGCTGGGTGCCCACTAATGGACCCTGCGCAGCAACATCAGCTGTGGCAGGGTCGTTGGCCGCAACGGTCCTGGTTGGCAGACTCACAACCGGGGTGCTGTTGGGTGCATCTGCCCCTGCACTTGCCAACACCCTGCTGTTCAGGGCAGCAGATGACATGACTGTCCCAGGGACACGTGTCTTGGTCTGAGCAGCCCGGCCTGCCCCTATGGTTTCCCCCCTGGCCTGTTGGAGATCTACCAAGGGCTCTTCAAGTGCCAACACAGCCTGCGCTGGCAGACCCTGAGCCTGTGTGGCGGTGTCCACAGCTGCACCTGCAGCTATCACTACCCTTGGGCCTGTGGCAGTCGATGGAACGGACTGCCGGGTCATATGGGTGCCAGTGCCAGATGCAGGAGCTGCATCCCCCGGAACCACAGGGGGTGGTGGCATGGCTGCACCGACACATGGCACAACATTGTGCTCAAGTGGCGCACCCCTGCCTCTTCCCCCTCTGTGGATGCCCTGGACACCCTGGAGTCCCCCTACTCCCTGGTCACCACGGCCACGCCCCCGACCACGCCCGCCACGAGGAGTACGCCCAGCTGAGGCGCCCCTCACCTTTGGTGGCCTCCCAACCATGGCACAGATGTAGTAGTGCTGGCACAGATGGAGTGGTGCCAATGGGAGGTGTACACCACAATTGACCTGGGCAATTGGGGTGAAGGGGGTGCGAAGCAAGATGTTAACAGCCCCCCTGCACCTGCAAGGCTGTATGTGACCCCGGTGATGTGGTGACGGGTCACGCAACGCTCAGGCACCCCAAAACTGCAGTAAAACCGTGCATGCAACCCTGCAGCCTACGTGCGTGTATTCAACCTCCCGCAGTACGCAGTGGCACCCAGTAACACGAATAACGCATATGCGTGGGACACGCAGGCTACTATGACATCGAAAATGGGTGCGATACACAGGGGCACCCGCAGTGGGAAAAAGAGCGTGTGCGACTCACCGTCTGACTAGCGCGATGCAGAAAAACATGCGTAGACAATACCCCCGCCAAAAGAAGAGATACGTCCTTGATAGCTGTGAAGTTGTGATGGCGCGCGAAACAACGGGAAGGAGCAACACACGTCGGTCTCCACGAAAGGCACGTACAGCGAACTGCTGGGCCCGCTCACCTTTAACCCGTGCTGAGGGAAACACACGCGTGCGTCACGTCACTTTACGCGCATGGGCCCTTTCCTCGTATTACACGCGGATGTGCAGTTTCCACGCGCGCTTACGCGCATGGCCCTTTCCTCGTATTACACGCGGAAGTGCAGCTTCCACGCGCGCTTACGCGCATGGCCCTTTCCTCGTATTACACGCGGACGTGCAGTTTTTCACGCGCGCTGAAATGCCCATGCACGTCTGTACGCGTCACGTCACAGGGGCGCTTGCGCTTGAGGGGCCTTCTGTCCAATGAAAATGCGTATGCGTGCAGACGCGCTTACGCGCTAAGGGCCTTTCCTCGAATTACACGCTGACGTGCAGATTTTTCACGTGCCAAATCACTCCGTATCAAGCTGGCCACGCGTAAGCACACGGAAGACCACGCTCCTGCCCAGAAGGCCGAACTACTGCCCCCCAGAGCCCCGAGCACGCTCCCACCTGCCATCTGCTGCTGCCTGACTGCCTGCTGCCCACGTGCCCTGCCATTTGCTGCCTGCACATCAGCCAGGGGTGCTGTTGCTGTGACCACCCCTGCTGGAACCGAAGACTCCCGACTGGGATTCCATCGCTCCACAGCCCAGCCCCAGGACCCAGTTGCCCACCCACTCCTGCCTCTGGGGTTGTCATGTCGGGGCAAACACCATCTGTGACCACTGACAACCCCCGGCCAGAGAGGCAGAGGGGCACCAGCTTCAGTGCCACCGAAGTTGGTGTCCTGGTGGAGCAAGTCCTGGGGCAGTATGATGCCCTCTTCGGAAGTTCCCGCGCCGACAAGGAAGGACGGACTCGGATCTGGACTGACATCGTGACTGCCATCAACTCGGAGGGGGTGGCAGTCCGCGACTTACAACATGTCAGGAAGCGCTGGGAGGACTTCAGGTCCAGGACCCTGAACAAGGCCCGGCGCCTCTTGAAGGCAGCGGATGCCAAGGGGCGCCGGGGCCACTTGTCGGAAGAACAGATGAGGGTCCTGGAACGCATATCCCCAGCGCTCCACGTCCAGGTCCTTGAGAAGTAGACTTGTCTGGAGTCGAGCGGTGAGTGTACATGCATCTTGATTGTGAGCAGTGCGTGTGGTGATTATTCAGTAGTGTGCAGGTTGCACATCTGTTTGTATGGGGTCGAGTATGGGTGGGGGTGTACAGGGCCGTGGGGCTGACACATGCGAGGGCTGTAATGTGTGAGACATGGATGGTGCTTGTGTGTGTAGGCTTGCATGCCAAATGCAGTTGTGTGGGCACACATGTTTGGATGAATGTGTATGTAAGTAGACATGTCCGTGATGTCACGCATGTATGTTGTTTTCGGCTGCATGTATCAGCACTGTGTACATGTGCATGTGTGTGTATTTGACAAGGGTGCAACAGTGATGCAACATGGATGCATGTGACAGCGGTATGTGGAAGCTTGATTGGCAGATGTGACATGGATGCCCGTCTGAACAGTGCGACACTTGGCAGAGGTGTACACATGCATGTAAGTGTGGTGGTGTGTGTACATGTGTGGTGCACTTCCTGTGTCGCATGTGATGTCTGGCTCACCTTTGGCTGCTCATGCTGTTGTATGTGTATGGATGGTGGTGGCAGTTGCGATATGGCTGTGGTATGGCTCATGTTTGCGAGTTGTAATGACATGTGTGTTGGGGATTGTGATGACATGTCTGAGGTTTGCCAATGCCACTCATGTACAACTGTCATGTGTGTATGTGTCCATTGTACAGTGCCCTGATGCCTGTGTTTTGTTTCTCCCTGTCTGCAGCGTCAACTGATGAAGAGGGCGGAGAAGGTGCTGTGGAGCACAGCGGCGGGGATCCGACCGCCAGCCAGAGACGCAAGGCCCGGCTCCCCTCCCAGGTTGTCATCTCGTCGGGGAGTGAGGAGTCCGGTGCCGCGTCCCAGGCGGGACGTCCAAGAGGCGGAGGTTGGAGTTGGACTCCTCGGCAGCAGGAGGGGCAGCTGGGACCCCACAGGGCCCAACAGGGGAAGATGGCACAGAGTCATCCAGGTTGGTGGGGGGTTTGGAGGAGGAGGAGGCCGTGCAAGCACCAGAGACGGGGTCTGGAGGTGGGTATCCCACTGGTGCTAGTGGTGCAGTGCAGGACCAGGGACAGGAGGCAGCACAGGCTGCCGCAGAGGTGCCTGTGTGCAATCCTGTCCCTGATCCTGTCCCTGCATCATTTTGCACCAGCAGGGATGCCTACGTCCAGACCCGTTTTCAGGCAGGGGATGAGCTCACGTCAACTGGCTTTCCTCTGCCTGCGGACGTGGCTATCCAGGTCCGGGTTGAGCCTGTCTTGGCTGGTGTGGCGTTGCGTCAACGGGCCATGCGAGGTGACCTGCAGTCTTTTCATGAAGAGACTGCACGTCATCTCGAATGGCTCGTTGACCACGTCAGCCTGCTGGGACAGGTCACCCAGGCCGGATTCCTCCGTCTGATGGGGCTTGCTCCGACCCCCTCCTCAACTGGACCCACTACGCGCCAGTCGTCCTCTGTGCCATCTTCCCACCCATCAGTCACCTGGGTGCCCTGTGGAGCTGCCTCTGACGGTGCGGCCAGGCTGGTGGAGGAGGCATCCCTGCCACAGTCGGGAGTCGGACGTCCAGCAGTGGTGGCCACATCAACAACTGCACCCCAGCCGGCGGAGGATGTGCAGGCAGCAGGAGGCAGTGCACGGGCAGAGGCACAGCAGCAGCAGCAACATGGTGGGAGCCATGAAGGCTCGGGGCCTTCAACATCGGAGGGGCAGGCATCGGCCGGAGGGCAGGTGGACCCAGGACGGGGTGTGTCTTCTGTGTGGCAGCGGTTGGGCCAGCAGATAGGTGCGGAGCGGCGGCGGGCGGAAGAGGCGCGGCTCACAATGGTCAGGGCGGAGAACTCCATGCGGAGGGCCCTGAGGCGGGCCGAGTGCCTCGAGGCAATCTGCAGGGGGTTGGAGGAGGAGACGGCGTCGTCCCTGCGGACCCTCGGGGCCATGGAACAGGACCGCCTCCGGGACATCGAACAGGAGTTCGATGATGCCCTGGCCCAGAACACCACGGAGTGAGCTGCTGGACTTGCCCGCCGCCTTTGTATATAGTTATATAGTTAGTGTTAGGTTTCCTTTATTTTTTTTTTATTTGGTTGCGATTGGACAATGCGCCACTTTTTGTATGTAGTTCAGTTTTTAGTTAGTTGTCCTATTTAGGTTTCATTTGGTTGGGCTCATGGACCCGGGATTATCTTGTAAATAGTTCTTCAATGGATTTTTCTTTTTTATGGAGTTTTTTCATCGCCATGGAGCAATGGTTTTTGTTTATCATTTACCCTTGGATTTCTTTTCTGACTGTGACTTTGGACACCATTTATTTTGATTGTGCTGTGTGTTTTTGATTTTTTTCATGGACATTCATCTTCTTTTGGTTGTTTTGCTTTGTGGTTTTTCTCATTTCATTTCCATTCAAGTTGATTTTAAATACATTTATATTTTCATCCTTCAATGTGTCGTATCATCTCATTGCTTTCATGCATGTCATGTTGGGTGTTTTAACATTCACTTGCAGGCATTGTGTGTGACAGACATGTGTTCATTTGCATTATTTACATTGGGTGTGTAACATGTAATTGCCTTTGATATGTGGGTGGATGTGATAGTTGGTTGGGCCTTTTGGCAGGGGAGGATGGCCATTACGGACATGATTGGGGATTGGTGGGACCCAGGTGCAGGGGGGCATGGATGGGACATGGGCGAGGGCCTGGTGGAGGTTGCCCCTGCACTGCTGGGGGGTGGGGGTGTTTTAGACATGGGTGGGGGCCTGCTGGCAGGTGCCCCACAGTGCTGGGGGTGGGGGTGCAGGGGTACATGAGTTGGACATGAGTGGGGGCCTGGTGGAGGCTGCCCCAGGTGGCTGGGGGATGGGGGTGGTGGGGAACATGAGTTGGACATGGGTGGGGGCCTGCTGGCAGGTGCCCCACAGTGCTGGGGGGTGGGGGTGGTGGGGAACATGAGTTGGACATGGGTGGGGGCCTGCTGGCAGGTGCCCCACAGTGCTGGGGGTGGGGGTGCAGGGGTACATGAGTTGGACATGAGTGGGGGCCTGCTGGCAGGTGCCCCACAGTGATGGGGGGTGGGGGTGGTGGGGAACATGAGTTGGACATGGGTGGGGGCGTGCTGGCAGGTGCCCCACAGTGCTGGGGGAGTGCAGGGGTACATGAGTTGCACATGGGTGGGGGCCTGCTGGCAGGTGCCCCACAGTGCTGGGGGGTGGGGGTGGTGGGAGACATGGGTGGGGGCCTGGTGGATGCTGCCCCTGGTGGCTGGGGGGTGGGGGTGGTGGGAGACATGGGTGGGGGCCTGGTGGTGGGTGCCCCTGCACTGCTGGGGGGTGGGGTGGTGGGAGACATGGGTGGGGGCCTGGTGGAGCCTGCCCCTGGTGGCTGGGGGGTGGGGGTGGTGGGAGACATGGGTGGGGGCCTGGTGGAGGCTGCCCCTGGTGGCTGGATGGTGGGGGTGGTGGGAGACATGGGTGGGGGCCTGGTGGAGGCTGCCCCTGGTGGCTGGGGGATGGGGGTGGTGGGGAACATGAGTTGGACATGGGTGGGGGCCTGCTGGCAGGTGCCCCACAGTGCTGGGGGTTGGGGGTGGTGGGGAACATGAGTTGGACATGGGTGGGGGGCTGCTGGCAGGTGCCCCACAGTGCTGGGGGGTGAGGGTGCATGAGTTGGACATGAGTGGGGGCCTGCTGGCAGGTGCCCCACAGTGCTGGGGGGTGGGGGTGGTGGGGAACATGAGTTGGACATGGGTGGGGGCCTACTGGCAGGTGCCCCATAGTGCTGGGGGGTGGGGGTGCAGGGGTACATGAGTTGCACATGGGTGGGGGCCTGCTGGCAGGTGCCCCACAGTGCTGGGGGGTGGGGGTGCTGGGAGACATGGGTGGGGGCCTGGTGGAGGCTGCCCCTGGTGGCTGGGGGGTGGGGGTGGTGGGAGACATGGGTGGGGGCCTGGTGGTGGGTGCCCCTGCACTGCTGGGGGGTGGGGGGGTGGTGGGAGACATGGGTGGGGGCCTGGTGGAGCCTGCCCCTGGTGGCTGGGGGGTGGGGGTGGTGGGAGACATGGGTGGGGGCCTGGTGGAGGCTGCCCCTGGTGGCTGGGGGGTGGGGGTGGTGGGAGACATGGGTGGGGGCCTTGTGGAGGCTGCCCCTGGTGGCTGGGGGATAGGGGTGGTGGGGAACATGAGTTGGACATGGGTGGGGGCCTGCTGGCAGGTGCCCCACAGTGCTGGGGGGTGGGGGTGGTGGGGAACATGAGTTGGACATGGGTGGGGGCCTGCTGACAGGTGCCCCACAGTGCTGGGGGTGGGGGTGCAGGGGTACATGAGTTGGACATGAGTGGGGGCCTGCTGGCAGGTGCCCCACAGTGCTGGGGGGGGTGGGGAACATGAGTTGGACATGGGTGGGGGCCTGCTGGCAGGTGCCCCACAGTGCTGGGGGGTGGGGGTGGTGGGGAACATGAGTTGGACATGGGTGGGGGCCTGCTGGCAGGTGCACCACAGTGCTGGGGGTGGGGGTGCAGGGGTACATGAGTTGGACATGAGTGGGGGCCTGCTGGCAGGTGCCCCACAGTGCTGGGGGGTGGGGGTGGTGGGGAACAGGAGTTGGACATGGGTGGGGGCCTGCTGGCAGGTGCCCCCCAGTGCTGTGGGGTGGGGGTGCAGGGGTACATGAGTTGCACATGGGTGAGGGCCTGCTGGCAGGTGCCCCACAGTGCTGGGGGGTGGGGCTGGTGGGAGACATGAGTTGGGGCCTGGTGGAGGCTGCCCCTGGTGGCTGGGGGGTGGGGGTGGTGGGAGACATGGGTGGGGGCCTGGTGGTGGGTGCCCCTGCACTGCTGGGGGGTGGGGGTGGTGGGAGACATGGGTGGGGGCCTGGTGGAGCCTGCCCCTGGTGGCTGGGGGGTGGGGGTAGTGGGAGACATGGGTGGGGGCATGGTGGAGGGAGCCCCTGCACTGCTGGGGGGTGGGGGTGGTGGGAGACATGGGTGGGGGCCTTGTGGAGGCTGCCCCTGGTGGCTGGGGGTGGGGGTGGTGGGAGACATGGGTGGGGGCCTGGTGGTGGGTGCCCCTGCACTGCTGGGGGGTGGGGGTGGTGGGAGACATGGGTGGGGGCCTGGTGGAGCCTGCCCCTGGTGGCTGGGGATTGGGGGTGGTGGGAGACATGGGTGGGGGCCTGGTGGAGGCTGCCCCTGGTGGCTGGATGGTGGGGGTGGTGGGAGACATGGGTGGGGGCCTGGTGGAGGCTGCCCCTGGTGGCTGGGGGATGGGGGTGGTGGGGAACATGAGTTGCACATGGGTGGGGGCCTGCTGGCAGGTGCCCCACAGTGCTGGGGGGTGGGGGTGCTGGGAGACATGGGTGGGGGCCTGGTGGAGGCTGCCCCTGGTGGCTGGGGGGTGGGGGTGGTGGGAGACATGGGTGGGGGCCTGGTGGTGGGTGCCCCTGCACTGCTGGGGGGTGGGGGTGGTGGGAGACATGGGTGGGGGCCTGGTGGAGCCTGCCCCTGGTGGCTGGGGGGTGGGGGTGGTGGGAGACATGGGTGGGGGCCTGGTGGAGGCTGCCCCTGGTGGCTGGGGGGTGGGGGTGGTGGGAGACATGGGTGGGGGCCTTGTGGAGGCTGCCCCTGGTGGCTGGGGGATGGGGGTGGTGGGGAACATGAGTTGGACATGGGTGGGGGCCTGCTGGCAGGTGCCCCACAGTGCTGGGGGGTGGGGGTGGTGGGGAACATGAGTTGGACATGGGTGGGGGGCTGCTGGCAGGTGCCCCACAGTGCTGGGGGGTGGGGTGCAGGGGTACATGAGTTGGACATGAGTGGGGGCCTGCTGGCAGGTGCCCCACAGTGCTGGGGGGTGGGGGTGGTGGGGAACATGAGTTGGACATGGGTGGGGGCCTGCTGGCAGGTGCCCCACAGTGCTGGGGGGTGGGGGTGGTGGGGAACATGAGTTGGACATGGGTGGGGGGCTGCTGGCAGGTGCCCCACAGTGCTGGGGGGTGGGGTGCAGGGGTACATGAGTTGGACATGAGTGGGGGCCTGCTGGCAGGTGCCCCACAGTGCTGGGGGGTGGGGGTGGTGGGGAACATGAGTTGGACATGGGTGGGGGCCTGCTGGCAGGTGCCCCACAGTGCTGGGGGGTGGGGGTGCAGGGGTACATGAATTGCACATGGGTGGGGGCCTGCTGGCAGGTGCCCCACAGTGCTGGGGGGTGGGGGTGCTGGGAGACATGGGTGGGGGCCTGGTGGAGGCTGCCCCTGGTGGCTGGGGGGTGGGGGTGGTGGGAGACATGGGTGGGGGCCTGGTGGTGGGTGCCCCTGCACTGCTGGGGGGTGGGGGTGGTGGGAGACATGGGTGGGGGCCTGGTGGAGCCTGCCCCTGGTGGCTGGGGGGTGGGGGTGGTGGGAGACATGGGTGGGGGCCTGGTGGAGGCTGCCCCTGGTGGCTGGGGGGTGGGGGTGGTGGGAGACATGGGTGGGGGCCTTGTGGAGGCTGCCCCTGGTGGCTGGGGGATGGGGGTGGTGGGGAACATGAGTTGGACATGGGTGGGGGCCTGCTGGCAGGTGCCCCACAGTGCTGGGGGGTGGGGGTGGTGGGGAACATGAGTTGGACATGGGTGGGGGGCTGCTGGCAGGTGCCCCACAGTGCTGGGGGGTGGGGTGCAGGGGTACATGAGTTGGACATGAGTGGGGGCCTGCTGGCAGGTGCCCCACAGTGCTGGGGGGTGGGGATGGTGGGGAACATGAGTTGGACATGGGTGGGGGCCTGCTGGCAGGTGCCCCACAGTGCTGGGGGGTGGGGGTGCAGGGGTACATGAGTTGCACATGGGTGGGGGCCTGCTGGCAGGTGCCCCACAGTGCTGGGGGGTGGGGGGTGCTGGGAGACATGGGTGGGGGCCTGGTGGAGGCTGCCCCTGGTGGCTGGGGGGTGGGGGTGGTGGGAGACATGGGTGGGGGCCTGGTGGTGGGTGCCCCTGCACTGCTGGGGGGTGGGGGTGGTGGGAGACATGGGTGGGGGCCTGGTGGAGCCTGCCCCTGGTGGCTGGGGGGTGGGGGTGGTGGGAGACATGGGTGGGGGCCTGGTGGAGGCTGCCCCTGGTGGCTGGGGGGTGGGGTGGTGGGAGACATGGGTGGGGGCCTTGTGGAGGCTGCCCCTGGTGGCTGGGGGATGGGGGTTGTGGGGAACATGAGTTGGACATGGGTGGGGGCCTGCTGGCAGGTGCCCCACAGTGCTGGGGGGTGGGGGTGGTGGGGAACATGAGTTGGACATGGGTGGGGGCCTGCTGGCAGGTGCCCCACAGTGCTGGGGGTGGGAGTGCAGGGGTACATGAGTTGGACATGAGTGGGGGCCTGCTGGCAGGTGCCCCACAGTGCTGGGGGGGGTGGGGAACATGAGTTGGACATGGGTGGGGGCCTGCTGGCAGGTGCCCCACAGTGCTGGGGGGTGGGGGTGGTGGGGAACATGAGTTGGACATGGGTGGGGGCCTGCTGGCAGGTGCACCACAGTGCTGGGGGTGGGGGTGCAGGGGTACATGAGTTGGACATGAGTGGGGGCCTGCTGGCAGGTGCCCCACAGTGCTGGGGGGTGGGGGTGCAGGGGTACATGAGTTGGACATGAGTGGGGGCCTGCTGGCAGGTGCCCCACAGTGCTGGGGGGTGGGGGTGCTGGGAGACATGGGTGGGGGCCTTGTGGAGGCTGCCCCTGGGGGATGGGGGTGGTGGGGAACATGAGTTGGACATGGGTGGGCGCCTGCTGGCAGGTGCCCCACAGTGCTGGGGGGTGGGGGTGGTGGGGAACATGAGTTGGACATGGGTGGGGGCCTGCTGGCAGGTGCCCCACAGTGCTGGCGGTGGGGGTGCAGGGGTACATGAGTTGGACATGAGTGGGGGCCTGCTGGCAGGTGCCCCACAGTGCTGGGGGGTGGGGGTGGTGGGGAACATGAGTTGGACATGGGTGGGGGCCTGCTGGCAGGTGCCTCACAGTGCTGGGGTGTGGGGGTGGTGGGGAACATGAGTTGGACATGGGTCGGGGTCTGCTGGCAGGTGCCCCACAGTGCTGGGGGTGAGGGTGCAGGGGTACATGAGTTGGACATGAGTGGGGGCCTGCTGGCAGGTGCCCCACAGTGCTAGGGGGTGGGGGTGGTGGGGAACATGAATTGGACATGGGTGGGGGCCTGCTGGCAGGTGCCCCACAGTGCTGGGGGTGGGGGTGCAGGGGTACATGAGTTGCACATGGGTGGGGGCCTGCTGGCAGGTGCCCCACAGTGCTGGGGGTGGGGGGTGGTGGGAGACATGGGGGGGGCCTGGTGGAGGCTGCCCCTGGTGGCTGGGGGGTGGGGGTGGTGGGAGACATGGGTGGGGGCCTGGTGGTGGGTGCCCCTGCACTGCTGGGGGGTGGGGGTGGTGGGAGACATGGGTGGGGGCCTGGTGGAGCCTGCCCCTGGTGGCTGGGGGGTGGGGGTGGTGGGAGACATGGGTGGGGGCCTGGTGGAGGCTGCCCCTGGTCGCTGGGGGGGTGGGGGTGGTGGGAGACATGGGTGGGGGCCTGGTGGAGGCTGCCCCTGGTGGCTGGGGGGTGGGGGTGGTGGGAGACATGGGTGGGGACCTTGTGGAGGCTGCCCCTGGTGGCTGGGGGATGTGGGTGGTGGGGAACATGAGTTGGACATGGGTGGGGGCCTGCTGGCAGGTGCCCCACAGTGCTGGGGGGTGGGGGTGCTGGGAGACATGGGTGGGGGCCTGGTGGAGCCTGCCCCTGGTGGCTGGGGGGTGGGAGTGCTGGGAGACATGGGTGGGGGCCTGGTGGAGGCTGCCCCTGGTGGCTGGGGGGTGGGGGTGGTGGGAGACATGGGTGGGGGCCTGGTGGTGGGTGCCACTGCACTGCTGGGGGGTGGGGGTGGTGGGAGACATGGGTGGGGGCCTGGTGGAGCCTGCCCCTGGTGGCTGGGGGGTGGGGGTGGTGGGAGACATGGGTGGGGGCCTGGTGGAGGCTGCCCCTGGTGGCTGGGGGGTGGGGGTGGTGGGAGACATGGGTGGGGGCCTGGTGGAGGCTGCCCCTGGTGGCTGGGGGGTGGGGGTGGTGGGAGACATGGGTGGGGGCCTGGTGGAGGCTGCCCCTGGTGGCTGGGGGGTGGGGGTGATGGGAGACATGGGTGGGGGCCTGGTGGAGCCTGCCCCTGGTGGCTGGGGGGTGGGGGTGGTGGGAGACATGGGTGGGGGCCTGGTGGAGGCTGCCCCTGGTGGCTGGGGGGTGGGGGTGGTGGGAGACATGGGTGGGGGCCTTGTGGAGGCTGCCCCTGGTGGCTGGGGGGTGGGGGTGGTGGGAGACATGGGTGGGGGCCTTGTGGAGGCTGCCCCTGGTGGCTGGGGGATAGGGGTGGTGGGGAACATGAGTTGGACATGGGTGGGGGCCTGCTGGCAGGTGCCCCACAGTGCTGGGGGGTGGGGGTGGTGGGGAACATGAGTTGGACATGGGTGGGGGCCTGCTGACAGGTGCCCCACAGTGCTGGGGGTGGGGGTGCAGGGGTACATGAGTTGGACATGAGTGGGGGCCTGCTGGCAGGTGCCCCACAGTGCTGGGGGGGTGGGGAACATGAGTTGGACATGGGTGGGGGCCTGCTGGCAGGTGCCCCACAGTGCTGGGGGGTGGGGGTGGTGGGGAACATGAGTTGGACATGGGTGGGGGCCTGCTGGCAGGTGCCCCAAAGTGCTGGGGGTGGGGGTGCAGGGGTACATGAGTTGGACATGAGTGGGGGCCTGTAGGCAGGTGGCCCACAGTGCTGGGGGGTGGGGGTGGTGGGGAACATGAGTTGGACATGGGTGGGGGCCTGCTGGCAGGTGCCCCCCAGTGCTGTGGGGTGGGGGTGCAGGGGTACATGAGTTGCACATGGGTGAGGGCCTGCTGGCAGGTGCCCCACAGTGCTGGGGGGTGGGGCTGGTGGGAGACATGAGTTGGGGCCTGGTGGAGGCTGCCCCTGGTGGCTGGGGGGTGGGGGTGGTGGGAGACATGGGTGGGGGCCTGGTGGTGGGTGCCCCTGCACTGCTGGGGGGTGGGGGTGGTGGGAGACATGGGTGGGGGCCTGGTGGAGCCTGCCCCTGGTGGCTGGGGGGTGGGGGTAGTGGGAGACATGGGTGGGGGCCTGGTGGAGGGAGCCCCTGCACTGCTGGGGGGTGGGGGTGGTGGGAGACATGGGTGGGGGCCTTGTGGAGGCTGCCCCTGGTAGCTGGGGGTGGGGGTGGTGGGAGACATGGGTGGGGGCCTGGTGGTGGGTGCCCCTGCACTGCTGGGGGGTGGGGGTGGTGGGAGACATGGGTGGGGGCCTGGTGGAGCCTGCCCCTGGTGGCTGGGGATTGGGGGTGGTGGGAGACATGGGTGGGGGCCTGGTGGAGGCTGCCCCTGGTGGCTGGATGGTGGGGGTGGTGGGAGACATGGGTGGGGGCCTGGTGGAGGCTGCCCCTGGTGGCTGGGGGATGGGGGTGGTGGGGAACATGAGTTGGACATGGGTGGGGGCCTGCTGGCAGGTGCCTCACAGTGCTGGGGGGTGGGGGTGGTGGGGAACATGAGTTGGACATGGGTGGGGGGCTGCTGGCAGGTGCCCCACAGTGCTGGGTGGTGGGGTGCAGGGGTACATGAGTTGGACATGAGTGGGGGCCTGCTGGCAGGTGCCCCACAGTGCTGGGGGGTGGGGGTGGTGGGGAACATGAGTTGGACATGGGTGGGGGCCTGCTGGCAGGTGCCCCACAGTGCTGGGGGGTGGGGGTGCAGGGGTACATGAGTTGCACATGGGTGGGGGCCTGCTGGCAGGTGCCCCACAGTGCTGGGGGGTGGGGGTGCTGGGAGACATGGGTGGGGGCCTGGTGGATGCTGCCCCTGGTGGCTGGGGGGTGGGGGTGGTGGGAGACATGGGTGGGGGCCTGGTGGTGGGTGCCCCTGCACTGCTGGGGGGTGGGGGTGGTGGGAGACATGGGTGGGGGCCTGGTGGAGCCTGCCCCTGGTGGCTGGGGGGTGGGGGTGGTGGGAGACATGGGTGGGGGCCTGGTGGAGGCTGCCCCTGGTGGCTGGGGGGTGGGGGTGGTGGGAGACATGGGTGGGGGCCTTGTGGAGGCTGCCCCTGGTGGCTGGGGGATGGGGGTGGTGGGGAACATGAGTTGGACATGGGTGGGGGCCTGCTGGCAGGTGCCCCACAGTGCTGGGGGGTGGGGGTGGTGGGGAACATGAGTTGGACATGGGTGGGGGGCTGCTGGCAGGTGCCCCACAGTGCTGGGGGGTGGGGTGCAGGGGTACATGAGTTGGACATGAGTGGGGGCCTGCTGGCAGGTGCCCCACAGTGCTGGGGGGTGGGGGTGGTGGGGAACATGAGTTGGACATGGGTGGGGGCCTGCTGGCAGGTGCCCCACAGTGCTGGGGGGTGGGGGTGCAGGGGTACATGAGTTGCACATGGGTGGGGGCCTGCTGGCAGGTGCCCCACAGTGCTGGGGGGTGGGGGTGCTGGGAGACATGGGTGGGGGCCTGGTGGAGGCTGCCCCTGGTGGCTGGGGGGTGGGGGTGGTGGGAGACATGGGTGGGGGCCTGGTGGTGGGTGCCCCTGCACTGCTGGGGGGTGGGGGTGGTGGGAGACATGGGTGGGGGCCTGGTGGAGCCTGCCCCTGGTGGCTGGGGGGTGGGGGTGGTGGGAGACATGGGTGGGGGCCTGGTGGAGGCTGCCCCTGGTGGCTGGGGGGTGGGGGTGGTGGGAGACATGGGTGGGGGCCTTGTGGAGGCTGCCCCTGGTGGCTGGGGGATGGGGGTTGTGGGGAACATGAGTTGGACATGGGTGGGGGCCTGCTGGCAGGTGCCCCACAGTGCTGGGGGGTGGGGGTGGTGGGGAACATGAGTTGGACATGGGTGGGGGCCTGCTGGCAGGTGCCCCACAGTGCTGGGGGTGGGAGTGCAGGGGTACATGAGTTCGACATGAGTGGGGGCCTGCTGGCAGGTGCCCCACAGTGCTGGGGGGGTGGGGAACATGAGTTGGACATGGGTGGGGGCCTGCTGGCAGGTGCCCCACAGTGCTGGGGGGTGGGGGTGGTGGGGAACATGAGTTGGACATGGGTGGGGGCCTGCTGGCAGGTGCACCACAGTGCTGGGGGTGGGGGTGCAGGGGTACATGAGTTGGACATGAGTGGGGGCCTGCTGGCAGGTGCCCCACAGTGCTGGGGGGTGGGGGTGCAGGGGTACATGAGTTGGACATGAGTGGGGGCCTGCTGGCAGGTGCCCCACAGTGCTGGGGGGTGGGGGTGCTGGGAGACATGGGTGGGGGCCTTGTGGAGGCTGCCCCTGGGGGATGGGGGTGGTGGGGAACATGAGTTGGACATGGGTGGGCGCCTGCTGGCAGGTGCCCCACAGTGCTGGGGGGTGGGGGTGGTGGGGAACATGAGTTGGACATGGGTGGGGGCCTGCTGGCAGGTGCCCCACAGTGCTGGCGGTGGGGGTGCAGGGGTACATGAGTTGGACATGAGTGGGGGCCTGCTGGCAGGTGCCCCACAGTGCTGGGGGGTGGGGGTGGTGGGGAACATGAGTTGGACATGGGTGGGGGCCTGCTGGCAGGTGCCCCACAGTGCTGGGGTGTGGGGGTGGTGGGGAACATGAGTTGGACATGGGTCGGGGTCTGCTGGCAGGTGCCCCACAGTGCTGGGGGTGGGGGTGCAGGGGTACATGAGTTGGACATGAGTGGGGGCCTGCTGGCAGGTGCCCCACAGTGCTAGGGGGTGGGGGTGGTGGGGAACATGAGTTGGACATGGGTGGGGGCCTGCTGGCAGGTGCCCCACAGTGCTGGGGGTGGGGGTGCAGGGGTACATGAGTTGCACATGGGTGGGGGCCTGCTGGCAGGTGCCCCACAGTGCTGGGGGTGGGGGGTGGTGGGAGACATGGGGGGGGCCTGGTGGAGGCTGCCCCTGGTGGCTGGGGGGTGGGGGTGGTGGGAGACATGGGTGGGGGCCTGGTGGTGGGTGCCCCTGCACTGCTGGGGGGTGGGGGTGGTGGGAGACATGGGTGGGGGCCTGGTGGAGCCTGCCCCTGGTGGCTGGGGGGTGGGGGTGGTGGGAGACATGGGTGGGGGCCTGGTGGAGGCTGCCCCTGGTCGCTGGGGGGGTGGGGGTGGTGGGAGACATGGGTGGGGGCCTGGTGGAGGCTGCCCCTGGTGGCTGGGGGGTGGGGGTGGTGGGAGACATGGGTGGGGGCCTTGTGGAGGCTGCCCCTGGTGGCTGGGGGATGTGGGTGGTGGGGAACATGAGTTGGACATGGGTGGGGGCCTGCTGGCAGGTGCCCCACAGTGCTGGGGGGTGGGGGTGCTGGGAGACATGGGTGGGGGCCTGGTGGAGCCTGCCCCTGGTGGCTGGGGGGTGGGGGTGCTGGGAGACATGGGTGGGGGCCTGGTGGAGGCTGCCCCTGGTGGCTGGGGGGTGGGGGTGGTGGGAGACATGGGTGGGGGCCTGGTGGTGGGTGCCACTGCACTGCTGGGGGGTGGGGGTGGTGGGAGACATGGGTGGGGGCCTGGTGGAGCCTGCCCCTGGTGGCTGGGGGGTGGGGGTGGTGGGAGACATGGGTGGGGGCCTGGTGGAGGCTGCCCCTGGTGGCTGGGGGGTGGGGGTGGTGGGAGACATGGGTGGGGGCCTGGTGGAGGCTGCCCCTGGTGGCTGGGGGGTGGGGGTGGTGGGAGACATGGGTGGGGGCCTGGTGGAGGCTGCCCCTGGTGGCTGGGGGGTGGGGGTGATGGGAGACATGGGTGGGGGCCTGGTGGAGCCTGCCCCTGGTGGCTGGGGGGTGGGGGTGGTGGGAGACATGGGTGGGGGCCTGGTGGAGGCTGCCCCTGGTGGCTGGGGGGTGGGGGTGGTGGGAGACATGGGTGGGGGCCTTGTGGAGGCTGCCCCTGGTGGCTGGGGGGTGGGGGTGGTGGGAGACACGGGTGGGGGTCTGGTGGAGCCTGCCCCTGGTGGCTGGGGGGTGGGGGTGGTGGGAGACACAGGTGGGGGCCTGGTGGAGGCTGCCCCTGGTGGCTGGGGGGTGGGGGTGGTGGGAGACACGGGTGGGGGCCTGGTGGAGGCTGCCCCTGGTGGCTGGGGGGTGGGGGTGGTGGGAGACACGGGTGGGGGCCTGGTGGAGGCTGCCCCTGGTGGCTGGGGGGTGGGGGTGGTGGGAGACATGGGTGGGGGCCTGGTGGAGCCTGCCCCTGGTGGCTGGGAGGTGGGGGTGGTGGGAGACATGGGTGGGGGCCTTGTGGAGGCTGCCCCTGGGGGATGGGGGTGGTGGGGAACATGGGTTGGACATGGGTGGGCGCCTGCTGGCAGGTGCCCCACAGTGCTGGGGAGTGGGGGTGGTGGGGAACATGAGTTGGACATGGGTGGGGGCCTGCTGGCAGGTGCCCCACAGTGCTGGCGGTGGGGGTGCAGGGGTACATGAGTTGGACATGAGTGGGGGCCTGCTGGCAGGTGCCCCACAGTGCTGGGGGGTGGGGGTGGTGGGGAACATGAGTTGGACATGGGTGGGGGTCTGCTGGCAGGTGCCCCACAGTGCTGGGGGTGGGGGTGCAGGGGTACATGAGTTGGACATGAGTGGGGGCCTGCTGGCAGGTGCCCCACAGTGCTAGGGGGTGGGGGTGGTGGGGAACATGAGTTGGACATGGGTGGGGGCCTGCTGGCAGGTGCCCCACAGTGCTGGGGGTGGGGGTGCAGGGGTACATGAGTTGCACATGGGTGGGGGCCTGCTGGCAGGTGCCCCACAGTGCTGGGGGGTGGGGGTGGTGGGAGACATGGGTGGGGGCCTGGTGGATGCTGCCCCTGGTGGCTGGGGGGTGGGGGTGGTGGGAGACATGGGTGGGGGCCTGGTGGTGGGTGCCCCTGCACTGCTGGGGGGTGGGGGTGGTGGGAGACATGGGTGGGGGCCTGGTGGAGCCTGCCCCTGGTGGCTGGGGGGTGGGGGTGGTGGGAGACATGGGTGGGGGCCTGGTGGAGGCTGCCCCTGGTGGCTGGATGGTGGGGGTGGTGGGAGACATGGGTGGGGGCCTGGTGGAGGCTGCCCCTGGTGGCTGGGGGATGGGGGTGGTGGGGAACATGAGTTGGACATGGGTGGGGGCCTGCTGGCAGGTGCCCCACAGTGCTGGGGGTTGGGGGTGGTGGGGAACATGAGTTGGACATGGGCGGGGGGCTGCTGGCCGGTGCCCCACAGTGCTGGGGGGTGGGGGTGCATGAGTTGGACATGAGTGGGGGCCTGCTGGCAGGTGCCCCACAGTGCTGGGGGGTGGGGGTGGTGGGGAACATGAGTTGGACATGGGTGGGGGCCTACTGGCAGGTGCCCCATAGTGCTGGGGGGTGGGGGTGCAGGGGTACATGAGTTGCACATGGGTGGGGGCCTGCTGGCAGGTGCCCCACAGTGCTGGGGGGTGGGGGTGCTGGGAGACATGGGTGGGGGCCTGGTGGAGGCTGCCCCTGGTGGCTGGGGGGTGGGGGTGGTGGGAGACATGGGTGGGGGCCTGGTGGTGGGTGCCCCTGCACTGCTGGGGGGTGGGGGGGTGGTGGGAGACATGGGTGGGGGCCTGGTGGAGCCTGCCCCTGGTGGCTGGGGGGTGGGGGTGGTGGGAGACATGGGTGGGGGCCTGGTGGAGGCTGCCCCTGGTGGCTGGGGGGTGGGGGTGGTGGGAGACATGGGTGGGGGCCTTGTGGAGGCTGCCCCTGGTGGCTGGGGGATAGGGGTGGTGGGGAACATGAGTTGGACATGGGTGGGGGCCTGCTGGCAGGTGCCCCACAGTGCTGGGGGGTGGGGGTGGTGGGGAACATGAGTTGGACATGGGTGGGGGCTTGCTGACAGGTGCCCCACAGTGCTGGGGGTGGGGGTGCAGGGGTACATGAGTTGGACATGAGTGGGGGCCTGCTGGCAGGTGCCCCACAGTGCTGGGGGGGGTGGGGAACATGAGTTGGACATGGGTGGGGGCCTGCTGGCAGGTGCCCCACAGTGCTGGGGGGTGGGGGTGGTGGGGAACATGAGTTGGACATGGGTGGGGGCCTGCTGGCAGGTGCACCACAGTGCTGGGGGTGGGGGTGCAGGGGTACATGAGTTGGACATGAGTGGGGGCCTGCTGGCAGGTGCCCCACAGTGCTGGGGGGTGGGGGTGGTGGGGAACATGAGTTGGACATGGGTGGGGGCCTGCTGGCAGGTGCCCCCCAGTGCTGTGGGGTGGGGGTGCAGGGGTACATGAGTTGCACATGGGTGAGGGCCTGCTGGCAGGTGCCCCACAGTGCTGGGGGGTGGGGCTGGTGGGAGACATGAGTTGGGGCCTGGTGGAGGCTGCCCCTGGTGGCTGGGGGGTGGGGGTGGTGGGAGACATGGGTGGGGGCCTGGTGGTGGGTGCCCCTGCACTGCTGGGGGGTGGGGGTGGTGGGAGACATGGGTGGGGGCCTGGTGGAGCCTGCCCCTGGTGGCTGGGGGGTGGGGGTAGTGGGAGACATGGGTGGGGGCCTGGTGGAGGGAGCCCCTGCACTGCTGGGGGGTGGGGGTGGTGGGAGACATGGGTGGGGGCCTTGTGGAGGCTGCCCCTGGTGGCTGGGGGTGGGGGTGGTGGGAGACATGGGTGGGGGCCTGGTGGTGGGTGCCCCTGCACTGCTGGGGGGTGGGGGTGGTGGGAGACATGGGTGGGGGCCTGGTGGAGCCTGCCCCTGGTGGCTGGGGATTGGGGGTGGTGGGAGACATGGGTGGGGGCCTGGTGGAGGCTGCCCCTGGTGGCTTGATGGTGGGGGTGGTGGGAGACATGGGTGGGGGCCTGGTGGAGGCTGCCCCTGGTGGCTGGGGGATGGGGGTGGTGGGGAACATGAGTTGGACATGGGTGGGGGCCTGCTGGCAGGTGCCCCACAGTGCTGGGGGGTGGGGGTGGTGGGGAACATGAGTTGGACATGGGTGGGGGGCTGCTGGCAGGTGCCCCACAGTGCTGGGGGGTGGGGTGCAGGGGTACATGAGTTGGACATGAGTGGGGGCCTGCTGGCAGGTGCCCCACAGTGCTGGGGGGTGGGGGTGGTGGGGAACATGAGTTGGACATGGGTGGGGGCCTGCTGGCAGGTGCCCCACAGTGCTGGGGGGTGGGGGTGCAGGGGTACATGAGTTGCACATGGGTGGGGGCCTGCTGGCAGGTGCCCCACAGTGCTGGGGGGTGGGGGTGCTGGGAGACATGGGTGGGGGCCTGGTGGAGGCTGCCCCTGGTGGCTGGGGGGTGGGGGTGGTGGGAGACATGGGTGGGGGCCTGGTGGTGGGTGCCCCTGCACTGCTGGGGGGTGGGGGTGGTGGGAGACATGGGTGGGGGCCTGGTGGAGCCTGCACCTGGTGGCTGGGGGGTGGGGGTGGTGGGAGACATGGGTGGGGGCCTGGTGGAGGCTGCCCCTGGTGGCTGGGGGGTGGGGGTGGTGGGAGACATTGGTGGGGGCCTTGTGGAGGCTGCCCCTGGTGGCTGGGGGATGGGGGTGGTGGGGAACATGAGTTGGACATGGGTGGGGGCCTGCTGGCAGGTGCCCCACAGTGCTGGGGGGTGGGGGTGGTGGGGAACATGAGTTGGACATGGGTGGGGGGCTGCTGGCAGGTGCCCCACAGTGCTGGGGGGTGGGGTGCAGGGGTACATGAGTTGGACATGAGTGGGGGCCTGCTGGCAGGTGCCCCACAGTGCTGGGGGGTGGGGGTGGTGGGGAACATGAGTTGGACATGGGTGGGGGCCTGCTGGCAGGTGCCCCACAGTGCTGGGGGGTGGGGGTGCAGGGGTACATGAGTTGCACATGGGTGGGGGCCTGCTGGAAGGTGCCCCACAGTGCTGGGGGGTGGGGGTGCTGGGAGACATGGGTGGGGGCCTGGTGGAGGCTGCCCCTGGTGGCTGGGGGGTGGGGGTGGTGGGAGACATGGGTGGGGGCCTGGTGGTGGGTGCCCCTGCACTGCTGGGGGGTGGGGGTGGTGGGAGACATGGGTGGGGGCCTGGTGGAGCCTGCCCCTGGTGGCTGGGGGGTGGGGGTGGTGGGAGACATGGGTGGGGGCCTGGTGAAGGATGCCCCTGGTGGCTGGGGGGTGGGGGTGGTGGGAGACATGGGTGGGGGCCTTATGGAGGCTGCCCCTGGTGGCTGGGGGATGGGGGTTGTGGGGAACATGAGTTGGACATGGGTGGGGGCCTGCTGGCAGGTGCCCCACAGTGCTGGGGGGTGGGGGTGGTGGGGAACATGAGTTGGACATGGGTGGGGGCCTGCTGGCAGGTGCCCCACAGTGCTGGGGGTGGGAGTGCAGGGGTACATGAGTTGGACATGAGTGGGGGCCTGCTGGCAGGTGCCCCACAGTGCTGGGGGGGGTGGGGAACATGAGTTGGACATGGGTGGGGGCCTGCTGGCAGGTGCCCCACAGTGCTGGGGGGTGGGGGTGGTGGGGAACATGAGTTGGACATGGGTGGGGGCCTGCTGGCAGGTGCACCACAGTGCTGGGGGTGGGGGTGCAGGGGTACATGAGTTGGACATGAGTGGGGGCCTGCTGGCAGGTGCCCCACGTTGCTGGGGGGTGGGGGTGCAGGGGTACATGAGTTGGACATGAGTGGGGGCCTGCTGGCAGGTGCCCCACAGTGCTGGGGGGTGGGGGTGCTGGGAGACATGGGTGGGGGCCTTGTGGAGGCTGCCCCTGGGGGATGGGGGTGGTGGGGAACATGAGTTGGACATGGGTGGGCGCCTGCTGGCAGGTGCCCCACAGTGCTGGGGGGTGGGGGTGGTGGGGAACATGAGTTGGACATGGGTGGGGGCCTGCTGGCAGGTGCCCCACAGTGCTGGCGGTGGGGGTGCAGGGGTACATGAGTTGGACATGAGTGGGGGCCTGCTGGCAGGTGCCCCACAGTGCTGGGGGGTGGGGGTGGTGGGGAACATGAGTTGGACATGGGTGGGGGCCTGCTGGCAGGTGCCCCACAGTGCTGGGGGGTGGGGGTGGTGGGGAACATGAGTTGGACATGGGTCGGGGTCTGCTGGCAGGTGCCCCACAGTGCTGGGGGTGGGGGTGCAGGGGTACATGAGTTGGACATGAGTGGGGGCCTGCTGGCAGGTGCCCCACAGTGCTAGGGGGTGGGGGTGGTGGGGAACATGAGTTGGACATGGGTGGGGGCCTGCTGGCAGGTGCCCCACAGTGCTGGGGGTGGGGGTGCAGGGGTACATGAGTTGCACATGGGTGGGGGCCTGCTGGCAGGTGCCCCACAGTGCTGGGGGTGGGGGGTGGTGGGAGACATGGGGGGGGCCTGGTGGAGGCTGCCCCTGGTGGCTGGGGGGTGGGGGTGGTGGGAGACATGGGTGGGGGCCTGGTGGTGGGTGCCCCTGCACTGCTGGGGGGTGGGGGTGGTGGGAGACATGGGTGGGGGCCTGGTGGAGCCTGCCCCTGGTGGCTGGGGGGTGGGGGTGGTGGGAGACATGGGTGGGGGCCTGGTGGAGGCTGCCCCTGGTCGCTGGGGGGGTGGGGGTGGTGGGAGACATGGGTGGGGGCCTGGTGGAGGCTGCCCCTGGTGGCTGGGGGGTGGGGGTGGTGGGAGACATGGGTGGGGGCCTTGTGGAGGCTGCCCCTGGTGGCTGGGGGATGTGGGTGGTGGGGAACATGAGTTGGACATGGGTGGGGGCCTGCTGGCAGGTGCCCCACAGTGCTGGGGGGTGGGGGTGCTGGGAGACATGGGTGGGGGCCTGGTGGAGCCTGCCCCTGGTGGCTGGGGGGTGGGGGTGCTGGGAGACATGGGTGGGGGCCTGGTGGAGGCTGCCCCTGGTGGCTGGGGGGTGGGGGTGGTGGGAGACATGGGTGGGGGCCTGGTGGTGGGTGCCACTGCACTGCTGGGGGGTGGGGGTGGTGGGAGACATGGGTGGGGGCCTGGTGGAGCCTGCCCCTGGTGGCTGGGGGGTGGGGGTGGTGGGAGACATGGGTGGGGGCCTGGTGGAGGCTGCCCCTGGTGGCTGGGGGGTGGGGGTGGTGGGAGACATGGGTGGGGGCCTGGTGGAGGCTGCCCCTGGTGGCTGGGGGGTGGGGGTGGTGGGAGACATGGGTGGGGGCCTGGTGGAGGCTGCCCCTGGTGGCTGGGGGGTGGGGGTGATGGGAGACATGGGTGGGGGCCTGGTGGAGCCTGCCCCTGGTGGCTGGGGGGTGGGGGTGGTGGGAGACATGGGTGGGGGCCTGGTGGAGGCTGCCCCTGGTGGCTGGGGGGTGGGGGTGGTGGGAGACATGGGTGGGGGCCTGGTGGAGGCTGCCCCTGGTGGCTGGGGGGTGGGGGTGGTGGGAGACACGGGTGGGGGCCTGGTGGAGCCTGCCCCTGGTGGCTGGGGGGTGGGGGTGGTGGGAGACACGGGTGGGGGCCTGGTGGAGGCTGCCCCTGGTGGCTGGGGGGTGGGGGTGGTGGGAGACACGGGTGGGGGCCTGGTGGAGGCTGCCCCTGGTGGCTGGGGGGTAGGGGTGGTGGGAGACACGGGTGGGGGCCTGGTGGAGGCTGCCCCTGGTGGCTGGGGGGTGGGGGTGGTGGGAGACATGGGTGGGGGCCTGGTGGAGCCTGCCCCTGGTGGCTGGGGGGTGGGGGTGGTGGGAGACATGGGTGGGGGCCTGGTGGAGGCTGCCCCTGGTGGCTGGGGGGTGGGGGTGGTGGGAGACATGGGTGGGGGCCTGGTGGAGCCTGCCCCTGGTGGCTGGGGGGTGGGGGTGGTGGGAGACATGGGTGGGGGCCTGGTGGAGGCTGCCCCTGGTGGCTGGGAGGTGGGGGTGGTGGGAGACATGGGTGGGGGCCTTGTGGAGGCTGCCCCTGGGGGATGGGGGTGGTGGGGAACATGGGTTGGACATGGGTGGGCGCCTGCTGGCAGGTGCCCCACAGTGCTGGGGAGTGGGGGTGGTGGGGAACATGAGTTGGACATGGGTGGGGGCCTGCTGGCAGGTGCCCCACAGTGCTGGCGGTGGGGGTGCAGGGGTACATGAGTTGGACATGAGTGGGGGCCTGCTGGCAGGTGCCCCACAGTGCTGGGGGGTGGGGGTGGTGGGGAACATGAGTTGGACATGGGTGGGGGCCTGCTGGCAGGTGCCCCACAGTGCTGGGGGGTGGGGGTGGTGGGGAACATGAGTTGGACATGGGTGGGGGTCTGCTGGCAGGTGCCCCACAGTGCTGGGGGTGGGGGTGCAGGGGTACATGAGTTGGACATGAGTGGGGGCCTGCTGGCAGGTGCCCCACAGTGCTAGGGGGTGGGGGTGGTGGGGAACATGAGTTGGACATGGGTGGGGGCCTGCTGGCAGGTGCCCCACAGTGCTGGGGGTGGGGGTGCAGGGGTACATGAGTTGCACATGGGTGGGGGCCTGCTGGCAGGTGCCCCACAGTGCTGGGGGTGGGGGGTGGTGGGAGACATGGGTGGGGGCCTGGTGGAGGCTGCCCCTGGTGGCTGGGGGGTGGGGGTGGTGGGAGACATGGGTGGGGGCCTGGTGGTGGGTGCCCCTGCACTGCTGGGGGGTGGGGGTGGTGGGAGACATGGGTGGGGGCCTGGTGGAGCCTGCCCCTGGTGGCTGGGGGGTGGGGGTGGTGGGAGACATGGGTGGGGGCCTGGTGGAGGCTGCCCCTGGTCGCTGGGGGGTGGGGGTGGTGGGAGACATGGGTGGGGGCCTGGTGGAGGCTGCCCCTGGTGGCTGGGGGATGGGGGTGGTGGGGAACATGAGTTGGACATGGGTGGGGGCCTGCTGGCAGGTGCCCCACAGTGCTGCGGGGTGGGGGTGGTGGGGAACATGAGTTGGACATGGGTGGGGGCCTGCTGGCAGGTGCCCCACAGTGCTGGGGGGTGGGGGTGCAGGGGTACATGAGTTGGACATGAGTGGGGGCCTGCTGGCAGGTGCCCCACAGTGCTGGGGGGTGGGGGTGGTGGGGAACATGAGTTGGACATGGGTGGGGGCCTGCTGGCAGGTGCCCAACAGTGCTGGGGGGTGGGGGTGCAGGGGTACATGAGTTGCACATGGGTAGGGGCCTGATGGCAGGTGCCCCACAGTGCTGGGGTGTGGGGGTGGTGGGAGACATGGGTGGGGGCCTGGTGGAGGCTGCCCCTGGTGGCTGGGGGGTGGGGGTGGTGGGAGACATGGGTGGGGGCCTGGTGGTGGGTGAACCTGCACTGATGGGGGGTGGGGGTGGTGGGAGACATGGGTGGGGGCCTGGTGGAGCCTGCCCCTGGTGGCTGGGGGGTGTGGGTGGTGGGAGACATGGGTGGGGGCCTGGTGGAGGCTGCCCCTGGTGGCTGGGGGGTGGGGGTGGTGGGAGACATGGGTGGGGGCCTGGTGGAGGCTGCCCCTGGTGGCTGGGGGATGGGGGTGGTGGGGAACATGATTTGGACATGGGTGAGGGCCTGCTGGCAGGTGCCCCACAGTGCTGGGGGGTGGGGGTGGTGGGGAACATGAGTTGGACATGGGTGGGGGCCTGCTGGCAGGTGCCCCACAGTGCTGCGGGGTGGGGGTGCAGGGGTACATATGTTGCACATGGGTGGGGGCCTGCTGACAGGTGCCCCACAGTGCTGGGGGGTGGGGGTGCTGGGAGACATGGGTGGGGGCCTGGTGGAGGCCGCCCCTGGTGGCTGGGGGGTGGGGGCCTGGTGGTGGGTGCCCCTGAACTGCTGGGGGGTGGGGGTGGTGGGAGACATGGGTGGGGGCCTGGTGGAGCCTGCCCTGGTGGCTGGGGGGTGAGGGTGGTGGGAGACATGGGTGGGGGCCTGGTGGTGGGTGCCCCTGCACTGCTGGGGGGTGGGGGTGGTGGGAGACATGGGTGGGGGCCTGGTTGAGGCTGCCCCTGTTGGCTGGGGGGGTGGGGGTGGTGGGAGACATGGGTGGGGGCCTGGTGGTGGGTGCCCTTGCACTGCTGGGGGGTGGGGGTGGTGGGAGACATGGGTGGGGGCCTGGTGGAGGCTGCCCCTGGTGGCTGGGGGTGGGGGTGGTGGGAGACATGGGTGGGGGCCTGGTGGTGGGTGCCCCTGCACTGCTGGGGGGTGGGGGTGGTGGGAGACATGGGTGGGGCCTGGTGGAGGCTGCCCCTGGTGGCTGGGGGTGGGGGTGGTGGGAGACATCGGTGGGGGCCTGGTGGAGGGTGCCCCTGCACTGCTGGGGGGTGGTGGGAGACATGGGTGGGGGCCTGTGGAGGGTGCCCCTGGTGGCTGGGGGTGCAGGGGGACATGCGTTGGTGGGCAGTAGTGCAAGTTGACATGTGGGTTGGCTGGGGGGGCATGGCCATGGTGGATGGGGTGCCTGCAGGACATGTGCAGGGTTGGCCCCTGTGGTGTGAGCCACCTGCAGGGGCCATGGATGGTGTAGAGGGAACACCTGGGAGGGCCCACATGTGCAATTCACGTGTGGTGCTCCCCGCGCACCCCTGTAATACACGTACCCTGATGGAATCACGTGTCGAACTTCCCCCGCACCCCGAAATACACGTACCCTGATGGAATCGCGTGTGGAACTTCCAGCGCACCCCTGGAATACACGTACCCTGCTGATTTCGCATGTGTAACTTCCCCTGCACCCTGGAATACACGTACCCTGCTAATATCGCGTGTGGAACTTCACGTGCACCCCTGAAAAACACGTACCCTGCGGAAGTCACGTGTGTAACTTACCCTGCACCCTGAAATACACGTACCCTGCTGATATCGCGTGTGGAACTTCACGCGCACCCCTGAAAAACACGTACCCTGCGGAAGTCACGTGTGTAACTTCCCCTGCACACTGAAATACAAGTACCCTGCTGATATCGCGTGTGGAACTTCACGCGCACCCCGAAATAAACGTACCCTGATGAGATCGCGTGTGTGACTTCCCGCGCACCCCTAAAATACACGTACCCTGCTGAAATCACGTGTGTAACTTCCCCTGCACCCTGAAATACACGTACCCTGATGGAATCGCGTGTGGAACTTCCTGCGCACCCCTGGAATACACGTACCCTGCTGATTTCGCGTGTGTAACTTCCCCTGCACCCTGAAATACACGTAACCTGATGGAATCGCGTGTGGAACTTCCCGCGCACCCCTGGAATACACGTACCCTGCTGATTTCGCGTGTGAAACTTCCCCCGCACCCTGAAATACACGTACCATGATGGAATCGCGTGTGGAACTTCCCGCACACCCCTGAGTTACGCGTACCCTGCTCGCATGGGCCCAATCGCGTGTGGAAATTCCCGCGCACCCCTGAAATACATGTACCCTGCTGGAATCGCGTGTGTAACTTCCCCTGTACCCTGAAATACACGTACCCTGCTGATATCGCGTGTGGAACTTCACGCGCACCCCTGAAATACATGTACCCTGCGGAAATCGCGTGTGTAACTTCCCCTGCACCCTGAAATATACTTACCCTGCTGATATCGCGTGTGGAACTTTACGCGCACCCCGAAATACACGTACCCTGATGGAATCGCGTGTGGAACTTCCCGCGCACCCCCGAGATACGCGTACCCTGCTCACACGGGCCCAATCGCGTGTGGAAATTCCCGCGCACCCCTGAAATACACGTACCATGATGAAATCGCGTGTGGAACTTCCCGCTCACCCCTGAAATACGCGTACCCTGCTCGCACGGGGCCAATCGCGTGAGGTACTTCCCGCGCACCCCAGTGATACACGTAGCCCGCTTGCTGTGCTGGTACATGGTTAGCGCAGCCCTTTGCGCTGGATTGGGTATGTTGATGGCTTTTCCCTGCGCAAGAGGCGTTCTTGGGGGCGTAACTGGCGCTGCTGCAGGGTCGCTGCGCCACTGTGCGCCACGGCTGGTTTTGGTGGCTGGAATCCATGAATACGCTGTGCGCGGAAATGGATTTTAGCGCACGCGGCTGGCACAGGGATTTGCACGCGCACACTGTGCGCCAGCCGCGTACGCCACTTGTGCGCTGAATTCTATGAATTACCCCCTAGATATCTTGCAGCTTATTTATTCCTCTCGACACATACGCCGCAGGCATTTAATACATGCTTTCTAATGCTGCGTGGTACTTGGAAGAAAACCATCAGCTGCAGTCTCCACTCTCCTGCCTAGTGTCACACATCTATCCAGTTGTGTGCTCGATAGGTCATAATTGAACCAGATATATGTTCTTTCTTTCTTTCTGTCAAGGCCTGCGCATGTATTGCCTAGCAAAAGGGTAATTGAAATGGCGTTTGCCACCTTTAATTAAAAACTGTTGTTCCATTTACCAGGTCTTCAATCATACTTGCACTTTGAATGCACATGTTTTATCATTTGTGTAGTGTGACGGCACTTGGCATGCTTATTCCTGTTAGAAATGCACTAATTAAACCAAAACAACACTGTGTCAATTACCCTAGTTAGGGTCCTGTACCACAAACATTGACCTGCAAACCAAACAACTCAGAGGAACAATAAATACAACAACAGGTCAATTTTACAGGAAATGGAAGCTGTGAGGTTGCAATGTATCAACCAAATGGGTGTAACAGAATCTATAAAACAGAAAATGTACGCAAACAATGGACCAATTGCATTATTCCACTGAGCTGTTGCTATTAGAATATGTCCCCTGCAGGGTTTGCGCGCACATATACACACACACACACACACATACACACACACACACACACACACACACACCCCTGCAAAGTAGATGCACTGACCCACAAAGCTATCCTGTCGACTTCAAACAGTCTTAAAAAGCATAAACCTAGAATATGATGACAGGTGAGAACCTCTACACCCATTTAGGGTGTATTGCTTCTCTGTTGCTTCTATCAGATGTGCCTTATATGGCCTCTAGCATTACCCTCTTGTTACCATCGCCATAGCTTTTTCTATCCAAGTCCATTCAACGAGTTCTTTGTTTTGAAATTCTGGTCACCCTATTCTTCATCCCATAAAGAGAACACACCATGGATGTTCCCGTTCCTTCTGTAATCTCTATTAGCAACCCATTACTTTCAGTGAAAGTCACCTGTTGGGTGTCCTGACCCACGTTTGAGCTATCATGCTGCAACATTTAGTGCTGTGGGCTTAGAAAATCCAAGATGGCCAAAAAGCCCACAAGTGCGCCAGAATCCAGGAGAACCACGCAGTTTGTGCGCACACCAAAATGGTTACCTAACTTGCCACCCACCAGTGTAAAGAAAGATCTTTGTTAACAAAATCCATTGTTACTGATGTCAAAAATTTGCTGAAATCGTGACTCATTGGACCACTTTAAAGATTCAACCCTTTTGTGGGGTTCCACATAACCATCTTACTGTAAGGAGCCCATCAAAACAATGCTAAGCAAGGATTATTGACTACCATGTAAGAACCATTCCTGTTTAGAATGCATTAATCCAAGAAAGATCCCAAAATTGCATGCAGTACCAACAAAATCCTCAAGGCGGCGCTAGCGGTCTAAACTCTGACAGGAGAACTGAGTGCAGTTGCTGACAAAGGGATTTGACTCAGCTGACTTCAAAGGCTGCATTTTAATTAAAAATTAGCCACCTGCTGTTCCCAGAGGCCTGAAGCCTGGGAAACCCTCTCACCTCCAGAGATTCACACCAGGAGTTAGAATCTCACATGACCTCTTGATTGATAGAAGGCAGACTGGCTGGGAGCCTCCTGGAGACCACACAATAGGCTCTTGCAATTGAATAGGATATGTTGATTTTGACTGTTTCCTGTCAACAAAGGCCTGCCTGCCAGAAGACACATGTGACTGACCCACCCAAGTCTTGGAGGCGGACTCCAACACTCTGAGAACTGAATTGAAAGCAAAATATATATTTTACAGAAACACTGATAACTCTTTGTAATCAAATGACAGAAATGTATAACTTTGAGAGCCTTAATTTAAAAAATGTACCTTCAATTCAAGCCCAAACTCCAATTTGTGTGATGTTCTGGGGCAAAACCCTGCTATTTATGTATACTACAGACTCTGTGTTTAAGCTAGGGACATGGTAATTTACTGAAGTATGTATGAACAGGCCGTGTACATGTGTACAAATCTGGAGAAAAATCTGATGTTGCAAAACCACTAAAAAGCACAAAATATTGCCATTTCTGAATGCAAGCCCCCAGGAAGAGCAGAGTTTGAACAGGGGCTACCATCAGTAAATGCATGATGGGTGCATGTAATTTCAAACCACTGTGTATCTATGAAGTGTGCATTTTGATCAAATATAGATTTTGTGGGCAAACTGACCAGGGGAGGATCCTCTGACCCATAAAACCTACAGCATCACTCTGACTCACAGTTCTTTCCCCAATCATGGGAGAGGGGAGAATTGGGCCAATGGGCAGTTGAGAGAGGGGCTGGCTAGTGATGCTGCACACACACCCACGTTCAAAACACATAAAAGCAGACAGTCAGGACAGATAGGGACATTCAATTCCATTTGCTGCAACGCGCTCTACCGGACCACACAACATCCAGAAGATACTAGATTCAACACTTAGACTTTAAAACTCCAAAGAACTTGATTCAGAACTCAAAGCAAGAGCCTAAACCCACAAACTGAGAACTCTTCTCAGTGGGCCTCAGCATCCAGCAAACCTAACAGCGATAGCAGCATCCAGGAGCCGTGCAGATCAGTGCTGGGTCCAGAGAAAGCTGTGCAGAAAGATCCAGAAGCAGTGCTGTACCCAGAGAAAGCAGAGCAGTATCCAGAACCAGAGGCAGAGCAGAGCTGACCCAGACCGCTGTTCGCAGAACTAGAGAGCTGACCCAGACCGCTGTTCGCAGAACCAGAGAGCTGACCCAGACCGCTGTGCGCAGAGACCGTCCGTGGCGAGTGAAGAAACCCTCTTGACCAGATCCATGGCGAGGCCCATTTATTTCAAAAATATATTGTGAGTACCTAGCAGAACTGTGCAGAACCAATCTCTTAGTTAAAATTATATAATTCAATCTATTTTAATCTAACCAGAACTGTCTCCTAACTGTCACCTGTCATTTGCAAAGCTGTCACCTGTTATTTTCTAGTTGCAAGCTGTAACTTGTCACTTTGTACTTTTAAAATTTCAAATCTGAAAAACGACCTTTACCATATCGCTCATATCTCCGTGACCGTTTGTCTTAGAGACTTGCAGTAACTTTCCTCTGAAAGATGGGAATCTTGGCTTTTCAACGAACCTATAAACGCTACTCCGTATACTTTTACCGCAATCGCGAAAAACGCACTCGCGAATTTTACCGCGATTTGCAAATTTCTCCACGTGTGAAAACAGCAGCTTCCTTGCTTTCCTTGCTAAAAATTTGTTTGCCTCTTAAGAACCATCCCTGAATCATTGCTAGAGTGAGCCTGGACTAATATTAACTAGATACCACTCACCCTGAACCTCTAGAGGGAATTAAAAGCATTTTAGCATATTTTTCACTTCATTGCCAGCACATATAAAAGCATTTTGGGCCTGTGCTTCAAACTTCTGTAGTCTAAGCTTGCTGGGGTGAACTGAATTACATTTGATTGCATTTCTGAGAACTGTGTGCTTTCCTTCCATTTCCTTGCATTGCATAAAGGGGGGAGGGGATTGCCAGAGAAAAGTGATTACATTGTTTTGTTGAAATCATATTGAGTATTTTCTGTATTGCATTTTCATTCAACATTGCATCCATCTGAACTTATATAAAGCATTCTCTACCACCTTATTCTTCTGTCCCTATTTACCAGTGTGCTACCTTATCCATTTCATGTCAACTCCTTAGTGATTATAAAGAAGTGGGCTAGTGCCAGATTCTCCGTTGTTAATCTTTATCATATCAGATTAAGGGTGATATTCAATTATTAATTTATTATAAAGTGTGATATATATATATATTGTTTAAATTCTCAAATAAACCTTTTAACTTGCAAAACAGAACTACTTCTTGGCTCAGTGGGGTCAGGGGGATTCCAAGAGAGGGGTGTTATATAGGGGTAGTCATCCAGAACGCATGAACTGGACATAAAGATATATCAATAAGGGTTTCCATTCAGTATCCCAGACTAGGCATTGACTTAGCTGTAGTGTTGAATTGAATCCTCTTACAAATTGGGGGCTCATCCGGGATTCTGGATTAGATCTATCACTTGTGCAGATTAATACAGTGTGCCAGCTGACCAGATACACATATCCGGTCGGATCACCACGCTGTGTTACGCTGTAAAGCACTCCTCAAAGGAACGCTCTAAGGAAAAGGTCTGTTTTGCAAAAATAAAATACAAACTTCTGTAAGTCAGGAAGGAACTCAAATTCCAGAATGACGACCTTAGTAGACATGAAAATAGCCAGAGAGCACTTCTTACATAAGTTATTTGTGAGAGGTGAGTGGACTCACCAGGACCGCATGGTCTGGTTGCAGGCCATCACGCAGCAGGTCACGGAAACAGGGTCAGATACATGGAGAGATCAGGGTCCCTTACATGTGGCCCTGAGTGAACTATACATGGCTCCTAAAGCTAAGGATGAACAAGACAAGATGGTTAGGATAGCGGCATACCTGTACCTATATATGGGAGACATGCAGGATAAATGTACTGAAAGCCAAGATCTGGCGAATAAGCGACAGGTGGCGTTAGAGAAGGTCCAATCTGACCTGGTCTCTTCTGAGCAGAGGCTGCAGGGGAGCCAGGAGTCAGAAAATGAGAGCAGACAGCACATCATTAAAATAAAGAGGGATATGGACATCCTGCAACAGGAAAAGGCTGACCAGGATACCAGATTTATGGCCTTGCAGAAGGAGTACCAAGAAGGTTTGGACTCCCTACTGCAGAGCCAGAAAAAGCTGGAGCAACAGTTAGACTTCAATAGGGCATGTGCTGAGCAGGTAGTCACCCTGCAAAGCCACCTTGATAGGGAGAAGGCAGAGAGCAATAAACTGATTTTGAAAGACCTGGATACCCAGGCAGAGATTGACCAGGAGCGCCAGAAAGCTGGTGCCTTCCAAAGGCAAAGGGACGACCTGGCGGCACAGATGCAGGCTCTTAGTCAGGAAAGGGATACCTTAGGCCAGGAAGTCTGCCACTTAAAAAGGAAAATGGAAGAAAATCACCTGGCCCTCCAGGGACTGGGTGACCTCCAAAAAGAACACCATAACTTGTTAGAGCACACCAGGAAGGTGGAGGATGCTCTGGCAAGAAAGGAGCAGGCCAATAGGGACACAGCTCAGGAGGTAACCCTCCTGCAGCAAAGACTAGCCCAGTGCCCCAGGACCAATCAGGAAACGCAGAGAGAGAATGAGGCTCTCTGCCAGCACAATGATAGGCTCCAACAACAGGTAGTGATGCAGGAGAGACTGATAGAGTCTAGTAAGGCCTTAACTGAGGAACTGAAGGCGCAGGCTCTTGCATTGCAACAGGGAGCAGGGGCGGATAGAGACCAGGTTCGCTGGGAAAGGGAAACTCCTGAGCATAACCTCAGGAGCCCTAGTACCAGAGTCCTTTATCTCTCTCAGTCCCTGGACTCTGCCACCACCATGTCCCATGGCGCACATGAGCACCGGGCCACAGGGATGGCAGATTACTATCCAGCCAGAAGCATGGGGCTCATAGGCCAGTACCTCCCAGGAATGGATGGGCGGGCATCCGGGTATGGGCACCCAAGCACAGTGCAATTTAGTGGGGAACCCCAGGAGAGTAGGCCCATTAAGGGCATCCTGAAAACCTCTGCCCAGTTAGGTCAGTGGGGGGGTACCCATCAATTCCTGGCAGCAAAGAGGAATCTGAAGACTCCTCTGAACGGTACAGGACACAGGAGACCAGGTCCCCACATTCTGCCAGCCATTCCCAGGCTCGCAGAATCCGGGAAAACCTGGAAGAACAGACGGGAACCTCTGGGAGCAGTGCCTCTGAGTCAGAAGATGAATGGACCAGGGCTACCCGGACCAAAAGGGCCAATAAGACAAAAAGGGCCTTGCTTAAGGACCCCTTAAAGCAGATTAAGGCAATCAGGAGCGTCATCACGCCTTATCATAAGAACGCCAAGTATTCTGTTTGGGAGCACTTAGAGTTGTTTGATCAAATGATGGAGACTTTCCATTTGAAGGACAGCCAAAGCTGTATTCAATATGTAAAGTGGACCTTCTCCCCGGAATACTCCAGTTTCTTTGCGGTGCTGGAGGACCAAAATCATTTAAGATGGTCCACCTATAAGGCGGCCATCTTGAAACATTTTTCTACTCCTAGAAATCCTCAAGAGGCTCGCAAGGCAGCCTACAATTTACAATGTGGGGAGGATCAGGCACCACAAGAGTTTGTGCAGGAGTTAAAGCGTGCTTTTGCACAGACCACAAGAAGGGTGCGCACGGATAGCAGAGAATTTATTAATACGTTTTTCCATGCCTTGCCCAAATACATAATGACCCAGCTCGTGAGGGATTTTCACGAGAAAAGATCTTTAGACTGGGTCATTGAACAGGCGACCCGGATGTATGAGGTGCAGAAGCCAATAGAAAATAAAAATAATGCGCCCAAAAACCCCAAAGCCAACAACACCCCTGCTGCTGCCAAGGTGGCAGAGGTAAAGGTCACCCCCGTTTTAGATTTGGAGATGGGGGGGCCTAAAAACCTACCTGCACCTAATAATGCTAGGCCCAGAAGGTCCTCGGGCCAGTCACAGACAGGGAGCCAGGGAGGCAGCCCCACAAATGGGGTCCCTCGCTCTCCTGATTATGTAAGCCCCCGTTACAAGGGAAATCGACCCATCCTGGGTTATGTGTGGACTCCTCCAGCCCAAGGGGGGGGATCCAGCCAAGCACCTAACCCAGGGAACTTCCCTCCCAACTTCCCACAGGAGGGCAGAAATTCTCCAAATCATGGGCAGAACTTTTTCCCCAGGTATCCACCCAATTTCCAGCCCCAAAATCACCCATCCTTCTTTCCCCAATTCCCTGAGCCCAGACAACCGAATCCGGGAGAGGGGAGGCCAAGGGTGGAGGGGTACCAAAATCTTCCCAACCAGGGGTACTACCAGAGAAGGGATAGCTACCCTTCCCGGGATCAGCCCAGGGGAGAAAACAGGGCCCCGTATCAGCCTGAGCGGGTTTCCCAGTTAGAGCGCCAGGTCCAAAATATGGCACGGGATCTGGGTCACATACTGAGGGTTCAACAGAACCCTCAGATGAGCGTGCCAACGCAGAATGCCCCAAACTCGGGACCTGGTACTCCAGAACAATGACGGGGGCAGCACCCCGAAAACACACCGGTTCCCAGGGAGGAGGCACAAGGGGAAGGGGGGTGTAAACCCTTGGAGGAAGCTTCCTTCCCAACTTGTAAACAGCCCCTGGAAACCCAGGAACCGGAAACAAAATCTCTTCCCCCTGAAAGTCTGCCTCCTAAGGAGCAGAGGGGGGGTAGGAGAAACAAAAGACCCAAACAGACTCAGTTTGAGGAGGAGGTACAGATCTTCCAATTTGAGGGAGAGGGATCCTCAGAGGATCCTGGGAAAAGGATCTTCTCCTTGAGAGAGGAGGGAACTCCTCCCAAAGAAAAATGGGTCCCTAGGGATGCAAATCCAGACTGGGGAGATGTGGAGACTGAGCTACCGCCGCCCACCATCTCATCCCAGAACCAACAGCAAGAAAATCCCCTGGTTCAAACCCATCCTGATGACTGCCTCAAAAAAGGGGGGGGGCGGCCCAGAACCGGAGCCAGGGGAACCCACAATGGCTCTGATCTCCAGTTGCCAACTTTTTCTTTCAGATTCCCAAAGCTTTCCACAGAATTCTGCCCAAATCTCTTCGCTAGCAATGTCCAAAACCAGAAAGTTAGCCCACCAGTTGTCCAAAAATGTGCATTATCTGTGCCCCCTTGAGGAGAAGGAGGGAAGATACTATGCCCCGGTACAAGTACAGGGGCAGGGTACAATTTTGCCACTGGTGGACACTGGATCTCAAGCTACCCTTCTGTCCAGAAGGGCCTTTGACGAACTGAATGCAGGAAGGGGAGAGAATTACCAAATTCCTCTCACCTCTCTTCCTGGACAACTGCAGAACTTTGACGGGAAGGAAATTCCCGTTGAGGGGACTGCAGACTTGGACATTAAAATTGGGCGACACAAGTTGAAACACCCAGTCATAGTAGTGACTCCAGAGGGCACCCCTTGTTTACTAGGGAATGACCTCCTGAGAAGGTTGTCACCCCTAATAGATTGCGTAAACAAGGTCCTCTGGACCCAGACTAGCCGACCCATAAAATTAAAACAGAGTGTCAACCATGTTAGTTTAAACGGCACATGCCACATGGTTGAACAAAAATCTGACCAAGTAGAATTCCACTTCCAGAACAACCAAATTCCAGACGTGACAGTAATAGCAGTAGGACAACAGACTGGTGATGGGAGGTCCTCTCTATTTCTGAAAATCAACCTTCCTTCCAGTTTAACGTGGTATTCCACACTGGAAGGAAACACCCTGAAATTCTTTACCAATCCACAATCAGAAACTCCCACTCCTATAGTCCAGAAAGATGTGAAATCAGCTCAGAGCCTGGCTGATATTCAGCAAATTGGAGAGCAGTTGTTCATCCCTGTTCAGTTAAATGATGGGAAGGACTCTGTTCTCGCTCGAGTGTGTGTGAACAACGGTAAGAGCTTCATCAGCGACGCCATGTTCCGCCAACTCCCAAAAGATCCAGCCATTCCCACATTCAAACTGATAGACAAATGGGAAATGGACCTGGAAGCACCCAATTCCAAACATCTCCTGCCAAGCAGGTGTATGCTCAAAATCTCCATTGGCAACAAGAGCATAGTCCACAATTGTTGGGTTGTGCGAGACGTCCCTGCCGCCTTTTACTTAGGCAGTGACATTCTCAATCACTTTGCCATTAGTTTGGACCTAATAAACTTCAAAGCTTGGTCCCGATTAGCGGATAATCCCATGGGCTTTGATGATCCAGAAAAAGCATTTAGGTCAGCTCAATTGCTACCTTATGCAGTTGAAATTCAGATCAAAGAGGAAGTCACCATCCCAGAAAGGACCCGACAATTCTCCCTGGAAGTGAAAGTTAAAAGAGGACAATATCTGCAAAACCCTGATGCTTACATACATCTAAACGCTTCTCTCCAACAGCAAGGGTTGGGGGTAAACCCAACTCCATTAGTCAACATAGAACATGACACCATTCCAATAGAGGTGGATAACAGCGACTTAAAGAGTATTACTCTAGCCGCAGGCACCATTATTGGAATGGCGGTTGATGACCGACATTTTTCCATAGATTTAGGTAATGAACTGTTACGGCCAATCCCCAAGGACTGCTTTGACAGTGACAGTGATGACAATACAACACCAGACAGGATTTTTACCCGGCATGGGGGGAACTTCCTGGTGTACACTTCTTGCCCTTATGGTAAGGAAGATGTGACTTGTGACTTCAGGAGGGATGAGGTGATTTTCCAGGTCCATGAGGGCTGCCTTTCCCACCTGAAGCCTCCAGTCCAAATCAGCACTCTGACCAGGGACTTCTCCACCCAGCTGGAGGAGGCCGCAGAGATAGCCAAACCAGAAGTCTTTCCAGGCTTCAGGCAGATGGTGGAAGAGAGAGTCAACCTAGCTGATGCCTGTGTGACTCTGGAACAAAAGCAAAAGTTGAAACAAGTTTTCTTGGATTTCCAAGATCTCTTTGCGGTAGACTCATATGACTGTGGTCGCAGTGACAGCCACACAACAACAATCCCCACGGACCCTGGCATGACTCATGTGTTTGTGAAGCAATATCGCTTGCCTCTCGCATCAATGGAGTCCCTTACTGAAATAATTAAGAACCTTGAGTCCCAGGGAATAATCCGTCCAGTCCACAGCACCTTCAATAATCCGGTGCTGGGAATATTGAAGCCAAACGGCCAGTGGAGACTCTGCGCCGACCTCAGGGAGCTCAACAAACGGGTCCATACTTCCCGATGGCCTCTGCCCTACATTGACCAAGGGCTGGCCCAGATCCAGGGGTCACAGGTATTCACTGCAATAGACCTGACCAATGGATACTGGACTGTGCCTGTCAGTAGGGAGGACCAATACAAGCTGGCTTTTACCTTTGGGGGCCAGCAGTACACATGGACCCGGACTCCCTTTGGATACCTTAACTCCGGTAATGAGTTTAACATTTTCCTACATAAGGCCATGCCCGGCCTGGGTGCGAGGGGTAACCTGGCTTATGTAGATGATGTCCTCATCAAAAGTTCATCTGTGGAGGAACACATAGCGGAGATCCGTTATGTTCTGACCCAGTTGAGGGCCGCCGGAGCAAAACTTTCCTTTCAGAAAGCACAGTGGTGTCGAACCCGTGTTAATTTCTTGGGGCATGAGATTACTCCTCAGGGTCTCTGTCCCCAGGAAAAGAAAGTGGAAGCACTTCAGAAAGTGAAAGACCCCACAACTCTGCGGGAACTAAGGAGCCTCCTTGGACTGACTAATTACAGCAGAAAGTTCATTGAGGGCTACGCAGAGATCACCAGACCCCTGATTCATCTCCTGAAGGGGGGGGTCAAGTGGGAATGGGGTCCAGAACAAGCCGAGGCAGTAAAACAACTCAAAAGAAGCCCCTCACAAGCGCCTTGCCTAGCTTACCCTGTCAGAAACAAGGAGTTCTTCCTGGAGACGGGGTTCTCTAATACGTGCTTGACAGCAGTATTATACCAAAAGCATGACAAGGTCAATAAAGTAATCTCCTATGCGAGCAAAACTTTATCCTCTGTGGAGGAAAAATTCAACGATTGTGAGAAGGCACTCCTGGCAACGGTGTGGGCATTGAAGAATTACCGCCCGTTTATCCAGGGGGAACACATCATAGTGGAGACTCCACACCAGCCTCTGCAATATCTCCAAAGTGATAGAATCCGGGCCAGAAATGTGAGTAATTCCCGAATTACTTCCTGGATTCTGTCAATGCAAGGCTTTCCTGTGGAGGTCAGATATGGCCAAAACAAGAAGAGTCCCCTCGTGCAAGGTCTGGCTGACTTGCATGATTGTGCCAGAGAAAACTGTCTCGAGGACGAAAGTCTAAAAATAAAGGACAACATGGAGGCATACCTTAATTCCCCCCACAAAGTCTTTGAAGAGGACAAGTGTGAGGGAATGCCCACTGTCTATGTGGATGGATGCTCTTACCATGTTGACAACGACGGGGAGAAAGAACAGGTGGCCAGCGTAGGGAATGCATGGGTGAATGAGTCCCCAGAACCCTCCGCTGGATACAAAATTGGTCCCCGAAGTAGTCAGGTGTGCATCAAGCCATCCTCACTGCTGTCCAACATCAACTCCACAAACTGGTCATAATCACTGATTCGGATTATGTACGGAACGGGTTCGTGGAGCACCTGGTTAATTGGAAAACCAGAGGCATGTTATGTGCTAACAACAAACCCTTGAAACATGGGAAGTTGATCCAAAACATTGATGATCTGGTCACCTCGAAAGGAATGACCATCTATTGGAAAAAGATCAAGGGTCATTACAAAGTAGAGGGACCAGACAAAACTGGAAATGACTTAGCTGATCAGCTGGCCAAAACCAGGGCCATCCAAGGGGATCTAATTGAGATTGAGTCCCTGTTGGGGGAAATCCAGGTCACTGCTATCACTAGGTCCCAGACAAATGCTCACAACGACCTTTCAATTGCACAATGGAGTAAGGAGACCCCTGATGCTGATTTGATTACCGCTCAGAAGGGGGATCCAATTATTGGTAAGTTTTACCAACACCTTGAGGACCCTGAGAACTTTCCCCTGACGGATACCGATTATATTGGGAAAGAGGACCTAAGAGTGTTGATGAAATGTCCAAAAATGTTCCGAATCCAAGACGGTTTGCTGCTAAGGAAATCCAAAGCTGGCCACGATCAGTGGGTGGTTCCTACCTCATTCCGAAGCCTGATGTTAAGTCACGCCCATGATGCGGCCACCGCCGGTCATAGGGGGTTTCACACAACACTGGAAATCTTAAGAGAGGTTGCATACTGGCCACACATGGGGCAGGACCTTGACCAATACTTGAAGGGGTGTCTTGTGTGTGCGCAATTTCAGCCGACGTCCCTCACACACCGCGCGCCTCTCCAAAAGCGGGGGATGACACTGCCATGGTCAGATTTGCAAATCGACTTTGTAGGCCCTGTGATTCGCTCGTCTAGAGGAAACAAGTACATGTTGACCGTTACATGCTTGTTTACCAAGTGGGTGGAATGTCTCCCAGCCCCAAATTGCAAGGCAGAAACTGCAGCTGCCCTGATGATTAACCACATCTTTTCCCGTTTCGGTCTACCTCAAAGGATTGAGTCAGACAGGGGTAGCCACTTCACCAGTGAAGTAATGACAAAAATGTGGGAGATACTGGGGGTCAAAAGGAAGTTGCATATTGCTTACCGGCCAGCTTCTTCTGGGGCAGTTGAGAGATATAACCAAACCATTGTGAGCATATTAAAGAAGTTTGTGGCAGATTCTGGGCCAAGTTGGGATATCCGATTACCTCTGGTCCTAATGGCCATCAGATCTACCCCTTCATCTGCAATCAAAATGTCACCATTTGAGTTGATGACTGGGCGCAAGATGGTGCTTCCTCAGCATTTGCTCTACAGGACCCAAGAGCAGACACTGATAAATGCCTCCACAACTCATGAGTATGTGGAGAATTTAAGGAAACACCTTCAACATGCTTTTGCTTATGCTCAGCGGAATCTAGAAAGATCAGCTGATAGCATGAAGACCCACTATGACCTGAAGACTTCCAGGAAGGAATATCAGGTGGGGGACCGGGTCTATCTATACAATTTCCAAAGGAACCAGGCCAAACAGCGAAAATGTTTGCCTACATGGAAGGGACCTTTTAAGATTATAGACAAAATCTCCCCTGTGGCCTACAAGACCCGCATCTCCAAAGGCGGTTTGGCAGAGGGGGAAGACAAGTGGGTTCACATTAACCAGTTGAAGTGTTGCCATCCCAGGCACACTCTGCAACAACTGGAGGAATCCTCTGGAATCCTAGAGGGTACTGTCTCAGATTAATTCAGTTCTAACTTAAAATATCCTACATATCGCCTATCAAATTCTGAGTTTCTCAATGTGGGTGTTTTCGTTTATGAATGCAAAAAGAAATGTGCATGTTCATATGTTTTGACTATAAATTTATATGCCACCCCGGGAAAAATGTCTAGGAATAGGTATTGCCGCTCTTCCTTTGTCGTCCTAGGAGAAAGAAAACCTTGAGACTTGCCAGGGAGGACGATCCGGAAACCGGAGCAAAGACGTAAAGGGCCCAGGGTACCGCCCAATATTCCCATCAGGACCGGCGAGGAGAACCGATCGATCAGTACCGGATGGAGGAAAAGTTGCTGAACTGTGCCATTTGCAGAATTGGAAGAAGATTATGCGGACAGACCAGTGCGTGGGTCAAAACCCTTGTGCACCCGACTCCCCATCGACTCAAATTCAAAGGGCAGTCACGTGGGGGGATCTGTTGGGTGTCCTGACCCACGTTTGAGCTATCATGCTGCAACATTTGATGCTGTGGGCTTAGAAAATCCAAGATGGCCAAAAAGCCCACAAGTGCGCCAGAATCCAGGAGAACAACACAGTTTGTGCGCACACCAAAATGGTTACCTAACTTGCCACCCACCAGTGTAAAGAAAGATCTTTGTTAACAAAATCCACTGTTACTGATGTCAAAAAGTTGCTGAAATCGTGACTCATTGGACCACTTTAAAGATTCAACCCTTTTGTGGGGTTCCACATAACCATCTTACTGTAAGGAGCCCCATCAAAACAATGTTAAGCAAGGATTATTGACTACCATGTAAGAACCATTCCTGTTTAGAATACATTAATCCAAGAAAGATCCCAAAATTGCTTGCAGTACCAACAAAATCCTCAAGGCGGCGCTAGCGGTCTAAACTCTGACAGGAGAACTGAGTGCAGTTGCTGACAAAGGGATTTGACTCAGCTGACTTCAAAGGCTGCATTTTAATTAAAAATTAGCCACCTGCTGTTCCCAGAGGCCTGAAGCCTGGGAAACCCTCTCACCTCCAGAGATTCACACCAGGAGTTAGAATCTCACATGACCTCTTGATTGATAGAAGGCAGACTGGCTGGGAGCCTCCTGGAGACCACACAATAGGCTCTTGCAATTGAATAGGATATGTTGATTTTAACTGTTTCCTGTCAACAAAGGCCTGCCTGCCAGAAGACACATGTGACTGACCCACCCAAGTCTTGGAGGCGGACTCCAACACTCTGAGAACTGAATTGAAAGCAAAATATATATTTTACAGAAACACTGATAACTCTTTGTAATCAAATGACAGAAATGTATAACTTTGAGAGCCTTAATTTAAAAAATGTACCTTCAATTCAAGCCCAAACTCCAATTTGTGTGATGTTCTGGGGCAAAACCCTGCTATTTATGTATACTACAGACTCTGTGTTTAAGCTAGGGACATGGTAATTTACTGGAGTATGTATGGACAGGCCGTGTACATGTGTACAAATCTGGAGAAAAATGTGATGTTGCAAAACCACTAAAAAGCACAAAATATTGCCATTTATGAATGCAAGCCCCCAGGAAGAGCAGAGTTTGAACAGGGGCTACCATCAGTAAATGCATGATGGGTGCATGTAATTTCAAACCACTGTGTATCTATGAAGTGTGCATTTTGATCAAATATAGATTTTGTGGGCAAACTGACCAGGGGAGGATCCTCTGACCCATAAAACCTACAGCATCACTCTGACTCACAGTTCCTTCCCCAATCATGGGAGAGGGGAGAATTGGGCCAATGGGCAGTTGAGAGAGGGGCTGGCTAGTGATGCTGCACACACACCCACTTTCGAAACACATAAAAGCAGACAGTCAGGACAGATAGGGACATTCAATTCCATTTGCTGCAACGCGCTCTGCCGGACCACACAACATCCAGAAGATACTAGATTCAACACTTAGACTTTAAAACTCCAAAGAACTTGATTCAGAACTCAAAGCAAGGGCCTAAACCCACAAACTGAGAACTCTTCTCAGTGGGCCTCAGCATCCAGCAAACCTAACAGCGATAGCAGCATCCAGGAGCCATGCAGATCAGCGCTGGGTCCAGAGAAAGCTGTGCAGAAAGATCCAGAAGCAGTGCTGTACCCAGAGAAAGCAGAGCAGTATCCAGAACCAGAGGCAGAGCAGAGCTGACCCAGACCGCTGTTCGCAGAACTAGAGAGTTGACCCAGACCGCTGTTCGCAGAACCAGAGAGCTGACCCAGACCGCTGTGCGCAGAGACCGTCCGTGGCGAGTGAAGAAAACCTGTTGACCAGATCCGTGGCGAGGCCCATTTATTTCAAAAATATATTGTGAGTACCTAGCAGAACTGTGCAGAACCAATCTCTTAGTTAAAATAATATAATTCAATCTATTTTAATCTAACCAGAACTGTCTCCTAACTGTCACCTGTCATTTGCAAAGCTGTCACCTTTTATTTTCTAGTTGCAAGCTGTAACTTGTCACTTTGAACTTTTAAAATTTCAAATCTGAAAAACGACCTTTACCATATCGCTCATATCTCCATGACCGTTTGTCTTAGAGACTTGCAGTAACTTTCCTCTGAAAGCTGGGAATCCCTATACTTTTGCCGCAATCGCGAAAAACGCACTCGCGAATTTTACCGCGATTTGCAAATTTCTCCACGTGTGAAAACAGCAGCTTCCTTGCTAAAAATTCGTTTGCCTCTTAAGAACCATCCCTGAATCATTGCTAGAGTGAGCCTGGACTAATAGTAACTAGATACCACTCACCCTGAACCTCTAGAGGGAATTAAAAGCATTTTAGCATATTTTTCACTTCATTGCCAGCACATATAAAATCATTTTGGGCCTGTGCTTCAAACTTCTGTAGTCTAAGCTTACTGGGGTGAACTGAATTACATTTGATTGCATTTCTGAGAAGTGTGTGCTTTCCTTCCATTTCCTTGCATTGCATAAAGGGGGGAGGGGATTACCAGAGAAAAGGGATTACATTTTTTTTGTTAAATCATATTGAGTATTTTCTGTATTGCATTTTCATTCAACATTGCATCCATCTGAACTTATATAAAGCATTCTCTACCACCTTATTCTTCTGTCCCTATTTACCAGTGTGCTACCTTATCCATTTCATGTCAACTCCTTAGTGATTATAAAGAAGTGGGCTAGTGCCAGATTCTCTGTTGTTAATCTTTATCATATCAGATTAAGGGTGATATTCAATTATTAATTTATTATAAAGTGTGATATATATATATATTGTTTAAATTCTCAAATAAACCTTTTAACTTGCAAAACAGAACTACTTCTTGGCTCAGTGGGGTCAGGGGGATTCCAAGAGAGGGGTGTTATATAGGGGTAGTCATCCAGAACGCATGAACTGGACATAAAGATATATCAATAAGGGTTTCCATTCAGTATCCCAGACTAGGCATTGACTTAGCTGTAGTGTTGAATTGAATCCTCTTACAAATTGGGGGCTCATCCGGGATTCCGGATTAGATCTATCACTTGTGCAGATTAATACAGTGTGCCAGCTGACCAGATACACATATCCGGTCGGATCACCACGCTGTGTTACGCTGTAAAGCACTCCTCAAAGGAACGCTCTAAGGAAAAGGTCTGTTTTGCAAAAATAAAATACAAACTTCTGTAAGTCAGGAAGGAACTCAAATTCCAGAATGACGACCTTAGTAGACATGAAAATAGCCAGAGAGCACTTCTTACATAAGTTATTTGTGAGAGGTGAGTGGACTCACCAGGACCGCATGGTCTGGTTGCAGGCCATCACGCAACAGGTCACGGAAACAGGGTCAGATACATGGAGAGATCAGGGTCCCTTACATGTGGCCCTGAGTGAACTATACATGGCTCCTAAAGCTAAGGATGAACAAGACAAGATGGTTAGGATAGCGGCATACCTGTACCTATATATGGGAGACATGCAGGATAAATGTACTGAAAGCCAAGATCTGGCGAATAAGCGACAGGTGGCGTTAGAGAAGGTCCAATCTGACCTGGTCTCTTCTGAGCAGAGGCTGCAGGGGAGCCAGGAGTCAGAAAATGAGAGTAGACAGCACATCATTAAAATAAAGAGGGATATGGACATCCTGCAACAGGAAAAGGCTGACCAGGATACCAGATTTATGGCCTTGCAGAAGGAGTACCAAGAAGGTTTGGACTCCCTACTGCAGAGCCAGAAAAAGCTGGAGCAACAGTTAGACTTCAATAGGGCATGTGCTGAGCAGGTAGTCACCCTGCAAAGCCACCTTGATAGGGAGAAGGCAGAGAGCAATAAACTGATTTTGAAAGACCTGGATACCCAGGCAGAGTTTGACCAGGAGCGCCAGAAAGCTGGTGCCTTCCAAAGGCAAAGGGACGACCTGGCGGCACAGATGCAGGCTCTTAGTCAGGAAAGGGATACCTTAGGCCAGGAAGTCTGCCACTTAAAAAGGAAAATGGAAGAAAATCACCTGGCCCTCCACGGACTGGGTGACCTCCAAAAAGAACACCATAACTTGTTAGAGCACACCAGGAAGGTGGAGGATGCTCTGGCAAGAAAGGAGCAGGCCAATAGGGACACAGCTCAGGAGGTAACCCTCCTGCAGCAAAGACTAGCCCAGTGCCCCAGGACCAATCAGGAAACGCAGAGAGAGAATGAGGCTCTCTGCCAGCACAATGATAGGCTCCAACAACAGGTAGTGATGCAGGAGAGACTGATAGAGTCTAGTAAGGCCTTAACTGAGGAACTGAAGGCGCAGACTCTTGCATTGCAACAGGGAGCAGGGGCGGATAGAGACCAGGTTCGCTGGGAAAGGGAAACTCCTGAGCATAACCTCAGGATCCCTAGTACCAGAGTCCTTTATCTCTCTCAGTCCCTGGACTCTGCCACCCCCATGTCCCCTGGCGCACATGAGCACCGGGCCACAGGGATGGCAGATTACTATCCAGCCAGAAGCATGGGGCTCATAGGCCAGTACCTCCCAGGAATGGATGGGCGGGCATCCGGGTATGGGCACCCAAGCACAGTGCAATTTAGTGGGGAACCCCAGGAGAGTAGGCCCATTAAGGGCATCCTGAAAACCTCTGCCCAGTTAGGTCAGTGGGGGGGTACCCATCAAATCCTGGCAGCAAAGAGGAATCTGAAGACTCCTCTGAACGGTACAGGACACAGGGGACCAGGTCCCCACATTCTGCCAGCCATTCCCAGGCTCGCAGAATCCGGGAAAACCTGGAAGAACAGACGGGAACCTCTGGGAGCAGTGCCTCTGAGTCAGAAGATGAATGGACCAGGGTTACCCGGACCAAAAGGGCCAATAAGACAAAAAGGGCCTTGCTTAAGGACCCCTTAAAGCAGATTAAGGCAATCAGGAGCGTCATCACGCCTTATCATAAGAACGCCAAGTATTCTGTTTGGGAGCACTTAGAGTTGTTTGATCAAATGATGGAGACTTTCCATTTGAAGGACAGCCAAAGCTGTATTCAATATGTAAAGTGGACCTTCTCCCCGGAATACTCCAGTTTCTTTGCGGGGCTGGAGGACCAAAATCATTTAAGATGGTCCACCTATAAGGCGGCCATCTTGAAACATTTTTCTACTCCTAGAAATCCTCAAGAGGCTCGCAAGGCAGCCTACAATTTACAATGTGGGGAGGATCAGGCACCACAAGAGTTTGTGCAGGAGTTAAAGCGTGCTTTTGCACAGACCACAAGAAGGGTGCGCACGGATAGCAGAGAATTTATTAATACGTTTTTCCATGCCTTGCCCAAATACATAATGACCCAGGTCGTGAGGGATTTTCACGAGAAAAGATCTTTAGACTGGGTCATTGAACAGGCGACCCGGATCTATGAGGTGCAGAAGCCAATAGAAAATAGAAATAATGCGCCCAAAAACCCCAAAGCCAACAACACCCCTGCTGCTGCCAAGGTGGCAGAGGTAAAGGTCACCCCCGTTTTAGATTTGGAGATGGGGGGGCCTAAAAACCTACCTGCACCTAATAATGCTAGGCCCAGAAGGTCCTCGGGCCAGTCACAGACAGGGAGCCAGGGAGGCAGCCCCACAAATGGGGTCCCTCGCTCTCCTGATTATGTAAGCCCCCGTTACAAGGGAAATCGACCCATCCTGGGTTATGTGTGGACTCCTCCAGCCCAAGGGGGGGATCCAGCCAAGCACCTAACCCAGGGAACCTCCCTCCCAACTTCCCACAGGAGGGCAGAAATTCTCCAAATCCTGGGCAGAACTTTTTCCCCAGGTATCCACCCAATTTCCAGCCCCAAAATCATCCATCCTTCTTTCCCCAATTCCCTGAGCCCAGACAACCGAATCCGGGAGAGGCGAGGCCAAGGGTGGAGGGGTACCAAAATCTTCCCAACCAGGGGTACTACCAGAGAAGGGATAGCTACCCTTCCCGGGATCAGCCCAGGGGAGAAAACAGGGCCCCGTATCAGCCTGAGCGGGTTTCCCAGTTAGAGCGCCAAGTCCAAAATAAGGCACGGGATCTGGGTCACATACTGAGGGTTCAACAGAACCCTCAGATGAGCGTGCCACCGCAGAATGCCCCAAACTCGGGACTTGGTGCTCCAGAACAATGACGGGGGCAGCACCCCGATAACACACCGGTTCCCAGGGAGGAGGCACAAGGGGAAGGGGGGTGTAAACCCTTGGAGGAAGCTTCCTTCCCAACTTGTAAACAGCCCCTGGAAACCCAGGAACCGGAAACAAAATCTCTTCCCCCTGAAAGTCTGCCTCCTAAGGAGCAGAGGGGGGGTAGGAGAAACAAAAGACCCAAACAGACTCAGTTTGAGGAGGAGGTACAGATCTTCCAATTTGAGGGAGAAGGATCCTCAGAGGATCCTGGGAAAAGGATCTTCTCCTTGAGAGAGGAGGGAACTCCTCCCAAAGAAAAATGGGTCCCTAGGGATGCAAATCCAGACTGGGGAGATGTGGAGACTGAGCTACCGCCGCCCACCATCTCATCCCAGAACCAACAGCAAGAAAATCCCCTGGTTCAAACCCATCCTGATGACTGCCTCCAAAAAGGGGGGGCGGCCCAGAACCGGAGCCAGGGGAACCCACAATGGCTCTGATCTCCAGTTGCCAACTTTTTCTTTCAGATTCCCAAAGCTCTCCACAGAATTCTGCCCAAATCTCTTCGCTAGCAATGTCCAAAACCAGAAAGTTAGCCCACCAGTTGTCCAAAAATGTGCATTATCTGTGCCCCCTTGAGGAGAAGGAGGGAAGATACTATGCCCCGGTACAAGTACAGGGGCAGGGTACAATTTTGCCACTGGTGGACACTGGATCTCAAGCTACCCTTCTGTCCAGAAGGGCCTTTGACGAACTGAATGCAGGAAGGGGAGAGAATTACCAAATTCCTCTCACCTCTCTTCCTGGACAACTGCAGAACTTTGACGGGAAGGAAATTCCCGTTGAGGGGACTGCAGACTTGGACATTAAAATTGGGCGACACAAGTTGAAACACCCAGTCATAGTAGTGACTCCAGAGGGCACCCCTTGTTTACTAGGGAATGACCTCCTGAGAAGGTTGTCACCCCTAATAGATTGCGTAAACAAGGTCCTCTGGACCCAGACTAGCCGACCCATAAAATTAAAACAGAGTGTCAACCATGTTAGTTTAAACGGCACATGCCACATGGTTGAACAAAAATCCGACCAAGTAGAATTCCACTTCCAGAACAACCAAATTCCAGACGTGACAGTAATAGCAGTAGGACAACAGACTGGTGATGGGGGGTCCTCTCTATTTCTGAAAATCAACCTTCCTTCCAGTTTAACGTGGTATTCCACACTGGAAGGAAACACCCTGAAATTCTTTACCAATCCACAATCAGAAACTCCCACTCCTATAGTCCAGAAAGATGTGAAATCAGCTCAGAGCCTGGCTGATATTCAGCAAATTGGAGAGCAGTTGTTCATCCCTGTTCAGTTAAATGATGGGAAGGACTCTGTTCTCGCTCGAGTGTGTGTGAACAACGGTAAGAGCTTCATCAGCGACGCCATGTTCCGCCAACTCCCAAAAGATCCAGCCATTCCCACATTCAAACTGATAGACAAATGGGAAATGGACCTGGAAGCACCCAATTCCAAACATCTCCTGCCAAGCAGGTGTATGCTCAAAATCTCCATTGGCAACAAGAGCATAGTCCACAATTGTTGGGTCGTGCGAGACGTCCCTGCCACCTTTTACTTAGGCAGTGACATTCTCAATCACTTTGCCATTAGTTTGGACCTAATAAACTTCAAAGCTTGGTCCCGATTAGCGGATAATCCCATGGGCTTTGATGATCCAGAAAAAGCATTTAGGTCAGCTCAATTGCTACCTTATGCAGTTGAAATTCAGATCAAAGAGGAAGTCACCATCCCAGAAAGGACCCGACAATTCTCCCTGGAAGTGAAAGTTAAAAGAGGACAATATCTGCAAAACCCTGATGCTTACATACATCTAAACGCTTCTCTCCAACAGCAAGGGTTGGGGGTAAACCCAACTCCATTAGTCAACATAGAACATGACACCATTCCAATAGAGGTGGATAACAGCGACTTAAAGAGTATTACTCTAGCCGCAGGCACCATTATTGGAATGGCGGTTGATGACCGACATTTTTCCATAGATTTAGGTAATGAACTGTTAGGTTAGGGCCAATTCCCAAGGACTGCTTTGACAGTGACAGTGATGACAATACAACACCAGACAGGATTTTTACCCGGCATGGGGGGAACTTCCTGGTGTACACTTCTTGCCCTTATGGTAAGGAAGATGTGACTTGTGACTTCAGGAGGGATGAGGTGATTTTCCAGGTCCATGAGGGCTGCCTTTCCCACCTGAAGCCTCCAGTCCAAATCAGCACTCTGACCAGGGACTTCTCCACCCAGCTGGAGGAGGCCGCAGAGATAGCCAAACCAGAAGTCTTTCCAGGCTTCAGGCAGATGGTGGAAGAGAGAGTCAACCTAGCTGATGCCTGTGTGACTCTGGAACAAAAGCAAAAGTTGAAACAAGTTTTCTTGGATTTCCAAGATCTCTTTGCGGTAGACTCATATGACTGTGGTCGCAGTGACATCCACACAACAACAATCCCCACGGACCCTGGCATGACGCCTGTGTTTGTGAAGCAATATCGCTTGCCTCTCGCATCAATGGAGTCCCTTACTGAAATAATTAAGAACCTTGAGTCCCAGGGAATAATCCGTCCAGTCCACAGCACCTTCAATAATCCGGTGCTGGGAATATTGAAGCCAAACGGCCAGTGGAGACTCTGCGCCGACCTCAGGGAGCTCAACAAACGGGTCCATACTTCCCGATGGCCTCTGCCCTACATTGACCAAGGGCTGGCCCAGATCCAGGGGTCACAGGTATTCACTGCAATAGACCTGACCAATGGATACTGGACTGTGCCTGTCAGTAGGGAGGACCAATACAAGCTGGCTTTTACCTTTGGGGGCCAGCAGTACACATGGACCCGGACTCCCTTTGGATACCTTAACGCCGGTAATGAGTTTAACATTTTCCTACATAAGGCCCTGCCCGGCCTGGGTGCGAGGGGTAACCTGGCTTATGTAGATGATGTCCTCATCAAAAGTTCATCTGTGGAGGAACACATAGCGGAGATCCGTTATGTTCTGACCCAGTTAAGGGCCGCCGGAGCAAAACTTTCCTTTCAGAAAGCACAGTGGTGTCGAACCCGTGTTAATTTCTTGGGGCATGAGATTACTCCTCAGGGTCTCTGTCCCCAGGAAAAGAAAGTGGAAGCACTTCAGAAAGTGAAAGACCCCACAACTCTGCGGGAACTAAGGAGCCTCCTTGGACTGACTAATTACAGCAGAAAGTTCATTGAGGGCTACGCAGAGATCACCAGACCCCTGATTAATCTCCTGAAGGGGGGGGTCAAGTGGGAATGGGGTCCAGAACAAGCCGAGGCAGTAAAACAACTCAAAAGAAGCCCCTCACAAGCGCCTTGCCTAGCTTACCCTGTCAGAAACAAGGAGTTCTTCCTGGAGACGGGGTTCTCTAATACGTGCTTGACAGCAGTATTATACCAAAAGCATGACAAGGTCAATAAAGTAATCTCCTATGCGAGCAAAACTTTATCCTCTGTGGAGGAAAAATTCAACGATTGTGAGAAGGCACTCCTGGCAACGGTGTGGGCATTGAAGAATTACCGCCCGTTTATCCAGGGGGAACACATCATAGTGGAGACTCCACACCAGCCTCTGCAATATCTCCAAAGTGATAGAATCCGGGCCGGAAATGTGAGTAATTCCCGAATTACTTCCTGGATTCTGTCAATGCAAGGCTTTCCTGTGGAGGTCAGATATGGCCAAAACAAGAAGAGTCCCCTCGCGCAAGGTCTGGCTGACTTGCATGATTGTGCCAGAGAAAACTGTCTCGAGGACGAAAGTCTAAAAATAAAGGACAACATGGAGGCATACCTTAATTCCCCCCACAAAGTCTTTGAAGAGGACAAGTGTGAGGGAATGCCCACTGTCTATGTGGATGGATGCTCTTACCATGTTGACAACGACGGGGAGAAAGAACAGGTGGCCAGCATAGGGAATGCATGGGTGAATAAGTCCCCAGAACCCTCCGCTGGATACAAAATTGGTCCCCGAAGTAGTCAGGTGTGCATCAAGCCATCCTCACTGCTGTCCAACATCAACTCAACAAACTGGTCATAATCACTGATTCGGATTATGTACGGAACGGGTTCGTGGAGCACCTGGTTAATTGGAAAACCAGAGGCATGTTATGTGCTAACAACAAACCCTTGAAACATGGGAAGTTGATCCAAAACATTGATGATCTGGTCACCTCGAAAGGAATGACCATCTATTGGAAAAAGATCAAGGGTCATTACAAAGTAGAGGGACCAGACAAAACTGGAAATGACTTAGCTGATCAGCTGGCCAAAACCAGGGCCATCCAAGGGGATCTAATTGAGATTGAGTCCCTGTTGGGGGAAATCCAGGTCACTGCTATCACTAGGTCCCAGACAAATGCTCACAACGACCTTTCAATTGCACAATGGAGTAAGGAGACCCCTGATGCTGATTTGATTACCGCTCAGAAGGGGGATCCAATTATTGGTAAGTTTTACCAACACCTTGAGGACCCTGAGAACTTTCCCCTGACGGATACCGATTATATTGGGAAAGAGGACCTAAGAGTGTTGATGAAATGTCCAAAAATGTTCCGAATCCAAGACGGTTTGCTGCTAAGGAAATCCAAAGCTGGCCACAATCAGTGGGTGGTTCCTACCTCATTCCGAAGCCTGATGTTAAGTCACGCCCATGATGCGGCCACCGCCGGTCATAGGGGGTTTCACACAACACTGGAAATCTTAAGAGAGGTTGCATACTGGCCACACATGGGGCAGGACCTTGACCAATACTTGAAGGGGTGTCTTGTGTGTGCGCAATTTCAGCCGACGTCCCTCACACACCGCGCGCCTCTCCAAAAGCGGGGGATGACACTGCCATGGTCAGATTTGCAAATCGACTTTGTAGGCCCTGTGATTCGCTCGTCTAGAGGAAACAAGTACATGTTGACCGTTACATGCTTGTTTACCAAGTGGGTGGAATGTCTCCCAGCCCCAAATTGCAAGGCAGAAACTGCAGCTGCCCTGATGATTAACCACATCTTTTCCCGTTTCGGTCTACCTCAAAGGATTGAGTCAGACAGGGGTAGCCACTTCACCAGTGAAGTAATGACAAAGATGTGGGAGATACTGGGGTCAAAAGGAAGTTGCATATTGCTTACCGGCCAGCTTCTTCTGGGGCAGTTGAGAGATATAACCGAACCATTGTGAGCATATTAAAGAAGTTTGTGGCAGATTCTGGGCCAAGTTGGGATATCCGATTACCTCTGGTCCTAATGGCCATCAGATCTACCCCTTCATCTGCAATCAAAATGTCACCATTTGAGTTGATGACTGGGCGCAAGATGGTGCTTCCTCAGCATTTGCTCTACAGGACCCAAGAGCAGACACTGATAAATGCCTCCACAACTCATGAGTATGTGGAGAATTTAAGGAAACACCTTCAACATGCTTTTGCTTATGCTCAGCGGAATCTAGAAAGATCAGCTGATAGCATGAAGACCCACTATGACCTGAAGACTTCCAGGAAGGAATATCAGGTGGGGGACCGGGTCTATCTATACAATTTCCAAAGGAACCAGGCCAAACAGCGAACATTTTTGCCTACATGGAAGGGACCCTTTAAGATTATAGACAAAATCTCCCCTGTGGCCTACAAGATCCGCATCTCCTACATCTGCAATCAAAATGTCACCATTTGAGTTGATGACTGGGCGCAAGATGGTGCTTCCTCAGCATTTGCTCTACAGGACCCAAGAGCAGACACTGATAAATGCCTCCACAACTCATGAGTATGTGGAGAATTTAAGGAAACACCTTCAACATGCTTTTGCTTATGCTCAGCGGAATCTAGAAAGATCAGCTGATAGCATGAAGACCCACTATGACCTGAAGACTTCCAGGAAGGAATATCAGGTGGGGGACCGGGTCTATCTATACAATTTCCAAAGGAACCAGGCCAAACAGCGAACATTTTTGCCTACATGGAAGGGACCCTTTAAGATTATAGACAAAATCTCCCCTGTGGCCTACAAGATCCGCATCTCCAAAGGCGGTTTGGCAGAGGGGGAAGACAAGTGGGTCCACATTAACCAGTTGAAGTGTTGCCATCCCAGGCACACTCTGCAACAACTGGAGGAATCCTCTGGAATCCTAGAGGGTACTGTCTCAGATTAATTCAGTTCTAACTTAAAATATCCTACATATCGCCTATCAAATTCTGAGTTTCTCAATGTGGGTGTTTTCGTTTATGAATGCAAAAAGAAATGTGCATGTTCATATGTTTTGACTATAAATTTATATGCCACCCCACTATATCAATGGTGGGGGAAAAATGTCTAGGAATAGGTATTGCCGCTCTTCCTTTGTCGTCCTAGGAGAAAGAAAACCTTGAGACTTGCCAGGGAGGACGATCCGGAAACCGGAGCAAAGACGTAAAGGGCCCAGGGTACCGCCCAATATTCCCATCAGGACCGGCGAGGAGAACCGATCGATCAGTACCGGATGGAGGAAAAGTTGCTGAACTGTGCCATTTGCAGAATTGGAAGAAGATTATGCGGACAGACCAGTGCGTGGGTCAAAACCCTTGTGCACCCGACTCCCCATCGACTCAAATTCAAAGGGCAGTCACGTGGGGGGATCTGTTGGGTGTCCTGACCCACGTTTGAGCTATCATGCTGCAACATTTGATGCTGTGGGCTTAGAAAATCCAAGATGGCCAAAAAGCCCACAAGTGCGCCAGAATCCAGGAGAACCACACAGTTTGTGCGCACACCAAAATGGTTACCTAACTTGCCACCCACCAGTGTAAAGAAAGATCTTTGTTAACAAAATCCACTGTTACTGATGTCAAAAAGTTGCTGAAATCGTGACTCATTGGACCACTTTAAAGATTCAACCCTTTTGTGGGGTTCCACATAACCTCTTACTGTAAGGAGCCCCATCAAAACAATGTTAAGCAAGGATTATTGACTACCATGTAAGAACCATTCCTGTTTAGAATGCATTAATCCAAGAAAGATCCCAAAATTGCATGCAGTACCAACAAAATCCTCAAGGCGGCGCTAGCGGTCTAAACTCTGACAGGAGAACTGAGTGCAGTTGCTGACAAAGGGATTTGACTCAGCTGACTTCAAAGGCTGCATTTTAATTAAAAATTAGCCACCTGCTGTTCCCAGAGGCCTGAAGCCTGGGAAACCCTCTCACCTCCAGAGATTCACACCAGGAGTTAGAATCTCACATGACCTCTTGATTGATAGAAGGCAGACTGGCTGGGAGCCTCCTGGAGACCACACAATAGGCTCTTGCAATTGAATAGGATATGTTGATTTTGAGTGTTTCCTGTCAACAAAGGCCTGCCTGCCAGAAGACACATGTGACTGACCCACCCAAGTCTTGGAGGCGGACTCCAACACTCTGAGAACTGAATTGAAAGCAAAATATATATTTTACAGAAACACTGATAACTCTTTGTAATCAAATGACAGAAATGTATAACTTTGAGAGCCTTAATTTAAAAAATGTACCTTCAATTCAAGCCCAAACTCCAATTTGTGTGATGTTCTGGGGCAAAACCCTGCTATTTATGTATACTACAGACTCTGTGTTTAAGCTAGGGACATGGTAATTTACTGGAGTATGTATGGACAGGCCGTGTACATGTGTACAAATCTGGAGAAAAATCTGATGTTGCAAAACCACTAAAAAGCACAAAATATTGCCATTTCTGAATGCAAGCCCCCAGGAAGAGCAGAGTTTGAACAGGGGCTACCATCAGTAAATGCATGATGGGTGCATGTAATTTCAAACCACTGTGTATCTATGAAGTGTGCATTTTGATCAAATATAGATTTTGTGGGCAAACTGACCAGGGGAGGATCCTCTGACCCATAAAACCTACAGCATCACTCTGACTCACAGTTCCTTCCCCAATCATGGGAGAGGGGAGAATTGGGCCAATGGACAGTTGAGAGAGGGGCTGGCTAGTGATGCTGCACGCACACCCACTTTCAAAACACATAAAAGCAGACAGTCAGGACAGATAGGGACATTCAATTCCATTTGCTGCAACGCGCTCTGCCGGACCACACAACATCCAGAAGATACTAGATTCAACACTTAGACTTTAAAACTCCAAAGAACTTGATTCAGAACTCAAAGCAAGGGCCTAAACCCACAAACTGAGAACTCTTCTCAGTGGGCCTCAGCATCCAGCCAACCTAACAGCGATAGCAGCATCCAGGAGCCGTGCAGATCAGCGCTGGGTCCAGAGAAAGCTGTGCAGAAAGATCCAGAAGCAGTGCTGTACCCAGAGAAAGCAGAGCAGTATCCAGAACCAGAGGCAGAGCAGAGCTGACCCAGACCGCTGTTCGCAGAACTAGAGAGCTGACCCAGACAGCTGTTCGCAGAACCAGAGAGCTGACCCAGACCGCTGTGCGCAGAGACCGTCCGTGGCGAGTGAAGAAAACCTGTTGACCAGATCCGTGGCGAGGCCCATTTATTTCAAAAATATATTGTGAGTACCTAGCAGAACTGTGCAGAACCAATCTCTTAGTTAAAATAATATAATTCAATCTATTTTAATCTAACCAGAACTGTCTCCTAACTGTCACCTGTCATTTGCAAAGCTGTCACCTGTTATTTTCTAGTTGCAAGCTGTAACTTGTCACTTTGAACTTTTAAAATTTCAAATCTGAAAAACGACCTTTACCATATCGCTCATATCTCCATGACCGTTTGTCTTAGAGACTTGCAGTAACTTTCCTCTGAAAGCTGGGAATCCCTATACTTTTGCCGCAATCGCGAAAAACGCACTCGCGAATTTTACCGCGATTTGCAAATTTCTCCACGTGTGAAAACAGCAGCTTCCTTGCTAAAAATTCGTTTGCCTCTTAAGAACCATCCCTGAATCATTGCTAGAGTGAGCCTGGACTAATATTAACTAGATACCATTCACCCTGAACCTCTAGAGGGAATTAAAAGCATTTTAGCATATTTTTCACTTCATTGCCAGCACATATAAAATCATTTTGGGCCTGTGCTTCAAACTTCTGTAGTCTAAGCTTACTGGGGTGAACTGAATTACATTTGATTGCATTTCTGAGAAGTGTGTGCTTTCCTTCCATTTCCTTGCATTGCATAAAGGGGGGAGGGGATTACCAGAGAAAAGGGATTACATTTTTTTTTTGAAATCATATTGAGTATTTTCTGTATTGCATTTTCATTCAACAATGCATCCATCTGAACTTATATAAAGCATTCTCTACCACCTTATTCTTCTGTCCCTATTTACCAGTGTGCTACCTTATCCATTTCATGTCAACTCCTTAGTGATTATAAAGAAGTGGGCTAGTGCCAGATTCTCTGTTGTTAATCTTTATCATATCAGATTAAGGGTGATATTCAATTATTAATTTATTATAAAGTGTGATATATATATATATATATTGTTTAAATTCTCAAATAAACCTTTTAACTTGCAAAACAGAACTACTTCTTGGCTCAGTGAGGTCAGGGGGATTCCAAGAGAGGGGTGTTATATAGGGGTAGTCATCCAGAACGCATGAATTGGACATAAAGATATATCAATAAGGGTTTCCATTCAGTATCCCAGTCTAGGCATTGACTTAACTGTAGTGTTGGATTGAATCCTCTTACACACCTCAGAGAAACGCAGATCCGCAGCTATAATGCCAGACTCGACACCATTTTTCGAATGCAACCTCAACTGTTAGGGGAAATTATGGTATCTTCTTATGCAAGCATAACTAGCTGTGCTGTAAATTGTGCTTCTGAAAAATTATTGTGCTGGCTTTTTAGGGCACCCTACCCTGAACAGTCATTAAGCAATGCATGGCAACGATACACATACTACCATTCTTGCTAAACTAGTCCACGCATTATGAGTTTCAACTAAAGACTATGCAATCCGATCAAACGACTTTTTTTATGTCCAAATTGTGACAGGTCGCCTTTTTCCTCACTGCATGCTGCCAGTCTACCTAATTCTGCGACCATAAATTATATTTAAATAAACATTTAGGCAGGAAGATGGCCTTCACTGCATAAAAGCACGTGTTTATATCAATAGCGTGAACTATACTGCCCTTTCCAGTGCTCCAATCTTTAGCCATCTTTATAACGTAGTGTTTACACCATTGCGGCATACAGCCACCAATTGATACAATAAATATTACGTGGTGTGGTTCCAAACCTATATCAAACCAACTGATGTAAAGGCCTAAAGCTTAAACCGCCATGTTTCACCCCTGCCATTCTAGCCTATGCTGTATCTAAGTGGTTGTGGGCATAATTTTTGTTCTGGAATGTTTGTCTAACAAAACACACATTTTGCTTTAATAGTAAGTGCATTATTTAAATAGCATTTCCCTTTAAGAGCCAAGCGTGGGATCGGCATGAACACTAGGTTTCACAGCCAAGTTTCACACCATTGTGCTACATATTTTTTTTGTAACACATTTTATTGATTTTCTCATTATTCATTACATAACAGATCTTGACTCCAATGGAGTCGACCAACAATAACTTACAAACAATTTACGGATCCAGGAGTTCCATTCATATATAATCAAAGGGTGTTTAGTCATTAGTGTCTCAACAAATATACAGGGCGTATATTAAACATTTTTCAGCAGTTTATTGGGCATCCTCCCATTTTCCCCAGACCTTTCTGGCTTTCGCCGGGCATCCTCTAGCCGTGTATACCCGCTGTTCCATCGCTATGCATGAGTCCACATCAGTAAGCCATTGTACGTGCCCCAGAGCTATGTCAGAACACCATAATTTTGCAATATTACATTTAATCAATGCTGTAGAGGTTGAAAAAAATAGTTTATCATAGCGCTTCATTGATCCTTCATCTTCCAATCCCAACAACAGTAGTTTAGGGTCTCTAGAAACGGTACAAACCAGGACTCCCGAAAGTGTGTCTCAGCATTGCTGCCAATATAGCTTTATTTGAGAGCAATCCCATAATATATGAAAGAAGGTGCCTACTTCGCGGTGACATCGCAAGCAGTTCGGGTCCGTGGTTCTGCCCTATTGATAAAGTACCACCCTTGGGTAATATACTCTATGCAGTAATGTGCTACATCTCTTTCAAGGAAAACAAGAACGCCTTATGCTCCCTAAGCCGTAATACAAAATGGAAATGGTCTGCACCAGCCACTCACTTTATTAAAGACTACAAAGACCAGAAAAAATGTCAATTTGAAGCCCTGCAGACCTGCCGTTCGTTTACCATAAAAAATATATTTTCTCAGTAAATCTATGTATATATATTTGTGAAAGTTTGTTTGAATGTTTGGGCCTGGCTCCAGCCCCATAACAGTTGGTGGGCTGAAGATTTAGCCCATGGCCGGCATACCAGTTTAGAGTGTACTTGCAATAGTGAAATTTGACCAACCTCACCCATTTGCCCTGCCCAGGGTGAGGTCCGACCCTGTTTTATCAGTATGGGCGTTGGCTCCAGCACCATAACAGATGGTGGGTTGACATTTTGGGCCAAGGTCGGCATACCAGTCTGGGGTGTACTGGTGAAAGTGACATTTGATCAACCCCCCCTATGCGCCCTGCTCAGGGGTGGAGCGAGGTCTGGCCCTGTGCTTTCAGTTTGGGTGTTTTCGGGAGATTGCTGATTTTGCGATTGTTGGCTCCGGCTCCACAACAAATGGTGGGCTGAAGTTTTGGCCCGAGGTCGACATACCAGTTTGGGGTGTACTGGTGATAGTGAAATTTGACCAACCCCACCTATGCGCCCTGCTCAGGGGTGTAGGGGGGTTCGGTCCTGTGCTAACAGTATCAGCGATTTCAGGAGATTGCTGATTGTTAGGCAGAATCATATGCAGTACCCTTTAGCAAAACTACACACAATTAAGACTGCAGGATTTAAGTACAATTTCGCCTTTGGTACAAGCCCGTACTACACAGTAATGTGGTAGCAGTGGCTGAGCAGCCAGACTTATCTCAAGAGTAAAGTGAGCAGTACAACAGGTTTCACAAAGGACTAGCAAATACAGTGATTCAAACAATGAATGTTGTTTTAGGGAAGGACAAGCCTTCAAAGTTGGGAAAGTTTCACAAACTTTCACCATGGTCGAACAGAGTTCTGCACCGCACTTGCACAGTACCTTGTAAGTGAAGAAAAGCTGTAGCTGAAGCAGTTGTTCCTAGCAGTTCCTGCAGATCTCGCTGCTCCTGAGCTTCAGTCGTGGGGATAAGAAGGAGGACGTTGGGAGGTAGCTGCACTGCTCAGGGAAGAGGCCACAAGCTTGGCAAAACATCGGTTTAAGGTGTGAGTGCCTTAAAGACCACAAACTGGTATCCTTCCCACTGCCTATCCGGTTTTCAACAACACTCTGTAGAAAATTCGATCAGTATGGGGACGGTGTCCAGGCGGCTTACGAGTTGGTTGTTCCCACCAAACTCAAGGGGAAAAGTTAACCTTGAAGTGCTTCTCCTGTCGATGGAGTTTCAGGCAATTCAGACCTGCAGCAGGGCGTCACCAGTGTACCAGGAGTTGCAACAGTCGTCTACCTTCAGCTCGTCTTCAGTTCTTTCGTTCCAGTGGTCGACTCTGCTCTCCAAGTCCCAGAGACCTGCTTTTAAACAATTTTCCTCCATTCATTCCAGCCTGGCTGTCACTCACACAAGAGGGTGGCTGTCCTTGCCAGACAGACAGTCGGCCAATCACACCAGAGTGCATTCAGGTCTCCTAGGAGAATAAGCACAGGTAGTTTCAGGCACCTGCCTCACATCCTGTCCACCCCAGACACTCATGCGCCAGAGGAGGGCTTCGGCACTGAAGCCCGCCAAAGGCCAATGTACAATAGGACCAAACCTGGTTTGGCGTGCAGAGACAAACACAAGAAGGACCTTTCCAAAAAGAAATGGAAAAAAAAGTTGACCGGAGTCTATTTTTACAGATAGGTCTTGGGCGCCATTTTAGAAAACATAGCTGACCCGATTTTTAGCTACCGGTGTTCACGGTCGGGAAAAATCATGGTAGTTTGTTTTAAACCACTGCCACCAGACATTTCAAGTGGGAAAGGGTAACATTTGAGTGTTACGTGAGTGTTTAGACTCAGGGGAAGCTAGGCAACCCCTCCAGCACTCTATAGGAAGATAGTGTGTGCTGGGTTTGTAAATTTAAAAGGATAGTAAAGTCAATTTAACTTTACATGCTCTGGGAGACAGTAGTCAGACCCAGAGAAGATATTTAAACCTTGGGGAGTCTTGAAAGATACCCCTCTGCCACTGCACTGAGGGTGCTGTGTGACACACAGGAAAAGATTATGCCTATGGAGTTGTTTTAAAACTCCATATCCAAAGAAAACAAAAGTAAAACACACATCAAAATACATGGAAGAGTGGGAACAAAGGCTCACACTCTTCCCAGGTAAAAAATAAATCCAATCCTAGAAATCCAGCAAAGTTGCTGGGGGTCTCAAAAGGTAAGGGAAATTGGCACATTCTTGCGAATTCTGCCTAACACTCGTCCCCCCAAGAGTAAGGGACAGGAGGATTTAATCCATTCCTAGGTGAATCGCCTAACTCCAGTCGGTCAAACATCCTGGAGAGACCATCAGCATTTTGGTGGTGACACCCAGACCTGTGTTCAATGGAAAAATCAAACCCTTGCAGGCTGTTTGACAATCTCAGTAGTTTTGGGTTTCCCCTTTCATTTGCATCAACCATCTCAAGGGTTGGTGGTCAGTCTGAATCACAAAAGTAGATCCATACTGTTTTGGTCTATTAATGCACAAATTACTCAGGATCCATATATGTATATCTATATCTTCATCCAAGGTCAAAACGATACTGATCTACATTCCAGAAATCCCCTACCCATTCCTTTACACATTCCATAGCAGGCATTCTATAATTGCCACTAACCTAGCAACATCTCCTTATTAATAATAACATTACACAACAACCCCCCTTACTTATCATCTTGTTTCATCTCTATAAGGCAACAAGTAAATTTGTACTTACAAAATTACCATGCTCAAATTACATCTGCTCAATTAAACCAGTTGGTTGCTGACTCACCCTACACGGACGACTTCCTAAAACAATATCTTGTAATTCAGGACTTACATGACCAGTGGATTCCTCTAACAAAGGATTTTCTAACACAGTATCAAAATCCATAGAGTCATCATCATCAAAAGGAAAACTGGCATCTTCAGGCCCCTTAGTCATGTCTTCATCTGTATTTTCATCACTCGTGTCATGAAATAATTTTCTAAAATATGAAGCATTCCTTGTTATCTCACATTCATCCCCTAAAGCAGTTACCATAGAGCCCTTTAGCTCCACAATCCTCAACGGCAAAGGCCTATATCTAGAGTCCAATTTTCTCTGTTGTCTTTGTTTCACTAAAACAGAATCTCCCACTTTTAGAGTATTTTCACGTGAATTTCTCTTGATATCAGTCCATTCTTTAATCTTCTTCCTATTTAGCTGGTCTCTTTCTCTGATTTCATCATCCTCAACAGAAGTGCAATCTTCTATTTGTGGAAGCCTAGTCGGAGGTTTATATCGGATCATTAAACTTGGGGGTGTATATCCAGTCATTTCACTTGAGGCATTAATATATTATCCACTAATGCTTTCTGTCATGTTTTCTTTAATGTATCCATTAATCTGTCAGCCATACCATTAGCTTGTGGCCATAATGGTATGATTTTCTGATGCTTTAACCCAAGATGAGTAGAAAATGTGTTGAATTCATGACTTTGAAATGGTGGCCCATTATCAGTCTTGACAACATTCGGGACACCCCATTCACTAAACAACTCTTCTAGAATCACTGCAACATGGTGAAAAGCAGTAGAAGCCAAATGTTTAACTAATGGAAAACGTGAATACTCATCTATCGCCACTAGAAGATATCCTCCTTCTTCAAGTGGACCAAAGAAATCAAGTGGCACTCTATTCCAAGGACCATCAGGCAATGGCACCACTCTTAGAGGTTCAGACTGCTGAACAGACATAGGGCCTGATCACGACTTTGGCGGTAGCACCAGCGGTGTTACCGCCTGCTGTATTAGCCCTACCGCCGAACTCCCCTGCGCTAATAGCGCCGGATCACGAGTTTGGCGGTAATGTAATTCCCCATTCGCCATTGAGCCCATTCGGGAATGCCCAATTACCCGCCGGCAGTAATAGTGCGAATTTTCAGCAGATTTCCCCCCAGCCAAGAGCTGGGGGGAAATTCGCCGAAGTCCTGATTTGGCGGACCCTTAAATCCGGCGGTAATAGCGCGACCGCCGGATTTAAGGGTTACCGCCAAAGTCGTGATGAGGCCCATAGTCACCTGACAAGCAACACAATGTTTTAAAATATCCTCAACAATGATATCCATATAAGGAAACCACAATATGGAAACGTATCATACTGTCTTTCAATTTTCCTACTCCTTCAAACAATTTTGGACATTTTTCTTTTATTTTCTTCACATTCAACGGTTCACCTGCAAGGGAACATATTTTCTGACATTTTGAAGGATAATCCTTGTATCTTTTCCACCCGATCATACTTAATAGATATGAGTTGCAGTCTGTTGCAGTTTTCCAACTGATGAGACATCTCCCCAATACCGGAGTATTTAGAACATGCATTGTGGCTGTCACACATTTTTCATTATGAATTAAATTACTCTGAAATCATCCTTTCGACACCAATGGCTGTTTAGCACCCCATTGAAATATCAGTGCCTTTGATGGTCTTAAAGGATACAATGCTGCAATTGCGCTGAATGCCTTGTCACTCATCACATTTACAGTTGCACCAGTGTCCACCAGAAATGGTATCTCTTGTCCATCTAATTTCACAGTGACCTTTATGGCTGTTTTCTCACTTCCATTATCATATATTAGTCTCACATACTCCTTACTGTATCTATCATATTCTTGATATTGACATTGACTTTTATGTTCATCATCCTCTTTTAGTGTTGGTTCGCATAAGAATCTTCTACCTGCTTTCCTTCTTGACTTTGACTATGATACAATTCCATAGGCACTTCCTGTCCTCAATATCTTTGTTCAGGCATTTCTATTTGCAAATTGTCCATTGCTCTCACAAACCCTTGTTGTTGAATTGTATTAGACATTTCTGGCATACCACTTGACCTTGTATCTCCTTTTCTGGGTATTGTCTTACGTTGAAACCTCTTTGACACTCATATTTACGGTTTGAACTCATCTGTGCATTCGCTCCATATGCAAGGATTATTCATCTTTCCCGACACATGGTTTGGAAGTGATTTTCTTGCCCACATCGGATGCACAGTTGACCCATAGCAGGACATGGACCTTTTTGTGGGAATGCAAACCCACATCTATAACACTGTCTCTACATTGCATTTCTTCCTCGCCAGGAGGGAGACATTGTTGTCCCCACATTATTTGGATATTTTCTTTGCCATGGCACACTCTGCCCCATTGCAGCAATGGAGTCTATTTTCCTTGGGTTTTCAATATTTGCAGCTTGAGTATCTACCCTTTCCTATACTCTCGCCAACTCAAAAACTTCTTTCAGAGGAAGTGGTTTTTTCAGCAGATGTTTCCTGAACTGAGATTGTAAGCATCCTTCCATTATTCATAGCCTTATTGCTTCATTGTCATTGAAGTTTGCAAAATCGCAGTTCACTGCTTTGCATTGTAGTCTCTATGAAAATTGAGCAATGGATTCATTTAAACCTTGTGTGCATTGATTGAATATATATCTCTCATAATCTTTGTTTGTCGGAATTATCAGTTTGTTGTTGATGGCTATTATTAGCAGTTGATATGTGGCTTTTTCTTCGGTGGGTATTGTTTTTATTATGGTATTTAGTTCATTTCTGACTATGTTTATAAATATGTCCAATTTGTTTACAGCATTTTCATTTCCCACAGCTCTTAGAAATCTTTCAAATTCATTCAGCCATTCCTGCCATCTCTGACCTTGATCCTCCTGTGGCTCTAAACTAAAAGGATTTGGGCGTCTTAAATAATGTAGTGGATTCATAGTCAACAATGTTCCTGCCGGCACTTGAACCGAGTCTCCGTTTGCATTCTCAGACGACATCTTGTTCAATTTCATTATTATTTCTCAATACTTTATTTCTATGTCTGTTTCCTTTGTGCTTATTTTGTTTGATTTGCTTTTGACTTTGTTTTATTCTTGCTTCTTATTTCGTATCAAATGTACTTTCTTTTCTCTTTCACATATGTTTATAATTTCTCTTTCTACACTCTAAGTATGTATAATGTCTTTAATTTTCTTTCCCAAATATTTTTCTTTGTATGCAGGCAGTAGCAGGCAGTAGTGTGCAAGTATCATTCAAATGTGTGCAACGGACATCTTCTTGTTGCATTACATTATAGATCCAGCAGGTGGCGCCAGTGTCCCATATATCCTCCACCAAGCACAGGCCACAAATGAGGAAACCCTTATTGCACCAACGTACAAACTGCCTTTGGAGTGAAATCACTGCTTTGTAGTGCCACTTTGTTAATAATGCCACTTTATGATCGCGTTGTTGCGCAAAATTACTGCTTTATAGTGCCATTTTGTTAATAATGCGACTTTATTTATGATCGCGTTGTTGCGCTCTTCCACTTTCCGTTTTTTTTTTTTTTCGTAGTATGATCCTTTGATCCTTGTTGCTATGCAACCCTTTGTTTATTTTTCAATATTGCCGCACGTATTCCCACGCATGGCGGTCCTTTCTTCTAACTCCTATTGATGCTTCTGCATCTGTCATACGTCCTCAAGCCTTTTGCCTCGTGCCGCAGTGCCTTTAAGTACTGTTGCCTTCTTTATTCAAACAATGCTTTTCGCCTCGCTTTGTCTAAATATTAAATGTTTCTCTCTGCTTTTCACCGGCCATAACACCTATTTCCTGCCTCTTCTGACACCATCAATTGCATGTGCCTTACCGTCCTTCTCTTTGTTTCTTCTTATTTGTTTTCTTTTCCACGTCGTTTGATTCTGTTTCCTGTTTTCATTCCTTCCTTTTAAATTCTCATTTTTTTCTTTGTCCAGTGTTTCTTTTTCTTTTCCTTTACGATTTGTTTCCCCTCGTTGCCATTGTTTTGGTCTATTAATGCACACATTACTCAGTATATCTATATCTTTATCCAAGGTCAAAACGATACTGATCTACATTCCATAATTCTCCCACCCATTCCTTTACACATTCCATAGCAGGCATTCTATAATTCCCACTAACGTAGCAACATCTCCTTATTAATAATAACATTACACAACACATACAAGTATGGGCTCAACTTCTTCAGTGACCACACAATAGCAAAGCACTCACGTTCAATGGTTGCCCACCTTGTCTCAGGTTCCTTCAGCTTTCTGCTGATGAAGCAAATACGGTGATCCCTACCTTTCTCATCCAGCAGACTCAGAACTGCACCTATACCTGTATTTTAAGCATCTGTCTGCACAATGAAGGTTTGGTTATAGTCAGGAGCTCTTAGGACTGGAGCTTAACAAAGGGCTTTATTTAGACCTTCAAATGCTTCAGAGCACTCCTCATTCCACCTGACCTTTTTAGGAAATTTGGGTGAGGAGACTACATTCAACGGAGAAGCTATGGTCCCATAGTTCTCTATGAAGTTCCTGTAGTAACCAGTGAGGCTCAGGAAGGCTCTCACCTGGGTTTGAGTAGTAGGGGTGGCCCAGTTGTGTACAGCTTGTACCTTGCGAGGCAATGGCCTGATTTCACCTCCTCCTACCTCATATCCAGGGTAGACCACTTTGCTCTGACCAATTTGACACGTACTTGCCTTTGTGGTCAGATGGGCCTGCTCAAGAGCCTGCAAAACATATCCTAAGTGGTCAACATGTTCTTTCCAAGTAGGGCTGAAGCATGCAATGTCATACAAGTATGCCATGCAGATGTCCTCCTTCCCATTCAGAACTTGATTAACCATCCTTTGGAATGTAGCAGGTGCATTCTTTTGTCCGAAAGGCATTGCCTTAAACTGGTAGAGGCCTGCTGGGGTTGAGAATGCAGATTTTTCCTTGGCATGGTCTGTCAGTGCTATTTGCCAATAGCCTGAAGTGTGATCAAATGTACTGAGGTACGTGGCTGAACTAAGTTTGTCCACCAGTTCATCTATCCTTGGTAAAGGGTGGGCATCAGTCTTCATGACTCCGTTAAGAACTCTATAGTCCACACAGAATCTCAACTCCTTGGATCCTGCCTTTGGCACTAGTACAACTGGACTAGACCATGGACTTGTAGATGGCTCTATTACCCCGCGCTCAAGCATCTTGTTGACCTCCTCCTTTATGTGGGTTCTTACATGGTCTGACATACTGTAACCTCTGCTTTTAACAGGTAAACATCACCAGTGAGAATATCATGCTGGCCCCAAGGGGTCAAGCCTGGTGATAGTGAAAACAGGGAGGCAAACTGATTTAACAGAAACTTGCACTCCTCCTTTTGTTCAGGTGTCAGATTAGAAGAGAGATTGACTCCTTCTATCTTCTCATCTAAAGGCTGGCCTCTGAGTAGGTCAGGTAGAGGTTCACTCTCCTCCTCCTCTTGCACTGAAGCTGGAAGCAAAGCTCCCTCTTCTGGTCTTGAGACATAAGCTTTTAGACGGTTGGTGTGAAAGACTCTGGGAGCCTCCAAACAAATTGCCTAAATCCACCAGATAGTTGACCTCTCCAAGTTTTCCCACATCCTTGAAGGGTCCTATCCACTTGTCCTAGTCCTCTGCCTTGTAGGAACCATAACTAAAACTTGCTGGTCTTGAGTAAACTCAACCATGTTGGCCTTCTGGTCATGCCAATGTTTGACCAGAGCCTGACCTGCTTTTAAGTTATCTGATGCTTCTGCCATCATGTGTGACATTCTCCTCCGGAGACCTATCACATAGTGAGTGACTCTCATTGGCTTGGGGGAAGGAGCACTCTCCAACCCCTCCTTAATCAGGGCCAAGGGGCCTCTAACTGGATGGCATAGAGAAGCTCAAAGGGACTAAATCCAACTCCCTCCTGAGCGACTTCTCTATAAGCAAATAGAAGGCATGGAAGTAGAAGGTCCCACTTTCTCCTAAGGAGTTCCTCTAACGTACCTATCATGCTCTTCATTGTACGGTTGAACCTCTCTACCAATCCATTTGTCTGGGGATGGTAGGCAGTTGGGAACTTGTAAGTTACTCCACAGTTTTTCCACATGGCCTGCATGTAGTGGGACATAAAATTAGATCCCCTGTCAGAGATAACTTCCTTAGGAAACCCTACCCTGGTAAAAATACCAAGTAGGGCCTTGGCAACAGCCTGAACTGTAACAGTCCTCATAGGTATGGCTTCAAGATACCTAGTAGCATGGTCTACTACAACAAGGATAAACCTGTTTCCTGAAGATGTTGGAGGGTCTAAGGAACCAACAATGTTGATTCCTACCCTCTCAAAAGGGACTCCCACCACTGGGAGAGGCACCAAGGGTGCCACATTCTTGGCTCGACTCTTGCCAGAGGTTTGGCAAGTGTGACAGCTCCTACAGAATTTATCTACATCAGACCCCAATTTAGGCCAGTAGAAATACAAAGAGAGCCTTTCCTTGGTCTTCTTGAAACTCAAGTGACCAGCCAAACGTATCTCATGGGCTAACTGTAGGAACTGGAGTCTGCTCTCTAGGGGCACTACAAGTCTTCTGTAGTCCCCTGGGATAGACTCAATCGGTTCACTGCAGAAGAAGCCATCTTCCTAGTGCAACCTATGCTTCCCTGGCTCTTGCGCATCCAACTGGGAAGCTGCCTGTTGGCAAGGACCTTGAAGAGTAGGACACTCTCTTTGACCTCTGCTGAAGTCTGCCCTACAGGGTCCACCTTCTTCCAGTAAAGACTGCAGCTCAGGATGGTCTGCAGGATCCAGTACTCCAACAGATGCAAGGTCCTCTTTTAGCTCTGATTCCTCAGCAGCTGATTCAACCACACAAGGTTGTTCCACACACTCAGCCTCTGCTGGTGGAGGAGTCACAGGTGTGACTTGGGACAGTCTTCTCAGGGATGTCCTTGTTGGTAGCACAGGAGGGCTGGCTGGTTTCTTCCTGGAGGTTTTAGGTTTCCCATTTTCCTCCTTCTTTTTTGAAATTGCAGTCAGTAAGTCCTGTGGACTGGGGGTTATAGTTTCGTCTATAATCTCCTCGTGATAGCCTTTAAGGTACTCTTTCTCTGGCCTTCCTAGTCTGTTCCTGTTTCCTTTTGCTGGGAGGCCTGGGGGTGCTTGATACAACTACAAGAGTTTTTAAGTCATTCCCCAACAGGACTCTCCCAGATACTTCACTCTGCACAATTACAGGTATCTTGACAGTCATGTCATTGCACTGGATGAGAGCTGGTAACTGTGGAAGCATTCGGACAGGGCCTCCAGCAATCTTAGTTCGGTATTTGGGTGCCTTAGCAACATCCTCTACCTTGAAAAAAGATTAATCAACTACAGTAATGCTGGCCCCAGTGTCTCTGATGGCAGGGGTCTCCTGACCATTCACAAGAACACTATCTTTGTAATACTCTTTAGTATTGTCCGGAATGGAATTATAGAAATCTAAGTTCTGCTGTTCCCACAGTCCCAGGGATACTAAAGAAACACTGGCTGAGACTTTCATGGGTTCCTTAGCCAGTAAGTGAAAGTTTCCACTTGCCATTGGTACTTCATCTTCTGGGGAGAAGGCTAAGGAGACAGTGTGGATCCCTGAAGGTTTACCCTTACATCTGGGATCCCCTTTCACATGGTCAGTTGACCCACAAGCATAACATTTTCCAAATGTCTTTATGAATGGGGGTTTGTTCTGACTTCCTTCTGGTTTAGAACCAGGAGGTACACTAGCCTGATTTGGTTTCCCAGGATGCTTACCCTTGTTATGCTTGTGGCCCTCTTTTGGAGTGGAGGTATTAGCATTCTCCTTGTTTCTTTCTTGTGCTGCTTTCCCTCATCCTTCTTCTGAGTTACCCCAAAATCCTTGTGAGTAGCCCTGTTAGCAACCCACAAGTCAGCAGCCCTTGCTAACTTCTTTCGATCAATTTCCTTAGAGTCAGCCAATGGCTGTCTCAGCTCAGGAGAGCAAGCATCATAAATAGATTCCAACATAAAAAGATTTCTCATACCTTCATAAGTGTTAACTCTGTAACCCTTAACCCTTCCATCTAAGTTTATCAAACATTGAGTCACCCTGGTAGCCCAAGGCGTACCATCATGCTTTTTGAGAGTTCTAAACCTCTTAAAATACTGGGAAGGGGTCTTCTCAAACCTAGCCATTAAAGCTAGTTTCACTCTATCATACTCCTTTCTGTCTATATCCCCCAACTCCATTACCACATCAGTTGCAACAGGGGGTAGCCTAGAAAAAAGCTAAGGAATCAGCTGATCCCTGTAATGTCTTGAATCCCATGGTTATATTAAAAAGCAGCCAATCAATCCAAAATATCAAGCTTAACCTCATACATGCTTATTGCATCTTTGGGCATGCGAGGCCTCTTAGGACTGGAAGACTTAGAAGACTCTGGGAGAGAACCAGTTTCAAGAGACAACTTTTTCATTTCAAGTACATGATTCAACTCCATTTCTCTGAGCTTAAGTTCTTGATGTTTGCTTTCAGTTTGGGTTTGGATTCTTTTAAATTCCAATTCTAGTCTCATCCTTTCCAGAGAGACAAATTCAGGACTTAGTGTTGGACCTGCTGGGGTCCTTGTGCTCAAAGATTGAGGCCTATGCGCAGGTAGAGGAAAAACAGGATCTACATTTTGAGACTCTTCTGCCTCATCTAACTCATCAATAACATTTGAGTTAACCTCTGAAACATTATCATCCTCATCAACATTTTCCACATTTGCTGCAGGGGTCGGTGTTTCAGACTCACTCCTCAGACTTTGGTATTCCAACAATGTTTCTATCAATTCAACCTTTTTGCTTTTTACAGTGAGATTCCTAGCTTTACACATTTCTCTCAATTGATGAACTGTTAAAGTGACTAGGGTCTCCTGTCTGTAGCTATCGATATCAGACATGATAAAACAATTGCTTCTCTTGTGGTGCTTAGCCTTTTGAAGGTTATTTGAATAAAGGTAAGAGTAGCACTCTAAATGTAACAACTATACTTTATCCCACAGCTGCCACCAGTGTCAGGCAGAATCATACGCAGTACCCTTTGGGAACACTACACATAATTAAGACTACAAGTGTAAGTACAATTTCACCTTTGGTACAATCCCGTACTACACAGTAATGTGGTAGCAGTGGCTGAGCAGCCAGACTTATCTCAAGAGTAAAGTGAGCAGTGCAACAGGTTACACACAGGACTAGCAAGTACAGTGATTCAAACAAACACTTACTCAAGGTTGCTTGGTAAATGAATAAACATTTATTTACACAGTCATTTGGAAAACATTCCACTAGTAAGTGCAACTCAATATCACAATCTAATATACTACAATTCACAACCAATCAGTTTCTGAACAAGTTCAGCTCCCCTGAAGTAGGAGCAAAATGGCAGTTCAGATACTTTAAAAAGGGGTAAAAATACAAGGTTATAAGAATCAACAGCACAAATACTTTCCTAGGCAGGGCAAAGGGTTTTATTTCACTACAACCAGCAATTCAATTCAATTGGCCTGGGCCAAAGTCAATGGTTCAGAGTCTTGTATAGGGTAGCACAGTTCTGGTAGTAAACGGTTAAGTCTTTGCCACTGATGTTAGAAAAATTTGGTCAGATGAAAAGTTAGAAGTTGGTTTAGGGAAGGACAAGCCTTCAAAGTCGGGAAAGTTTCACAAACTTTCACCTCGGCCGAACAGAGTTCTGCACGGCACTTGCAGATCTCGCTGTTCCTGAGCTTCAGTCATTGGGACAAGAAGGAGGACATCGGGAGGTTCCTGCATTGTCCAGGGAAGAGGCCACAGCTTGGCAAAACGTTGGTTTAAGGTGTGAGTCACTTAAAGACCACAAACTGGTATCCGTCCCACTGGCTATCCGGTTTTCAACAGCACTCTGGAGAAAATTCGACCAGTATGGGGATGGTGTCCAGGCGGCTTATGAGTTGGTTGTTCCCACCAAACTCAAGGGAAGAAGTTAACCTTGAAGGGCTTCTCTGTCGATGGAGTTTCAGGCAATTCGGACCGGCAGCAGGGCTTCACAGGTGGACCAGGAGTTGCAGCAGTCGTCTTCCTTCAGCTCGTCTTTGGTTCTTTCGTTCCAGTGGTCGACACTGCTTTCCAAGTCCCAGAGACCTGCTTTTAAACAGTTTTCCCCCATTCATTCCAGCCTGGCTGTCACACACACAGCAGGGTGGCTGTTCTTGCCGGACAGCCAGCCAGGCCAATCACACCAGTTTAGTTGAGTTTAGTTTAGTTTATTATTTGATAATGCGCACCAAAATGCAGGGTTAGCCGGGCGCAGCAGTAGAAGAATGCTTAAGAGTGCATTCAGGTTTCCTAGGAGACGAAGCACAGGGAGTTTCGGGCACCTCACTCACATCATGTCCACCCCAGACACTCTGCGCCAGAGGAGGGCTCCAGCACTGAAACCCGCCAAAGGCCAACGAACAAAGGGACCAAACCTGGTTTGGCGCGCAGAGACAAACACAAGAAGGACCTTTCCAAAATGAAATGGTGAAAAAAGTTGACCAGAGTCTGTTTTTACAGATAGGTCTTGAGCGCCATATTGGAACCCGATTTTTAGCTACCGATGTTCGTGGTCGTGAAAAATCATGGTAGTTTGTTTTAAACCACTGCCACCAGCCATTTCAAGCGGGAAAGGGTAACATTTGGCTTTTACATGAGTGTTTATAGGAAGATAGTATGTGCTTGGTCTGTAAATTTAAAAGACTAGTAAAATCAATTCAACTTTACATTCTCTGGGAGACAGTAGTCAGTCCCAGAGAAGGTATTTAAACCTTGGGGAGTCTGAAAGACACCCCTGTGCCACTTCACTGGGGGTGCTGTGTGACACACAGACAAAGATGATGCCTATGGAGTTGTTTTAAAACTCCATATCCAAAGAACACAAAAGTAAAACAATAATCAAAATACATGGAAGAGTGGGAAAAAAAGGCTCACACTCTTCCCAGGTAAAAGAATCAAATCCTAGAAATCCAGCAAAGTTTCTGGGGGTCTCAAAAGATAAGGGAAATTAGCATATTCTAGAGAATTCTCCCTAACACCGATGTTGCAGAAATAAGAAGTTATGACACAATATAACACACACAAGGCTATATCAGTGCCCGATGTGCATAGCAAGGTGGTACCGCTAGTATCAAATAACATCACAGTTCATTCATTAATTACCAAATCCTTATGTGTGTTCATTTATGTGTGTTCATTTACTTGTACAAACTGACATGGGATTTGAACTGTGATCAACAGGTTTTAGGGCAAAGATTGTAGCCATTGTGCTACAACACATTCATGGAAAACGAGCATCCTTTATGCAACCTAAACTCTAAACAGCCTCAGTACATGCGCCCGTTCCACTGCCATTAGCAGATTGTCAAATGTTAAGCAGCTTTGCAGCAAACAAGACATTAAGCATGTACATTGGCTCTCCCAAGGGAAAAAGGGGAATGGCGAGAGTAGCTACCTGTAGGAGTCCTGAGAGAGGGATACTACACCTTACTGCACACATGTGCGAATGCGAATCCGGGGTGGCGGGTGGTCTAATACTTGCTTGATGGGCTGTCCAGCCCCACTGGGCAGCTGCCCTATGTTTTGCACCAGGTCAAATAAACAGTTACAGCCTGGTCAAATTTGGATGGAGTTCAACTCCTTCTTTATATGACCATCTCAAAGAACAATAAACACAATTCAGGATTCACAGATTATATAGTGGATACTTTACACAGTATTAAAATAGAGGAACAGTCTTATATTTTTTTGTGTACATTCTTAATTTGGTCTTCTATGGGTGTACTTCACATGTATACCAGTATGACACTGGAGGATGCAATACCCTTCACAATAGGATAGCTAATGACTTAACTACAGTTTCAATTCTATTAAAAACATAATGGGCTCCCTTCAGATGGGACAACCCCAGCACAGTCTGTAGCACATTTGGTCAGTGACCATCTGCTTTGCAACCAATAATAACTTGGGCTAGCACTTAAACATACACCTGTAAGGACCCTAACTGTTTACATTACTGGTAGCCTGTTTGGCAAGAGCATAATATGTCAATACTAATAACCTCAACACTCATTCACATTTGTGTTGCAATGATAACACGGATCACTCTAATATGGTACATGGCCAACCCCTTTTTACTGCTTGTGAGGTACTTGCTGGAAAGACTTACCACTTAAATCCAGGAGCAATTTTACCTTGAGCAAGGCAGTATCCAATGTCTCGAGAGTCAGACAAGGGTATTTTTAGGACTATATCGGCTATGATGTAACAAGGCATCTTAGTGACGTCAGAGTCACCATGTAATACTGCAGTGTATTTGGTTAAAAATTCAAAGGGTGGATCATGGTGTTAAATCAAGACATGAGACAGATAAACCAGATTATAGAGGCAGAGATTCCTATAGTCCCAAATCCGGCGACGATTTTATGCATTATTCCCCCTGAAGCACGATATTTTATGGTGATTGACTTGAAAAATGTGTTTTTCGCAATCCTGTTGCATAAAGATTCAAGATCTTACATCATTTTCATTTCATCAGACTAAGCTGAAAAGCACACGTTTGCTCCAGGGGTACTGTGAGTCTCCATCAATCTTTAATAGGGTCCTGCAGATGGACCTAAGCAATATTATTTGCCACGTGTTGTGAAATGAAATTAAATTAAATGATATTTTATTTATATCGCGCTTGTACACAAGTGTTTCAGAGTGCGACCAGGAATAGGGAGGGGAACAAGGGAGAACAAAAACAACTATCTTACTAGGCCCGGTGACATTAAGAATGCGCAAGTGCATGGAAAAGGGAAAAGGGGAAAAGTGCATGGAAGGGGGGGAAATGGAAAGTATGGAACAGAGGAGAGAACAGAATAAATAATAAGTAAAATAAATAAATAAATGCGATGAACAGTGGTAGTGCAGCCAGCAAGGGGCAAGTGCTTCATTAGACAGGTAGGATACATCTGATAAGTGCAGAAGAAAAGTGGGAGGGGGGCTGTATGGGTACAGGCACAGACCCCAGTGCAAGGGTGGCCCAGAGGCAGTGCAGGAGAGTGGCAGGGTGAGCAGGTACCTGGGCCTGAAGGACAGAGGGTGGCTAGATGCACGGTGCCAAGGGAGAAAACACATCAGCAGTGCAGAAGAGCGGCAAAGGCAGAAGCGAAGAGGAAGGTCTTGAGGTGCTTCCGGAACCAGAGATGGTTCTACTCAAGTTTCAAGGTGGCCGGGAGGCTGTTCAAAAGGGAGGCCCCAGCAGAAGAGAGAGATCTACCCCCAGCTCGTTTCTTTGAAAAACGTCTGACCCTGAGGCGGTTAGAAGTAGAGGAGTGAAGGGCTCGAGAGGGGAGGTATTCACGGAGGGATAGTTGCAGGTATGTTGGATCCATGCCCCAGGAAGCCCTGTGGACAATGCACAGGGTTGTATATGTAATCCTTGCATCCATTGGGAGCCATTGAAGGGATTTCAGAGCTGGAGAGATATGAACCCAGGGCGTGAGGCCAAGGACAAGTCTTGCAGTCATGCTCTGGATTAGTTGTAAAGGGTGGAGAGAGGAGGCAGGTAGATTTAGAAAGAGGCTGTTACAGTAATCCAACCTAGCGAGAACCAATGCTTTGGACACAGTGAGCTTCTGAGGGAAGGAGAGGAAAAGCAGAGCATCTCTAAGGAGGTGCCGTAAGATGTTTGACTTTTTAGAGACGTCAAAGATGTGTGCGGAGAAGGAAAGTGTGGAGTCAAAGATGACCCAGAGGTTCTTAGCCTCGCAGGTACTGGTAGGAGGGCCAAGAGAGGCCAGCCAGAGAGTGAGGGGAAAGGATGTTTAAGGTGTACCAATGAGGAGGATCTCAGTCTTATTGGCATTTAGACAAAGGTCGTTGGTGGCACACCAATTTTGAATGGCGATTAGGCAATCAGAGATGAGGGAAGGAGAGGCAGTGGCCAAAGGAAGCCTGAAAATTATTTGGGTGTCATCAGCATAGCATTGGAAGATAGAGCAGAAAATAGAAATGCAGTAGGCAAGAGTTGCCAGGTATTGGTTGAAAAGCCAGAGCGAGAGGTTAGACCCCTGGGGAACACCAGAGGTAGAGAGGGAGATAGAAGATAGGAAGGACCCAAGTTGTACCTGGGAGGGTCGCTCACAAAGGAAAGAGCTCAGCCAGGCCAGAGCCTGATCAGTGATTCCCAGGTTGTCACAGAGACAATTGAGCAGGGTGGTATCATTGACCATGTCGAAAGCAGAGGAGAGATCAAGTAGGATGAGGACGGAGGGAATGTGAAGAGTCAAGGTTGAAGAGCAGGTCTTCACGGATGTTCAGGAGAGCAGTTTCCATGCTTCTGGCAGCTCTGAAATCAGATTGGTGGTCATGGAGAGAGCCAACAGTCGGAGTGAAGGTTAAGCTGAGAGATGGCCAGCTTTTCCAGGAGCTTACCCAAAAAGGGAGTAATGGAAATTGGACGATAGTTGGCTGGACAAGAGAGATCAGCTGTGGGTTTCTTGAGAAGGGGATGCACAGGGAGTGTTTCAGAGGGGAGGGGAAAGATCCAGAAGCAAAGGAGAGGTTGCAGAAATCGACAAGGGCTGGAGCAAGGGTATTGATGTGGTCCTTAATGATTTTAGAGGACCAGGGATGGACCTGTTTTGATGAAGCTTTCATAGATCGGACTTGTCTAGCAACCTCATCAGGGGAGAAAAGAGGAAAGAAGGAGGGGTGGGTAGCTGAGGGAGGGTCAGCAAGGCCAGTATGAGAGGGGAAGGGAGGGGAGGCAGAGAGAGGTTGGAAAAGGTATCTTGGGTTTTAGAATTAATGTGAGAGGCAAGGGCATTGCAAAGAGCCTGGGAGGCGAGTGGAGTGGTGGAGACTGCAGCATGTTTGACCAGCTCCTTGCAGATCTTAAAGAGTTTGGCTGAGTTGTTGCATGCCGCTGAGACACAGGCTTTAATGTGACCTCTCTTCTTGGTGCGGACAGCGAGTCAGTATTGCCTTTCAAGCAGGTGGCAGGCCAGTTTGTCAGAGGATGAGCAAGAAGCCCTCCATTTCCTCTAAGCCTCCCTACACTTATGTTTAAGTGTACATAGGTCAGAGTCATACCAAGAATTACACTTGGCTTTGGACTTCAAACGGATTTTCATGGCAGGGACAAGAGCATCAAGAGTAGCAGAAATAGAGGAGTAGAGCTGGGAGAGGGCTGTATCACGGTGTGAGTCAGCCTGGGGTGAGGAGGGGGGAGAAGGTGGCAGGGAAAGCCTCGACTGACACATGCTTCATGGGCCATATGCCGGAGAAGGTGGGTGTCAATCTTGGGGTAAGTTTGGCTTGAGGGGAAGAGATGGAAAGGTGGGAGGAGAGGAGGCAGTGATCATTCCAGGAGAGAGCAGTGCTGGTGAGGGAAGTAGAGAGGGGGCGGGCCGGAGGAGATCAAGACATCATGTGTGTGACCGGCAGGGTGAGTCGGGCTGGAGGGGATTATAGAGAGGGAGAGTGAATCACAGGTGTCGTGAAAGAGTGCAGATGAGGAACAGGGAGAATCGAGATGGATGTTGAGGTCACCTAGGAGGAGGAGTTGAGAGGTTGAGGCCAGGAGGGAGGAGGAGAGGTCTGCCCATTCGGAGAGAAAATAGGTGATTTGACCAGGGGGGCAGGTAGAGCATAGCAACAGTGGCTAGGAGAGAGAGAGAGAGCCTGAAGACAAGGCATTTGAAAGAGGAGTAAGTATGAGTGGGGATGATAGAGGCAGGAATCCACTCAGGGAAGATCAGGGCTACACTTCCTCTGGGCCGGTTGGATCTGGGGGCAGAGAGGATCTTGTAGCCGTCAGGGAGGAGAGTGTCAAAACTCATGACAGAGCTGGCCGTAAACCAAGTCTCAGTAAGATCGAGGACATCAAGGTCAAGTTCTTCTAGAAGGTGGCAGATGTCAGAGGAGTGTTGGACAGCCGAGCAAGAGTTGAGAGTGGCAAGATGAAGAAGGTTGCCAACCTTTGAAGACCTTCCGAGGGAGGGGTAAAATCAGAGGTATGCCCTGCAGAGGTGTGGTGGGAGCTTGAGATGGGGCAGAGGAGGAAGGAAAGGAGGGCAAGGTAGCCAAGGGAGGAGGGTAGGGGACAGCTGGAGATGAGAAGAAGTTGATGAGGTGAGGACACCGCCTATCAAAGAGAAGGAGATTATCCTAAGGGTTTTGCACCATGACAGTGCCATTTAGGTAGACACTAATGCTATCTCTGGAGGAGTCAAAGGAATCTATGAGGACTTCCCAGCCAGTGCCACCATTAATGGGAGAGGAGGAGACAGGACAGAGCATAGAGATCATATGAGGGGTCCAGAGATCGGGCAAAGGAACGACAAAGAGGATGTCGGTGAGGGTTTGTCTGACAGAGGCACTATGATAGGTATCAGCAATGGGGAGACCTGGGTTAAAAGCCAAGATATCCTTTTTAAATTTCTTATTACCAAACTTAATGCAAAGTGAAGGATAGTTGATAGAGAAGCAGTTGGTGTAGATAGGAGAAACAGATAACGCCATGAGCAGGTAGAGAGAGGCGGCAGTAGGAGAAATTTGCAAGAACAGCGGTATGGAACAGTCACTGGGCTAGCAGGTTACAATTGCGGGCCAAAGTAAAGTGAAAAACAAACCCAAATTTGATTTACAGAAACCTACCCAAATTTGATTTACAGAAACACACCTAAATTTGACTTTCTGTGCTGCAATACGTAGATGATATTTTAGTCTGCAGCGGAAGAAAGACGAGACTCGATTCAGCTAATGATTATTTTGGCAGACAAAGGATACAAAGTGGATAAGGAGAAATTGCAGAACTGTCAGGAAGAGGTGTTATACATAGGACAGTTAATTTTGCATGAAGGAAAAAAAGTTACACCTGAAAGAGCTGAGGTGATCATGAAAATGTCAAAACCCCACACGATGAAGCAAATGCAACAGTATCTAGGACTGTAATTATATTAGAGCATAGTTATTTGATTATAGTTCATACACAAGGCCCTTCTTGCAGGCCCTGAAGCAGGCACAGGTGAATAAGGAAAACATGGACTGAGGAAATGGAGGAAGGGTTTGATGAACTGAAAAAGGCAATTTGGACTGCCCCAGTTTTAGGAATTCCCAATTATGCTGAGCAGTTTTTTTTATTCTCAAACACAAATGGAACAGTTAAGACAGCAGTACTTACACAGAGAACTACTTTGGGGTACAAACCCCTAGAATATTATAGTGGAATTTTGGACTCAGTAATGAAGGTTCACTTCCCTTGCAAACAATCTCTGGCAGCTGCCACGTTCACCATTGAGAAATCTGCAAGTATAGTGATGGAGTGTTCCATGACTTTAATTGTTGTGCATGATTTGTTTGCTCATTTAGAGAAACCTAAGGGTACACTAACATCTCAAAGAGCTTCTGCTTATGAAGTTGTTATATCAAATTGAGCAATCAAAATAGTCAGGTGCAAAATGGTGAATCCTGCCACATTTGTAGCAGAACCACTGGCAGTGGATGAGCAAGTGCATGATTGCTCAAACTATGAGGAATTCTATGATGAAATCCCGATGGTAGAGGAAAATGCTCTAGCAGCTGGGGAGGTTCTCTTTTTTGATGGGTCTTCGAAGATCAATCAAACTGATGGAGAAAGGCATTCAGTCCGAAACTACTGTCTCATTTTTCAGAACAGGCTGCAGAATTGGTGGCGTTTATTGTCGCGCTTGAGAATCACGCAGGGCAGGAAGTGATGGTGTACAGTGACACTGCCTATGTGATGTCAACAGTACATGCATGGCTAGCATGTTGGGAAAGGAGGGGCTACCTCCGAGTGGCCGGCACTCCAGCCGGCACTCCAGTGCAACACATCGCATTATTGGACAGGCTCCTTAAAGTGCTTAAACTGCCATTGCAATAGTTAAGGGCGCAGCACATACTAGGAGAACTGATGTTATTTCACGTGGAGTCCAAGCCGCAGATGAAGAGGCAAAAGAGTTGCAAATTCATCTGATATTTTTAGTTTTGATACTCCTGATGTGAAAGAAAAAATGCTGTAATAATGGTTGTGAATGAAAGTTTTAAGCATTTGTCACAAACACAATTAATGGAAGTTCAAGGTGGAGCTCCACACGAAGAAAAATAATTGTAGACGCAGAGGGGGTGTTCTTTATCCCATTCCTAAGTATTGTAGTGACATGTCAGAACTGGTAAACCAATGATGCCTATAGCCTTATTAAGGCTGGATCAGGAGAGGCACTGCCAGAGCAGTGCCTCATCTCAGGAAGCACCGGGTGCCTTAGGTAAGCCCAGGCAACATTGTGGGTTCCCTGTGCTCCTTTACTCTCTAACGGAGAAGCCACATTGCTTAATGCGACCATTGCCTTTAACTTTTAAACAAGCCGCTTGAATGCTGCCACGCACTGAATATTGAATCAGTGCACCTTTTTTGCCTGCTCTCTGCATTTCCTCGATTGACGCCCACGAGGAGGAATACAGGCTAAGGTGGCCAACTCCTGTTTTTGCCTAAACTGCCTTCACCCATCAGGAACCTTGCCTACACCTGGGTTGGCTGGCCCAGAGCCTTAACCAATCCCTGATCGCCGGCAGGCGAGCGCCGGCCCACATTCTCAGGCTCACAACACAAGACAAGCCCCCGTCCTGAACCCAGATCCTGAAGTTCACCGCCGGATCAGGAGAGTCACTGCCAGATCAGTGCCTCATCTCAGGAATCACCGGAGTGCCTTCGGTAAGCCCAGGCAACATTGCTGGGTTCCCTGTGCTCCTAAACTCTCTAACGGAGAAGCCGTGTTGCTTAATGCGACCATTGCCCTTAACTTTGAAACAAGCAGCTTGAATGCTGCCACGCATTGAATATTGAATCAGTTCACCATTTTTGCCTGCTCTCTGCATTTCCTCCATTGACGCCCACTAGGAGGAATACAGGCTAACATGGCCGCCCCTGTTTTTGCCTAAACTACCTTCACCCATCAGGAACCTTGCCTGCACCTGGATTGGCTGGCCCAGAGCCTTAACCAATCCCTGATCGCCGGCACAACACAAGGCAGGCTCCTGTCCCGAGCCTATTCAGAGCTGACAGAAGCCAGGGCCGAGATCTCTGCCAGTTCACCTCGCCATTAACGGAATCCCCACACTCATACCACATGGTAAGCTCCCTGTTGTCTCACCATTTTATACGTCGCAAAAACAATAACTTGCCTTTTATTTCTGTCTTGCGCTTCCCAACTGCAATCCATCTGCCTTTACTTTATCCTCCCATTGCCTGTGATAGTACCCCTTATATTTCGCCCACATAAACTTGACCTGTGGCGAACTGTACCGTACTGACTGTTTGCCTATTTCTCCGCTATTCTGTCTAGTTTGAGGCCAGCGCCTCCTTATGTTTCCTTGCCATACCTGGTTGCAACTGCCTGTGTCCATAGTGACTGCCTGACTTACCCATTCTGGAAACTAGTTTGTTTGAGCCCAGTGTCTGTATGTTTGCCTGCCCTTCTGGCTCTGTATTGGCCTGTGCCCGGAACGATTTGTCTGATTGACTGCTCGTGAGCCTATTTAAAACGAGGCCAGTGCCCCCCAAGGTATGACTGTCCAATTTGTTCTGTCCTCACTGACTGTTCACCTAACTCTCTTGGAAACTTGCATAAAAAATGCCAGTGCCTTAATGCTCGCTTGCCTAACCCGATCGTGGTGGTTTGTGCCCTTTACTGATTGCTTATATATGTATTGTTTGATTGCCTACCTTTTGCCCATATTCATTGTCTGCTAACTCTGGCAAGGTGCTCTGAAGAAGTATGGCTAATGCCTCTCAATGATCCGCATTCAGTGCTTATATATGCACTGATCGATTGCCCACCTCCTGCTCATACTGACATACAGACTGCCTGCCAACTCTGCCAAGCTGCTCTGAACAAGTATGGCTAGCGCATCCTATTGATTGCTGCCTACCACTGCCATCATTTGTATCACCTAGCCTATCACTGACTCTTAGCCCTAGCCTCACTTCATTATCTGACCCTACCCTCACTGCCAAAACCTACAGCCACCTAACATTATTAACTCCTAGAAAGTGCTCCGTCACCACATGCTAGCATGCACCTGCCACCAGCCAGACTGCCCACATCAAAGTGTTCTTACAAAACATTATGCTCTATACTATGCCACAACACTTACCTACCCCGACACATACCTCCAACCTACATAATACTACAGCTACTAGACTACTCCCAGACATGAATGACCCTAAATCCCCACTACCAAGCAATCCCTGCCCAACTACCTTTGTCTCAAGGCTAGATTAGCCAAAATCTATGAGCCTCCCATTAGTTCTATTCCTACTACAATAGGATCAAGGACCAAATCAACCCGGCCTTGCCAAACTAATATAAACTTGAACCTAGCCCCTAATTCTGACCCTATGCCAATAAAGAGATCAGCTAAGCACAGTAAACCTAAATCGTCACAAGTTGTCCATTCAACAATGACTATCACTTTGAATTCTCAGATCAAGGGAGCTCTAATTAACTCAAGATCTCTAGTAGCACATGCTACAGAAATTGCTGACTTAATTATTAGTGAAGACTTAGATTTCCTCCCTATCACCGAGACCTGGCTACACTCTGCAGCAGGCCCTATGCTCATGCTAGCAGTCCCGACAGCTACTCCATATTCAGACAAGACAGATTAAAATCTAGAGGAGGTGGTATCGCAATCATCCACAAATGTAGCCTCCCTATGAGAATAAGCACTCCTATTGATGTCATTTCATGTGAACTACTATCTGTTAAAGTCCCTCACACCAATGCACAGACCCTTAATATCCACCTGATCTACCGCCCCCCGGGCCCTCCTGGAACCTTTAAGGATGACATTAACACTATTTTGTCTTGCAACCTCAAAAGCTCCACTCAAGTACTTGTGCTTGGAGACCTTAACATGGGCTTTAATGACCCATCAAACCAGCTTGCGCATATGACTTTCAATACCCTCTCAGAAATAGGCTTTACCCAAAGAAGTAACGCACCCACCCACAATAAAGGCAGAATACTTGATTGGGTGGCAGATTATAACTGCCAAGCCAATATCCTCACTATCTCACCCCTAGCTTGGACCGACCACCACCTTGTGTCTTTCATGCTTTCTACCAACAGACCCCCATCACCACCAGCCATCAGGGCGCCACCTATGCTAACCAGAAATAAAAAGAGTATTACTGTGGATAGGCTTATCCCGACTTTACTCCCTACCCTCAACTCACTCCCAGACAACACAGATCCTGAGATCCTGGTTGAAGAATATAATAAAAGTATGACCACCTCCTTGGACTTGATCACTCCCCTCAAACTTAGACCAAGTAAGCTTAAAACCCACTTGAATAAATGGTTTACGCCTTTCTTAAAAAACGTTAGGCAACAAAAAAGAAGCTGTGAGGCTGCCTGGGAAAAATTAGCATCAGCAGCTAACAAACTTAAACTCACTAAACTTGCATCCCTCTATAAAAAAGAAATATGTCTAGCAAAACGCATATCCTTCGATACGCGTATATCCCAAACCAAATCCAATATGAAAGAACTATTCTCTATTCTCAAAGAATTAGAGACCCCCATTGCATCCCCTGACACATGCATTAAAGATAAAAAATGGTGCTCAGAGATCCAAAACGCACTAGCCAACAAAATATCCACCTTACAAAATAAAATTTCTAGCAAAAGAGCTTCCTTAAACGACTCCACCCAATCTAAAACATCTGAGAGCAGCACCGCTAATGAATCCACCCGATTCAACTTCACTTAAGTTTCTATTCTCGAAGTGGAAAGAATTATCTTGTCCCTGAAACCGTCTAATTGCCAGGGCGATCTCTGCCCTGCACAGCTCATCAAGGATGCAGCCCGTGACCTCTCTCCTTTCATTACAAAGCTAATCAATGCGTCCTTCTCCACTGGAACTATCCCTACCAACCTAAAACAATCCTGGGTACTCCCACTCCTAAAAAAAACTACTCTCGACCCATCCACACCACCAAGAACAGGCCAATTACGACAGTACCTTTTCTTCTAAAAATCTTGGATAAGGTTGCCTATGTACAAATCCAAAAACACCTGGAAGTACACCACTTACTGGGAGCCAGCCAATCAGGCTTCTGTCCTCAGCACGGAACAGAGACAGCTGTTATCGACCTCAAGACCCAAGTCGACGAGCTTAGAGACAATGTTAAAGCTGCCCTACTCCTCCTTCTAGACCTCTCGGCCGCATTTGACTTGGTTGATAATATTATACTTTGCAACCACCTTAACACAGCGGCACACTTTTCTGACAATGCAATTACATGGATTAGATCCTTCCTAAATTGCAGAACCATGAGGGTTTTTTCTCCTACAGCAGCTGCCGACCCTATACCAATCACCTGTGGTGTGCCTCAGGGTTCTTGTGTCTCGCCCACATTGTACAACATTTTTACAAAGCCCCTTTTCGATGATCTGGCTCATCTCGGTATCAGTGACACTAACTATGCAGATGATACCCAGATCCTCGTCCCGCTTTCTGGGGATTACGAAATGGATTTGGCCTTGGTGAATAGAGTGCACATCATCATCCAGACATGGATGGTCACACATGGTCTATGCCTGAATGATGACAAAATTGAATTTATCATCCTGGGCAGTACATCCAGCCTAAATAAACTAGGACCCGTTTACTCCTCATTCATAATTGATGGCAACAGTATCAAAGTAGGACAGGAGGTAAAAACACTAGGTTTTTATCTTGACTCAAACATCACATTTAGCAACCAAGTTTACTCGCACACATACTCCACGGCCTACACATGTAAACTTATCCGCACAGCTAAGCCATTTCTCTCTGACACCAGCTGCACTACCCTAGCCAGATCCCTCATCTTATCACGCGTGGACTATTGCAATGCTCTTTATCTGGGGTCAACTAAAGCTACTATCAGAAAAATCCAAACTCTTCAAAATAAGGCGCTTAGTGCGGCATTAGGCATCTGTAGAAGAGACCACATTCCGAGAGCAGCCGACAGAAAAACTGGCTTCCAATAAATGATACAATCCTCCTAAATACTCTGTCACTTACACACAAATCCATTAATAATGCTGCGCCCACCTAATTGGTCGACAGATTCCACCGACAGATATCTTTGAGAACTTCAAGAAATGCCAATAAAGATTGACTCTCTATTCCTAAGTGTAATCGCTCTACAATTGGCAGTAATAGTTTCCCGTGAAAGCAGCTAAACTGTGGAACTCCCTACCTCCCACATTGAGAACTGACCTACCCTACCAAAACTTCAGGACTAATTCTATCTTGTGGCTGAAAGCGAATGCTCATTAACATAGTAAGTAGCTAAGATTCATTGCCTGGAGCTTATCCTACCTCTCACCTAGTTGTATGCCTGTTCACTTTTACCCCATCATTACCTATACCTGTATACACTGCTGATGCAAGTAAGTTGTATGTATCATTTGCACTCCTGTTTTTGCACCAGCCACCTGTTAATAGGTCTTATCTGTATATACCTTGTATTTAATACCTGTCTGTAAATATTTACGTTGTTGTAACTAAGCTTCGCATATACATGTAACTGCTGCACCCTGTTACCTGAGGGTATGTTGCGCATTATAAATAATAAAACAAACATACAAACAAACAAACAAGGGTGGTGTTAGAACAGTTACACTACTCTGCGCATGTTACTAGGGAGAGCTTCGCAGCAACCATTGCAGAGGATTGATTTGTACCAAACCTGCTAGAACACATTGCTTTTTCTGTAGTAAATTGCATTGTATGTCAAATGTTTACTGCTGGGCACATGCTGGAAACGGTGTGCAGTCATAATGTCGACATCAATAATGTCGACAGTCAAAATGTCGAAAAATTAATGTCGAAAATCTATAATGTCGACATACAAAAATGTCGACATAATATATTTTCGACATTAATTTTTCGACTCATAAATAAATACATAAATACATTCTATATAAAATAAACAATTCAGACAGTAATTTAGTTTCATCTTTTTGTTTATTAAATCTAAAAATTATGTATAGGTAATATATAAATATATAGGTAATACCAACGTATTGTATTAAATAAATAAATAAACATTACAATGCTTCTTTTCAGATACATAAATAATTAAAAGCAACATCTTTTTATAATTCAGTTCAACATGTTATATACTAAACAACCAGTAGATGGCGCTAGCGAGTTAAAAATGTATGTATACAATTATTAACTTATATTTGTTTTAACTTTCTACATACGGTACGTAGTACAACGTAAACGTGAGCGCCATTTTTAAAGCTCACTATCGTCTCGTTTCTACCGCGGTCGCGTCCTCGTCCGTTCGTTCCTTGGATTGTTTTTTTTTTCGGTATTTCATCATTTTTTTCTTGGTTTTTCATCGGATGGACTGGGTCTACTTGGATTCCATGGATTTTGCCGTAAGGATGTTGGATTTTGCGTTCCTGGATGTTTCCATTTTTTTCGGATACGGCTTTCCTGGAAGTCTTTTTTTCATGGAGCAGAGAGTTTACCTGGAACAGAATTTTGGATCTCGGATTAATGTGGATTTTGGATACTTTACGTGGACTTTGGATACTTTTTTTTTACTCAAGCTGTGGATTTTATCATGGAATTGGCACTTTTTCATGGTTAACGCAATCTCCCTTTGCACCTGGATTTATGGTTTTTTTTGGGGATTTTTCACCTTTTTCAACACGGATTCTTGACGACCACCAACTGTAAGTGTTCTTTTTAACATTTTAAGTTAAATGCAATAGAATCTAAGTAAATGTCCTTGTTCTCTATTGTGAATGCCTGTACTAGTTGCACTAATTTATTATCATAGTCTCTGTATTTTTTTGTTTTCGGTGCTTGATTTGCCAAAGAAATTGTTTGTGAAATTCTAAATTCCTGGTGTTGTTCCTCTAATTTTAAGTCTCTTAAGAAATGCCATAAACTTGGATTAAGGGTGTTGAAATTTTTATTTATGCGGCTATGCCAGCCTTCCAACGCGTTGTTTGTTCTTGGTTGTTTTTCCATGGTAGACTGGTAGCAGTTCCACAATTCAATTGCGTATTTTGGTCTGCGTCTGTTGCCACTCCTAGTTAATTGCCCTATCCAGGTATTTTCGAAGTAGTCCAGTAAATTTGTTAATTCATCCTCATGATTTTTATAGTACAGACTTTCAATTAAATGTTCGTAATAAATAATAACATGATTTTCCGGTACAAAAGCCAATGCAAAAAGTTTCTTAACGTTAATCTGAAAGTAACTGTCCTCCGTATATTTTGATCCCAAACCTAATTTCTGTATTTTTCTCCAAACACTTTGTGTGAAATGAAAAAAACAGCCTTTTATTCTAGTTTCTTTGTACACGCTAGAAAAACCCTTGATTTGTGCTGTTTCATAATCCATGATTATTGTCTCTGGTTGCGAATCTGGTGTAGTTTCCTTAATTTTATTGTATATGATTTTGTATGCGTCCTCTGTTTTTTTTGGCATCAAAAAGTAAATAAGTGGTAATATTTTGTCATTGATTGTTCCATGTACTGTATAAAATTGAAAAAACGGGTGAGGGCATACCTTAAAAGTGGCGTCACTCTGCCAATTTTTGCTTTGACTTAGATGTTGAAAGTTTTGTGCGGTAGCGAACACCAAGATTTTGTCATTGTTTACTCCAATTGAGCCACAGTAAAAATTTTCTCCTCGTGCTGTAACCTTAAAAATATCCGGAATAGTTATATTTTCAAAGGATGTAGGTGGAGGGGGTAGGTTTTCATTAGTATGTTTGGCTCGGTTAATAGTGCGCTGCATTAATTTTTCAGCTGGTAATTGCGCTGTTACATGCGTTGGTAATTGGCCACAAACTTCTCTGAGTACAGATCCACTAGTTTCCCCCTCATGTTCTATTGCTTTTCTTTTTAGTTCCGTTAATGTTTTCCTGATTATTATATTTGTCTGATCAGGCATATGATTGTGTTCAGCATTTCCCTTTACTTCTGTTCCCACTGTTACTGCGCGGGCTGTACATTTATTTTTCGCATATTCTGTGCAGCGCCAGTAAATTCTCTCTTTTCGCTGAAGCTCTTTATAGAATATGTATCCATTCCAAATTAACTGCTTTCCTCCCTTTTGGCTTTCTATAAATTCTACTTTGTTTTCCATTTTATCACCTGAAACGACACATAAAATTAATTTTTTTGTGGTATTTTATACTATTTGTGTTATTGTACACGTTATTTTTTATTATGGTAGTGCGTCTTACCTTTTCTCCTGTTATAAGTACGAAAGAAGTGTTATCAATTGCCCGAAGTAACCTCTCAAGAGATGTTCTGTCAGGTAATGACGGTTTTCCACAGCCGTTACTGGTTTCCTGCTATCAAAAACAAGGTGCTTTACTCAGGAATGTCATCTAGTGTGTTAACCATTTCGTAACCTATCTTTATCTAGTGTAACAGACAAGTGGGTGATTACGGACGAAGGGAAGGGGAGGGGGTGCTGGGATGGTTCGTGATGTAGGGTGAGGTTGGGGGGTTGGGGGGGGGGGACCCCCCCCAATAATTATTTCGGGTTATTGTCTATGATAATCGACCATTTTTTTTGTCGACATTTTTTTTTCGAAAAATTGACTTCCTCCATTCTATGTATAGGATGTCGACATTATTGTTTTCGACATTTATTTTTCGACTTTTTTGCGTGTCGACATTTTTTTTTCGACATTTTGACTATAAACCGCTGGAAACAGTTAGAGGAGTCAGTTTCAGCATTTAAATATTGATTATGTTGATATGCTGCAGGTCTGTAATGGATATAGGTTTATGATAGTGGTAGTGTGCCCGTTTGTGAGATGGATTGAAGCTGGTCCATGCACACATCCTGATGCCAATTTTGCGGTGAAGTTTTTAGTTTGAGAAGTATTTCTTAGATGGGGTGTATGTGAGGTGTTGAGATCAGATAATGGACCCCATTTTGTGAATGAGGTGTTCAAACAGATTAGCTTATTGCTTAACATTAAGAACAAGTTTTCTTCTACTATCACCCACAGGCAAACGGAATTTTTGTGAGGGACTCAATGGTCTTCTCAAGGAAAGGATAGCAAAACTGAAGTTGACACTGAAAAAGGGGTAGTTGCATTGCCTGCCCTTTGCATTATATGCATTGAGAAATCAGCCTTGCTGTGACCATCGCCTCACACCCCACAAACTGGTTACTGGGAGACAAATGAGAATGCATCTGACTCTTCCATTGAGGACTAGGAGCGATGCCCAGACAACTGCAGAATTGTTAGGAAGTGAGTTACATGAGTACTTAACATGTATGACCGCTAGTATCTCTGTCATTTCAGATCAAATCAAGCAGACGCGGTGTTGGTTTCAGAACACAGATGAAGACAAAATACAGCAAAAGGACTTGAAAAACTACGTGTACCTAAATTATTTGCTGGAGATAAGGTTCTAATAAGAAACTTCATGAGAAAGTGGCACAAGCCCAGATTGAATGCCCCTTTTGTCATGTAAGATATTACTCGTTCAGCAGCTAAAGTCTTAGGGATGCGAGCTTGGATACACCTAGGAGATGTGAAAGTCTACGCTGGAGAGACCGACGCACCACCAAACCATTAGGTAGCAAGTCAAGAAGAAGAAGTTCAGCATGCACAGACTCAATCGATGACGAGGAAGAAGGACGCAAAGACTATCTAGTAGATAGACAAAAGTGTACATTTGGACTGTGGACTCACCTGAAACACTTCTTGTAAAAACCATAGCAAGAAGTGAGAGAGTTATTATTCTTGAGCCATAGGAGTTTGTTGACATTGGACCTTGGAGTGCCGAATTAAATGGAAAATTGCCTGATTTAGACTTTCTGCTTGACGAATGGAAGAGGGAGCAGTTCCCTGACTCTTCTCTCACTGAATTTCTCTTTGGAAGTGCCAATGGTGCTGTCAGATGTTGACACACACACAGACTACTTCTTGCTGTCTTCATTTTTATACTCTGAGCTTACCCTGCTCTTGTTGGGTGTAGCACTGATGCGCATACTTTTGTCCAAGATCATAAAAAATGGCTCCGCAATTAGATGTTTATTGGCAGCAATTATAGAGCAAATCAGACAATTACCTGAGCATTTCTTTGAACGCACTAATGGTCCTATCTAACGAAGATGCCCACAAACTACTTGTCATGATTCTTTTAGTATTTGCTTCAAGTTCATCCTTATCTTGTTTGGTGCAATACCAACACTTATGTGATCATACGAGATCCTATAAATGGTCCTGCAATCACCCGGTTACTTGTGGAGATTATCGTGCAAATCAGGAAACTTCCTGAACACCTGATAAATTTGCATGAATAAAGAGAGTTTTTCCTTCCTTAAAAAGTAATGGTAGACAAAAATGTGGTCTATTGAGCATATTGCAGTTCCGTAAAGTGAGCAGAGTCAACGACGTGTGGAGCGACACCGATAGTGGCGCCTAATGTATTGGTGCATAATTTGTGCCTGTTCAGCATCCATTATCGTTTTTCTGTTTCTATTGATCCAAACTGTCTACTTTAATGGTTTCAGAAAGGATGGAGTGCCGTTGATCCTTCCCATTCCAGTTACCTTTGTAGAACGTGATACTGTAAGAAGGCCAATGCCTTATGTGATTGTCCCTACACCAGTAGCCCATGTTAAAGCCCTGATTTCTTTGACAAGTGTTCCTATGATTCCTCCAGTAGGAAGAATGTATACTGATGTACTCCATGATTTGCTTATACGAGCTCATCTGGCAAGAGAGAGACCTAAGAGAAGTGCAAAGGAGGAAGATTATGAATTACATTATTATTTAGACAGTACAGCACATTTGGGGAACAACATGTGGTATCAGTACATGAAAGAAGTGGAAAAAAGAACTTCTTAGGAGGATTTCTATGTATGTGTACTCCTGCCTTATGCTAGGGGTAAGTCTATGCATAGTCATTGAAATAGATGTTCAAATTTCTCACTGCCGAACTCACCTTGCACTCTGCCATACAAGAGGTCAGTTCCAGGGTCAAATGACATACTTGGTATGGGCGTCACAATGGTCATCCCCAGATGAAGATGAATATGTTCAAGATTTGAAGACAAGAGAAAGAGCCCATACCAGAAATCATGTGATAAGATATGAACAACCTGGCATGAAGGAAGCTGGAATTAGGTGGGAAATAAACAGGAAGCTCAACTGCCAAGGAAAGACTGATGAAGAAGTTCAAAGATGTAAGGAAAGAGGCCAAATGCGTATCTGGGGAACAGTACTTTCTCCAGATGGCTGGGAAGAATGCATAGTCATATGCAGAGCTGTGGCAGTAACTGGTCATCACAAGCCAGTTATTGAACAAGTGGAAATGGATGCAAACCTCTCTGGCCGAGGCTTGCAAAGCTTCTGACGTGGGTCAAAGACAAAGGAGGCCCATTGCAGATAGTGCCTTTGGCTGTGCAGAGCTGTGCTTTAGAAACAATTACATGAGAAAAGTTGGAGAGTATCAACAATGTGGACGAATCTTTGATGTGCCAGGAATGAAAGATGGTACAGTGGTGATAATGGATGACTACTAGGCGTGTGGATCCAGGACATGCATGAAGCTGTCCAGATACTGGGGAGGACTATGTTCTATAGTGATTGTTCATATTCCAGCGTTGGTGATTCCAAAGAGTGATCTGAACACTGGCGAGTTCCCAAAAGCAGATGCTAACCAGAGATAGAGGAGATCTGCTGAACTCCTTGATTGAATGAAGAGAGAACATTATTTCTCAGCCAAGTCAATAGAGGCATTTGATGTTATTCCATATGAACACAGATTGTTCAGCAAGACTGCTTCAGTTTTTTCTGTTATCTTTATGCCTGGGATCCAGACAATGGCAAATACAAGTGGTTACAGATAACCAGATGGGAGCTTCTGCAGACAATCAATACCACCATAAAGGAAGTCAATGCTATCAAGGAGGACCTAACAGCCATACACATGATGACTCTTCAGAATAGATATGTTCTGGATATGATTACAGCTATGGATGGAGGTGTTTGTGCCAAAAAAGAAACAGAGAATCATGTTGCACATTCATACCTTCTCATGACAACGAGAATGGCACCTTGACAGAGGCCATAAAGATGCTGACAAACCTACACGTCAAGGTGGAAGATGAAGTAGTAGATATTGCTGATGACGGGGTGGTTCGCAAAAATCTTCTCATGGATTCCACAATGGGTGGCAAACATTTTCAAGTTCCTGGGAGCCCTGTTGGTGATGATCATGTTTGGATTCTGTGTGATCAGGTGGATAATCACACAATGCAAGGAGACTGCAAAGAAAGTAATAGGAATGAAGATAGATGTGATTGATGTTGAATCAGGATTCAAACCTAAAGAGATGACAGCTGAAGAAATCATAGACTACGTAAAGGCCAGCATTCATACACCTGAGGGAACGAAGTTCCTGTATCTCAAGAACCACAAGAAGTATGTGGGAAGATGGATCTACTGTAGTCCGAATGGACAATGCAGTCCAATGACCTGGAGTGTTGACAAGCATGTGAAATCGTCAGGATGCCTGAAATGGGTCATAAAGATATTGGCTCCAAAGAAGCACTTCTTCAGGCGAGGATGTCTTGATGTGAAGATTGATCAGAGAGTGGTTGATGAATTGCCCAGAGTGGGGAGTGTAGCCAAATACCCCTACCAAAAGCTCCGCCCCCATGTTGCCTATAGGTTGGGAACCGGAAATTGAGACACATGCAGGATCGGTGAGGATGCCTATACCGCAACAAATTCTTGAGACAAAGTTTCCATTAAGAAAACCCTACGTGCATTATCGAAGAAATTATGGTCTTCTGGACAAAGTCCCAGAAGAAGTGTGAAAGTGGATGAGAAAAAGGACTGATGATGTCATGCAGAGCAGAACTGACGCATTATTCAGGAGAGATACAAAGGACGAAAGAACATAAAGTCATTTTACACTTGTACAGATGCTGTAACATAGGTAGACGAAATACTCCTGAGGCTTGCTATGTAGTGAATAGATTGCGGTGATGCACCAATGTATATACATAGGAATATATAGAATCTGGATGTTTCACAATGCACTTTAAGTAGCTTAAAATCATGTGAATAGAAAGGGCTTCAGTGCGGCACAGTTGGAAAATATCTTATGACGAAGTCGAAATCAAGAAAGGCTGGCTGGCCTAGCACCAAGAGTTGAGGCCACCATGAGCGTGGTTGTCTGTCAAGAAGCTACATGAACATGAAAAAGAAACAAACTTCAGTTTGAGGTGGGATGAAGGAGTCATCATTTAATAGTATTATATACAATGAAGAGCTTGAAAATGTCGTCTCCAGTCACATGGTCAGATCGAAATAGACTTTCAGTCGCGCTATACTGAAACCAAGATAAGACTATGCCACACTCCCTTTTTTTCTCAGGCATAGAGAGCTTCTCCAAGGCCAAGTTCAAAGCCTTAATTGAATGGCAGACCGCAGGAGTGAGGATAGATGTTGGGCTAATTGGGTGGAGAGGCATGACCAGGCCGACCCTCCCAGCATCTGGGGTATGAGCTTACGTGCTGCTAGCAACTGGAATATTCTAGAAGGGTACAAGTGTGCAAACCAATTGTAGAGGGCCACGTAGCAGAGAACTCTATAGTTCATGTAACCAATGAATCGTCGTGTATTTTGTGACGATTTAGTTGACTTGCACTAGAGGAGAGCAGAGTTATCCACCTGATATTCGAGACCCAATCACAACCCCCGTCAGTATGGAACGTATACTTAGATGTTCCCTGTAAGCCTATCACATCCCCAAGTAGGTTTTTGTAGTTGGCCATGTAGTGTGATGCCAATGATAATGATTTTTTGCTATAATGGTAATGTTTTTTATGTGATGCGTTGAGGTTGTGCTTTGCGATGTCCGTTATAACTCCTGAATCAGTTTGATTATTGATGTATGAGTAAGTTCTGTGTCCCCATCCATCTCTAAGTATTGCTACCTCGTCCCCATTCATCTCTAAGTATTGCTACCTTGTCTTAAAGGACCTCAGGTCTCGGGGTTCAGTAGGATTGTCAGAAGGCCAATAGAACTGTTATTTGTTGTTGTATTTTTATGATTTCCCATGCCGACCCCCTATCTTTTGTTGTATCACTTGGAACCACCTGTGTATAGGCGCCATAGAAATGTCCAATAAATAAATAAAATAAAATGTATCAACAAGACTATTCACAATAGTTTAGTGTTGGATGGAATTGTAGTATTTAAACAGTCCAAAAATGAACTAAAATGTGAAAACAGCCATTTAATTACAAAAGGAATTGACACACAAAACTACTTTGATCAGATGCATCAGGATTTAAAGAACAGCACATTCAACTGATTAAGGAAAATTACATCTTACACCAGGATAACAGTGTCATGTTACAAAACGTGAATCAGATGAAAATGGATAAAGAAAAGGGTCAGTCTGGTTCACAGGAACTGACCAGAATCAGGGAAAAAAATATATATTTTATGAAGTGTTTGAGACAAGCAGAAGCTGACCTAGTTGAGGCAGCACATAGCAGAGATGATACGGAGATAGAACTGCTGCCATTTTGAAAGCAACAGCGCTGTGAACATGCACGCATAATGGAAGAATCTCAGAGAGAATGTGAGGTACTACAAGATGAAGTACAGAAAATAAGGGATTGATTGGTGTCTCAGAGCAGCGTGCTTGAAGCCAGCCAAACTTCATTCTCAGATTTTAACATTCAAATCTCTGAATGTAAGCAGGAAATCCTGGCAGAGAGAAACAAGTGTGAGAAAATAGAAATGAAATAATGCTTAAATAAGTTGCTTCCTGACATTGATTTAGAAGGTTACTGCTGTTTCTAACCTCCTGAGAGCCATGGATGCTGCTATCCCTTTAAGCTTCCCTCCACCCACTGCTTAAACAAATACACCCCATTGCAAGAGTTGCACAGAGTTAATTGGAATTAACTCAGAGGGAACGCGAGGGACAAGCCGCACTGCCAAATATGCCATTTACCAGGACATTAACCCGTAATCAAATGAAAAAGAATGGTGCGCACCTCGTGAACTGATCCTTGAAGAAGAGGTGAGTCAAATGAAAGAAACTAATGTAACTGACTCTAATGTAATTGACATCGCGCTAGGCGAACCGCAACAAAGAAATCATCCACAAACAAGACAACGTTCCCGGTCACTGACCTCATCAGTCTCCCGAAGATTGAATACAAGTGACTCTTGGTGGCTAAGCCTGAATATGTCACAAGGAGTCAGCCCAGTAATGGAGGACACAGATCTCCACCGGTGCGATCAAAATGGAGTAGCACGCCACCCAACAACAGAGTCTCATGCTGACAGTGAATATATTCTGATGACGGACATAAAGTAGCATCTGAGCTACAGCTGGCAAACAATATACCTGGCGCTAATGTGATAGAAGAGATGATAGTCGAGTGTGATGGTTATCAAAGCAACCAACAAAGGAGACCCTACTTTAGTATGCTCTGCATAAAGATCATCAGATTGCACATACCTCATCAATGAATTGCTCCAACCCTCCCAGGACCCTGATCGAAAGTTCAAATGTGATGACAAAACAACAATTAGCATGGCATTTTGAGGAACTTTCCCGGAACACAGTAAGACACAAGGACCCGTTAGGCAACATACCGCCCTCTGCAACCTTTTCCATCGTGAGTAGAGAACAACGTTCCACACCCACAAGCCAAATGGATGCATAGAAAGCATGGTGGCAACGAGAAGCGAGTCCGCAGTTAAAAAGACTGAGCGGCAAAGTTGCAAGGTTATCACTCGATATTGAAGAAATCGAGTTGTTAATGCAAAACCAAGGGAAAAGACACAAAATATTGCTCTCATGCAGAAAACAAATATGGAGGAGCATACGTTACAAATGAAAGAGAGCACTAACAACAACAAGATAGACAATAGAAATCAAACACCAGCATCACTAATAAATAAAATAAATAGCAATAACATCATAAATGAGACACGAAAATATAACATGACAAGCCGGCAGCAGAAAGAAAATGAAACAGTGCATATGACCACATATGCAAATAAAATGGTCCCAAATCTTTCTGTTTCCATGAGAGATCCCTCATTAGGGGAAAATAAACCAATAAAGAGGAACAACCGCTCAGCATTCTAATGGACAAAAGAACAACCTGTCATGGCGTGGAAGATCCAAGACCACATGACCCCCAAAATATTCAACGATGGATGCAGAAAGAAGGTGAGATAACTCGAATACCTACTTGTGATAAGATGACCTTGTCATCAGCAGCATTAATGCACCAATAGACCACCATTATGAGTGCCTTAACCGTCTCAATAGCACCATTCCACAAACTATATGAGACAATCAGCGATGCCTCAAAGGACCAAACAACTATTGTTGCCCTAGTTCACTCAAAACAAATTTACTTGGAAACGTTTCTGAATAAAATTGAAACTCGCCTAGATAAAGAAGCAGAACTTTCCGCTCAATGGCAAAGCAGATTATTTGATCTAGTGAGAGGAGAACATATGGAAAAAAAGACAATGATGAATGCCATTCTGGATATGATGAATGCAGTACGTTGAGAAAAACGCATGAATCCAACTGAGAAGCAATCAGAGATCCACCCAGAAAAACAGAGAAACAGAACTTCACCAGAGATTGCAACATCAAGTACTCAAGAAAAATCCACACCTGGCAAGGAGACACAAATAGGCCAAATGGAGAACAGACAATGTGACAGTAATCACTTGACAAAACGTATATTGGAAAGCAATCAAAATGAAATAAGACCAACAACAGCCACCATGGTGAGTGAAATTGAAGCAATCACTCCACCTTATCAGGAAAAAACTCCTCACAAGAAAATACCAATCAAATATATACCATATTTGAACGAAACTCTCTGAAAAAGCAAAATAAGAAATCAGCAACACAAAAAATAAATAATCAACCAGCTGCCACAATGCTATGCTCGAAGTCTTCATCGCATTCCTGAGGAACTTGAAGCTACCAGCAATGGAGACCCAACCATCTACGCAAACGCTGGTCAATTTGAAGGGAAAAAAACACTCTAAACCAAGAACAAATGATAGAGGAAATCGAGGCAGATATAGAAGAGCAAGAACAAAGAGACATACTATTAAATCTGTCAACATACTCAATTGAAGAAGAACGAAAAAATTAGGAAGCAGAAGCAATAAATCCGTTGGCCGCATTAGAGGAAATCTAAACAGCTGATTTGGAAACCACAAATTCCTTCACGTCACAAAATACAGATCAGCCAGAATGGGACATGCTGGCAGCATCTAAAGGAAATATCTTCTTAACGTTGGATTCAAAGTGATCAATAACTCTGAATCCAAGAAATCAGAGTGAAATGTAAAACCTTATTGGGGGTAACACTGCAGATGCCGTAATACGCCCAAATTTTGATCTGCGGAAAGCGTCAAGACAGACTAACAACATAGTAATAGAGAGAATTCTGAGAGCACCAGGCAATACCGAGTTTAAAACACCTAACCTCAAACGACATTAAAGTCGGCCAATTCGTTGAAGAAGAATTACATGATTGGGAAATTGTACATCTATTTTCCTCTGTAATACATGCAACAATACTCAACCAACGAAAGGCATTTCTACCGCTAGGATTCGAAATAACTGTCACTGCCATAAATGGCAAGCCTCGGACTATTCCATAGGATGATAAAAGACTTGAGTGAAGACACTTTAAGAAATCCATGTGACGTGCGCAAGGATCAGCAACTTAAGGAATCACCACACAGAAATGACAGAGTGCAGAAACCTAATCACAAACTAGAAGTGAAATTTCAGGTACAACAAACGAAAAATGACAGATCAGTAGGATTTACTGAACAAAACAAATCACTGACAAAACCTCAGAAAGCAACACTGAGTAATGAACAATGAGTAGTAAGATTACAGTGAAATAAAAAAAATTAGACTAAAGAAAGCACTACCACTAAAGCTATGCAGTTGGAATACCCGCAGATGTTCTCATCTATTTTCGGAAGGCAATAATCTACTGTATACTTTTGATATTCTTTTCTTCCAAGAAACTTGGATCCCAGGGTTACCGATCTGCATCAGGTTCACTACATACTTAAATACAGCAATTAAAGGGAAAGCGAGACACCCATCTTCTGGGCTGCTAACCCTAGTAAAACTGGGAAAAAATCTTACAGTACTGGAAAATACGAATCCGAATCCCTTTATCCAAGTGCTAGTGATCCAGAATCTGCAAACTATGGAAAATAATAACAACTAGATGGTGCTGTTTAACTTATACTGCAATCCAGCTGGGATAAATAATACAACCTTCATTGACACCAATATAGCGATGACTGATGACCTACAGGCACGCTATAGTCAAATTTACCTTCTTATATGCGGAGACCTTAACATTCACCTGATCGATAAAAACAGGAGCCCCAACGCTACAGCAAAGACTACCCAAAAAAAGCTAAGGTATGGGTGAAAGAGCTGCAACTCCCATCTATATTTATATTAAATGGACAGCTCCTTGGGGACAAGGCAGATGGGGGAAACCTTATCATATCTTGATTACATTTTTGCCTCACTAGATATGATTCCGGACCTTAAGACCTTTATCTCAGGAGGATAGCTCAGGGGCAATGTGCTCACCTTGGAAGCAAGACGACACAGAGCAAGACAGGTTTGATCCTGGGTCCGCGCTTAGAAACCTCTGGGTATTAAGTGTGTTATAAATAACAAATCATATCATATCATATCATAAAGATGGACAACACCTCTAGAAGTGATCATCGCTTAATTGCTCTAGAATGAAATGAGAAAATAATGCCCCAGTCGCAAAATATCCGTCAAAAATTAGACCTGAACACAGGACCAAACAGATTGAGAATTGGCACTGACGATGTCTCAAAACTGACGACTAACTATCTGAAGTGCCAGCAAACTAATCTAGAAGGGATTGACCATGAATGGGTCCTACTCCCATACAAAATCAAAAGAGCGAATAACGCACGGAAAACAAAGATCACAAGACACATGAATAACGTGGGCTTGATGGAACAAAGAAAGAAATATCAAAGAGCCATAAAACTAATACGTCAATCAAAGTCACACGAATAAACCATCCAAATACAAAAAAAAACAGTTCTATAAGAAGTGCACCATTGCCTTTAAACAAAAAAGATTGCAAGCAGATGCAAAGACGATACTTAAATCCCTAAATAACTGAAATACACGCGATCTCTGGGCACTACTAAATGGAAACACAAAGACATCAATGTCCCTAATGGCCATTAGCGCTGAATCAGAATGGGAGATGCATTTCTAATTAATTAATAGTCAATCAATCCAAAAACTCTAACACCTGGTCATTAACATGGGACAGAGAAGACATTCTGAACAAAATAAAGAAACTAAATACCTCCCGAGCGCCCGGACCAGATGGACTCTCCAACAGCATCTTACAATCCCATCCAGAAGCATGTCAGGATTTCTGTGTGTCGCTCTTCAAAACAATAATGAAAACGAAGTTAATTCCATCATCCTGGAAAAACACGATAATAATTCCGATTCATAATCATGAAGATAGAGCTTTACCGACCAATTATCATCCACTAGCATTGCTGGCTCCGCTCGGAAAGATCTTTGTATCAATATTACTATGACAGCTACAGCAATGGGCAGTAAGTACCGGGAGAACTGATCCAAGACAGACAGGTTTTGTAAAAGGAACAGTCGCTAACATCAACTTATTCCTTTTAGCCATACTAAAACTACAAGCCCTAAAAGCCAAAACACATATTTATACTCTTTTTATAGACCTAAACAAGCTTTCGACAGCATGAACCGACAAAACTTATGGTGCAACTTCGAGATTGGAACTGCCCCCCTAGATCTACTGCCCACTATCCAAGCTTTGTACACAGAAACATTTATCCAAGTACAACTATCGAAAGAAGGACCATTATCCAACAATATCAGAACCTAGAATGGTCTCAAACAGGGCTGCCTTTTAGCAGCATTACTGTTCAACCTTTACATCTCGGACATGAACATATCACAAACAAATATAAGAACAAACCCACCAATAATAAACGGCAACTCGATTGCATGGATGGTCTATGTAGACAACCTCGTCCTCCTAGACAAAACCCCCACTGGACTACAAAGGAGTCTAAATGCACTAGTACAAAACTTCAAAGACAATGGACTCACCATAAACTTGACTAAAACACAAACTCTAATCTTTCGATGTCGAAGAAAACAAAAGAAGAAGAGATGTGCCCTCTTCCTGAATGAAGTCAAACTACTTCAGGTAGAAACGTATAAATATCTAGGGGCATGGATAAACTCCCTGATGGATGAACTTGAGTGGAGAGACTCAATCTGTACAAAGAGTCACTAGCATGTCAAGCGCTGGTATTACATACAAAATTTGGGACATTTTCTATAAAACCAGTATTGCTATTCTCCCGCCAGAAAGTGATCCTAATCTTATCCTATGGTGCAGAAACAGCACTAAGTCTCTGATGGAGGATTTGGGACTACTGTGAAGTGATATTCTGGAGGAAAGTTCTTTCACTACCCAAAGCATTTTCTGTTGCAAGAATACGATTTGAGTTGGCAATTCAATCCATACACTCTATTATACTCTGCAAAACCCTTGATTTATATTGGAGAATACCATCAATAGACACACTCCAGCCAATGGAAGTCCTGCGTGTAAATTCCAGCAGGCCACAAAACAGCATTCTCGACCAGTGGAAAGCACAATATGAGAGATGCTTGACCGTGATAAACTTTACAGAGGAAACTCTGTTAATAACACTGATACTCATCAAAACAAATTAGGCTGGAATTACTGGATACAAACACAACAGCAAAAGACAGAATACAAATTATCAATCATCTGTAAAGCTGATACTCGATCCCTGAACCAGATCCCTTCATATCTAACTAGATTTCCAGGCCCGAATGTAAGAGGCTTCTTCCTACACCTAACATTACGTACTGCCAACAAAAGAAGTCTTCTTACAATGGGCCCAACCCGGACGCTGAAAAGATCTCCTCTCGATTTTGCCGCAACGTAAATCAAAAGGAAACTCTTTATCATATACTGATGGAATTCAAGGAACTAACAAACATAAGAGACAATTACCAGAGGAACAATTTGCAATTGAATCATCAGACGATAAATACAGATGACAGATGGTCTCTACTGTTGATAAGAACAGAAAGCTCTTGTTTTTAAAATATTCCGATTTTTGGACAGAAATAATGACTTCAGAGGCCTAATCTTTTCATATGAACAGAGCTTAACTTTTTTTCTTTATGGAAAAGCAAAGCATAGAGGAATATGGAAGTTGAATTAAAAATTTGATTATAATTAAAGGTTTGATATGAACCAAATTACTAAATAAAAAAAATAAAAAAATAATGAAATAAAGAAATATAACCAGGCATTGAGACACCCTGACCAACCAGGGTACGGGATAGGACCTTATGACCAAGGAGAGTTGCCACTCCGATCAAGGTACTCATGTCAGTTACCTACAAACTCCCAGGTACAGACCAGAACTGACCTCATGCATACCACTTATAGAGAACAGGGAAACATGAGGCAGGTGGGCTCGCCTATTCCTAGCCAACCTGATCAGGAATGCCAGCCCTTATCTACTCCAAGATGAAGTACAGAAAATAAGGGATCGATTGGTGACTCAGAGCAGTGTTCTTGAAGCCAGCCAAACAACAGTCTCAAATTTAAAAATGCAACTCTCTGAATGTAAGCAGGAAATCCTGGCAGAGAGAAACAAGTGTGAGACATTAAATAATGAAATAAGGAAATATAACCAGGCATTGAGACACCCTGACCAACCAGGGTATGGGATAGGACCTTATGACCAAGGAGAGTTGCCCCATCAAGGAACTCATGCCAGTTACCTACAAACTCCCAGGTACAGAATGGAACTGACCTCATGCATACCACTTGTAGAAAACAGGGAAACATGAGGCAGGTTGGTTTTTCTATTCCTAGCCGATCTGATCTGGGAGGCCAGTCCTTATCTGACATTCATGAATATTCACCTCAACCAAACAGAAGGGAAGCTGACCAGACCAGTCTGTCATGGGAGACCACAAAATAGTCCTGTGAATCGCATTAGCTGAAAGAGAAAGACAAAAGCTTCAGCCTATGAATGGCATTTTGAAAACCTCCACAAATTCAGGTGAATGGGTGGATTCCCCCAAACCTCCTGGAAGGAGGGTTAGTACACATTGGCAACAGTCTGAAGAAGAGACTGTGTTGTATCCTGCGCCTAAATGTGACGACAGGGAAATTGACCCTGAGAGCTCACGTCAGCACAGACGAAAGGAGGAGACAAGATCCCAGAATTCTGGAAGACATTCCTAAACTCAAAGAGATAGATGGCACCTCAAAGACAGCGACTGGAGCTCCAATAGCAGCATTGACTCTGAAGGAGAATGGACTCAGGTTCAGAGGTGCAGAAAGAATACAAAACGGAGAAAAGGTTTTGTTAAGGGCCTCATCAGACAGATCAAAGCCATAAAGAGCTTTATGAACTCATACCACAAGAATGCTAAGTATTCGGTATGGGAACACTTGGAATTGTACGAGCAAATAATGTCATCATTTAAAATAAAAAATGATGTCAATTGTATGAAGTTTGCAAAATGGATATTCTCTCCAGAATACTCCAGTTTATTTGCCGGACTGGAAGACCAGGATTATTATAAATAGTCGACCTATAAGGCAGCCCTTTTAAAAGACTAACTAATAGAAATACACAAGAGACACGCAAGGCTGCCTATAATTTACTGTCGGAAGATCAGGCACCTAGGGAATTTTCACAAGAATTGAAACATGCCTTTGCACAGACTTCCAAGTGGGTGTATACAAATAGCAGGTCATTTGTGCGCACATATTTCCTTGTACTCCAAACATATATAATTACCCAATTAGTTTGCGATTTCCACCAGCGCAGGACACTGGATTGGGTAATAGAGCAGGACATCCAGATTTATGAAGTGCAGAAACCCAACGACAATAACAACAACCCTAAAACCCCAAAACCAACTACCACACCTTCCACTCTGAAGTTGGCAGAGGTGGATTTGGAGATGGAAGGGCCTAAAAATACTCCTCAGGTTGACAAGCCGTATGAGAGGCAAAGGAGACACTCTGCCCATGCCCAATCAAATGGTAGTCAATCAGGGTATCAGGACAATGACCTCTCTGACCTTGCCACCTATGTAAGTCCTTGATATAAAGATACCAAGCAGATCCTACAGTATGTGTACACTCCCCCGGTACAAAGTAGGAGGCGACAAACCAGGTAACTACTCCCCCAGGAAACTTCCTTCAAAATTTCCCATAGGAAAGAAGTCCCACGCCATCTTAAAACATGAATTTCTCAAACAGGTACCACCTAATTATCAAATCAATCCTCTGCCTTCTCCGTGGCACCAGGACAATAGATCTCTGAACCAAGGAGAAGGGAGAAGCAGGACTGAAAATGATGGTGGAAATTTCCAGTACCCGAGTTATTTTGCTGGGAGGGATAGTTACCCTTTTAGTGAGCAACAGAGGTATGAGCAAAGACCTCCATATAACCTGGAGTGAAGAGAAAAAGTTAATCAACTAGAGTAACAAGTCCAACAATTGACCAAAGACCATGGGTGCATGCTGATGGCACAATCCAACCCCAAGACTAATCCTGTTCCCAAGAACACCCCAGCACCCGGCTCTGATGCCCTACTGGTAAATGGCTGAAGGAAAGTCCCGACAATCAACAGATTTCTGGGGATGGGACTCTGGTTGAAAACAGATGGCAAGCCCTTGAGGAAGCTTTCTTTCTTACCAGAACCCAACCCATGGAAATCTCTCAGACTGATGGTAAATCTTCTACCCCCGGGAAGCTAGAACCCAAAGAACAGAGGGTAATGAGAAGAGGTCAGAGTAAAACTCAATTTGAGGAGAAGGAAATCAAGATAATGGTGGATTCAGGTAAGGAAATCTTCTCTTTCAGGAATGGGGGTTTCTCCCAAATAAAAATGGTCCCAAGAGACCCTGAGTCTGACAGGGTTTATACTAAGACTGACCTAGATCGAGAAGTTCCTAGAACCCAACCGTGCAAGCTAGATTATACAAAGACCATAGCAGTATCCTCCCCACAAACATGTCTTCAAATACCCAGGGACACCCAAGAATCTGGGGAGAAAGTAGATCTCCCTACTGCACACATGATTTCAAAATGTCGATTAATTCCTAGAGATACCCGACCTCTGACATGGAAAATTGCCGAAGATCATGCTGTAATGGAGTTCAACATTAAGAAGATGACCGCAGAGCTGGAAGCTAACTCATACTTTCTCTGTAGACTTGAGGCAAAAGAGGGCAGATATTAAGCCCCATTAAAGGTACTGGGTCATTGTGAATTATTGGCTCTGCTGAATACTGGGTCCCAAGCTACTCTCCTGTACAAAAAGGCTTTCGTCTGACTGAATTTAGGAAGTGGGTTAGAGTCACCAGATTACCCTCACATCTCTTCCCGGACAACTCCAAAACTTTGAAGGGGATTGATTTTTCCATCGATGGGACTGCAGATTTTGAAATAAAAATTGGGTGAAACTGTTTGAAACACCCAGAGATAGTCGAGACTTCAGAAGGAGGTCCCTCTCTACTGGTGAAAGATTTCCCTTGAAGGTTATCACATCTGATAGATTACATGAAGCAGGTCCTCTGGACTCAAACTAATCAGTCTATCAAATGCAAGAATAGTATGAATTATTAGGCGCCTGAATGGCACCTGCCATTTGATTGAACGGCATACCGATCAGGTGGAATTTCACTTCCAGAACAACCAAGTCCCAGAAATCACCATGATCTCTTTAGGAGAACAAACTGGCAATGGGAATCCTTCTCAACTATTGAAAATCAACCTTCCCCCAGTTCCATGTGGTATTCCACACTGGAAGGACTTTGTGATTTTATACAAATCAAAATCCTGAAGAAACCCCCAACCCTTTGAAAGGGGATGATGAAAAACCTGCTCAGCTTAATGACTGACCGATATTCTGAAAAAGGGCAAACAATTGTTTTTCCCCATTCAGATAAATGAGGGGAAGGAGCAATTGCTCACCTGAGTATGCATGCATAATGGAAAAAGCTTAATCAGCAGAGGATTATTCAAGAAACTCCAAAAAGGTCAGACCATTCACACATTTAAATTGATTGATAAATGTGATGCAGGTGTGGAAACACCAGATTCTAAGCATTTTGTGCCTAACAAGTGTATGTTAAAAATGTTTATTGGCAATACAACTATAGAACATAATTGTTGTGTCATTAAAGATATCTCCTCTGACTTCTAATCTGGTAGTCACGTTCTCAATCAATTTGCAATTAGCCTAGATGTGATTAACAAACCATGTTCACGACTGGGGAGAAATCATCTGAGCTTTGACAACCCTGAGTGGGCATTTTGGTCAGCTCAAGTGCTGCCCTATGCGGTTAAAGTTTAAGTGGAAGAAGAGGTCACCATGCCAGGACACAAGCGATAATTCACGGTTCCCCTCAAAATTAAGCGAGGGCAGAACCTCAAACATAAGGATGTTTACTTTGAACTATCCCCTCCACACAACAAGGCTTGTATTCATATCTGACACCTTTAGTGGATCTAGAAGACAGCACCATTAGAATATTGGTTACTCTCAAAGTATCACTTCGGTCACGGGCACCTCTATTGGAATAGAGCTTGATGCCAAACACTATTCTATTTATTTAGGGAATTAAATTATGGCACCCATTCCTAGCAACTGTTTCAACATCAACAATGGTATCCCTCCAGAAAAGATGTTTTCCCACCATGGGGGAATTTCTGGGTGTACTCTTCATGCTCTTATGGAATTTAGAGTCAACCACAACTATCTCAAATCCATAGAACCTCATGTTGAGGTAAACACCATAAAAAGAGACCTCTCCACTCATCTGGAGGATACCGCTGAGATTTCTAATCCCGAGATCTTTCAGGTTTCATGCAGATAGTCGAGGAATGGACAAATTTAGCTGATGCCTCTGAGACTGAGGAGCAAAGACAGCAGCTGAAACAGGTATTCCTGGATTTCGAGGATATCTGTTCAGTGGATTCTTGTAACTGTTGATGTTTGTTTGTTTGTTTGTTTATTTATTTGTATAGCGCTCTTGACCCAGGGGTATATGTGCGCTTTGAACATCAGGTTACAGGTAACAGAAGGGGACAATAGTACAGTAGTAATAAGGCATAGGAAGGTTGACAGGAAGGCAGTTAGTGCATAGATAATAATAGGCAAGCAACATAGGAAACATTTGAGCATTAGGTATACATACATACATGGTTGGTCGGTTATTTGTTGAGTAACCAGGAGATGACCTTAGTTCTGAAGGGTTGGAAAGTGGGTGTGGATTTGATATCCAGTGGGATAGTGTTCCAAAGTTGTGATGCCAGAGCTGGGAAGCTGGATCCACCGGCTCTTTTGAGGGAGTATTTGGGCACTGTTAGTTGTAGTGTGTTAGACGATCTGGTGGTTCTAGTATTCTGTCTTAATGTAAATTTGTTAGAGAGATAGGGCGGGGCAAGATGGTTAAGAGCTTTGTATGTAAGGCATATAGTTTTCAGGTCTATTTTTTGTTGGATGGACAGCCATTTGCAAGCAATTCTGGTGGCGGAGATGTGTTCTCTTCTGGGAAGATTTAGGGCGGCACGGAGTGCATTGTTTTGTAGGACTTGCAATTTATTGATTACTGTTTTGTTGGCACCTACATAGAGGCTATTACAGTAGTCCAGTTTGGATTGAATGAGTGCTCTGGCTAGAATGAGGCAGTTGTTAGGGGAGATCAATGGTCTGCAGGCCCTAATTAATTTACCAGTGTAGGCAGTGGCTGAGGCAGTCATATTGATTTGTTTAGCTAGATTGGTATTCGTGTCTAGGTAGAAACTGAGGGTTTTTACGCTCTTGGCGATGGGTATGGTGTTACCGTCAATAGTAAAGCTAGTGTAGCCGGGACAGAGTTTTCGGATGGTGTTAGGTGAGCCGACAAGGAGCAGTTCGGTCTTATCATCATTCAGGCACAGGCCATGTGTGGCCATCCATGCCCGAATGATGGAAAAGACTTCATTGATTCATTTGGCGTCCACGTTGTAATTACCTGATAGAGTGAGGAGTATCTGGGTGTCATCTGCGTAGTTCGTGTAGGTGACACCCAGATTGTCCAGCTTATCGAATAGGGGCTTTGTGAATATATTGTATAGGGTGGGTGAGACACAGGATCCTTGTGGGACACCGCAGGTGATGGGGATGGGGTCAGCCGTTGCAAGGGGAGAGAAGACCCGCATGGTCCTATTGTCCACGAAAAGATTGGATCCATGTGACCGCAGAGTGGGAGAAGTGTGCTGTCAAAGACAAATGGTTGCACAGGATTTTATGGTTGACCAGGTCAAAGGCAGCGGAAAGGTCGAGGAGAAGAATGATGGCAGCCTTACCTTTGTCTTTGAGTTCGTCTATCTGGCACTTGAGATCAACAAGGGCCGTTTCTGTCCCGTGTTGTGGTCGAAAGCCAGATTGGCGAGTTCCTAGTAAATGATTTGCCTCGAGGTAGTCCTGGATTTGTAAATAGACCACTTTATCCAAAATTTTTAGTAAGAATGGGACGGTGGTAATGGGTCTATAATTCGTGGGAATGTCAGGGTCGAGAGTAGTTTTTTTTAGTAGAGGTAGGACCCAGGATTGTTTCAGATTGCTGGGGACCAGGTTATTGGTGAAAGACAGGTTTATTAGTTTAGTGATGAATGGGGAGAGATCCCTAGCTGCATCTTTTATGATCTGTGCGGGGCAGCTGTCCCCCTTGCAGTTCGACGGTTTCAAGGATGCTATAATTTTCTGAACCTCCGATATGGATACCTTTTTGAAGGTGAAGCCTGAGCTAGTGGCAGTAAGCGGAGGAGGAATGGGACTGGAGGTGGTATCAAGAGTGAGTTGTTGTCGTTTGTTGTTAATTTTGGTTTGGAGCCCTGAGATTTTGTTAGCTAGGGCATTCTGGATCCCTGTGCACCACGGTTTATCCTTAGTGCAAGAGTCAGTGGGAGTAATGGGGTTTTCTAATTCCTTTAGTATGTTAAAAAGCTCCTTTGTACTGGAGCTTGCCTGTGAGATCCTAGTGTTGAGAGATTCTTTCTTGGCACGTGTAATCTCATTTTTGTAGAGAGTGGAAATGTTGGTGAGATTAGTTCTGTTATTTACAGAAGGCACTGATTTCCATAGTGCTTCGAGTTTATTTTTTTGTTGACGGAGAGTTTTGAGCTCCGGGGTGTACCATGTGTTCAGGTGCGCTTTAGGTTTCCCTTTACGCAGTTTCAGTGGGGCAATGATGTCGATGGCTTTGGCCATGGAATCGTTGTAGACGTTGACCAATTGGTTCAAGTCCGTAGTAGCAGGTAGTGCGTTCAAAGTAGGGATCACCAAAGGTATTAAGGCTTCCGCTGTGATGTTGCTCTTTTTCCTGGTTGGGCAGGCAGGTGCAATAATGGGCCTTTTATGCACTAAATTGCTGGTATGAATGTCAAATGGGAGGAGGTAATGGTCAGTCCAGATAAATTGTGTGGGATCTTTCACAGTGATGTTGCAGTTAAGGGCAGTTATCCAGTCAAGGATTCTGCCCTTCGAGTGGGTGGGTTTGGAGCAGAGTTGTTGGAGGCCATGCTCCTCTAATGCCAAGGCCAGGGCGATGGCTGGGGTGTCGAGAGGGTCGTTAAACCCAAGATTAAAGTCTCCAAGTATAATCATTTGTGCTGATGGTTTGGAGCTTTCAGCAACTAGTGAGGTGATGTCTTCCTCAAATGAGCCAGGTGGGCCCGGGGGTCGGTAAATTAAATGCAGCGTGATAGTACTTTTAGGGGAAGTTTTTAATTTGACTGTGAGATGCTCACAGGATTTAAGTGGAGGAGAGGAGGCTAGTCTGATGTCAAGCGTGGACTTAAAAATAATGGCTACACCGCCTCCTCGAGCGTTCGGTCTATCTGCTCTAAGGATGGTGTAGTTATCAGGTATGGCTAGAGTAAGAGATGGTCCTGCAGCATCGTGCAACCAGGTTTCGGTTACAGCAAGGAAGTCCAGGTTGTTTGTTAGAATAATGTCTGCGACTTCTATGGAATGGGCGACTAATGATCTGACATTTAGGAGAGCTCCTTTAGGAATGGGAGGGATAGTGTTGATAGGTGTTACAGTGTGAGGGTTGGTCTTATTAGGTGATTTGGCTGGGCTTTTGCTAAATCTGTGGTTGGTCTTATTAGGTGATTTAGCTGGGCCTTTGCTAGATCTGTGGTGAGTTCTGGCGCCAAGTCTAATGTTCCGATCGGAAGGGATGAAGGTAGTGGTTCGAGAGATAGTTGGGTTAGCCATTGTGGAGGTGCTGTAGTCGAGAGTGGGGCATGATGCTCTCGTGTTGATGGGGTTCCGCTTGTAGACAGCTGAGTGGTATTAGCTGGGACATCCGGAGAGTGTGCATGGCTATGGGTAGGATGGGCGGATTTAGGTTCCGGGAGGAAGGCTGGTGTGGTGGGAAGGAATGGTGTGGGGCAGGTGATCGGGTGATGTCTTGGGCAGGCAGGTCTGACTAGACCATTGTTATAGGCTAAGTAACTATTGCTAGTGCATGGTATGTTGCTTTGCATGACACAGAAGGGGAACATGATCGCAGTCAGGCAAAGTAGCATGCTGGGGCTAGGGTGATGTACAGAGGAGTGGCGGGTAGGGGGCATTGGTGATATAGGTGGGGCACAACACAATGTAAATGAGGTCTGGGGTGACCATAGGGCACAACACAATGCAAATGAGGTCTGGGGTGACCATAGGGCACAACACAATGCAAATGAGGTCTGGGGTGACCATAGGGCACAACACAATGCAAATGAGGTCTGGGGCGACCATAGGGTACAACACAATGCAAATGAGGTCAGGAGGTGCACAACACAATGCAAATGAGGTCTGGGGTGACCATAGGGCACAACACAATGCAAATGAGGTCTGGGGCGACCATAGGGCACAACACAATGCAAATGAGGTCAGGAGGCGCACAACACAATGCAAATGAGGTCTGGGGCGACCATAGGGCACAACACAATGCAAATGAGGTCAGGAGGCGCACAACACAATGCAAATGAGGTCTGGGGCGACCATAGGGCACAACACAATGCAAATGAGGTCAGGAGGCGCACAACACAATGCAAATGAGGTCTGGGGCGACCATAGGGCACAACACAATGCAAATGAGGTCTGGGGCGACCATAGGGCACAACACAATGCAAATGCAAGTGTAATTGCAGGTAGGTTGTGGGCTCGGCGGAGCGTTGATATAGCAGGCACAGTGTTACCTTGGCCGGTGAATGCAGTGGACCAGGGGGTCTGGCAGACGGCAGAGTCGGCAGTTAACAGGCAGAGAACAGGCTCCAGCCTTGTTCCCGTGGGCCTTGGAAGGAGGGGGCCGGCTTCGCCTGCCGGCGCCCAATGGCAGGGGTTGTGTACGCTGTAGCCAATCAGGCAGGGCAAGGCTACTGATGTGTGCCTGGTAAGGCACAGAGTGAAGCAGGCCTGAATACGGTGGCCATCTTGGAAAGGGGTATCTCGTGTGCCTCGGTGCAGGATACGGGGCAAAATGAGCTTTGGCAGGTGCGGGGCAGGTGCAGGTTGCCTGGGTCCTTAATGGGGCAACTCAGAGCACTTGCGAGCATTTATGTAGTAATTTAGCAAAATCGAACTTGGATGGATTAAAAATGAGCGCAATGTGGCAGCGCTTACCGGATAGCAGCAGCTGATCCTGGATGGCTTCCTGGCCCGGCCCGCTGCTCCTGCAGTGTCGGGGCCTTGAGGGATGAGCTCCTGCTCATCAGATGGAGTCCACAGCAACTCTTACATCTCTACATTCATCCACCATACCCACGAACCCAGGGATGGCTCCAGTATTTGTGAAACAATATTGGTTACCTCTCCTGTCCATGGATCACTCACTGGGATTCTCAGAAACTTGGAATCCTGTGGGACGTCTGATCCACATTACCTTTAATAACCCGATACTCGGGATACTAAAACCCAATGGGCAATGGAGATTCTGTACAGATGTGAAGAAGTGAACAAACGTGCAGCAAATACGTGGACCCGAGCACTCTTTGGATATATAAATGCCGGAAATAAGTTCAATATATTCCTTCATAAGGCCATGCCCGATTTGGGTGAAAGGAGAAACCTGACCTATGTAGATGATATATTGATCAAAAGTTCAACTGTGAAAGAGCATATTGTAGAAATGTGCGATGTTCTGTCCCAGTTGCAGAAAGCCAGAGCAAAACTGTCCTTTCAGAAGGCACAATGGCATTAGACTTTTCCGGGCATGAAATCGCCCCTGAGAGTCTCAACCCCCAGGCGAAGAAATCTTCGAGAATTGAGCAGCTTTCGTGGACTTTAATTACAATTGAAATTGTATTGAAGTTTACGCAGAGGTAACTCGCCACCTGGTCTATTTATTAAAGGCTAGAGTCAAGAGTAGAGTCAAGTGGGAGTGGGGTCCAGAGCAATCCAAGGCAGTAAAACAACTGAAAAGAAGCCTTTGTCAAGCTCCTTGTTTGGCTTACCCCATTAAGAAAAAGGAGTTCTTCTTAGAGACAGTGCTTTCAGATCCTACCCAGCACTTATCCCATTTTCCCTCTTCCTTTCTGCACTTGCACATTCTGAATACTCACAAGGCATAGTAGCTTTGAAACGGTATATTCTTATTGTATAAGCACCTAACAAGCAAACAATAAATAAATAAATACATACCTACATAACAGCGGTACTGTACCAAAAGCTTGACAAGGTCAACAAAGCTATCACGTATGTGAGCAAAACTTTGTCATCTGTGGTGAAAGAAGTCAATGATTGTGAAATAGCACTCCTGGCAACGGTGTGGGCATTGAAAGATTACTTCTCATTTATCCAGGGGTAGCACATCATCATAGAGACTCCTCACCAACCCTTGCAGTACTTACCAAGTGACAGAATCCAGGCTGGGAATGTATTTAATTCCAAAATTACTTCCTGGATTCTGTCCATGCAAGGCTTTCCTGTGCGTTCAGGTATGGCCAAAACAAGAAGAGTTTTCTAGCTCAAGGATTGGCTGACTTGCATGAATGTGCACAAGAAAACTGCCATGAGGATGAACTTTTATTAACCAAAGACATTATGGAGGCGAATTTCCTCACACACAGTCTATGAAGAAGACACTTGTCAGGGGAAACCCACAGTTTATGTGACGTCTGCTCTTACCATGTTGCCAATAATGGGGAAAAAGAACTATTGACTGGCATTGGGAATGCCTAGGTGAATGATACCCCGGAGCCCTCGCCTGGTTACAAAACAGAACACCGAAACAGTCAGGTGGCAGAATTGATGGCTGTTCATCAAGCCATCCTCACTGCGGTCCACCACCAACTCAAAGAACTGGTGATCATCACTGATTGTGTCAGGGATGGGTTTGTGGAGCACCTGATCAACTGGAAAAATAGAGGCATGATTTGTGCATACAATATACCCTCAAAACATGTAAAACCTATCCAGTCCATTCATGATCTGGTGGCCTCTAATGAGATGACCAGCTATTGGAAAAATGATTAGGGGTCATTCCAAAAAGGGTACAGATAAGTCTGGCAATGACTTGGGTGACCAGTTGCCTAAAACTAGAGCTCTGCAGGGGGATTAGATAGATATGTTATCCTTGCTGGGTGAAACACCCAAGTTGCAGTCATGACCAGGTCTCAGGCTTTTGCCAGCAGTGAACTCGCAACTGTTCAGTGGAGTAAAGACACCCAGATGCAGATTTGATCACTGCACAATAGGACCCGATTATTGGAAAATTCTATCAACACATTGGAGACATAGACACACTGAGTTTTACCCTAACAGAACCAGATTATATGGAGAGGTGTCTACGGCACCCCACCGGCATTTTCCTTTCCAGTTTCTGCTCGACTCCAGTCTGCTTACAGTGGCTGCATAGCGTGGAGGAGGAGCCACACAGACTTGAAATAACCAACTTGGCCGCGGAGCGGCCGCGGAGCTGCTCGCTGAGGTGCTCGCAGTCTACGGCACCCCACCGGCATTTTCCTTTCCAGTTTCTGCTCGACTCCAGTCTGCTTACAGTGGCTGCATAGCGTGCAGGAGGAGCCACACAGACTTGAAATAACCAACTTGGCCGCGGAGCGGCCGCGGAGCTGCTCGCTGAGGTGCTCGCAGTCTACGGCACCCCACCGGCATTTTCCTTTCCAGTTTCTGCTCGACTCCAGTCTGCTTACAGTGGCTGCATAGCGTGGAGGAGGAGCCACACAGACTTGAAATAACCAACTTGGCCGCGGAGCGGCCGCGGAGCTGCTCGCTGAGGTGCTCGCAGTCTACGGCAGTCCACGGCCGCCCCGCGGCCCATCCGACGTCGCAATGCACGAGGGCGAGGCCAGCGGGGAAGGACACTGGCTGCGAAGCCAGAGAACGAAAAGCGAAGACAGTGGCCTAGAGAGACGAAGCCCCTTAAAGCGGGCGAGCCACCTGAGAAAACCTCACTCGCTGAAAGACTCGGCAGCCATGACAAAACCCAAAGCACTTAAAGTGCCCTTCCAAATGCCTCAAAACAAAAGCAAAGATGGCTCGAAAACAAATCTAACTGACCAGAAACTCTCACCTGCGAAATCAACGGAGGGTATCGAACCACTAAAGAGGGAACCGAATAACCAGCCGCTAAAGGAAGTACTGGAGGCTCCGTCTAAGCAACAGACTCCTCCGAGCCACAATTCATCAACACTCGTCTTATTACGCTATGGTGAAAAGCCAACACGGAGACCCACCAGCCCGCAGGTCCACGAGAAGAAGGACCAGTCCACTCGGTCCCCAGGCGGAGTCGTTGTGGAGAGGTTGGCTGGAGAGCCCGCGAGCGAAGACGCCGGCCTATGCCCTGGAGACCGTCAGATCACCCAGAGCGGATTTCTCCCTCCTCAACTGGGAGCAGTCTCTGGCCGGGAGCTCGTTGCGGAGGCGACGAGCCCTGCTGCCGATGAGCTGCGCCGAGACCAGAGAAAGGGTGAAACTGCAAAAAAGGTCGAAGAGCCGAACCGGGAGTGGAAAGAGGAGGAAAGCACAAAATGGACAACTGTGGCCAATGTGCCTGCCCCGTGGACCCCTTGGCGCTCGGATCCTCCACAGTTCCGGACGCCAGCAATCTTGGAACAGACCTGTGAGAAAGACGGAGAGTCCTCTCAAAGTATCACACCCACAAGGAACACAAAATCCAAGAAAGTACCTAAGCCAAATGAACTCCTAGAGCGGGAGGTGTTCGACTTCAAAACCACCCCCTCGAGAGCTCCAATTCTGCAGAATCCATTGTCAACAACCTTGTCGCCAAAAAAAATAGTTGCCCAGGAGAAAAAAGAGATAGTCAGAGCACAAATCCATCGCCCGCCAAGTTACGAAGAAGCCACCAGCACAGAAACCAACAGACCGACGGAAAACAGCAACAGCGACAATTCGTACTCGACTGTCGACTACTCGGAAGACGAGCTGGAAGAAGCGACTAAATCTCCTACAATTCAACTAAGACTTAACTTCTCAGAAACTCATTCAACCCCGATCGCAGCAAATCCTACAAAATGCACAAATTCTATGAATACAGGTAACACCAAATCTAAGCCTCAGTCAAGCTCAACGTCAGTCGCCACCTTTACGGTAGAGCCACTGTGCAGGAAACTGCCGATAAAAGGAAACGCACCCCAACGGACCTTTAAAGGTAAAAAAACATTCACAAAAGGATCTATACCCAATTTCTTTGCAATAAAAAACAAAGTCCCATGTGAGAAAGATACAGTTGAAATATCAGACGCAGAACTACTCGAGGGATCCCATTTAGATCAGAACTTAGAAAATGACAAAGACTCCCTACGTAAGCTTGACTTCCTGAAAAGATGGCATATAAAAGCACAAAGACCTAAATCGGGAGACTCCCTAAAAATTACGGACCTTAATCGGACAACGAGAAATGACCCCGCACACTCGGAGCCACCTCAGGGTCTACTTGGCCCGATCACCAGCAAAATTAACGACGTTCGGGCGCCACGACACCAGGACGATCACGAAAAGCAGAGACACCAAGAGGAAGCCTTGAATAAAGCGCAAAAAAACTCTACTATCCTAGAAATAAGGAAAGAGATTCCACCTGCCGAGAAACCACAACAAGAAAACCTCCCAAGTGGCTGTCTCACAACTAACGCTTGTCAATACTCAACAAATGATACAATCTCAAATCAATCCTTAACCACCAAAACTACAATTGGACTACCATCTCCACCATCAAAAAAGAAAACAGATCTCTTGGCCCTTATGTCATCCTTAACAATAGCACTCGCGCCGTTCACCAAATTATATGAAGCACTGAACGACTCAACAAAAGACCAAGCATCTATGCTGGCGCACATACAAACGAGACTCACCTTTATTGAAGGATATATAACAGCAAAGGAACGTACCCACCAACCGTTAGAGCAACCTCTACAGCAGTTAGACCATTTCGCAGATCGTCCAAAGTGCTCGAGATCTACCCAAACTGAGGCACCAGTTTTCAAAACCTTTAACTTCACAGGGGCCTCGGCCATACCAACAGCGATAGACCACTCTAACAGTGATGAAAAGGCTCTACTAGACTCTCCAACAAGTACAACACAGAATGTCACTACAAATAAGCCTCGGGTAACGAAGCAAAAAGAAAAAACAAACTTCTCGAACATCAAACTACAGTTAGATCACGAAAACAAGCCGAATAATATTATTGAAAAAACAAGACCCGACCTCCACTCAAAAAACGGATGTGCATCTGGGTCAGCAGACCGATTCATTCAAAAAGACGACCCCGCTTTGAGAGGCACCGCAAAGAGAAAAACGAGTAAGCCTACAACCAGACTAAAAACCAACGAAAGCTACCAGCCAGCTTCCCTTAAACAATCTTACCTACATTTCGAGCCAAAACTAATTGACCACACTACTCTCCTACCACCGAAGCCCCCAACAATACCGAGCGAGGAAAAGAAGGCCGTAGAAGATACCGTGTGCTCAATTACTGAAAGCGAGCTGATGGACGTAGCTCTAAACACAAGAGAAATGTGTGAGGATTGGGAAGAGGAAGACCAGACGCCGGTGAAAAAAAGAAAGAGAAACGCAAATAGTCAACCCCCATTGGTTCTGGCCGACCCCTTGGACGAGAAACAAAAAAAAGAAAACAGAAAAACTACAAGAAATAACAAACCATCAGCTCAAGAGCCAGCAAGTCCAATTTTTCTGACATTGGAGGAAAAAAAACTAAACCTTTTGGAAAAAAATAAACATAGAGAAACTTCCCAGTACTCGCCTGCAAAGAAAATGGAAACGCTCCGAGCACGGGACAACTTGAGATCACCTCCTTCTAGGAGGACGCAACCGTCGAGTCAGGACGCTAAAAACACATCACAGGAACGACCATTAGCGCTCACCTCACGTTGGCATTCCAGAGTGCACAAAAGTTCACAAAAAGATGAGCGTCCACCCTCAAAAACAAGAAGTCCAAAAAGATTCCATAAACTAGAATACAGACCGAGATCTTCATCCCCATCAAACCACCACTGTACGCCAAGGTCCAGAGGACGTAGAAACCAGAGGCACCCTCCTACACAGAGGGGTAAAAGTAAGGACCACCGAAGAAGAAGAGACCTCATAAACCGACTGATAGGGTCTACAAAGACTCGCTCCTTCACTCTGAAAAGCATCTGGAAGGAAGATCCATCATTCATCCTAAACAGAAAAATGATTCTAAAAATACTACACCTAGTCCCAGCTTTAAAAACTCTATCCACAGATGACATTACAATTGTGGAATTCAGGGGAAAAAAAAGAGTGGATAGTGTCTACTTACACATTCAATCTGAAACCATCAAATCGGCTTTAACTAAAGAAAAAAACAAACTGAGAGCGCTGGGCTATGACTTCACAGATTACATAAGACCCAAAGAGCGCACTGATTCTAAACAAGACCCACCGAACTACCCAGTGAGATGCCCCCAGGAGAAAAAGACGAAAGACCATGTAAAGAGCGAACCTACATACTGGAATGACCAGACCCCGGTACTGAATGACAAGCACCTTCCAAGACCGACTACACGAAAGCAGACAGAGTTCCACCGACCAAGCTCTCTAGAATTGGAAAGGGTTCCTTCGGGCCCCCAAAAAAATTGGTTCATCACAATTGAGCAAGATATTCCGCTAAAAGGAAAAGAAAAGCTAAACTGGGAGAAGAAGCAACAAAGTACAAAGGAAGAAGTCAATCGTTGGGCATGGCTGCCCAAAGCATTAGCAAAAAACTACAATCAATAGCAATTAAACAAATGCCAGCTAAATAAGAGGTACTCAGGCCATTTACTGAACATAGATTCGGAGATTAACATAACCCTAGGTTCGTGGAACACCCGAGGCTTCTCCCATTTGATGAACTCCTCAGACGTTAACCTAGGATCCGCAGATATTTGGAGCCTACAAGAAACCTGGATCCAACACAAACCGTCGATAGAAGGTTATACGATTGCTTTTTCACCAGCCTTGAAAGGAATATCGGGGAGACCAAGAGCAGGCTTACTCACAGCAATAAGAATCGGAGCCGACTTTCACCTTCTCAAAGTGTTAAAGACAGAGCCGCACATCCTGGCAACGTTGATACAGAGAAGTAACAACCAAAACAATCTGGATAAAAGAAAAAAAATGATATACCTCCTGATTAACTTGTACTGGAACCCGGTAGAATGTGAAACAGACACCTTTCTATTGAAAATCGAAAACCTTTTAAAAGACGCCTTATCAAACGACCTAGTGGAAAGTATAGTTATTTGCGGAGACCTAAATGTCAACATCAAGAAGAATGGACAGGAGTCTTACCAAACAAAACCAAATCGGCCACAATTGCCGGAAAACTCACAAGACAGAGGAAACAAATGGTCAAATCTGATGGACAACAATGATCTACACAACGCACACTTCTTGGGAAAAGCATCGCAACCGACTATCCCGACCTGGGAATTAGCCGGAAGGAGCGCCACCTTAGACCACATCTATCTGTCCAGAAATCTCCTCCCGCTGGTCACCGGCTTTGACATCACTAGAACACTTAATAGTGACCACAACCTCCTGAAACTGACATGGTCAGCTTATTGCTTCAAAAAGCACGAGAGTGACGTGGCGCTGAGATCGACCAACATGGAGACCTATGCAAATTCCACGCGCTTAAGGATGAACACCTCAGCAGTAATGACACTAACCTCTAACTACTGCCAAATAAAAGCACAGGCAAATGCTAAAAAAGAGAAACTTCTTATGGACTACTGCCCATTACTCCAACCATATTACATTAAAAAGACGGGAAACAGGAAACAAGCAAAGACCAACCATTATAACAACGAAACCCTCAGGAACAAAAGACGGGAGATGAGAAGAGCTGTGAGAATGGCCAGGAGCTCACCATCACGCGTTAACGTCGAAACAGCTTCGAAAGCCACCAAAGCCTATAAGACCTGGTTGAAAGGCTTTAGATTACAACTTTACCAAGACGACTCAGAACAAATGCTGCGAGTGCTGGCCGGTAAGCAAACAAAATCATTCTGGTCGCTGGTCAATTCTAACACCTTATCAAGCAAAGACGCCTTAACATCAAGCGTAACAGAAGAAGCTTGGATAACACACTTCGCCACCTTTTTTGGCCCAGTGGACAACGAGATAAAACCCAGGAAAAATAGACCTAACCGATGGGCAATAGAACCTGACCGACTCAGCATTGAAGATAAAATTAAGAGCCTCAAATCATCACGAGCTCCGGGTCCTGATGGTCTGTCGAATATGGATTTAAAATCTAACCCAAAAGTCTGGTCAACTTTAATAGCCGAAATTTTCAAATCCTGTACAAACTCTACATCTGTTCCGAAGTCCTGGAAAACAGCCAATGTAGTCCCCATCTATAAATCTGGAGACAGAAGCGATCCCAACAACTATCGCCCAATAGCATTGTTGGACTGCATTGGCAAACTCTTCGGTTCATTTTTACTGGACAATTTCAAAACCTGGATAGAGTCCTCTGAAGGATGGGATAACTTTCAAACAGGGTTCAGGAAAAACTTGAACACCATGGCGAACATTTTCACCATTAACATCTTGAAAGCCAGAGTGCAGGAAGGAGCCCCTCCCCTTTGCATGGCATTTATCGACTTATCCAAAGCCTTTGATAAGGTAAACAGAGAAAAACTTTGGATAAAACTTGCCAACTGGAACTGCCCCGAGAACCTTTTAGACCCAATTCAAGAACTTTACTCGGAAACATCCATGAGAGTCAGACTGAATGGCACTGGGCTACTATCGGCAGTGATAGGAACATCTAGCGGAGTTAAGCAAGGATGCCCTCTGGCACCGGCACTTTATAACGCCTATACTGGTGATTACCAACACGCCGAAAAAAACGTTAGAGCTTTCCCGCCCTCCATAGGATCCGAGAAAGTCAGCAGATAATTCTATGCGGACGATATAATCCTTATTGACCAGACAAGGATAGGGTTACAGCGAAAGCTAGACAATCTGAATGAATATCTCCATATCAACGACCTTGAGAGCAATACCACAAAAACTAAAGTGATGCGACTAATGAAAGCGGCCAAACGCAAAACTTCAAAGGCTTGGTTTTTTAACAACATTCGGCTGGAAGAAGTCAACACCTTCAGATACCTGGGTACGATGTTCAGCAACAACAGAAACGAGCAACCTATGCTAGACCTACTGACCAACAAACAGAAAACTTTACTAAACCAATTGATTATAGTGGACAAAAAATTTGGCCGCTTCTCAATAAAAGCGGCGACAAATTTTTACAAGATGAAAGTGGTGCCAGCACTCACCTATGGGACAGCTGCATTCTTTGGTATTCCTGATTCAACATGGCCCAAATTGGAAGGCGCACTCTGGAAAAAAGTGCTCCGTTTACCACCCTCGATTCCAATAGCCTTGATAAGAAGGGAATTGGGCCTCACTTCTCTACTAGGAATAGTATCCATCAACACCTTGATGTTTTACAGAGAAGTCAGATTATCGGCGGAGAAAATATATGCACTGATTCGAGAGGAAATTGGAAAAGGGTCTAACAAAACTCTCAAAACCTGGTGGGAAAAAAATCAAAAGCTCCTTGTTACAATTGGAAGCTCAGACGAGGAGCTTTTGGCAAACCCGAAGAGAACGGCTAAAAAACTCAAAGATCTAGATTGGTGTGAGACCCAACAAACATCAGCAAACTACAAATCAGTAGCCCACTTGCCGGCGTTTGCCCAAAAACTGAACAAACCTATCGGCTACCTACTTCAATTTCCGAATAAGATCTACCGAGCCACCAAGATTAAACATTCTAAAGACCAACGAGATACTGAAAATTAGAGGAAAATCCAAATCCGATGGCTGTAGATTCTGCCGGAATCCCGAGCTAAAGGAAAGTCTAAGACACCTGATCATCCATTGCCCAGGGACTGTTAGCAAACGGAAAATCCACCTGGAGCACCTTTACTCAAACTTTTCAAAGATGGACGAGGACTATTGGTGGGCGCACTTGATGAACGGGCTAAGTCGCAGACCGGTCATCGCGGTGGTAAACTTTATACACAGTCTGAAGTTGGACGCCATCGGGGAAGGTTCAGAGAGCCCTTAAAAGACTTAGCCCGTTTTTGATGAGAATCTAAGGAAAAAAAAAAAAAATAAATAAAAAATCTCACCTCCACTTTTGTAAAAACTGCTAACAACAGTTAAACACAATAAAGTAAAAAAAAAAAAAAAAAAAAATTATATGGAGAAGAGGATCTCTGGGTTTTGATGAAATTTTCCAAAATATTTTGAATCCAAGATGGTTTATTGGTAAGGAGATCACTATCTGGATGTGACCACTGGGTGGTACCTACCTCATTCTGGAGCCTGACATTGAATCACACCCATGATGTGGCCACTGCCAGTCATAGGGGTTTTCAAAAGACTTTAGAAATCTTGCAAAAGGTTGCATACTAGACACACATGGGCCAGGACCACAACATATATCTAAATGGTGTCTTGTGTGTGCTCAATTTCAGCCATATTCTCCCGCATACAGAGCTTCTCTACAAAAAAGAGAAATGGCACTGCCTTGGTCAGGTTTGCAAGCCAATTTAATCGGGCCAGTGATTGCCTCCTCTAGAGAAAATAAGTACATGTTGACTCTAACATTCATATTTACAAAGTGGGTAGAATGTCTCTTGACGCAAATTGTAAGGCAGAGACAGCTGCCGTGCTAATGATCAACCACATATTCTCTTGTTTTGCCCGAGGAGGTCATTTTACCAGTGAGGTGAGGACCAAGATGTGGGAGATCCAAGGGGTAAAATGAAAACTTCACATGGCCTACAGCCCAGCATCATGCAGAGGGGTTAAGAGATATAATAAGACAATTGTAAGCATACGGAAGAACATTGTGGCTAACTCTGGACCCAGTTGGGACATTCGATAACCGCTTGTCCTGATGGCTATTTGGTCTACACCATCTTCTGTAACCAAAATGTTTTCATTTGAACTTATTCCCGGATGAATGATGCAATTATGTCAGCATCTGCTCTATACAACTCAGGAGAAGATGCTGATAAATGCTTCCACCAATCATGCATCCACCACTCATGAGTAAGGTTGTGGCTGACTCTGGACCCAGTTGGGACATTTGATAACTGCTTATCCTGATGGCTATTAGGTTTACAACATCTTCTGCAACCAAAGTGTCTCCATTTGAACTTATGACTGAATGAATAATGGTCTTACCTTAGCATCTGCTCTATAGAACTCAGGAGTAGATGCTGATAAATGCGTCCACTACTCATGATTATATTGAGAATCTAAGGAAACAACTCCCACAGGCTTTTCCTTATGCTCAGCGCAACTTAGAGAAGTTAGCTGGAATCATAGTATGACTCCCCCATAGGCAAAGAACATGAGTGTGAGCTCGGGACATTCAAAATATCTATTCCCTCTCCTAGTGCTGATAATCATATAGTCATTAAAGAAATTGGGGACCACCAACCACCCTTTTGCAAACCCTGAACATCCCCATGAAGGGAAGGGTTGGATTTAAAAAATAAATTCCCTACTGTTCATCATTCTCCAGGCCCTGTCTCAAAGCAGATGGATTCAAAATGGTAAACTGGCTATCTGTGTTTGTCCTGGGGCAGAAAAGTGTCTTGCCCAGTTAAACATAGTGAAGTCAAGACACACTCTCTACATAGAGTGAGAAAGAGACTTATGATAGAAGAGAGAGTTTTCATTAAATAGTGGTGAAAGATAAAAGGGTTCCATATATTAGAAAATAATGTTTTTTTTTTGTTCTTCAAAGTGATAGAACACTGCTGGCATTGCAAAGTGTGCAATGAGATCAAAATAAAGAGTGCTGCGTGTGTGAAATATATTTTTCCCAACATAAAAGTGTTGCATGTTAGTTAAATCAAAACCCATGCAAGTATATTGCCAAGCTTATGGCCCTGTGGTGTTTCAAGCTGCTGCATAATTCTTTACCTTAGGGGATTTTGTGAGCAACCATAAGTAGTTGAAGTGTTTACTTGACATGTATTTTTTTACATGAGACCTGAAATGAAAACTGTATATTTTGTCCGAGAATTCCTGTGATTTATAGTTTCCACACAAACGAGAATTGCGTTCAACGTGTTGTATTGAAGCTTTGTTTTGTGCCACGGAGTAAAGTGGTGTGTATATATTCTTTATACATACCTGCCTGATTCTTGGCTTACCTATTGATAAAGGGTGAGGGACAGAAGTGGTAGAACATGGTTCACAGAGAGGGCTGATTGTATTGTGTAAACATATATATTAGTTTGGTGCTTTTGACGGGCGGGGAACAAACTTCCTGCATTCATTTTTGCCCCATAAATCTATTCCACAGGCTGGATTCTTGGATATTCAAAGTTTGAATTTACAGGGACAGTTATGTGGATATTGACTCGGAGAGAAAGGGGACCCTTTAACATCAGACTGATAAGGGTATCATCAACTTAGTTGGAGAAGATTGGTCTGCTGATCACATTACGTGTGCCTTGAGGTCTGTGCACAATGAAGTAATCAAAACATATTTGCACTGGGTCAAGCACTGAGTGTATGTTTAGGAGGCTTAGGAGTCAATGGGTCTCTAAGAACTATAGTTTGTTACCTGTAAGGACATGTTATAGATAATATGACAGCTAACAGGGGTTATTGGGATTGAAATAGAGTTTTCTGAACAGTGGTTTTACCTGTGCCATCTCAAACTATAAAGGAACCTTGCATGCATCCTTGGACAAAATAAGCAGGCATTTGAATAGTTTTGAGAAGGTTGGTAATCAGGTAGGCAGGGATATATATGGGCTTCCTACTTCCTGCTTGTGGTTTCATCAGTACCTTTAGCTTTTCTGGTGTGATTGTATGAACTTGCTGAGGATTGTGTAAGCATTTAATGGGTGCATGGGTAGGGATGATTCATTTTGGGCTACTTTATGAGTTGCTGGAGTCGAGCTTTTTCTGAGAGGATGGTGTTGCAGCAATTCTCTTCCCTCTTGGATTTCAGTACGGCTCCTCTGTACAATTTTGGTACTTTTAAGTGCCTTTGTTACTTGTGGGAATCCGTTCACTATTTGGCTCAGGGATACCTGGTGTCTGTGTTTAAAAAGACTTACAGTGGTATTAAAAAAGGAATTGATCTTTGAACTGTAAATTATCTAAATTCATGTTGATTATGACCATAGAGCCATGCGATTGGAAGCGGTAAGGTTGAGGAGTGTTTCAATGTCTGTTACGATGAAATGTTTTAGTGGTGCATCACTGTGGTTCTCGGTGTGTGTTTTGTCTGTGACGGTCACGATTGTGATGAAATAGGCAGTATCTCCAATAAAATTAGAATGGGATTTACCATTTCTTCTCATCTGTAGATGGTGTGCAGAAGATGTCTTGCTGAGTGTGCTCTTGACAGGTTTATGTAGATGCAAAACACATCTACCGTTCCATTCTTCACATTCCCACACATGCACAAGACAGTTTGATGCAGTTGTTACCTGGATTGATTATTTTAGCAATATGTGCCTGGGCCACACACGGGAGGCTACAGAATGTAATACATTCCAAGACGCCTCCTTTCGATGTGAATGAGGTGGACCCTGATATGGACGAAGATGATGATATTGGAACATCTGAGAAATGTCTGTGATTATTAAGAAGATGGCGACTCACCTCACGAAAAATTTTACCCTTCATGGTGTATTGGCTCCTTCAAACCCTGCTGATGATGCTGAATTGGTGAACGCTGCCTTCTGCTGATATCAGCCTTCCGCTGTGTCTTGTTTTCAACATTCTACAGAACATATATAATAGCACTATCATGAAGGAGTGAAAAGATCCTTCAAAATCAGCCATGTTTATATACCGCTCATAGATGTATCACATCCATAGATTCCAGAAGGAATCTCCAGATGCCTTAAACAATGACTGTTTACCCCCTATTTGCACCCCAAAGATATCTTGCTCCAGAAGATGTGTTTCCACTTACAATCGGTTGAAAGCAGCACTTAGACTCTCATGCCTCTTCGTGTACTTCTATGGCTGAAGTTCATGAAGCTTACTTGGAAAAGTCTCTGCTTAAATGTTTTTAAGCTTTGACGACCACTTCAGATGATGTCATATTGCTGTCATCTAAAAGAGTTAATAGAAAACCAAATGATGCTGTCAATAAATAGATCTTCGTAAGTACTAAGAGCCACTGCCATGCCTACCCTTTCCTTTGTGACTGCGAGAAGATCATTTTAATGTGTTTCAGGAAAGTAGGGGTTTGAGGCATTTATTAAAATTGTAATTTCTGGGCCAAGTATTGTTCAGACCTCACAGTCTTAGGCTCCTCCACAAGGTCTTACTTCACTAGAAAGCTGAGTTAGTCCTCCATAATACCTTCCAACAGAGGAAGTGATTGAGGGTGTGTGCAATCTATGCAAGCAGGAAGCCATTCTAGTCCCTCTCTAGCACCCAACCCATCTTAATATGGAGAGAGTTCTGCTTGCCTGCTGCATTTAACATTGTTTCCAGTATGAGGCAGAATACAACCCTTCACCATCTGTTGAAAAGAGGCAGTGACATTGATCAGTTATTCAGGATAGTTAATATCTGGAGTACAGACGTGCCATACAGTGCATCTGTCGTGTATCATATTCTCTACAAGAAATGTGCAAAGTACTCCAGCCAATACACTTATTCAGAACACATTTGTGGTGGATTTAGCCACCAAAGTGAATATTGCTGCCTTTATTCAATATCGAATGAAACGCAAGTATACTCCCTCCTATTTGTTTTCATTTACCAATAATAAATACATGTGGTTATATATATATATATATTCAGTGAAAAAACTTTGTTAAAGCGACGTTATGGTTCCAAGTAAAACCGAAAAACCCTTGAAATTCGCCAGTCATGGTAAGCTAAGCAACCATAACTCGCGCCACCACCGTGCACTGCTAAGACTAACACCCGCGACATCAAAGATGACATCACAAATGTCATTGATGACATCACTGATGACATCACATATGAATTTACTTTTCATGAAATGTCTGTATAAGGCATTCTTATTATAAGGTTGAGAAAAAAGTGTCAAGGATCATTGGAATAAATATCATGAGCTAATTAGTGCATTAAGCAATGCATTGATATAAATAGCATTCTATTATGGTGTTCTATCTAGTATACTAAGCTACTCATGCAGAAACATTGCATTGTGTGCAGCGTACAAGATGAAGGTATAATATTCGTAATGTTAATATGTTGAATAATGAAATGATAATTGTTTTCTAAATAGATGTTTGTGTACTGTGAAATATGTAATAAGTAGCTAATAAAACCCATGTATTGCATAATTGCATTACTATAGACAAAACACAAAGAGACAAGAACACATACCAATATGGGTATATACAGGGAAAGTGAAGTTAGCAAAAAAGCACAAGTAGTAGCAGAAACAATTCATAACCTAACTGATTATTTTCATGCAAATAAATGTTTGCTGTTTCAAAGCTGCTATTTACCCTATGTATATGTATCACTTGATGTGATTGGACCCTAAGGAAAGTAGTGTGAGTACAATGTATACAAATATGACCATATACAGGGAAAGTACAGCTATTAAAAAACAACAGAACTATCAGAAAGTACTGATAAGTCTATTGATTATCTTTATGCCCAAAAAGGATTGCTGTCTTTCAAGCTTGTGTCTTCCCCTATGTATATGTTTCATATGATGTGACTGGACTCTAAGGGAATTACTGTAAGAACCTACTTGAAGGATACGTCTACAAATAAAATACATTTCTTAGTTTCTGACTGTTACTGAAGAAAACCATATGGCCTAGATATGTCAGCAAAAGAAAAAAGAGTGAGCCAGACATGTGATGTCATCAGTGATGTCATCAATGACATTTGTGATGTCATCTTTGATGTCGTGGGTGTTAGTCTTAGCAGTGCACGGTGGTGGCGCGAGTCATGGTTGCTTAGCTTACCATAATTGGCGAATTTCAAGGGTTTTTCGGTTTTACTTGGAACCATAACGTCCCTTTAACAAAGTTTTTTCACGGAATTTCATAGGTTTTTAGTAGCGCAACTTAACCATAACGTCCCTTTAACAAAGTTTTTTCACTGAATTTCATAGGTTTTTAGTAGTGCAACTTAACCATAAAGTCCCTTTAAAAAAGTTTTTTCATTGAATTTCATAGGTTTTTATTAGTGCAACTTAACCATAACGTCCCTTTAACAAAGTTTTTTCATTGAATTTCATAGGTTTTTATTAGTGCAACTTAACCATAACGTCCCTGTAACACAATTTTTTTTTACTGCATTTCATAGGTTTTTATTAGTGCAACGTCACCATAACATCCTTTTCAATAGATGAAGACCACTAGCATCTTAGGTCCTCAAAGTGGGAACCCCAGGTGGTAAAAAAGATTTTTCTTCCCAAACCAGGAACGCCTGCGGCGTCCCGGTGCAGGAAGGAAAATCTTTTACCAAGATGGCCACCGTGGAAAGGGAAGGCGGGGTGTATAAAGAGAACACAACAGGTCATGAGCGGGGGAGGGGGGGAACAGGAGAGAGACACGGGGCATGAGCTGGGGGTGGGGGGCAACAGCAGGGAGACACGGGGCATGAGCGAGGGGTGGGGCGTACACGAGGGAGACACGGGGCATGAGAGGGTGGCGGGGGGTAACAGGAGAGAGACACGGGGCATGAGAGGGGGGTGGGGTTAACAGGAGAGAGATACGGGGCATGAGCGGGGGGTGGGGGGAAACAGCAGGGAGACACAGGGCATGATCGGGGGTGGGGGGCAACAGGAGAGAGACACAGGGCATGAGAGGGGGTGGGGTTAACAGGAGAGAGACACGGGGCATGAGAGGGGGGTGGGGGGTAACAGGAGAGAGAGATGCGGGCATGAGCAGGGGGTGTGGGGCAACAGCAGGGAGACATGGGGCATGAGCGGGGTGTGGGGGGCAACAGCAGGGAGACACAGGACATTAGCGGGGAGTGGGGGGCAACAGGAGAGAGACACAGGCATGAGAGGGGGTGGGGGGTAACAGGAGAGAGACACGGGGCATGAGCGGGGGGTGGGGGGCAACAGCAGGGAGACATGGGGCATGAGCGGGGGGTGGGGGGTAACAGGAGAGAGACACAGGGCATGAGCGGCGAGTGGGGGGCAACAGCAGGGAGACATGGGGCATGACCGGGGGGCGGGGGGAACAGGAGAGAGACACGGGGCATGAGAGGGGGGTGGGGGTAACAGGAGAGAGACACGTGGCATGAGAGGGGGGTGGGGGGCAACACCAGGGAGACACGGGGCATGAGCGGGGGTTGGGGGGGAACAGGGGAGACACGGGGCATGAGCGTGGGGTGGGGGAACAAGGAAAACATGGGGCATGAGCGGGGGGTGGGGGAGAAAAGGAGGGAGACACGGCATGAGCGGGGGGTGGGGTGGAACAGGGGAGACACGGGGCATAAGTGGGGGGTGGGGGCAACAGCAGGGAGACACAGGGCATGAGCAGGGGGCAACAGCAGGGAGACACGGGGCATGAGAGGGGGTTGGGGGGTAACAGGAGAGAGACACGGGGCATGAGAGGGGGGTGGGAGAGCAACAGCAGGGAGACACGGGACATGACCGGGGGTTTGGGGGCAACAGGAGAGAGACACAGGGCATGAGCTGGGGGTGGGGGGTAACAGGAGACAGACACAGGGCATGAGCGGTGGGTGGGGGATAACAGAAGAGAGACACGGGGCATGAGCGGGGGGTGGGGGGCAGCAGGAGAGAGACACGGTGCATGAACGGGGGGTGGCGGGTAACATGAGAGAGGCACTGAGCATGAGCGGGGGGCAACAGCAGGGAGACACGGGGCATGAGCAGGGGTGGGGGAACACGAGGGAGACACGGGGCATGAGAGGGGGGTGGGGGTAACAGGAGAGAGACACGGGGCATGACCGGGGGGGGCAACAGCAGAGAGACACGGGGCATGACCGGGGGGTAGAGGGCAACAGAAGGGAGACACGGGGCATGACCGGGTGGTGGGGGGCAACAGGAGAGAGACACGGGGCATGAGAGGGGGGTGGGGGGTAACAGGAGAGAGACACAGGGCATGAGAGGGGGGTGGGGGTAACAGGAGAGAGACACGGGGAATGAGAGGGGGGTGGGGGAAAACAGCAGGGAGACACGGGGCATGATCGGGGGTGGGGGGCAACAGGAGAGAGACACGGGGCATGAGAGGTGGTGGGGGTAACAGGAGAGAGACACGGGGCATGAGAGGGGGGTGGCGGGTAACAGGAGAGAGACACGGGGCATGAGCAGGGGGTGGGGGGCAACATCAGGGAGACACGGGGCATGAGCAGGGGGTGGGGGGCAACAGCAGAGAGATACACGGGGCATGAGCGGGGAGGGGCGGGAGGGGATAGAGACACACGGGGCATGAGCGTGGGGTGGGCGGGAGGGGATAGACACATGGGGCATGAGTTGGGGGTGGGCGGGAGGGGATAGACACACGGGGCATGAGCGGGGGGCGGGAGGGATAGAGACACACGGGGTATGAGCGGGGAGGGTGGGAGGGATAGAGACACACGGGGCATGAGCAGTGGGTGGGGGGAGGGGAGAGACACACGGGGCATGAGCGGGGGGTGGGTGGGAGGGATAGAGACACACGGGGCATGAGCATGGGAAAGAGACACACGGGGCATCAGGGGGGGTGGGTGGGAGGGATAGAGACACACGGGGCATGAGCGGGGGGTGGGTGGGAGGGATAGGGGCATGAGCGGTGGGTGGGGGGGAGGGGAGAGACACACGGGGCATCAGCGGGGGGTGGGTGGGAGGGGAGAGACACACAGGGCATGTGGGAGCAGATGACATCTTAGTTACCCTAGATGTCGAGGCGTTATATACGAGCATTCCCCAGATGAAATGTGTCAATATAATGGGAAAGTACCTAGAAAAGAGAGAGGACAGGACAGTTCCATCAGCATTTATTTTGGAATGCATTAGACTTGCCCTTACTAACAATTTCTTTGTTGAACAGAATACATTTTACCTGCAGCAACATGGCACAAGTATGGGCTCAGGTTTCGCACCAGATCTGGCGAACCTTTTTATGGATGACCTCGAGATACATTCAGCCTATGCAGAGCACAACCCATAGAAACATTTGATGAAAGTGTGGGTTCGCTACATTGACGATGTGTTCATGCTATGGGGAGCGAACCTATCACAGCTTGACTCTTTCCTGACTTGGGTTAATGACCAAGTACAGTGCATTAATTTCACCATGAGCTCAAACAACAAAAAGATCTTGTTTCTAGACCTCGAGATATATAAAGATGCAAACAATAAGTTTGGCACAACTTTGTTCAGAAAAGCCACGGACAAGAACACTTTATTACTGTTTGAGAGCTTTAATCCTCAATCCCTGCGGCAAAATTTACCGTTTGGCCAGTTTTTATGTGTCAGAAGAAACTGCACTCATAGGGAGGATTTTGATGCAAATAGCAAAGATTTATCAGCTAGACTAAAAGCAAGAGGGTATCCACCATTCATCGCGCGGAGGTCAATGAAAAGAGCCAAAAACACTCAAAGACAGGATTGTCTTGGACAACGACCTCGAGTTGCAGAATATAAGATCACATGTGTCTCCACATTTTCACCTATTAGCAATGATTTGCGTAGGTGTAGACTTAAACACTGGAGCATCATTAACACCGATGACTTCTCCATTAACAAACCACGGTTTCGCGTTCCGCCGTATGCCTAATCTGAGAGACAAATTGGTACACGCCTACAGAACACCTAAGGAGGGTAGTCCCATGACTCAACCGATATTGTGGAATTTGCCACCGGTGGTGGGCCATTACGCATGTGGCAAGTGCTTGGTGTGCAAATTGACATCAAATATGAAATATGTAGATTTGAGAGGGAGAAAATGGGAGCTAAAAAATTTCACGAACTGCAATTCTTAGTGGGTAGTGTATGGTATAAGGTGCCCTTGCGGGTTACTGTACATTGGCAAAACTGAGAGACCCATTTGGCAGAGGATCTGCGAGCACAGATCCTGTGTGAACAATCAGGTACCGGAAAAACCTTTGGTAGCACACTTCAAGGGTGCTCACCATAATGTGGATGACATCCACTGGTTCATTATCGAAATTATACTCCCCCAACCTAGGGGAGGCAACAGAGACCTTAAACTCAGACAAGCTGAACAAAAATGGATTTATTCATTGGACACCGTAAGAAACGGTTTGAATATTTCCATCGAATGGTCCTTGTTTATCCATCACAAAAAATAACAGGCCAGACCATGATGTGGGGGAACACGAGATGTGTCATGATTCTGATGAGGTGCAGCACTAAAGAAACTTGGACGTATGACCTTCTGAGGGAAGTCCCTGTAGGTATTGAAATCACACATTAGGCGATGGACCATATTTTAGCCTGATATTTCATTCCATCGAGTTTTGAGTTGAGTGCCATATTAGGTACAGGCTCTGCTTGATGATGGTGGACGTTGTTAATATACACTGACGGCCGCCGCGTAAGGGATACCATGACATACGTTGACGCCTGATTATGGTGATGATTTGGATGTCACAACGCCTAAAAGACTTGGTTGTATGATTTTCCAACACAAGCACAAGTGCTTATGATTACGAGAGACAGTAGAACGTCGGACAAAACACACACCCCGCTCCAAGATGGTGGACGTTAAAACCATGCAAAAATGACTGCCGATCACGTGAGAATATGGCGCACACGTCCGCGAGCGTCGCAAGTGATATGAGGCCCACCGCTATTTAAAACGGCCCAGTTTGAGCTACGATTACTCTGCCGCAACGATACATCAGGCGAGAGTGTGCTGCACGAAGGCAAGACTGAGAGGACATACAGCTTCCGTGAGGTAAGAACAATGCGCTGGGAGTAATAATGCTCCACCGTCCCCGCAAGAAGAAATTTCACTCTTCTTTTCTCTGTCCCATTAGGCTAGCGGTAATACGTTGGTACGAGATGGGTTACAACAGCAATTAAGGCCAAAGGTGAAGGATCCCATGTATGGCACTTTGAAAAGAGATACTTTGGGGAAGATTTCAATAGGTAAGCCCAATGCACGATAGGGCATAGCAATGTAATGTCTTCTTGTGGTCTCTCTAAAAAAACACGGGCATTTACTTCTTTACAGAATTAAATAGTTGGAGGTGGATAGATATACATCATTGCCATTTTCTCCATTAGGAATCAGGGAAACGCGGGGTCCCGCAGCCAGCACGTGAAGTGAAGCAAGTGCAATGTTGGCAGGTTATTATGTAAAGAGTCCGCAGTAAGTAAGCACTCACTAAGTGCTTCGCATTCTTTTGTTTGACGATTTATTTCAGAAACTTAGATGTAAGATAGGGATGTGTTCCTCTTTTATGTAGAACCTATCCGTAAGTAGTGAAGGCAATAGGACTGGGACAATGAGAACTGCTTATGATCTAACACTAACAGTTAAGAGACACATTTGATGGTATGAATGGCGTATCTGAGATACTTAGATGAAATTGTTTATAAGAGATTAGGAGATGTAAAATGTTGAAAAATTGTGTGGCAGTGGTCAGTAATGAGACCACGAATAAACACATCCCTCTGCTTATATTGTAAATAGAGATGAAGTTGATATAGATGCTATGTATGACTTGCTATGTTTAAAGTCACAAAACCATGTTTTTTAGACCAAATGTTTGTTTGGTTTTTAGAATATTGAAACTATGGCTACTAGCACGTGATGACATACCTGAAAACCAGAGAATATATAACAAAGATTAAGTGCCCTGAAGACAACACCAACAGGATATACAATGTGGATTGATTTATGTGTGTATTCTTTTGATCAAGATTCATGTTGGTTCTAGAAACACATTTTTGAAGTGTTGGCACAGTCTCTTGCCCGTACAAATCAGGAGGGGCATTATTAACAACAGTGGTGGTCAAGATAGACACACACCCTATAGTTAGGCACAGAAAGAGTTTGAAGTGTTAGCTTTTTTTTCCAGGTGGACAATATATATACACATAGATATGTGTTTCAGAATGTGTTCTAATTATAATTTCGACCTTTTATGAGAAATATATTGTAATGTGTAATGTGTTTTTGATGAATATTAAAATATGTATATTTTTGATAATTACATGGTTATTCGCCCCTTTTTTGGTTAGGGGGTGACATGACGAAGTGCATATGCGTCTATAATTACTCACTCTGAGCAGAAAGGGAAGGAAGCTGTTTTGTGGGATTCTGTAGTTTTTGTGCTTTACTGTCCTCACCCACACAGCCCCTAAAAAGAGTAATTTTGTTGCTCATGATAGCTTATGCCTGGAGGAGAAGCCAGCCTTTAAAATCCCTACTAGAATACAGAGCCGAGTTAGGAGCCAAGTTGCAGTCTGTGCAGTCACTGCTGCGGTACTGTGACCGCAGCCAGAGAGGCTGTCCTGACCTTGGCCTGGTTTCACTACTGCCCACGACAGAATGCACTATTGCCCAAATCATTCTATGTCCACCTAACAATGCTACACTTAGTTCAAAAGATGGGTGTGAATCTCTACAATGTAAAGCTACACCAAAATTGCCTGCCGCCCCATCTGCCTCTGAAGATAGATCTCTGTCCATATTGCACCCTGTGGTTAAAAGCCTAGAGAGGACTACCATGGAGAGTACCATAGCCCGTAATTTGCAACATGATGACGAGCCTGCAAAGCACTGCCCCACTATTGTTTGTTCTTCTTCTACTTACATGGCCTTAGGGGGGTCTCCTTCATGTCAGCTCAAATCTGGCACCCAGCAGGCGTTCATCTCAAACAATCAGGACCTTGTTTCAGATGTTTCTATCCTTACCCCTGCAATCTGTCACAAATTGGGGAAACAAGTGAGACTCTCTCTCGACTTTAAATCAAACCAGTGAGTATTTACAGGCCCTATTGATAATGAGGATGATGTCACCGAGAACATGCTACATCGGCCCGCTGACTTTGGCCCCCCTCACCCAATAGTCTCACTGGAGCCTCTCCTTCAGTAAATGTAACAAACACTCTATGGGAAGAAAGAGGCCCTGGGACCTACAATGTGACTGAATCTTCTAAGGTGGGAGATGGGGGCTCATCCATCGCCCACCCTAGTAAATCCTAGGGGTAGTGATCCTGTCCAGGAGCAGTCAGAGGTCGGCAAGCTATCCTTCCCAGTTCTATCCCGTTTGTTGGGCTCCAGGGACAGGGGTTACAATACCCTTAACTTTGAATTAAGGGAGTTTTCGGAATTTTTTTAAGGATGTTTATGCAAAAGTTAATTGTATAGAAGGTTTTAGTATAGGTACCTTGACAAAAGCCCCTACCGTCCTGGTGAACCCCAGAGAAAATAAAGTGGAGTCTGTACAGAGCACCATTCTGAAAATCCCCAGCCCTGATTTCAATATGTGGCTAGGTGCTCCACTGCCTTCCGAGTACATCTCGATGGTCGAGATGCAAACTCCAGTTAGGAGGAGTTTTGTGGAATTGATTCCCGAGAAGGCGCCTTCCCTCACTGTTTCTATGCTTGGTTAAAATAACCTAGGCCCCTCACAAGAAGGCACGTGAAGCAAACAATAGCAGAAGCATGGCTGAAATTCCAGAGGTGATTTCACTTAAACTATCAAACAGAGGGAAACCTAATGAATGTATTCCCAAAAATCAGGTGAAATCCCAAAATTGTAAAAATGTGTAAAAAAGAGCGCACAATGGCTTCAGGAAATTTTTAAGAAACCGAAGTTCAAAGGTTGATGAACTTGCAGGGAGTACCGGTATGGGTTTTCAAGTGTTAAAGTGTGGTAAGAAAGGTGGATCTAATGGACTGGAATGGAAAGACAAAAGTACTATGTCCCGCTACGGTTATGCCCGCCAATACCCAGGGTTCTATTTCCTGATTCTTAGTGGCGATAACCAAGACATGTGACTCCTTCGACTTGAGCAAGATCTCAGTGTATTCAGGTTCTGGAAACCAAGTCAAGGAGGAGATCTATGCTCAACCACACTGCCAGGTGGGGATGAAGAAAGTTGGACAAAAATTGGTACAGGGAATTGTCACACCTTGCCTGAAACCCCTGTAACATTTGGGAGGGATTTTCTGAACCAAGTTGTCCCTATATCCCAGAGCCTGATTAATGAACCCAAGCCTCCTGGGAAGGACGTGTTTCAAATATTCAAGACCCTGGAGGACAAAAGAAGGGATCTTGCCCTCAGATCACCGGTTAATGCTGACCGTAAAAGTACAGTGGCATACAGCCCCCATCACCAGCCTCAAAAAAGGGGTGAATCCAGGTACAAAATCAAAATAATTACAAAGTGGACTAACCGTAAGAGCAATACGAAGGTGAAATTTGTAGAGGAGCCATATTGTGTATATTTGGGGCGCCTGTTTGAGGAATATGATAACAATCCTATAAACCGTCAGCACATACTATCAGTGTTCTCGGAAGTACTAAGCTTAAGGCTAATTTGCTTAACGACATAAAACAGGTGGTTCTCGTCTATGAACACAGCTTGAATGTTGTAAAAGTGTGTTTATGTTCAAACATAGTAAATAATGTAATTCTTGCTGAGGATGAAGCTCTACTGTCAATGGGGTATGAGATCTTTGAGAACCTCTTGACTCCCTCTCCCCTGCCAAGTAGGGACAGCATGAGTGATAACTGCTATCTAGAGATCATGCCCTACATTTGACAGTTAATGTGCATACTGACCAGTCCCAGGGGCCCCAGAAGTCACAATCCAATACACAGGAGGGCGAGAGAAGAGCTAGGTATGACTGGGTTAGGATTGTCAATGCACTAAATGGGGAAGTAGTTATCTCCGACCCCCATGCACAATCACCCTTAACATCTATATTGTATTGGAACTCGAGAAGTTTTAACAATATTTGTAGTAACAAAGATGTTTTAAGTGCCATTGATATTGTTTGCCTGCAGGAAACCCTAATGTGTGATGCTCCCATCATGGATGGTTATGAGGTGTTTGCAATTAAGGCTGAATGGTGTGAAAGAGGCTGCCTTTATTGCGGGCTCCTGACAGCTATTAAACATAACCAGGGGAATAGAAGCTACCCCAATTAACTGATCAAGATCGGGTATGTTGATCAGATCCTGTCTTGGAAGCCATCGGCTTCTGACAAATTCACAAAGTGCCTTTTATTTATTATCTACTTTAACCCTGAATGTGTAGGTTTGGAGGATTTTCTGTCAGATTTCTCTTACTCTATGCTTGTTGAAACCCTGGAGGAAGGGGCCTACGTTCTAGTTGTGGGGGATTTTAATGCAGAATATCTCGAACAGTCATGGTACCAAAAACAAGACCGACTGGGAGTGTCAGCTAAAAAACTCCAAATCGGGAGCCGCATCCGACAAGAAAATCTGACATGGCATTTGGTCCCTTTGAATAGAGTCCTGCAGCCCGATGTAACCCCTAGCGTTTTGTGGCACAACTATCTCTGGCGATTGACTGTTGACTATGTTTTTGTGTCCTCAGAGATTTTAGCAAGGGGTGGTTCTTTGGAGGTATGGTGTACTCAGCTAAGCGACCAATTAATGTTAGTGTACACATTTACAGCCATATGGTCTTGCTCCCGTGGCACTGTGGAGCTGCCAATAGTGGTAAAGCCAAGGGACCATAGTGTCTGCTGGCAATACAGATTTGCATGACAATTCAATTGGATAATGGAATTGAAGCTGTACGAAATTATGTCCTGACTATGCTACCCAGATTACTTTGGTCCCACTGTTCTTTCAACGTTTATGCTTATGTTGTTTATGTTTATTAAGTTTATATAGCGCTTTAATCCAAAGCGCTTTACAATAAAACAACAAGATACACTAATGCAAGTTAACAAACATGAGACAAACCAGCGTAGCAATATGTAGAACAGTTTCCTTGGATATAGGAGATGAGGGAAAAGTGAGAAGGAAGGGAGAGGGGGTAGAGAAGGGAAGGGGAACAAAATTCAATTATGTGATATAAGGTCAAGTGGATGTCAGAGGAAGGGAAGGGCAGGTATGGGGACAGGGGAGAAGGGAGAGAGAAGGTAGGAGGTCAAGGGGGGAGTGGAGAAGAAGAGCTTTCAAGGAGGTGCAGAAGGAGGTGTATGTGGGGGTGGAGCGGATAGAGAGAGATAAGGGGGCTTTATGCTCTGCAAAGTCTCTGGCAAAGGGTGTATGCTTGGATGTCCCCACCCACGCTTTTGACAGTGCATTAAGGCTTTTCAAGAAAGAGTTGAGGTATAACATTAAGGGGCTGAATAAAAACAGCCTCTCCTTTTTTGCCGAAAGGCATGCCCTACCGACTAAATTTAAAAACTAGATCTGAGGGCACAGGTTTCTGAAGTTGATAAATGACAAGGAAAAAACATGCTAGGATGTTTGTCAGGGTCCAATTCGGTTAATTTCTGGCAACTGATTAGGTCAAACGGGATTGACTCATTTTGCAGGTACAATCCATATCAAAGTCAATTTTGGTCGACCACTTTGAAAAATTATACAAGGCAGATAAAGAAGGTTGTAGAGTTGACTACAGGGTGTCATGGTAAGGTGCTCTTACCTGGGATTTGGACAACTTGCTGACCCTTATTGGCTCTAGTAAAAGCCCGGATGGCTTGTCAGCTATGACATTGAAGTCTGACCCGACACTGTGGGCAAAGATAATTTCAGCCCTGTTTTTGAACATGCTATCTAAGAGTAATATCCCTCATTCTTGGAAACTGGCAACAGTAGTGGTGATTGTTAAAGGAGGGGATAGATTCTCCCCTCTTAATTATAGGCCGATATCACTATTGGACGCAAGCTGTAAAATATTCTCAAAGATGGGTCTACAGGATTTGCTAATCTGGGCTTGAAACCTAAGCTAGATTGACCTTTTGCAATTTGGCTTTAAAAAAGTAGTAGGGACGGTTCTAAACAGTTTTTTGGTAAACCTACTAGATGCCTAGACATGGGACAAAAAGCAGGCTTTATACTTGGCATGTTTAGATGTAAGTAAAGCGTTTGTGTAAATCGGGTGTTATTATGGGAAAAACTATCCAAAAAGGGCTGCCCGAGTGCACTAATAGATATCCTTGTATCTCTACACAGAGACACAAAGACCTATACTTCCATGAACAGGGGACTGTGTCAAGGGTGTGTCCTGGCACATTTTATATTTTATTTCTACATGATGGACATGGGTCTTTGCTGGGAATTTGTCTGTACGAACCCCCCCCTTTCTTAGGTCAGACTAAAATCCAATATTTAAACTATGTGGACGATGTCATAATTTTTGACAAAACTCTGATAGGACCACAACAAGCCTTGGATGAATTACATTGGGCCTCATTACGACCCAGGGGCTAATGGGTTAACGGCGCCGTAAAAGGCTGCAGCGCCGTTAACCCATTTGCACCTGATTACGAGGTCCCTTTGCGGGACCCGACCTTAACTGCTGGTCTACACCAGCCGTTAAAGTAGGGACCCGCAAAGGGACCTTGGTGCTAAGTATGGTACCGCAATTTGCGATACCGTACTTAGCGCCTTCCCCATTCCCATTGAGCCCTATCGGGCAAAAATGGGAATGGGGAAGGGCCATGGAGGAAGGGGGAATTACCGCCCCGCCAACCTTGTAATGGGGTGGTAATTCCCCCTTTCTCCATGGCGGAATCGGTAAGTTACCGGCATGGACCATGGTGCTATTAGCACCATGGTTTTCCGCCTGGGTCGTAATGAGGCCCATTTTTCCTGCAAAAGGCTGGATCTCAAACTAAATGGTGCCTGTATTGCTCTCCTCTGAAAAGTGCACAGAACTACCATAAATCACCAATGCAATTATAAAGCAAATACTTCAACCCAAAAACAGACACAATAATTCACAGCCACGCACACTTTAGAAGATAATCAGCTCTTTACAGCTATTTATTCAAAGCTTACAGGTACATAGAAATAACTCATACAACTAACATGGACATAGATCACAGAACACATAAAGAAGTCAAAGAAAGAATACATCACCGTGGGCGTAACTTAACAAAACTTCATCTCGCCAGAAGCAGCTGAAAGACCCCGATAACAGCCAGGCCGAGAGCACAACAACCCACAGGAGTGTCGGACCGAAGCGTCCCCCTCCGACTGAGGTCTTTGTGCTTATCCCGTCTGACCGTTGAGGGCTTCCGGATATATGCCCTCCTCAACAAGGGGTGGCAACTTCTCGAACCTTCTGGCAATGCGCTTGCGCATTGATGGGTGACCGTTGGCTGCCAGCTGGGTCACCGACAGTAACCTCAAGGAGCAAAGTGCTTCCCTCTCCTAAACGCCCCGGGAAACAATTCCATAACTCATCTCAAAACTTTGGCGCAGTCATAGCAAACCAAAACAAACTTCGCTATCAGGTACCAGCCGGCACCTGCGGATCTTAGCTTTCCCAGCGCCGTGTCCTTGGCTGAGAAGGCCTGCATTCCAAGCCCATCAGCGAATAACGTTGAAAACATGTTTCGCAAAGCAAGTGTAGCTTTCCACTGAGGCATGGATAAATATCCATTATGGCTCTGAGTTCCCCCAGAATGCACTGCGCACCAGCGCCATGTTTTAGCTCAACCATCACAATCCACCCTTGGATATTTACTTTCCATAGCCCAGTGGCAAAGGAGGCGGTCTTTGAAACCGACGAAATATTAGAACCAAGTTGGGAATACAACAACAACAAGGTATTATGATAGCTAATATAATACAAATACAAGCAAAAGCATAACGCAGTGTACCTCCAATATCAGGAACCCATGAAAATAACCAATCCCACCAGCTTCTGTTTTGATCTTTGGATACTTGAGAAAATGAGAACCCTCAAACCTCTAATATGACTTTCAATGGATCGTGAGTGGTCACTTAAATTGAAACAACACATCCCTTCAACTGCGTTACAACCTAAATTATGTTTCAGCAATAAGTAATCAACAGCAGTTAAACCCCAAACACCTACTAATGAAAGGGTTAATGCTAAAACCTCTACTTCTGATATCAAATGTACATGTGAATCACAGTCAGGAGATAATCCCATAGATTCAAAAGTTTAATCTTTTACCTCGAGTTATCACTGAGTGTAAAGGAAACATCATTAGTTCTAATCGAGTCAAAGCACATGTTACCACATGGAAAGAGCCATCCTGTTTCAAATGTTACCATCTCTAATTAGAGCTCACACACTTGGCAGCATTACTACAAAACAAAGGCCTTAACAATCGCACAGTTAACTTTGGTGTGCGCATTCCTTGTATCTCAAAATATATTATGCTCCTGCTCGCCCAACCCTGCTGCCCCAACAATTCATAAATCATTTTCCTGGCTACATGCAATGTAGTAATTTTGGAAAAGGCAAACATCTCTGGTTAAGGCAATTCAGTTGGAAGGGCAAAACATTTCATTGTTTCACACATTAATCTCAAAATGCATTTAAGAATCAGGTTTCAACATGTTGGCATTCAAGTGATGTTTCACACAGCTGTTTGTGGTGCATGATGTCACAGTCCACAACCCATTGTCCACAGTCCTTTAAACAAAAAAGGCAAAACATATCAATAAGGTCATTACAACCGTCGACTGAATCATTTGAATGTGCAGCATCAAATGTTTGACAATATGCCAAGTCCGCACCATGACAGTTCAGCAAAAGTTATTACTTTGTTGGACACTTCTCACAGGTCGCAGAACAAATGTTTTCACGCTTCACGCACGTAGGTAGCATTGAGTGCGGTGCAGGACAGGTTCAAAGTTGACATAGCATCTTGCAGTGAATGAGAATGCGTCTGCTTGACTGATCAGTGTCACCCGGCAATTGCACACGTCTACCTCCCCAATCATGGCACGCTACTTTCTTGGTTATTTGCCTAGGCAAAATACAAACAGAAAGGTTAAGATTTCATCAAAACGTACACTATCAGTGTTATCCACATTAGGATGTCATCAAAACTTCAATATCAGCGTTGTCCTCCCTTCCCTTTACACCACCCCCCTGCATGTTACTGGGGGCTTATTTGCACTCAACCATACGGGGTGTAACCGCCTAGTTACAATCTCATTTGTGCAATGCGATCATAGTTGGTCAATGGTACCTCAGACTGATCTGTGATTTTACAAAAGCCATATAATAAGTACCCAGGTCGCACTTCTCAATGGATCAATGCTTTTCTTTGTCACTAAAGCGATCACGAATGCCAGGCGCCAACTTGCTTCCAGTGTTTCATGATCTTGATTTAGGTTGCCCTGCTGGCATCATTCCATTTTTTCATAGGTAAAGTCCTTTAGTCCAATACCGCCTGCAGTTGCACAAGCAGCTTTGTTTATCTTCTCTCCAGTTCTTCATACAGGCAGTGTCTTTAAAGCCTCTGGTTTTCCACTTGTCATTTTCCCAAAGGGTGTCTGCTGATTTCTTGGGCCTCCCTTTTGAGAGATAATCTGATTCAGCTTCTTTATTTGCTTCGACAAATCATTCATTCTTGCACTAAGCCGTGAGGCTTCTGGATCATGGCTAATGTGCAGTGTTCATGTTATACTCAGTTCTGCATGTTATTTCTTGCAAAACGGCTACCTTTGTCAGTTTTTTTTTTTTCCATCTGGAACACCATAATGTCTTTGTCAGTTACTCCAGCCCAGGCAATGTAGCTTGCATTTTTAAACAGCTGTGTATTTTCACTTCTCAAAGCGCCTAGAGGTTTCTTCTTCAGTGCACAGCGCTTTACTTCAGTTCACATCACATGGGGTACTGGGATGCAGCTTGCACGGCAATGTCTCTTGAAATGGGCAGCTGTGTCTTTTCTTAGCCCATTCACAGATGCACAGTTTCCCCCAAATGTTCAGATGCGTGATGCACGAGTCTGCCATTCTGCATGCAGCATTTGTTTTCCTTCCAGTGTTGATACTGGGCAAATTTTTTACTTCTGATCAGCTCTATTATTGCATGCCAGTGTTAGAAAGCATGCATACATCAGCATGTGTAAGGTAGATTGCGCTCTTTTTCATCTTCTCACTCACGGCAATTATTGCCTTCAGTTCAGTTTCAGCATTCTGGCTTCGCACCCCCCTCCTCAGTTTTTGCTCACACTGACAGTGTCTCTCACAGGGGATGGAATGCAGGAATGTCATTGTTTATCTTTCCTGATGCAGCAAGCTTGTCTCTTTGCTCTTAGGCCTATAACTCTTAAGCTGGGGCGGCTTCAATGGAAGGCACGTTTCAGGCAGTTCACCCAGATTAACTGTTTCCTGCACTGCTTCAGTAACTCAGAAAAGCTCCCATATCTGCCAGCTTCTGTAAACACCATTTCACCGAACAAGAGTGCAGCATTTTTCTTTTCTGCCTTCTTTCAACAGTTTTTTTTTTTTCGCGCACCTCGCCCAAGACAGTGCAAGTTATCTTCAAGCCACAAGCTCTGCACAACAAGACTCTTATTTTCAAAAGAGACACTTTTTCTTGTCATCAGATTCAACTTCATGTAATTTTGCAATTCGCCTTTTAGCCTGTTTAAACTGATGTCCCATTTAAAGGCATACATTTTTCTTTTTCCTCGTAACCTTGTAGTTTGGCTCCACAAACTCACTCCAATGCAATGTGCGATCTTTCGCAAGAACCCGCAACCCACTAAATCTGTGTGCTGTCTTATCACACACAGATTTTCCATTCTGTTGTACCATTGCCAGAATATAACCACTTATTTCAGTGCATTTAAAACATGTCATGTGTAGTGCAGCTCCCTGCACATTATCTGCAAAAGCAACCCACACTCTATATTGCTTGTGGGCTGTTAATTTGTCAACAACATTATCACTATATATCACAATCAACTTGTCCTTGTCTCGTATAAAACATACATCCCTTAATAACAGCAGTACTTTTGTCTTTGGCACCAATCCCATGGTATAGCGTGCGAACAGTCAAAAAAATCTAGGGGCAATTTAGAAAATATAAATTGTCTTTTCCCCCCAAACCAGTGCAAACTGGTCCTGCAATTTCAAATCAATACACAAAAATCGAAAATTCAAATGCCATTCACTCACTTTTCTTTTTATCAAGTGAGTTTCTCACCCCTTGCAAACATGGCACAGCTAAAATGCAATGCAGGCAATTTTAGTGTGTTCCTTCAACAGAATGCACCACCAGCACATGGAATTTGCAGTTGCCAAAAACAAACCCTTTAGGCTTTCAACACTGATGTTAATCTTTCTCCTAAACACGGCTCATTCCCACGTTATCTTCAGGAATGTGAATACTTCAAAAGCATACATTATAAGAAAGGCGCACCTTTGCCTCCTTATATTACAGCCCCCCACTCGCTAGCACACTGGGGCTGAGTCGCAATGTTTGAACGCTAGTCACAATTTGCCTGTCAAATACTTGCAATTTTTTCTTTCTCTGCTCTCATGCCAAAATAGAGCAAGCTTTCACTTTGCAACTTTGTCAAGGGAAACCGCATGAAAATATTCTTTCCTAATTGAACATAAATCTTTAATTCATCATTCATCAGAGCACTGTGAACATAGACATTTTTCCTTTCTGCTCACGGCTTTTCGCCTCGTTGGTTTCATTTCCAAGCAGTAAGTCGGCCACGACTGCTTTACTGAAGGGACAAGATCTCAACCACACATCCTATCGGCCGCGGCAAGCCAACACAAAAGATGCTGTCTATTGGCTGTCTCAGAGCTGCAGTGAGACGACCAAGGAAAGGCGACAGCCTGCTCTGCATTCTCTCACACAATAGTCATTTCACAGCAAGGGAAAAGGAAAAAAAACAAAACAGCTTAACACAGTTCAACACTCACTGCCCAATTAAAACAACCTTTCGCTCGTTCAAACAGATTATTTGGAACACTTCATCACAAACAACTCTGCTTACAGCGCCTATCTGCATTCAAACGGATTCTTTAATATTTGGAGCAATTCATCACAAATATCCCATCCTCGTCGCCAAAAATGTATTGCTCTCCTCTGAAAAGTGCACGGAACTACCATAAATCACCAATGCAATTATAGAGCAAATACTTCAACCCAAAAACAGACACAATAATTCACAGCCACGCACACTTTAGAAGATAATCAGCTCTTTACGGCTATTTATTAAAAGCTTACAGGTACATAGAAATAACTCATACAACTAACGTGGACATAGATCACAGAACACATAAAGAGGTCAAAGAAAGAATACATCACCGTGGGCGTAACTTAACAAAACTTCATCTCGCCAGAAGCGGCTGAAAGACCCCGATAACAGCCAGGCTGAGAGCACAACAACCCACAGGAGTGTCGGACCGAAGCGTCCCCCCTCCGACTGAGGTCTTTGTGCTTATCCCGTCTGACCGTTGAGGGCTTCCGCATATAAGCCCTCCTCAACAAGGGGTGGCAACTTCTCGAACCTTCTGGCAATGCGCTTGCGCATTGATGGGTGACCGTTGTCTGCCAGCTGGGTCAACCGACAGTAACCTCAAGGAGCAAAGTGCTTCCCTCTCCTAAACGCCCCGGGAAACAATTCCATAACTCATCTCAAAACTTTGGCGCAGTCATAGCAAACCAAAACAAACTTCGCTATCAGGTACCAGCCGGCACCTGCAGATCTTAGCTTTCCCAGCGCCGTGTCCTTGGCTGAGAAGGCCTGCATTCCAAGCCCATCAGCGAATAACGTTGAAAACATGTTTCGCAAAGCAAGTGTAGCTTTCCACTGAGGCATGGATTAATATCCATTATGGCTCTGAGTTCCCCCAGAATGCACTGCGCACCAGCGCCATGTTTTAGCTCAACCATCACAGTGCCAAATCAAAGGTCCTGATCTTAAACAAAGTAAAATCCAAATGGAAATCCTTTACATGAACGGTCCAGGGGCATGCCCTCGAAATAGTAAAGGAGTTTAAATATTTGGGCAGTATGGTGTCATCTAACAAATGTAAAGCTGAAACTTACAGGAAATTTAGATTTTCCATTTTGACTTTGGCCTCTCAGCTGCGACTGTTTGACAACATGTTTGGTCGCTTTTCAATGTTGCCCATGCTGAAATTGTACAGGCAAACAATCCTGCCAGGTGGTGGTGCCGGAAACACGAGAGCAACTAAAGAACAAGGCAAAGGGTATTACATCAAAAATTCATTTTATTTTGTTATAGATTGTAAAAAGGTCTTTAATTAATTCATTTTGTAAAACACATCCTACATAACAGACATTCATTCATACTAATACAGCTCAATACAGCTCTAAAAATAGTGCATTGACATTTTTTTAAAGGGAAATGTGAAGAAAGTGCAACAACTGTTCCATTGTTAGGATAAAAAATACGCTTTCTAAAAAAACAATGAATGAGATCAAAAGCAAACAGATACAAATTCTGTGTAATGGAAATGTCAACAACACTTCCAGTGTTCAATGATAATGGTTCATTCCAGACAAAAGTTATCGACTATTAGTGCCCAGACTGTTGATGCCAAGATAAATAAGTCTCCTTAGTCAAATAGGCTTCTTAATACATAGTTTAGACTTGAATAGTTATCTATGTCTTCATCAGGATAGGGATGAACCTAACAACATTTCTAAAAAGAAAAAGAAAAAGAACAAACAATGGTACAATTAAAATTGGATGTTAAAAAAAACCTTAATTCACTCAGTTGCTCTCTGTGAATACCAATAGTCCAAATATGGGGAGAGGACAAATTAAGTCATACTCTGAAACCAACCCAAAATTGACTAAATGGAGAGGGTTAACTCCAATTTATTTAAATGTTGCCCACTAAGGGGCAATGCATATCTCAAAAGGCCTAACATACCCCCCTTTCTCTACAAAAGGATAGAGAATTCAATGCATCAGAAAAGAAAAAATCATTTCACATTGATGGGACACCATAATTTTGTGTCAATATATTTTCCCTAGTTTAACACCCAGCTCCCCCCATGTCTCCATTTGGAATTCCATTCAACAATCAACTAAAGTAATACCTGAAAACCATACACCGGATGGTAAACTGGTCTTGTCTTGACCAGCTTCTCCTCTGTATTAGAGATGCTGGGTCAAATACAGGTAGTCCTCATTATAAAGCACACTCCAGGAAATTTGTAAACATCAAACATCCCTGAAACGCCAAACAGCAAAAGAACAGTACTTCTGTCACCACTGTATTACAATCCTACTTTAAGAGTATTTGATATGAGGCAAATGAGCACCACAAAAGGTAAGTCAGCGAAATTACCTCAAAAAAGGGATAAATCTCCTTGACTTTGTATAGATGAAATGTCGGCACCGTCTGTCTCTTATCGATGCCGAATTCGTAGAAATGAAAGAGGGATAGACAGAAAACTGTGACCGCCGTAACGTCCCCACTGTGTCGCAGTTCCTACTCTGCAAGCGACGCAGCTTCTAAACGCGAAAAACGAAATCAAACATATCAATGCTACGCTGAGGCTGTAGAGAAATGCAATCCAATGTGTGCTCTTCAATTGGAAAACAATTGGAAAACAAGAGAGAAGACCACCCTTCTTACTCAATATATGGGGCGTAACGCCCCCAAATGTCTTCTGTGCAAGCAATTTGAAGATTAAATGAGGTCGCTGTAATATCCCTTCTGTCAAGCAGTTTCTACTCTGCATGCAGCACTGCTTCTAAAAAAGAAGCGAAATGAAAAGTGTTACGCCAATGTTACATGACAAATAGTACTTGTCACGCTAAGGCTGCATGGGGAAGCACTCCAATATGTGCTTGATGATAGAGAAAAAGAAAAAGAAAAAGAGGAAGTTCAAAGCTGATTTCCAAAACATATTTCAAAAAAGATATTTCAAAAAAAGAAGGTTCAAAGCAAATTTCTGAAAAAGCGCTTACCTCACGCAGAGTGACCTTTGCCCACGAAGAGTCCCAGCAGACTGAGGAGACCAATCGGAAAGCGCTAGTCCCTCTTTTATGTCGTGGATGTTAGGGGCATAGGTACAAACAAAGGACCATTATCGTGTGTCCCCGGGTCACAAACACAGAAAAAGGACCAACAGCATATATGCACCTACCAAAGGAGAGTTGTTTCTAAAGCTCGCGTGTTCTACCGCCGTATAAATGATCTGGTGCCAAATTTTTACAGATAAATGGCCAATCAGTGTGCAAAAGAAGAAAAAAAAAAGAAAAAGAAAAAGAATGTCAAGAGTCCTCATTTTGTATACTTCTTGTAGCCCAAATATAGGTGTTCTTCAAAACACATAATGTGTGTAAAAATGAAATAAACTGTGTATTGTCGCCAGGATCTAAAAGATACACTCAGTTTTGAAGTTTTAAAATTAGAAGACCAGACATCGTACTGATAATACAAGGAGGAATGAAATCCAAATAACTTTATTTTAAATAAAATTATTTTTAAAAAATCCTTCTTAGCTCCATTCCTCCTGTTGATTCAGGCCTGCAGTGAGGCTATTAGTATGGTATATCCACCACTGTTCTCTTTGCGCAAGACATGTGGCCACATTAGCCTTATCTGTGCCACATACTCTTTCTACAGCCCACCATTGCAGATCTTCTGGGCTGTGTTTTAGTTCCAAAAAATGTGTGCTCAAAGGGGCATTGAGTTGTTTGGCTCTAATCTTCGAACGATGTTCGCCTATTCGTAATTTAACCGCTCTGGTGGTCTTTCCTATATATGCCTTCTTACAAGGGCAAATAATAGCGTAAATCACATTAGTACTGAGGCAAGTAGTATGTCGCCTAAGTTTCCAGTCCCTCCCATGAATATTAACAATGGAGGTGGCTGAAGTGCTAGCACAGTTGCAACAGTTACCACATGGGAAATGGCCAACAATAGGGGACATGCCCCAAGTCATAGAAATAGTGGGTTGTGTATCTTGTAGATGGTTCCTATCTGCTTTCGAAACCCAGTTTTTGATGTTCTTGCCCTTTTTGAATGCATAAATTGGTTTGGGTAATTTCTGCATATTTAGTTGGAGCAAATGCCAGTGGCTAGAGATAATTTTCTTGATCTGGTTGTGCTGCGAATTAAATGTGAGCGCACACACTATTTGAACATCCTTCAACTTTCTTTCTCGTACAACATTTTTTTACAAAAATAGTTCTCTATGTTGGTAACTTGCTCGTTTTTTACAGCATCTGAGAAGTTGTTTAGGGTATCCTCTTTCTAATAGTCTATCTTCTATAATAGAGGCTTGCTTGATGAAATCTTCTGCTTTAGTACAGTTCCTACGAGCTCTAAGAAATTGCCCATAGGGAATATTTGATTTCAGAGATTGAGAGTGAAAGCTCTGATGGTGCAATATTGTATTCCTATCAGAGTCCTTTCTGTACAGGTCCACAACCAATCTCTTATCGTCCACTTTTATTAATAAATCCAAGAAGGCAATCTCTTTGTTGCTGGTCTGGATCGTGAATTTCAAATTTGGATTAAGCTTATTAATCCAAGTGAAAAACATATTGTAGTCACCTTTTGAACCGTCCCAAATAATCAGTGTTGTCATCGATGTACCTTTTGTAGAGTTTTAGAGCCGGTTTAAATGGATTGGACTCTGTGAGAATATTAGAGTCTTCAAAATCCCACATATATAGGGTAGCATAATTTGGGGCAAAAGATGCCCCCATTGCAGTCCCCTTTATTTGCATGTAATATTTGTTTTTGAATCTGAAAAAGTTCTTAGAGAGAGCAATTTCTAATAGTTCTACCAGGAACTCACTAGGTACAGAAATAATATCTGTTCTGGTTTGGAGAAATCTCTTCATAATCCCCAGGGAATCACCTTGTGGGATATTCGAATATAACGATTCAACATCCAATGTGATGAGTAAGTCATGGTTCTTATTAAAAGGAAAAGATTCTACTAACCTTATAACATCCGTTGAGTCCGAAAGGTAAGTAGGCGTATTTTTTGCCAATGGTTTCAAGAAAAAATCTAAGTATTGACCTATAGGTTCCAAAATGGAACCACTCAACGAAACAATAGGTCGACCCGGGGGGGCACTCATGCTTTTATGTATATTAGGTAACATATAGATAAGAGGAGTCCTGGTGTTAGAGGGCAGCAGGAAATTAAGTTCTTTTTGCGAAATGATGTCTCTTTCCAGTGCTTCTTTGCCCAATGTTTCAATTTCCTTCCGGATCCTAGGGGAAGGGTCTCCTTGTAGTTTTACATAAACCTCTTTGTTTTCAAGCTCTCGAGTAACTTCATGGTCATATTTCATAGCATCCCAAACTACAACTCCCCCTCCCTTGTCGGCTTTTTTTATCACAATCGTTCTATCTGACTGCAATTCCTTAAGTCCTGCCCAATCTTCTTTGGTGAAGTTGAAGCACTTTTTCGACGTAGTCTTATCTTTGTTCGCATAGATAGCATGAAAATCTCTAAGCACCACTTTCTCAAAAGTAGCCGTTTCTTTAGATATCATATTTAGTGAAGGAGTAAATTTAGAAGGAGGTCTAAAAGGCGTATTAGGGCTTAATTCCGTAGAGGCAATCTGAGTATTAGAAAATAAATCTTTAAGTCTAATCTTACGGAACATGCTCCTGAGTTCACCTTCTACTTCCATTTTACTAGGATCCCTCATAGGAATAAAAGAAAAGCCTTTTTCTAGTATAGAAACTTCATTAGGTGTCAAATTCTTGTTTGACAGGTTGTATACCGCAGAGGGAGGGTTTACCTTCTGTACGCCCTCCTTCTTGTCTCGAATACATTTCCTAACTGGGCGGGCCTTTCTGAGGTGGAGGAAAAGGGAGTTCAGGTGGAGGATCAGGTTGCATCTGCCCCTGCTGGGCAAACCCCTGGGGATAAAAATAAGGAGGATATTGGAAGAAGATCTTTTGTCTTCCTCTCCTTCCCCCTCTTTGTTGGCCTCTGCCCCGTTGTCTCTGATTTTGTTGGATACCTCTCCTACCCTTTTGGTAGCCATCTCCCTCGTCGGAAGAGGTATCTGAAAAGGTAACCTTCTTGCGGGAAAACGAATTCCCTGTGTTGTCATCTGGGTCCCTCCAATTGGCTGGACCCTGGTAGTCAGTGCTGAGATATGGATATGCTGTTTCTTTAGAAAGGTTTTTAACATCTTTGATAAGTTTCTCCATTGTTTTCGCCGTGGTTGTTTTGATAAAGTCAGTGACTAAATTTTCGATGGTCTCTAGTTTTTCTTTAATATTCATAATAGCAGTATCCGCCCTAAATGCGACTTCTGCCTTTTCTATCTCTTCTCCAACTGCTATACTTTTTTTCAGGGCTGTGTTTATAGTGAGCAGCATCCAGCCCCTGCTACACTTTGTCCCTATTCCAGAAAATTCACTTTTGTATTCAACATCATCTATGAATAGACAAGGCTCATTACGGACTAATAGTCCTGTAGGGATAATATTCTTCTTTAAATATTCTGTAAGGAGATGACTGTGCATTTCCGTTCTAAATTTCTTTATCTTGAGACGCAAAATGCTATCACTAGTGATATTCAGAAAATCGCCCGTCACATTGTCTAACTGTAATTTGTCAAAAAAAGACGGGACCTTAGTGATCTCCGCCAGTTGTTCTTCACTAAAAGAAACTGAATCCAATGGAGACATGGTAGAGCAGGAATGAAAGACCCAGGAAAATGACACAATGGGGTACAATATACTCCACTGTCAAAAATAGAAACTTGATCAGTATCTCAATAAACACTGAAACAAGAGACTACATGTATCAATATTTCCCACACAGCAAAGTGCTGCACTAAGTAAACCAACAAACAATGGTGGGAAGCTCCAAACCCGGCACCTAGAGGTAAAACAATACATATGAAACAGGTGGTGGTGCCGGAAACACGAGAGCAACTGAAGAACAAGGCAAAGGGTATTACATCAAAAATTCATTTTATTTTGTTATAGATTGTAAAAAAGTCTTTAATTAATTCATTTTGTAAAACACATCCTATATAACAGACATTCATACATTCATTCATACTAATACAGCTCAATACAGCTCTACAAATAGTGCATTTACATTTTTTTAAAGGGAAATGTGAAGAAAGTGCAACAACTGTTCCATTGTTAGGATAAAAAATACGCTTTCTAAAAAAACAATTAATGGGATCAAAAGCAAACAGATACAAATTCTGTGTAATGGAAATGTCAACAACACTTCCAGTGTTCAATGATAATGGTTCATTCCAGACAAAAGTTATCGACTATTAGTGCCCAGACTGTTGATGCCAAGATAAATAAGTCTTCTTAGTCAAATAGGCTTCTTAACACATAGTTTCGACTTGAATAGTTATCTATGTCTTCATCAGGATAGGGATGAACCTAACAACATTTGTAAAAAGAAAAAGAAAAAGAACAAACAATGGTACAATTAAAATTGGATGTTAAAAAAAACCTTAATTCACTAAGTTGCTCTCTGTGAATACCAATAGTCCAAATATGGGGAGAGGACAAATTAAGTCATACTCTGAAACCAACCCAAAATTGACTAAATGGAGAGGGTTAACTCCAATTTATTTAAATGTTGCCCACTAAGGGGCAATGCATATCTCAAAAGGCCTCACATACCTCCCTTTCTCTACAAAAGGATAGAGAATTCAATGCATCAGGAAAGAAAAAATCATTTCACATTGATGGGACACTATAATTTTGTGTCAATATATTTTCCCTAGTTTAACACCCCGCTCCCCCCATGTCTCCATTTGGAATTCCATTCAACAATCAACTAAAGTAATACCTGAAAACCATACACCGGATGGTAAACTGGTCTTGTCTTGACCAGCTTCTCCTCTGTATTAGAGATGCTGGGTCAAATACAGGTAGTCCTCATTATAAAGCACACTCCAGGAAATTTGTAAACATCAAACATCCCTGAACGCCAAACAGCAAAAGAACAGTACTTCTGTCACCACTGTATTACAATCCTACTTTAAGAGTATTTGATATAAGGCAAATGAGCACCACAAAAGGTATGCCAGCGAAATTACCTCAAAAAAGGGATAAATCTCCTTGACTTTGTATAGATGAAATGTCGGCACCGTCTGTCTCTTATCAAGGCCGACTTCGTAGAAATGAAAGAGGGATAGACAGAAAACTGTGACCGCCGTAACGTCCCCACTGTGTCGCAGTTCCTACTCTGCAAGCGACGCAGCTTCTAAACGCAAAAAACGAAATCAAACATATCAATGCTACGCTGAGGCTGTAGAGAAATGCAATCCAATGTGTGCTCTTCAATTGGAAAACAATTGGAAAACAAGAGAGAAGACCACCCTTCTTTCTCAATATATGGGGCGTAACACCCCCAAATGTCTTCTGTGCAAGCAATTCGAAGATTAAATGAGGTCGCTGTAATATCCCTTCTGTCAAGCAGTTTCTACTCTGCATGCAGCACTGCTTCTAAAAAATAAGCGAAATGAAAAGTGTTACGCCAATGTTACATGACAAATAGTACATGTCATGCTAAGGCTGCATGGGGAAGCACTCCAATATGTGCTTGATGATAGAGAAAAAGAAAAAGAAAAAGAGGAAGTTCAAAGCTGATTTCCAAAACATATTTCAAAAAAGATATTTCAAAAAAAGAAGGTTCAAAGCAAATTTCTGAAAAAGCGCTTACCTCACGCAGAGTGACCTTCGCCCACGAAGAGTCCCAGCAGACTGAGGAGACCAAGCAGAAAGCGCTAGTCCCTCTTTTATGTCGTGGATGTTAGGGGCATAGGTACAAACAAAGGACCATTATCGAGTGTCCCCGGGTCACAAACACAAAAAAAGGACCAACGGCATATATGCACCTACCAAAGGAGAGTTGTTTCTAAAGCTCGCGTGTTCTACCGCCGTATAAATGATCTGGTGCCAAATTTTTACAGATAAATGGCCAATCAGTGTCCAAAAGAAGAAAAAAAAAAAAGAAAAAGAAAAAGAATGTCAAGAGTCCTCATTTTGTATTCTTCTTGTAGCCCAAATATAGGTGTTCTTCAAAACACATAATGTGTAAAAATGAAATAAACTGTGTATTGTCGCCAGGATCTAAAAGATACACTCAGTTTTGAAGTTTTAAAATTAGAAGACCAGACATCGTACTGATAATACAAGGAGGAATGAAATCCAAATAACTTTATTTTAAATAAAATTGTTTTTAAAAAATCCTTCTTAACTCCATTCCTCCTGTTGATTCAGGCCTGCAGTGAGGCTTTTAGTATGGTATATCCACCACTGTTCTCTTTGCGCAAGACGTGTGGTCACATTAGCCTTATCCGTGCCACAGAGGTGCCACTCTTGCAGAGTAGGAACTGCGACACAGTGGGGACGTTACGGCGGTCACAGTTTTCTGTCTATCCCTCTGTCATTTCTACAAAGTCAGCATCGATAAGAGACAGACGGTACCGACATTTCATCTATACAAAGTCAAGGAGATTTATCCCTTTTTTGAGGTAATTTCGCTGGCATACCTTTTGTGGTGCTCATTTGCCTTATATCAAATACTCTTAAAGTAGGATTGTAATACAGTGGTGACAGAAGTACTGTTCATTTGCTGTTTGGCGTTTCAGGCATGTTTGATGTTTACAAATTTCCTGGAGTGGGCTTTATAATGAGGACTACCTGTATTTGACCCAGCATCTCTAATACAGAGGAGAAGCTGGTCAAGACAAGACCAGTTTACCATCCGGTGTATGGTTTTCAGGTATTACTTTAGTTGATTGTTGAATGGAATTCCAAATGGAGACATGGGGGGAGCGGGGTGTTAAACTAGGGAAAATATATTGACACAAAATTATAGTGTCCAATCAATGTGAAATGATTTTTTCTTTTCTGATGCATTGAATTCTCTATCCTTTTGTAAAGAAAGGGAGGTATGTGAGGCCTTTTGAGATATGCATTGCCCCTTAGTGGGCAACATTTAAATAAATTGGAGTTAACCCTCTCCATTTAGTCAATTTTGGGTTGGTTTCAGAGTATGACTTAATTTGTCCTCTCCCCATATTTTTACTATTGGTATTCACAGAAAGCAACTGAGTGAATTAAGGTTTTTTTAACATCCAATTTTAATTGTACCATTGTTTGTTCTTTTTCTTTTTCTTTTTAGAAATGTTGTTAGGATCATCCCTATCCTGATGAAGACATAGATAACTATTCAAGTCGAAACTATGTATTAAGAAGCCTATTTGACTAAGAAGACTTATTTATCTTGGCATCAACAGTCTGGGCACTATTAGTCGATATCTTTTGTCTGGAATGAACCATTATCATTGAACACTGGAAGTGTTGTTGACATTTCCATTACACAGAATTTGTATCTGTTTGCTTTTGATCCCATTAATTGTTTTTTTAGAAAGCATATTTTTTATCCTAACAATGGAACAGTTGTTGCACTTTCTTCACATTTCCCTTTAAGAAAATGTAAATGCACTATTTTTAGAGCTGTATTGAACTGTATTAGTATGAATGAATGTATGAATGTCTGTTATATAGGATGTGTTTTACAAAATGAATTAATTAAAGACTTTTTTACAATCTATAACAAAATATAATGAATTTTTGATGTAATACCCTTTGCCTTGTTCTTCAGTTGCTCTCGTGTTTCCGGCACCACCACCTGTTTCATATGTATTGTTTTACCTCTAGGTGCCGGGTTTGGAGGTTCCCACCATTGTTTGTTGGTTTACTTAGTGCAGCACTTTGCTGTGTGGGAAATATTGATACATGTAGTCTCTTGTTTCAGTGTTTATTGAAATACTGATCAAGTTTCTATTTTTGACAGTGGAGTATATTGTACCCCATTGTGTCATTTTCCTGGGTCTTTCATTCCTGCTCTACCATGTCTGCATTGGATTCAGTTTCTTTTAGTGAAGAACAACTGGCGGAGATCACTAAGGTCCCGTCTTTTTTTGACAAATTACTGTTAGACAATGTGACGGGCGATTTTCTGAATATCACTAGTGATAGCATTTTGCGTCTCAAGAAAAAGAAATTTAGAACGGAAATGCACAGTCACCTCCTTACAGAATATTTAAAGAAGAATATTATCCCTACAGGACTATTAGTCTGTAATGAGCCTTGTCTATTCATAGATGATGTTGAATACAAAAGTGCATTTTCTGGAATAGGGACAAAGTGTAGCAGGGACTGGATGCTGCTCACTATAAACAAAGCCTTGAAAAAAAGTATAGCAGTTGGAGAATAGATAGAAAAGGCAGAAGTCGCATTTAGGGCGGATACTACTATTATGAATATTAAAGAAAAACTAGAGACCATCTAAAATTTAGTCACTGACTTTATCAAAACAACCACGGCGAAAACAATGGAGAAACTTATCAAAGATGTTAAAAACATTTCTGAAGAAACAGCATATCCATATCTCAGCACTGACTACCAGGGTCCAGCCAATTGGAGGGACCCAGATGACAACACAGGGAATTCGTTTTCCCGCAAGAAGGTTACCTTTTCAGATACCTCTTCCGACGAGGGAGATGGCTACCAAAAGGGTAGGAGAGGTATCCAACAAAATCAGAGACAACGGGGCAGAGGCCAACAAAGAGGGGGAAGGAGAGGAAGACAAAACATCTTCTTCCAATATCCTCCTTATTTTTATCCCCAGGGGTTTGCCCAGCAGGGGCAGATGCAACCTTATCCTCCACCTGAACTCCCTTTTCCTCCACCTCAGACAGGCCCGCCCCGTTAGGAAATGTATTCGAGACAAGAAGGAGGGAGTACAGAAGGTAAACCCTCCCTCTGCGGTATACAACCTGTCAAACAAGAATTTGACACCTAATGAAGTTTCTATACTAGAAAAAGGCTTTTCTTTCATTCCTATGAGGGATCCTAGTAAAATGGAAGTAGAAGGTGAACTCAGGAGCATGTTCCGTAAGATTAGACTTAAAGATTTCTTTTCTAATACTCAGATTGCCTCTACGGAATTAAGCCCTAAAACGCCTTTTAGACCTCCTTCTAAATTTACTCCTTCACTGAATATGATATCTAAAGAAACGGCTACTTTTGAGAAAGTGGTGCTTAGAGATTTTCATACTATCTATGCGAACAAAGATAAGACTACATCGAAAAAATGCTTCAACTTCACCAAAGAAGATTGGGCAGGACTTAAGGAATTACAGTCAGATAGAACGATTGTGATAAAAAAAGCCGACAAGGGAGGGGGAGTTGTAGTTTGGGATGCTATGAAATATGACCATGAAGTTACTCGACAGCTTGAAAACAAAGAGGTTTATGTAAAACTACAAGGAGACCCTTCCCCTAGGATCCGGAAGGAAATTGAAACATTGGGCAAAGATGCATTGGAAAGAGACATCATTTCGCAAAAAGAACTTAATTTCCTGCTGCCCTCTAACACCAGGACTCCTCTTATCTATATGTTACCTAAGATACATAAAAGCATGAGTGCCCCCCCGGGTCGACCTATTGTTTCTTTGAGTGGTTCCATTTTGGAACCTATAGGTCAATACTTAGATTTTTTTCTTGAAACCATTGGCAAAAAATACGCCTACTTACCTTTCGGACTCAACGGATGTTATGAGGTTAGTAGAATCTTTTCCTTTTAATAAGGACCGTGATTTACTCATCACATTGGATGTTGAATCGTTATATTCGAATATCCCACAAGGTGATTCCCTGGGGATTATGAAGAGATTTCTCCAAACCAGAACAGATATTATTTCTGTACCTAGTGAGTTCCTGGTAGAACTATTAGAAATTGCTCTCTCTAAGAACTTTTTCAGATTCAAAAACACATATTACATGCAAATAAAGGGGACTGCAATGGGGGCATCTTTTGCCCCAAATTATGCTACCCTATATATGTGGGATTTTGAAGACTCTAATATTCTCACAGAGTCCAATCCATTTAAACCGGCTCTAAAACTCTACAAAAGGTACATCGACAACATACTGATTATTTGGGACGGTTCAAAAGGTGACTACAATATGTTTTTCACTTGGATTAATAATCTTAATCTAAATTTGAAATTCACGATCCAGACCAGCAACAAAGAGATTTCCTTCTTGGATTTATTAATAAAAGTGGACGATAAGAGATTGGTTGTGGACCTGTACAGAAAGGACTCTGATAGGAATACAATATTGCACCATCAGAGCTTTCACTCTCAATCTCTGAAATCAAATATTCCCTATGGGCAGTTTCTTAGAGCTCGTAGGAACTGTACTAAAGCAGAAGATTTCATCAAGCAAGCCTCTATTATAGAAGATAGACTATTAGAAAGAGGATACCCTAAACAACTTCTCAGATGCTGTAAAAAACGAGCACGTTACCAACCTAGAGAACTACTTTTGTAAAAAAATGTTGTACGAGAAAGAAAGTTGAAGGATGATCAAATAGTGTGTGCGCTCACATTTAATTCGCAGCACAACCAGATCAAGAAAATTATCTCTAGCCACTGGCATTTGCTCCAACTAAATATGCAGAAATTACCCAAACCAATTTATGCATTCCAAAAAGGGCAAGAACATCAAAAACTGGGTTTCGAAAGCAGATAGGAACCATCTACAAGATACACAACCCACTATTTCTATGACTTGGGGCATGTCCCCTATTGTTGGCCATTTCCCATGTGGTAACTGTTGCAACTGTGCTAGCACTTCAGCCACCTCCATTGTCAATATTCATGGGAGGGACTGGAAACTTAGGCAACATACTACTTGCCTCAGTACTAATGTGATTTACGCTATTATTTGCCCTTGTAAGAAGGCATATATAGGAGAGACCACCAGAGCGGTTAAATTACGAATAGGCGAACATCGTTCGAAGATTAGAGCCAAACAACTCAATGCCCCTTTGAGCACACATTTTTTGGAACTAAAACACAGCCCAGAATATCTGCAATGGTGGGCTGTAGAAAGAGTATGTGGCACAGATAAGGCTAATGTGGCCACACGTCTTGCGCAAAGAGAACAGTGGTGGATATACCATACTAATAGCCTCACTGCAGGCCTGAATCAACAGGAGGAAGGGAGCTAAGAAGGAATTTTTGAAAATAATTTTATTTAAAATAAAGTTATTTGGATTTCATTCCTCCTTGTATTATCAGTACGATGTCTGGTCTTCTAATTTTAAAACTTCAAAACTGAGTGTATCTTTTAGATCCTGGCGACAATACACAGTTTATTTCATTTTTACACACATTATGTGTTTTGAAGAACACCTATATTTGGGCTACAAGAAGTATACAAAATGAGGACTCTTGACATTCTTTTTCTTTTTCTTTTTTTTTCTTCTTTTGCACACTGATTGGCCATTTATCTGTAAAAATTTGGCACCAGATCATTTATACGGCGGTAGAACACGCGAGCTTTAGAAACAACTCTCCTTTGGTAGGTGCATATATGCCGTTGGTCCTTTTTCTGTGTTTGTGACCCGGGGACACACGATAATGGTCCTTTGTTTGTACCTATGCCCCTAACATCCACGACATAAAAGAGGGACTAGCGCTTTCCGCTTGGTCTCCTCAGTCTGCTGGGACTCTTCGTGGGCGAAGGTCACTCTGCGTGAGGTAAGCGCTTTTCAGAAATTTGCTTTGAACCTTCTTTTTTTGAAATATCTTTTTTGAAATATGTTTTGGAAATCAGCTTTGAACTTCCTCTTTTTCTTTTTCTTTTTCTTTTTCTCTATCATCAAGCACATATTGGAGTGCTTCCCCATGCAGCCTTAGCGTGACATGTACTATTTGTCATGTAACATTGGCGTAACACTTTTCATTTCGCTTCTTTTTTAGAAGCAGTGCTGCATGCAGAGTAGAAACTGCTTGACAGAAGGTATATTACAGCGACCTCATTTAATCTTCGAATTGCTTGCACAGAAGACTTTTGGGGGTGTTACGCCCCATGTATTGAGTAAGAAGGGTGGTCTTCTCTCTTGTTTTCCAATTGTTTTCCAATTGAAGAGCACACATTGGATTGCATTTCTCTACAGCCTCAGCGTAGCATTGATATGTTTGATTTCGTTTTTCGCGTTTAGAAGCTGCATCGCTTGCAGAGCAGGAACTGCGATACAGTGGGGACGTTACGGCGGTCACAGTTTTCTGTCAATCCCTCTTTCATTTCTACGAAGTCGGCATCGATAAGAGACAGACGGTGCCGACATTTCATCTATACAAAGTTAAGGATATTTATCCCTTTTTTGAGGTAATTTCGCTGGCATACCTTTTGTGGTGCTCATTTGCCTTATATCAAATACTCTTAAAGTAGGATTGTAATACAGTGGTGACAGAAGTACTGTTCTTTTGCTGTTTGGTGTTTCAGGGATGTTTGATGTTTACAAATTTCCTGGAGTGTGCTTTATAATGAGGACTACCTGTATTTGACCCAGCATCTCTAATACAGAGGAGAAGCTGGTCAAGACAAGACCAGTTTACCATCCGGTGTATGGTTTTCAGGTATTACTTTATTTGATTGTTGAATGGAATTCCAAATGGAGACATGGGGGAGCGGGGTGTTAAACTAGGGAAAATATATTGACATGAAATTATAGTGTCCCATCAATGTGAAATGATTTTTTCTTTCCTGATGCATTGAATTCTCTATCTTTTTGTAGAGAAAGGGAGGTATGTGAGGCCTTTTGAGATATGCATTGCCCCTTAGTGGGCAACATTTAAATAAATTGGAGTTAACCCTCTCCATTTAGTCAATTTTGGGTTGGTTTCAGAGTATGACTTAATTTGTCCTCTCCCCATATTTGGACTATTGGTATTCACAGAGAGCAACTGAGTGAATTAAGGTTTTTTTAACATCCAATTTTAATTGTACCATTGTTTGTTCTTTTTCTTTTTCTTTTTAGAAATGTTGTTAGGTTCATCCCTATCCTGATGAAGACATAGATAACTATTCAAGTCGAAACTATGTATTAAGAAGCCTATTTGACTAAGAAGACTTATTTATCTTGGCATCAACAGTCTGGGCACTAATAGTCGATAACTTTTGTCTGGAATGAACCATTATCATTGAACACTGGAAGTGTTGTTGACATTTCCATTACACAGAATTTGTATCTGTTTGCTTTTGATCCCATTAATTGTTTTTTTAGAAAGCATATTTTTTATCCTAACAATTGAACAGTTGTTGCACTTCCTTCACATTTCCCTTTAAAAAAATGTAAATGCACTATTTTTAGAGCTGTATTGAGCTGTATTAGTATGAATGAATGTATGAATTTCTGTTATATAGGATGTGTTTTACAAAATGAATTAATTAAAGACTTTTTTACAATCTATAACAAAATAAAATGAATTTTTGATGTAATACCCTTTGCCTTGTTCTTCAGTTGCTCTCGTGTTTCCGGCACCACCACCTGTTACATATGTATTGTTTTACCTCTAGGTGCCGGGTTTGGAGGTTCCCACCATTGTTTGTTGGTTTAAACAATCCTGCCAGGACTTATCTTTGGCATGGAAAATTTGGGAGTTACCATAGATTGGTCAACATTAGAGGCCTTCCTTTGCAGAAGGGCCCTGCACATGCCCAATTCACTTCCTATGGCAGCTATAAGGCATGAATTGGGTATGTTGCCCGCTGGTTCTTTGGTTGAATGAAAAACGTTGCAAACATATGCTCTAATATTGGCGCACCAAAATGCATCACTGTACATAACACTGGGTCAAGAACTCACCAAACAATCTGTAAACCACTAGTTGCCTGAAAGGTAAATTGTGAGTTCACATTAACAAGGATTGATTCCTCAGCTGCTGAACATAGTAGTAACCCCAACAAGGTGAAAAGTAAGTTATATCCAAACGAGTGGTTACAAAACAGGACGATCGTGATGAATTACTGCTGTTTCAATTACCACTTTGAACATAATATAAAAAGCTTTAACAACTTGTCTTCGTATCTGAGAAAGCACCCATCCAGGGTCTTTCAAATGAAGGTCATGAGACTAATATTTAATTTATATTTGACAAAGGAGGTTCAAGGTTTAGGAGAAGGTCTGGCTCCCAGTTTGAGATGATGTCGCTTCTGTAACAAGGGGCAGGAATCACTCAAAAACCTATGTGTGGAGTGCCCTAAGATCGCACAACTCTGACATGAGAAGCTGGGTAGATGCATCTCTAACCTCACGGTCACACCTGAGGACCACTTATGGATTTGAATTTTAAACCTGAATGAAATAAGTCTCTTAATTGAAACCTTTGAGTTTTTAGAAAAAATCTTATCTCCCGACTGTTGAATCAAAAATAAACATTTAACCTGTATTCAAATGTATTTAAGGTGTATTTTGTAAAATGAAATAATGTATAAATATATGTGTAAAATTCATGTAAATATGCTTGATGTCTTGTCTGAAAGGTTTTAAATATTAACCAAAAACACAATAAAGAAATAAAAAATAATAATAAAAAATCGAAAAAGAATTTCAACTAAGGAAATAACCACAAAGTAATCTATTGTGTTGTAAAAAAGTAGAACGATAAAATGTCTTATGACTACATTATGCTAAATTTAAAAAATGAAAAAAAGAGGCTTTTGTCAACATTTGAGTTGTAGATCTAGGGGAAATAGGATAGTCTGTGAAGTTCAAAACATTCCCTCTGCAATCAGTTTGAGCTCCCTTGAAATAGGAGCAAAATGGCAGTTCAGTTACTTAGAAGTGAGCAAAAGGGACAAAAGTAAGTAGAATAGATCACATATACTTATTAAACAGTGTAAATAGTTTCAGTTCACCAGAGGAGTTCAATTCAAGTCAATCGGTAGGCCAAGGTCAATGGGCTAGTGTTCTGGATAGGAAAGAGTAGTTCTGGTATCAATCGGTAAAGTTCTCAGAAGTAGTTTAGGCGAAAAAGAATCATTTGTGGGGTCACAAACTGATTAGGCCTGCAAGTTGGGAAAGTTTCACAAACTTTCACCGTGTGAGTGGCGTTCTCTCAATCGGGTTGGCACAGTACCTTAGTATGAAGAAACAAATGCAGCTGAAGTCATTGGTTCCTGGCAGTTCCTGCAGATCTCACTGTTCCTGAGCCTCAGTCCTGGGGACAAGAGGGAGGAAGTCAGGGGACTCCTACACTGCACGGGATCGTCAAATAAGCAAACAAGATGGAGTCACTTCAGTTCCAGTAGTTGTAGATTCAAGCAAACAAGCTGGTATCAATCTCTCCCTGGTTAATCCTAACCAGCCTTGAGAATGGTGTCCAGGTGGCTTGCAAGTTGATTGGTCCCACCAACTCAAAGGAAGAAGTCGTCCTTGAAGGGGCTTCTCTGTCGAGATGAACTTGGCAATTCGGACCTGCAGCAGGGTTTCACCGGGAAAACCAAAGGTCCAGGAGTTGCAGCAGCAGTCCTCTTCCAGCTCTTCTTCGGTTCTTTCATTCCAGTAGTCGACTCTGCTTTCCAGTCCAAGAGACCTGCCTTTTATACAGTTTTCTCCCTTTCACTCCAGCCTAGCTGTCACTCACCCAGCAGGGTGGCTGTCCTTGCTGGACAGTCAGCCAGCCAATCACGCCAGAGTGCATTTGGGTCACCTAGGAGACTAAGCACAGGGAGTTTCGGCACCTCCCTCACTTCCTGCCCACTCCAGACACTCAGACACCAGAGGCGGTCTTCAGTCCTGAAGCCCGCCAAAGGCACAAGAACAAAGGGACCAAACCTGGTTTGGCACGCAGAGACAAACACTAGAAGGACCTTTCCAAAAGGAAATGGCGAAAAAAGAAGACCGGGACCTGTTTAAACAAAGGGGTTTAAGGCGCTATCTGAAAAACATGGCTCTCGTAATTTTTAGCTACCGGTGTACGCGGTCGGGAAAAATCATGGGAGTTCATTGTAAAACCACTGCCACCAGCCTTTTCAAAAGGAAAGGGTAGCATTTGACTGCTACATGAGTACTTAGACACAGGTGATACTATGTAACCCCTCCAGCACTCCATTGTAACATGGTGTTTGCTGGGTCTAGGAATTCGGAAAGACTAGTAAAGTCTATTTCACTTTACATTCTCTGGGAAACAGTAGTTTATCCCAGAGAAGATATCTAAACCTTTGGGAAGTCTAAAAGACACCCCTGTGTCACTGAACTGAAGGTGCGGTGTGACACAAATACAAAAGATGATGCCTATGGAGTTGTCTAAAACTCCATAACCAAAAGATATAAACACAGAAAACAAACAGATATAAAAAGTACAAAGTCCCAAGGTTCAGCAAAAGAGCTGGGGGTCTCTAAGGTAGAGAGGAATTAGCACATTTTGAGAATTCTCCCTAACAACCCCTGGGGTGGATGGCAGCAGTTAAGAGAGCCTCAAACCCTTCGCTCTCCTTGCGCCAGTTTGGGTGTTTGCAGTACCTCACTAACTTAGCCCATGACTCCTTTACAAGATGCTTGCCAGTGTTTTTTTGTTCCTTCCAAGAACACAGCGTCCAAACCTAAAGACGCTTCTGAGAAAATACCAAGGAAACCCTGTGCCAAAGATCCAACCAGAAAGACATCCAACCCCAGGAAAAGGGAAAGCACTGCAGCATCCTGCAAAAGCAGCTCTGCAAGATCCAATGTACAGACAAGAGCTGCTGGGTAAACCCTTGAGCTGACGTGGCAGATAGAAGAGCTAGGCAGTATGAGAAACCAGAAGGTCTAGTCCCCGGGGTTCTCTCTCTCAGCTGGCCATGGCATGCCATCGCATTTGGATCCAAACCGTGGGGGTGGACCAGTGAGGGAGGATCACCTGGATGAGGGGTCTTCAGGCAGTGGAGGGGAGGCAGCCGATGGTGAGATGCGGTATCCTCCCATATTTTGTTTATCTAACCCATCCTATTTCTTAGGATTCCCAGAAGTTCCAACTCCCACCCTTTTTTACACAAGCACTGGGCCAAGGAAGAAGGTGACAGAGAGTAGCAACATTGCCTTTCACACATCATACAGGACATGTACCGCCAATCGGCTCAGGCAAAGTCAGGCACTTGATTCTAAGTGCATACACCTGATACCAATTTACCTCTCCTCACATGAATAAAAGGCAGAACCTAGAGACACACTTTGAGCAAGGCAGAAAAAGAGTAGGAGCAGAACTTCCGGGGCAAAGGCAAACCTACTGGAGCAGAGCGATGGACCAAGGGATGAGAGCAGCGGGTTTAAATCCCAGAGAGTTCCCTACTGGAGGTTGTTGCCTTGACAGTCCGCAAAAGATACGCGGAGAAGACCATATCCCACATCAGAAGGCTCCATTCTATTTCAAGGACGCCAGTGTCCCTCCTGGGTGAACAGCAGTGTTGGGGAGGTGAAGTCAAGCCTGTGGTACTTGACTCGTGAATTGGAAATCGTAAAACCAAGGAAGAAATGCACAAAGCCAGTGAGTTGAGACCTGAGAGACTGGTGTGTGTTCAAGTTTTAAATAGCAACATTATATCGCAAGTGAAGGCTGCACGTATGTGTTGTGAGACGCAACGAAAGGCAGACCTGTGAATCAACTTTGAAATGAGCTATAATAAGTAATGGAGGGGTCCGGCGAAGGAAGTAGCCCACTCAAAGTTCTCCATGAAAAGTACATTGTTTGAAGCAATAAAACAAATGAACAGCAAAAATAAAGCATCATTTACTCCTAGAAAAGAGAAGAGTGAAAGTTAAACCATGAACTTTGAGTCGAAGTGGTCCTGCGGTGGTCTGTAAAGAAAGCCATGCACATTCGTAAGTCTTCGACATCCGAAAGTGGTCCGAGCCTGACAGAGGGAGACCCGAAGTGTAATAAGCTTGGGGAAGGAACTCTCCCCTTTCCAACAACACCTTATTTAAAGCATTGCGTGGTGCGGATCGGGGCGCAGGTCGCTCGATCCGCGCCCAGCAACTCCACTAGACCACCATGGATCAGTTTGTGAAGTGGGGAAGGAAGCCCTCTCCCCCCCTGGCTCCCAAAGCATGTTTTGCCCATTCTGGGGGCAGATGGGCACACTAATGTGCCCATCTCCCCCTAAGGAAGGGGCAAAATGAAAAAAAGGTTTGTTTGGTGGAGTGGGAGTTGGGCTACTAAACCACCACAGATGTTTTTAGGCGAAAGAGGGAGGCCATCCCCAACCTAAAATGTATAGGGGAAACCTCATGTGGCCCTCCATGGGGGCAGATTGCTAGTGCAATCTGCCCCGAGGAAGGGGTACATGAGATGCCCCCTCATCCATTTGGGGTGGGGGACAGAGCCACCAGAAACTTAATGAATGGGGCCCGGAAGCATGGGGCACTATGTTTTGCCCACCCAGGGGGCAGATGGGCACAGTAATGTGCCCATCTGCCCCTAGATAAGGGGCAAACAAATCAAAAAAACAGAATTCATGTTTTTTTGTGGGTTTGGGGGGAAACTAGACTACCAGGTATTACATATAATGAAAAGGGGTTGGACCTATCCCCCCCACCCTAGGTGGATGGGGGCACCTCATGTAGCCCTCCGCTAGGAAGGAGTACATAAGATGCCCCCCATCCATTTTGGGTGAGGAGGAGAGGGCCACCAGATATCTTGTCACATGCTCCCCCCCCCCCCCAAGCTTGGGGCAGTGTGTTTTTCTCCCCTGGGGGCAGGTGGCCACAGAAATGTGTCCATATGACTTTAGGAAAGGGGCAAAACAAAACAACAAACATCAAAACAAAAACGGTGGTGGTGTGTGGGGGGAACCCCAAACCACCAGTGACTGATGTCATGAAAAGGAGGGTGGCCCTCCCCCCCAACCTGAATTGATGGGCATGGGCCTCTCATGTAGCCCTCCCTGGGGGCAGATTGTTAGTGCAATCTGCCCCAGGAAGGGGCACATGTGTTTTTACTGGGGGGTGAGGGTCAGTAGACCATCAGGAATGGCTTGAAAGGGGAGCCATGATTGGAGAGTAGTAGTTATGATTTCTTTTTGCTGGGCTGACAATAGGTAACAAACGTTTTTTGTTTCATTTACAGCTTTTTCTACGTTAGCTGCTGCAACGATATGGGAGGACTGTTTTTTATTATTCTACCGTTAGGGCCCATTGTCAGTGGGGTGGGTGGGACTGGGGCAGGATTGTTGGTGGTGTGGGTGGGAGTGGGTCATCTGGGGAGGTATTTTGGTGGGCTGGGACACAATTGCAGGGTCAGGCCACAAATTGTCCCACATGCAAGCATAACATTGGTGTTTCCCTGGGAGTGGCTGTGTCCCATGTAGGTTGACCTCCAAAAGCCCAGGCTGCACCTCTGACTGTGCTGCATCACAAATGTCACCTCCAGGGAGGAATGAGGATCCTACCAGGGCTCCCTGGGCCAGCCGCTGGGCTTGGGAACGGTCGACTCACATGGGAAATGAATGCCCAAGGCTGGGTACATCACCCCTAACCGTTCAGGCTGGGCTGCATTACAGCGTTTTCCCACCGAGTAGGCCCTGCAGTTTGCCAATCCCTTCCCGGGGGGAAAAGTTGTAATGTAACCCAGCCAGAATGCGAGGAAAGTTATGGGTGATGTCCCGGGCCATGGGCATTTGTTGCCCATGTGGGTGTATTGTTCCCAAGAACAGCGGCAGCTCCAGGGAGCCCCGGCAGGGTCCTCTGCCCTCCCCCGATGGAGATTCTGTAATGCAGCCCAGTCAGCACTTCAAGATGGTCAGGGGTGATGTCCCTGGCCTCGGGGGGCTATCTCCCATTTGGTTTGACCATCCCCAAGCCCAGGAGTGATTCCAGGGAGCACCGGCAGGATCCCTGTCCTTTCCCAGAGGGAGAAGCTGCAACCACACCAACCATAGCTCCAAGATAGTCGTGGGTAATGTGCCTGGCCTTGGGCAGCTGTCCCTCATGTGGGTTGACCATCCCCATGCCCAGCAGCGGCTCCAGGGAGCCTCTGCAGATTCCTTATCCTTTCCCAGAGGGAGACGCTGTAACACAACCCAGTCAGAGCTCCAGGGTGGTACGGGGTCATATCCCTTGCCTTGGACACCCGTATTCCATGTGTGTTGACCATCCCCAAGTGCAGCGACAGCCCCAAGGAGCCCCGGCAGGGTCCCACTCCCTTCCCGGAGGTAAATTCTGTAACGCAGCCCAGCCAGACCTCCGGGATGCTTTGGGTGATGTCCCTGGGCGTGGGCACCCGTCTCCAATGTGGGTTGCCCATCCCCAAGCCCAGCCTGGAGCTCTGGCTGGGCTGCATTACAGCCTTTACCTCTTGGGAAGAATGGTGACCCTGCCAGAAATGCCACTGGACTTGGGGATGGTTGACTCACATGGGAGACAGCCACCCAAGGCCAGAGACATCACCCTTGACAAATCCAGGAGCAATGGCTCGGCTGTGTTACCGAATTTGACTTGGTGTAGGGATGGGGACCCTCCCAGGGCTCCCTGGGACAGCCACTGCACTTGGGGATGGTTGCCCCATATGGGAGACAGCTCACCAAGGCCAGGGACATTACCCCGGACTATCCTGGAGCTCTGGCTGGCCTGCTTTGCAGCTTCTCCCTCCAGGAAAGGTCTGAGACCCTGCCAGAGCTTCCTGGAACAGCAGCTGGGCTTGGGGTCGGTTGCCCCACATGGGAGACAGCCACCCAAGGCCAGGGACCTCACCCGCCACCTTCCTGGAGCTCTGGCTGGCCTGTGTTGCAGCTTCTCCTTCCAGAAATGGGCAGGGAGCCTGCCGGGGCTCCCTGGGACTGCCGCTGTGCTTGGGGGTGTTTGACCCACATGGGATATGGATGCCCAAGGCCTTGGACATCACCACCGACCATCCTGGAGCTCTGGCTGGGCTGTGTTACAGAATTCCCCTCCGGGAAGCGATGGGTACCCTGTCAGTGCCCCCTACGACCTCCGCTGCACTTGGGGATGGTCAACCCACATGGCAGACAGCTGCATGTACAGAACCCCCCGACTGTCCTGGAGATGTGGCGGGCCTGCGGTACAGATTCTCCCTACAGGAAAATATGGAGACGCTGCCGGGGTTCCCTGGAACTACTATTGTGCTTGAAGACAGTAGTCCCACATGGGAGATGGATGCCCAAGGCCGGGGACATCACCTCCAACCGTGACTCCCTGGTGGGAAAAAGCTGTGACATAGGCCAGCAAGAACTCCAGGACACTTGGAGGTGGTGTCCCCGGCCGTGGGCATCCATTTCCCATGTGTGTGTACCATCCCCAAGCACAGCGGCAGAGCCAGGGAGCCCCTGGCAGGATCCCCTTCCCTCCCCAGAGGGAATTCTGTAATGCAGCCCAGTCAGTGCTCCAGGATGTGCGGGTTTGATGTCCATGGCCTTGGATGGCTGTCTCACATGTCGTTTGACCGTCCCCAAGCCCAGCCGCAGTTCCAGGGAGCCCCGGCTGGATCTCTGACCTTTCCCAGAGGGAGAAGCTGTAACGCAGGCCAGCCACAGCTCCAGGAAAGTCAGGGGTAATGTCTGTGGCCTTGGGCGGCAGTCGCCCATGTGGGTTGACCATCCCCAAGTGCAGCAGCATTTCCAAGGAGCCCCAGCAGGGTCCCCAACCTTTCCTGGACGGAGAAGCTGCAATGCACCTGAGCCAGAGCTCCAGGATTTGTTGGGGAGTGATGTAACTGGCCTTGGTCAGCTGTCTACCATATGGGGCGGCCATCCCCAAGTGCAGCAGCTTTCTCAGGGAGCCCCGGCAGTGTCTCCATCCCTTCCCCGAGGAAAATTCTGTAACGCAGCCGAGCCAGAGCTCCAGGATTTGTCGGGGGTGATGTCCCTGGCCTTGGGTGGCTGTCTCCCATGTGGGTCGACCATCCCCAAGTCCAGTGCCAGATCCGGCAGGGTCCCCATTACTCCCCGGAGGGAAAGGCTGTAACGGCGCACAGCCAGAGCTCCAGGCTGGGCTTGGGGATGGTCGACCCACATGGGAGATGGGTGCCCAAGGCCAGGAACATCACCCCCGACCATCCTGGAGGTCTGACTAGGATGCGTTACAGAATGTATCACCGGGAAGGGAGGGGGACCCTACCGGCCTCCTTGGGACTGCCGCTGCATTTGGGGATGGTCAACCCACATAGGAGATGGGTGCCCAAGGCCAGGTACATGATCCCCAACCATCCTGGAGTTCTGGTTGGCCTGCGTTACGGCTTCTCCCTCTGGGAGAGGATGGGGCATGTCCCGGGCCTCCCGGGAACCACCGCTGGGCTAGGGGACATTCAACTCACATGGGAGTCAGCCGCCTAAGGCCAGGGATATGACCCGCTCCCACCCTGGAGCTCTGGCTATGGCCTCCTCCCACATAATCGCCCCTTTCTCTACACCTCCCACCCATCCTCCTCTCTCTCTCTACCCCACTCTCCCTACCCCCACTCTGTCTACTGCCATCCACCTACCCTAGCCCCACTCTCTCTGCCTTAACTCACCCACCATACCCCCACTCCCTCTACCCCCATGAATCCACCCACCATAACCCCACTCTCTCTAGCCACATCCAGCCTACCCTACTCTCTCACTGGCAGTCACCCACCCACCCTATCCCCACACTCTCTCTATACCCTCACCCAACCCTCCCCCACTCTCGCTGCCCCACCCTACCCCCACCCACCTTACCCCACTATCTTTACTTCCACCCACCCACCCTACCTCCACTCTCTACCTGCACCCAACCTACCCACAATTGCTCTACCGACACCCACCCACCCTACCCTCACTCTCTCTACCCCCACCCACCCTAATACCACTCTCTCTATGCACACCCACCCACACTAACCCCACTCTATCTACCGACACCCACCCTACCCCACTCTTTCTACCCAACTTACGCTACCCCCACTCACTGACTACCAGCCAACAACCCACACTACACCCACTCTCTCTCCACACCAATCATACCCCCACTCTCTCTAACTACACCCTACCCCACCTGCCTTCTCTATCCCCACCTGCCTTCTCTACGCCCACCCACCCTACCCCTGCTCTCTCTACTCCCACCCATCCGCCCTACCCCACTCTCTACCCCTACCCAACCGATGCCCGCCGGTGCTAGCACCACTCACACTACCCTCACTCTCTCTCTCTACCAGCCAAACAACTCCATAGGCATCATCTTTTTCTGTGTGTCAACAGCACCTTCAGTGCAGTGACACAGCGTTGTATTTCAGACTTCCCAAGGTTTAACTACCTTCTCTGGGACTGACTACCGTCTCCCAGAGCATATAAAGTTAAATTGACTTTACTAGTCTCTTTAAATTTACAGACCTAGCGCACACTATCTTATTGTAGAGTGCTGGAGGGGTTGCCTAGGTTCCCCTGAGTCAAAACACTCATGTAACTGTCAAATGTTACCCTTTCCTACTTTAAATGGCTGGTGGAAGTGGTTTAGATCAAACTACTGTGATGTTTCCCGATCGCTAACAACGGTAGCTAAAAAACAGGTCAGCCATGTTTTTCAATATGGCGACCCAGACCTATCTGTAAAAACAGACTCCGGTCGACTTTTTTCACCATTTCTTTTAGGAAAGGTCCTTCTTGTGTTTGCCTCTGCGTGCCAAACCAGGTTTGGTCCCTTTGCTCGTTGGGCTTTGGCGGGCTTCTGTGCTGTACTATGGAACAAGGGAACACTGACCAAAGCTTGGTATCAAAAAGAATATATATATTTATTTTACACACTCTGATGTTCACACAAGTCACTAGTATTAAAGCAAGTTAAAACAGTCAAGAAAAGTATACACAACTCCCTATTTAAATTGTAGACAAGTTTGAGCAAGAGTGAAAACTGAGAAAAACGGCACAGTGTAAACCAAGCAGAAATGGTACTCTAACAATTTCTCAGAAGGAATGGAAAGGACAGGTTATACAGGTTTAGACTCTTCAACACACCGGCAATACTTCCCAAGTAGATTGTGAAAAAGTTAGGCAAGGCAGTACTTTAGCATATGCTATACTGAGGTGAAAACCGAGCAAAATGGCACTTCACAATATTAAAAAAGGGAAGGAAAAAGGTGGTTATAAGAGTTACGTGCACCAACACATTTCTAGGTGAAAAGCAATCTAGAGAAGGCAGTTGTAACAGATTTAGCCAGAGTCAATAGGCCTGTGCTAGAGTCAATGGTACAAGGCAATGTGCCCAGGATCAAACACTTCAAGTAGCTGCAGTCAAGTCATTGTTTAATGATTTGAAAAGGTGGGTGCAGAAGGTAAAAGACAATGTTAGACAATAGGGGCAGCCAACCCAGTAGGTAAGTAAAGGATTTAAAACACCTTTAGCGATACCCAACGAAACGGGAGGCCTGGCGGAACAATGTACCTTTAAAGTGGAAGAGGCTCCTGCGGTGGAGGTAGTTCCTGGCAGTTCCTACAGTTCGGGAGATCCAGCAGAGGAAGAGAGGCTCTCGTCGTGGAGGAAGGTTCGAGTTACTGCACTGCCCAGGGATGAAGCCAGCTGCTGTGCTGCCAAGATGAATAAAAGGTACGCTGCTTTAAATCGCGGCTGTGGTGGACGGGTGTCTGGCTATCCGGTCTCCAAGTGCAGGGCACTGGCGATTCGACCAAGGCAGGTCCTGGAAGGTGATTGGTGAACTGGTTGGCCCCACCAGCTCAAGGGAAGAAGACTCTTGCAGAGGAAGATCTTCTCAAGTCGTTGGAGAAAAGTTGTGAGGATCTGCAGCAGGGCTTCATCAGTGGTTCAGTCATTGCAGATGTCTTCAGCTTCTCTCCTCTTTGGTTTGTTAGTTCCATTGGCGACGTCTTGTCCTCCAGTCCTCAGGACCCTGCTTTTATGCAGCAAGACCCCCATTCATGCAGCCTAGCTGTCACTCACACAGTGAGGTGGCTCTCCTGGCGGGAAACCCCCCCAGCCTATCAGGGCAGAGTGCAACTTGGGTTGCATAGGCAACTCTGTCCAGGGTGCCTATTCCCCCTCCCACACATCCTGTCTACCCCAGACTCAGTGGCGCCGAGAGGAGGGCTTCTGTGCAGAAGCCGGCAAAAGGACGAACAAAGGATCCCCAACCTGGGTTAGGATTATAGAGAAAGACATGACAAAGAAATATTATTAAAGTTCTGGCAATAAAAACCTACAGGAGTAAAGAATAAACCGGCGGCATGTTAGAGGCTGTCAGTAAAAGTGGTAGCCTCGAACAATGGTAAAATCCCATAGGAAAATATTTGCGGTCGAATATTTACGGTAGTAACCACTGCCACCAGCCAGAAACTTTTGATAGATGGGCTGTACGGTACCCCCTCGAAAATGAATACTAAGGAAAAACTATTAAACCTTCCCAGTTCTTTCATATTAAGATGGGTTGTACTGGTTTGTTCATAATTATTGACTAGTAAAGTCAATGGGGACTTTACATGCCCTGGGAGACTGTAGTCAGTCCCAGGGTATGGAGTCTATGTTTGGGGGTCGCTACGACACCCCTGTGGTATGGCACGGAGGGTGCTGTGTACCACTCATGTTAAAAAGATGATTCCTATGAGGGTGAGAAAAACCCCATAGACCATAAGCACACAAGATAGCTTTAAACACACACTAGCAAACTGTCTAAGAGTGGGGAAAAAGCGTCTCACTCTTAGCAGGAGAAAAAAATAAACCCTTCAAATCCAGCAAAGCTGCTGGGGGACTCTATAGGTAAGGGAATTTAGCCTTAGAAGAGAATTCTCCATAACACTTGCTAAGCTTTTGGCCTCATCCCTGGGCAGTGCATGAACCTCCCGACATCCTCCTTCTTGTCCCTACGACTGAAGCTCAGGAACAGCGAGATCTGCTCGAACTGCCAGGAACAACTGCCTCAGCCACAGCTCTTCTTCAATTTAAAGGTACTGTGCAAACACGGTCCGAAAATCTTTTCAGCCATTGCGAAATTTCGTGGAACTTTCCCAACTTCGAAGGCTTGTCCTTCACTAAACATACGTCAAACAATTCGCCAAATTCTTCTATAAACCGTGGCAAAGACTTAACTGTTTTCTACCAGAACTGTCCTATCCAATACAAAGAATCTGAACCATTGACTTTGGCCCAGGCCTATGAACTGAATTGCCGGTTGTAGTTTACCCAGCGCTCTATAGGAATATAGTGTGTGCTGGGTCAGTAAATTTAAAAAGACTACTAAAGCCAATTTAACTTTACATGCTCTGAGAGAAAGTAGTCAGTCCCAGAGAAGGTATTTAAACCTTGGGGAGTCTGAAAGACACCACTGGGTCACTGCACTGAAGGTGCTGTGTGACACACAGAAAAAGATGATGGCTATAGAGTGGTTAAAACAGCGATTCATCCCATACCCCCGTGAGTTGGTGGCCTCCAAAGGTCTAATTGGATGTAAACCTGTGATTGAAAGACTGTGCTCCCAAGATTTCAATTTGATACAAAAGTCTGAACCTGTACCTTGCTGAACTTGAGCATGAGTCCCAATATATCCAGAAGAATCCACACCAAGATGAATCATGCAGACATGCAAACCTACCAGCAGAGCAAAGGTTTGCCATTATATGCACATGCTAGCCTTTTCCAGCATCCAAAAGAGACCAGTTAGGAATGTTTCCCTTGTCCTACACAGACCAAGTGGCAAGTACAAAGCCCTTAAGGTTCAATACCCTGTCATACATGCCTGGGAGCACTAAGTATTTCCTGACCTGAGAAGGCAAGGAGAATGGGTAGTTGAGAGCAAGACAGCCAGCAGCATTTGCAACCTGTGGCTGTGCCAAGAATCTTCCAAGGCGCTGACCGTGTCAGCCACACCACAGATGGATCATCTTCCAGCATAATAATAGCCACTGGGATTGAAAAGGAAATTCAAAGATCTTGCTGATAACCTTTTGTTCTCACTGTGATAAAAACTATTTGAGCACCTGAATCTGGCTGAAAGATATGAAGTGAAATGCGTAATTTGAAAGTATGGCCTTGTGTTGTGTGCCGAATCCAAGAAGTTTGTCATCTCTCCCTAAGGAGGAGACACACCCTTTGGGTCTAGGGAGGAAGCCCCCTATACTTAACAATCCCTAGGGGACAGGGTCAGGGCCGTCACGAGGGGGGTTCAGGGGGGACAAACTGCCCCGGGCCTCGCGCTTGCTGGGGGCCTCGCGGCCCCCTCCTAAGTGGAAGGCAGCACAGTTTCCCGTGTCCTTTATTCACACGGGGGACTGTGCTGCCCCTGCAATGATTTTGCTGTTTCTTGTGAAGCCGTTTGGCAGAAGTGAGCTCTGCTGCCTCCCGTCATTCAGCTGAAAACGTGGACATGCTGAATGACAAGAGAGGACTCCTCTCCTGTCAGTCAGTGTGTTCACGTTGCTCAGCGTGACCACACTGACTGACAGGAGAGGAGTTCTCTCTTGTCAGTCAGTGTGTTCAGGTTGTCAGTGTGACCACGCTGACTGATGAGAGAGGAGTTCTCTCTTGTCAGTCAGTGTGTTCATGTTGTCAGTGTGACCACACTGACTGATGGGAGAGGACTCCTCTCCTGTCAGTCAGTGTGGTCATGTCAGCGTGATCATGCTGACTGATGGGAGAGGAGTTCTCTCTTGTCAGTCAGTGTGTTCATGTTGTCAGTGTGACCACACTGACTGATGGGAGAGGACTCCTCTCCTGTCAGTCAGTGTGGTCATGTCAGCGTGATCATGCTGACTGACAGGAGAGGAGTTCTCTCTTGTCAGTCAGTGTGTTCATGTTGTCAGTGTGACCACACTGACTGATGAGTTAGGAGTTCTCTATCGTCAGTCAGTGTGTTCATGTTATCAGTGTGACCATGCTGACTGACAGGAGAGGAGTTCTCTCTTGTCAGTCAGTGTGTTCATGTTATCAGTGTGACCACTCTGACTGATGGGAGAGGAGTTCTCTCTTGTCAGTCAGTCTGTTCACGTTGCTCAGCATAACCACGCTGACTGACAGGAGAGGAAACCTCTCCTGTCAGTCAGTGTGTTCATGTTGTCAGTGTGACCACGCTGATTGATGGGAGAGGAGTTCTCTCTTGTCAGTCAGTGTGTTCACGTTGCTCAGCATGACCACGCTGACGGATTGGAGAGGAGTTCTCTCTTGTCAGTCAGTGTGTTCACGTTGCTCAACATGACCACGCTGACTGACAGGAGAGGAGTTCTCTCTTGTCAGTCAGTGTGTTCATGTTGTCAGTGTGACCACGCGGACTGATGGGAGAGGAGTTCTCTCTTGTAGGTCAGTGTGTTCATGTTGTCAGTGTGACCACACTGACTGATGGGAGAGGACTCCTCTCCTGTCAGTCAGTGTGTTCATGTTAGCATGATCATGCTGACTGATTGGAGAGGAGTTCTCTCTTGTCAGTCAGTATGTTCACGTTGATCAGCATGGCCACGCTGACTGACAGGAGAGGAGTTCTCCTGTCACTCAGTGTGTTCATGTTGATTAGAGAGGACTCCTCGCTTGTCAATCAGTGTGTTCACGTTGCTCAGCGAGACCACGCTGACTGATGGGAGAGGAGTTCTCTCTTGTCAGGCAGCATGTCTACGTGTCGGCTGCATGGATGCTTTTTAAGGGTGCATGGAGGTAAGGTAAGTGTTTTCTATTTTAAATTAAAAGTGTATATGTGTACTTAAATTAAATTAGTATGTATATGTGTATGTATGAATGCATGCGTGCATGTTGAGGTGTGTGTCAATGCTGTGTTTGGTTTTATGTATACATGCATGTATGGAGTTGTGTAACTGGTGGTTGAATGCATGGGTGAAAATGTTTTTTGTGAGTGTGTGTTCAGCACCACCCCTAAATGTAGCCGCCCTGGGGGCCACTTCATTAAGGGGTGGGTTCATGGCATCAGAGGTGCACCTAGGCTAAAATGTCAGGGGGCAAAGGGGACTAATACTTCAAATGTTGGGAGATGTGCTAAAGTCAGTAGCTGTGAGGAAGGGGCAAACTTCCTTGTGTGGGGGCACCTAAAATCTTTCCACTTTTCAAATGAGACTATTCTGGTGAAGCTTCAATGTTACAAGCAGCTACCTCTTGCCTTCATTTCTGAAACATCACACTTAAGGACTGCTGTGAGAATGAGATGTCTCATGTCACCACTTCCCTTCTAATCACTCCCCTAGCATGCAAGTGCTAACCCCACATCACGATTTCAATTACCTAAAAATGTATGGATAGGAATGCAGGTGCTAACAGTGAAGTGACTTCTCATGGCCATGCTAATGCCTATGGCAATTCTCACCCAGTTCCTGCCCTCCCCACCCAAAACACCTCCTCACTGGAACACTGAGCTAGTTTTAAACATGCCTTGCCATCAAACCTAGCCCTCAATGTGCCTGCAAGTGTTCCTCAAAGGAGTCATCTGAGAGTTCCTGACTTCATTGGAGTTGTAAACACGTAACTGGTGTAATAAAAATGTCTTAATCAGGTCTGCCTTTAGCCACTCAATTTAAAAACACCCTGCATGTCTTTCGCTGAAATTCTTTTAAAAATAAGCATTGGCAATGCCAACAGTTTTGGCTTGTGTATAAGTATTAGGCATTTACGAGGCACTGCTATTAGCTGCTCAGGTACTCAAACCATTTTGCACTTGCACTATCAATGGCCAGCTAATACCAATACAGAAGTGCCTTTCCCATGCCTACACGAATGCCCAAACTGTTACCATTGCCAGTGCTCTTTTTGCTTTACCCTTGATGCACAGGACTATGCATCAAGGTTAAAGCAAACATACTACCTGGCTAAATTGGCCCACTTTGAATGTAGGCCAATCTAGCCAGTAATAACACTTATGGTACACAGTCAGCCTGGATATACTTTCTGTGGCATGGCATTTTTACTGGTTGGGAATCCGTATATGGTAATAATGGCAAATATTGATGCAGCCTGCATCAACATAATTAGAACAGCCAGCATGAATATATGTTTATACTAGCATATCTCGCGTGGAAAGGCGGCATGAAATGTATTGGAAAATGTTCCTATGCACAATTTGTGATTTGCAACTATTGGGAATTTCCATGTGCTTCCATACAAAACCAATTGCAAACTGCGTGGATTTCTACCCAATTTTGCAAAGAAAGTGCTGTAAAATGCATACTTTTAACCCAATGTTTCAAACATTTTCTTGGGAGTGAGAACCCCCCCCCCCAAGCCACCCTTGTTTGGTTTGGGCTCCCTCACTGTGCTCTGTTGATCTTGACTAATTGGAACAAACATTTAAGCCTCTTAAGTTCAGAAATGTACCGGCCTCCACTGTACATCATTTGTCACTGTGTATGATGTGCTCCTTAATGATATGATATGGCATTTATAACGTGCCTGTACGCAAGTGTTTCTAGGCGCGACAAGGCAAGGAGGGAGAAACAAAAGAGTAGGACAAAACACAGATCTTACTAGGCCTTGTGTCTTTCAGATCGTGCAAGAGCATGGAATGGGGGAGGGAAGAAGTGCCGAGGGTGGGGTAGGATGCAGAAGTGCAGGAACAAAGGAGAAACAAGAGTGCAGCCAACTGGTGGCAAGTGTGAGTACTCATAACTGCAGCCAACGGATGGAGAATAAGAGCAATAGCAGGGACTGTAGGGGTTACAGATACAGACCACAAGTGCAGGGGAGCCAAGAGGCAGTGCGGGATTGCAACAGGACAGGCAGGGACCTGGGCCCGAATTCAGAGCTTGACCAGGTGACCAGTGCATGGATCAGGCAGGTGATCAGCAACGGAGAGGAAGAGGGAAGGCAGAAGCAAAGAGACAAGTCTTGAGATGGTTCTCCTCAAGTTTCAGCGAGGCAGGGAGCTGTTTCCAGAGGGAGGCCCCAGCCGAAGAAAGAGATCTGCCCTCAACTCTTTGCTTGGAAAAGTGATTGACCCTCAGAGAATTGGAGGTGGCGCAGTGGAGAGCTCAAGCCATCTTATATATATTTATTCATATAATAAAAAAGTTAGTCTGGCATGAACCTTTCTTCAGTAGAGAAAGTAGTAATAAACCATATTTGGGATCCTGCACACAAACTCAAGGGTAGATTTCTCAAGTCTCCTGTGTGCGGATATGCCGCCGCTGGCCGAGTGCAAAAAATTGTAAGGGGGCCTCACCAAATGTTTTGCCCCGGGCCTCACCACATCTTCTGACAGCCCTGGACAGGGTAAGTGGGGTCCTCCCTGAGGTGACTTCCCCCTAGGGGACAGGAAACCCCCAGAGAGAGGTGTTCCTTTGCAGATGGGGAACAGGTACAAGTGGATCTTGGTCACCTGGCCTAAGCCCCGTCCACCTGGTGCCTTACTGGTTGCCACTCTTTTCCCCACTTAGCAAGCCCCGCTCAGCTGGTGCCATCCTGGTTGTCGCTCTTTTCCTTACTTAAGGAGCCCTCCAGCCTTGTTTCCTTTGCTGATGGGAGCAGGTGCAATTGTATCTTGGTCACCTGGCCTAAGCCCTGCCCACCTGGTGCCTTCCTGGTTGCCGCTCTTTTTCCCTACTCAAGGAGCCTTCCAGCCTCTTTTCCTTTGCAGATGGGGAGCATGTGCAAGTGAATCTTGGTCACCTGGCCTAAGCACCGCCCACCTTTTTACTCCTGCCTCTACCTTCCTGCTCTTAACTCTTAGATCAAGGGTGTCTCTCACCTGGGCGTCCAAAGCTTTCATAGGGCGAGTTTGGGCGGTGGGCTTCTACTTAATGTAAATCTTCTTGGCAGGTTCCTTCAGCCCGTAGAAAGAAAAAAAAATCCCAAAAAATTGAATTATACCAAAAACAACAACTAAAACATCTTCCAGAAAGTAAGTAGGTAGCGTAAATTGTGACCCTCCCATTTCAGCAGTGCATTAAACTCTTTGACCTCTTAAAACTTTATTAACTATTTGAATATTCGGTTATTCGCTGCTTGTTTTAAAACTATGCGTGTGTGCAAATTCTACAACATGCTATTTTCAATCATAACAGTAGAGGGCAGGCTAGCACCATAAATGTTGTTTTCCACCTAGGTTAGTTCATTTTCGAGCTTCGATAACAGGAGTTCCCTACGAGCTGGGGATTCATGATATTTCTTTGGACGTCGTTGCCCAATAATATACTTCGTGATTGGTTTAATAATAAAGAAGGAATCGCATATCATCATCACACTGCAGAGATCTCCCTTCTCGACCTCTTACTTGGGGATTTAAAAGGAAAAGAGGGGCCAGGTCGATTCTCGACATATGTTTTTAAGTTTGTGTGCATGTAGAAACATTAAATAACGCGCTCAAACCTAATAGTAAATAAGAAAATATTGTTGAAAAGTGGATTTTGGTGATAGTAGGTGGGATGATGACATGAGAAAACATTGAATCAAGCACCAAAGAGTAGTTGATACTAGCATCACGGTGCAATGCTCTACTCCTCTAGGGTGACCAGATTTCCAAAACGAAAAACCGGGACGACCAACAACATAAAAGAGGGACTACCCCATCGCAGCCCACCAATTACCACCCCTCCCCCAACAAGCCCCCACAACCACCACCCAACCATATTTTCAGCACTTCTCCTTTCTATAAACTGTATATGATCTCATGTGTGCAGTTTTGTCTGTGAATCTTGGCATGTTAATTCAAACCAAGCGTTTGCTCTGATTGATATTACATGGCTTGCTGTACAGTCCAAGCGTTTGCTCTGATTGATATTACATGGCTTGCTGTACAGTCACTTCCAAGCCAGTCTCAGTGGTACACTCAGTAAGTGTTGCGATTTATACCTGAAAGGTTGGGGGTTCGAGCTTTCCAAATTCTCTAAGCGTTGTGATTACCGTAGCCACCCAACCATGCAAACCCCGGACGGGGTTTCTAAAATGAAAAAAACGCCCAGGACCCTGGGACGGAAGGCGATTTCCCCAGACTGTCCCGGGAAAACCAGAACGTCTGGTCACCCTATAGTCCTCCCACTTGCGAGCCTGGTAATGACAGAGGTCGGTTTTTATCCACTTTCATGTCACTTCATTTCCTTCCCTCACAACCAAACGTAGAGGGCGATCCAGTTCTGCCAGTGTCTGAACCTGTATCAACGAGATACTTCCCAAAGGGAAAAGGCAAATTATAAACACCTGTTCACATGCATTTGCTCGTGGATCAACGCCTTACTCAAAAAGCGGCAAATACCAACCGATGCATGTAGAAAAAAAGAGCGTTTGATAAACAATATGATTACATATACATTCCAACACATAGACATAACAAAACATATTTTTCCTCTCTTCCTTTATATCACAAATGGTTTTTAGTCTAAAAATTAGATAAACAGACATTCAGGAAAATATACCCACATTACAACATAATCACCGAAAATTAATATTTAAAAAAAGTGCCAAACGAAGAACTCATCAGACATCATAGAAAAGCATTGCTTCACATATGTTAATTCAACGAAAAGCATTATATTCCAGACATGCCTTCTTTTAAAAAGATAATTTCATGTTGCTCCCATTTAGTGCAGTAAAAAAAACAGACAAAATGCCAACTAGTGTCCCGTTTTAGAAACAGGGACCACATTGCTCAACCTTCCTCAAGGCGAAAACAATGATTCTAGTGTCTCTGTTACAGATCTGAGAACCGAGTAAGCTACAAAGATACACAGGGTCCGATTTAAACAAAAAGCGCAAAGACCCCGCAAAGTACGCTGCACATAAAACAACTCTGCACCCATTTGCGTGCAAAAGTCTCTGCGTGCATTCCGTGTAGTCATGGATTTCAAAGCACAAAGTAATCCGATGTGCAAATAAAACCGAGTTGCACCTGCAATGCCCACAACACGCCCCCATGCAAATAAAAACCATTGCCAAAGAACAACCTTTGTGCCTACCTTCGCATCCGCCTTTGTCCCACTATCCACTAGCCCGGCAAAAACCCTCATAAGTCAAGGCTGCACTGCAGAAAAACTAAATGCGGTCCCTGTAAGGGAAGGCTGCACCCCAATGAAATTGCATGCGGCCCCCCCGTAAATCAAGGCACCACCCCAGCGAAACTGCGTGCGCTGTCCCCCGTAAGTCAAAACTGCACCCCGGGGAAACTGCTTGCACGGTACCCAGCAAAGTCATAGCTGCACCCTGGCAAAACTGCACATGGTCGTGCATAAATCACCACTGCACCCAGAGGTCGAAGTGGGCGGGTGCGGTCGGGAGCGGTGCTCCAATGCTTTTTATTTTTAAGTTTCACTGTTCCTATATTTTTATTTAAAAAAGAAGCCGTTCTGGAATGGTTTGGTTTTAAAATAAAAGTGTAGGAAGAAGTTGAGGCTTGCACTTAAGTGCACTCCACTGCACATTCTCATAAATAGCAGGTGTGTTTGTTTGGGGGGGTTGGATTGTGTGTGGGAGGGGGTGCAGGGATGGGGTTTGTGGGGAGTGGGGCAGTCCAGCAGAGAACATAGCTCCACTACTTCTTTTTGTACACTTCGACCACTGACTGCACCCTGTCGTCACTGAGCGCGATAACCTGTAAATCACGGCTGCACCCCTGGAAAACTGCATGCATGGTCCCCCCCAAAGTTAAGACTGCACCTCGGTGACACTGTGGACCATCCCCCACTCTCAAGCTGAGGCGTAGACAAACTAGGGCCTGAGCATGCAAGGCCCACCCAACATCTGCGCTGTGTGAGCATTTACAGATGTTAAAGTCACTAGCATCAGGCACCACTAGTTAGATGATACTGGCTACGCCTCTGCTCTCAAGGCACCCAAACTGCTGGCCTATAGGCCTATAGTGGTATACCACTAAGTCATAGCACCATACTCAAGTCCTGACTCCACCCATCAGCCCCCCTCACCTCTGCCACTACCCCAGTCAGCCCCCTCAAGTCCTGACACCAGTCCCCTCCTCACCTCCACCACTAACCCAGTCAGCCCCCTCAAGTCCTGACCACCCACCAGTGCCCCTCACCTCTGCCACAACCCCTAGTCAGCCACCTGATAGCAACCCCACACCCATCGGACTTCTGCCACTAAACCCAGGAAGCCCCCTGACAACACAACCCCGTCACCACACACCCCTGACCTCTGCCACCATCCCAGGCAGCCTCCTGACAGTCTGCCACCCTACCTGTCTATTGTGGAGCTGCAACCTACTTCAGCCTCTCCGGTCTGCCGCCACCATGAAGTATACCTGCCACCTGTCCTCCACCAACACGATCAACTGGTAGCACTGTTGTTCAGTCCAGGACTGGAGCATCTCCTGTCACTTCCTGGTAGACACACATCTGCATCACCCCAACTGGACAGCACACTGTTGCACCACCTACACTGTGGTCACCCCATGGCCATTGAAATGGCCTCAAAGCACTGCAAGTGACTGCCTGTGGAGGACAGAAGTACTCAGAATCATAGATTGTGCATATCCACAAAGAATGACTGGATGTATTTCAGCCCGTGCAGAAGTAGCCAGGGTTGTAGGGGTGGCAAAGTCCCTGTCAGGGACAAAATCATGACAGGCCTGTATATGGGTGGTGGGAAGCCAGTCAGAGAGTATGTGACTCAGTGAGACAGGAAACATGTGCCTCCACACTGAAACAGCAATCATGGAACTCAGATGCACCCTAGTGGCAGAGGTGGTACATGGCATGAAAGCAGGCAGTGTGTGACTGCAGATGTGTGTGGTTGGGTGACCATGACATGTGACACAGCAATCAAACATCAAATGCACAAGTGATGTGTCGAGGCCATCCATCCACAGTGAGCCCACTTCCGACTGCAGCACCGACGGTGCCAAATACACACAACAGTAAATGGAGTAAATGGAGTATGGGCACATACACAATCCGATTCATGTGCCAAGGGAACACCTGAACAACAGTGGACCCAAAATTAAAACAATACAAAATAAACTCCAGGTCCAGTAGCAAATGTACAGAGGCAATACAGATGACAACAGATACAACACACTATGAAAACATGGATCATGTGGCAATACACATGAACAGGTGACAATCCATTCCCAATGAGAGACTACAAAAACCATCATAAGACACCTACACATCACCACAACCATCCCCATTTGTACACCATCACACACACAACTGAAGCCTTCACACCAACACACTGACGCCAAACACACAGTTCCCCTGCACACGGAATGGAAACTGAAAATCATTCAGTGCACCCTAAAGCTGTCTGATGGCCACACTCCCAAATGTCAGGCACATGTGATATGATATGATATGATATGATATGGCATCTGTAACGCGCCTATACACAGGTGTTTCAAGGCGCGACGAGGCAGGGAGGGGAGGAACAAGGGGAGACAGACAACGATCCTACTAGGCCAGGTGTCATTCAGATCGCGCAAGTGCAGGGGTGGGAGAGGGGGAAAAGTGCAAGGGGAAGGGGAGGGGGGAAGTGCAGTACAAGGTAAGTGGCGTAAAGTAATAAATAAATAGGGCCAGCTGGTGGCAAGTGCAAGGTAAGTGCAGAACAAGTGCTGGGAAAGGGGGGGGGGCTGTAGGGATACAGAGACAGTCCCGCAGTGCAGGGGGGTTCCAGTGCATCAGTGCAAGTGGAGAGTGGCTGGGCCCAGGACCGAGGCCGTTAAGAGTGGTCCAGTTGCAGAATCAGTGCAGTTTCAGTGAAGGATATTAGCTGTTCAGCAGGGGAGAGGGAGAGAGAAAGCAGAAGCAAAGAGGAAGGTTTTGAGGTGCTTCCGGAACCGGAGATGGTTCTCCTCAAGTTTCAGGGAGGCAGGAAGGCTGTTCCAGAGGGAGGCCCCTGCCGCGGAGAGAGATCTACCCCCAGCTCGTTGCTTCGAGAAGCGGCTGACCCTGAGGGAGTTGGAGGCGGATGAGCGAAGGGCTCGGGAAGGAAGATATTTGGGAAGAGAGAGTTGAAGGTATTTAGGACCCAGGCCCCAGAAGGCCTTGTGGACAATGCAGAGGGTTTTGAACTTTATCCTCGCAGCCACTGGGAGCCAGTGTAGAGATTTCAGTCCTGGAGAGATACGGTCCCTGGGCTTGAGGCCAAGGACAAGTCTCGCAGTTCTGTTCTGGATGAGTTGCAGAGGGCGGAGAGTGGAGGCAGGCAGATTAAGATAGAGGCTGTTACAGTAATCCAGCTTCGAGAGAACCAGGGCTCGGGAGACAGTGAGCTTCTGGGGGAAGGAGAGGAAGGGAAGAATACCTCTGAGGAGGTGCAGCTGGTAGTGTGACTTCTTAGCGACGTCAGAAATATGAGGAGAGAAGGAGAGTGTGGAGTCGAAGATGACCCCAAGGTTTTTTGCCTTGCAGGTAGTAACAGGGAGGGGGCCAAGGGAGGCAGGCCAGAGAGCTGCAGGGAAGGAGGGAGTGGGTGTACCGATGAGTAGAATCTCAGTCTTACTGGCATTAAGGCAGAGGTCATTGGCGGCACACCATTCCTGGATAGCAGACAGACAGTCAGAGATGAGGGAAGGAGAGGGGGAGGCTGAGGGTAGCCTGAAAATGAGCTGGGTATCGTCCGCATAGCACTGGAAATTAGGGCAGAGAGCGGCGATGCGGTGGGCAAGGAGTGCCAGATACTGGTTGAACAGCCAGGGAGAGAGATTAGATCCCTGGGGGACACCACAGGTGGAGAAAAAGATGTCGGAGAGGAAGGACCCCAGTTGGACCTGGGAGGGTCGATTTGAAAGGAAAGAGGTCAGCCACGCCAGAGCCTGACCAGTGATACCCAGGTTTTCACGGAGACGGTTGAGCAGGATGGCATGGTTGACAGTGTCAAAGGCAGAGGAGAGATCGAGCAGAATGAGAACACACGGAGTGTTGGAATCGAGGTTCAAGAGCAGGTCTTCACGGATGTGCACCCCTTCCCCAGCAAATATCGCTGCATCAACATGACACGCACAGTGAGGTCACAATACACATGACTGATAATGAACAGATGCAATGGGAGAACATTAAACAAATCAAATGTTTACTGAGACAAATAGACTGCACGATGCGTGGAATGAACTGATGCAAAACCTGTATTTAAATTGATCTACATACACAATAAAATGGAAGGAATGTCAAAATAGTCTGAGGAAATAAAATAAATAAAAGTAAAAAATGAAACCTAATCCTAAGTAATTATTTACAAAGACAGTGGGCGAGTCCTCTCCATTCTCAGACAAAGCTTTGACCAGGGCTGAGTCGCAAGCAATATCGTCCTCCGTGAGGTCGGCCTCTGTTATTGCCTAGAGGGTTTCGGGGGGGGCAACCATCTGCTACTCTGCCTCCTCTGCCAAACTGCAAGTAGCCTCCAGGATGGCAGCCGCCGTCTTGCTTGCCACAATGCCACCTCAGCCCTGGCCACAATCACTGCAGCCTCCTTTGTCCACTGCCTCTGGTACCTCTGAAACATGGACGACAAAGCCTGCATGGCCTTGCTTTGGTTGTCTTGCCTCAATGGTACCACATGCCTCATCAAGTTGGATTGGATACTCCTGTGACATGCTTCCTCCTCATTGATGCCACCTGCTGCCACCATGCAGAGTGCAAGCTATGGAGGTAAGTCCTCTGACCTGATGACTGTCGTCGGGGGCGTACAGCACCTGAACTGTCCTGAGGTGCCTGCTGTCCATCCATTGCCTGTGTCTCTGACGATGCCTCGGTACGCACAGTGATCACCTCATCTGATGTAATAGGTACTCCCACCTTGGGCAGGGATGTAAGCTCAACCGAACAGGGAGTGTCAGTGGTGGGACTGGTGCACAGGGGTCCCAGTTGGAATGTGGCCCGGAAGGCAAGCTGGAGAATGACTGGTGCACAGAGGAGGAAGTTGAGGAGGTGGTCACTACAGGGAATACCCCACAGAGCCCATCTGAGAGCAGTGCTGTTGACAGCATGGCCATGAGGTGGCACAGCTCATTGTGATGAAAAACAAGCTGACTACGAGTAGCCTGTACTTCAACACATATGTCTGTGGTCCAACTCGTGAGGCCAGCTAGCAGGGGCAGCCCATGATCCCAGACAGACACATTGGCTGGCATGGGGATTCTGGTCTGGGTGAAGGCACCCCAGGAAGATGCGTGCTGCTGCAGCAGATGGCCCAGGGACAGGATTTTGTGCAGGTACCAGCACGGTGGCCTGCACAGGCGCATGCCCCTGAGACAGGGTTGCAGCATGTACACCCTCCTCAATGCCCCCACCTGACCCCATGGCTTGGCCTGCATTAGGCTCCTTGCGCTCCTCCACCTCCATAAACCTGGAAGATTCCAGAGTGTCTTCCATTGTGGATTGTCCTTGTGTGGCATCACCCTGTCCCACCGCTGATGAGGAGTTTTCTGGCTCTTTCACCTTCTGGTACTTACCCCTAGCAGCCACGCTAGATGGTCTAGGCGCTCCCTCAGCCACATCACTCCCCGAACAGGCGGTGTCACAGGGGAATGACTGGGGTCTGTGCCTTGGTCTAGAGGCCCGGTCCCTGTGTCCATGCTCCAGAGCACTGTTTCCGCCTTCTTCGCCAGCTGCAGCAACTGTGGGAAAGCGGACAAAGAACGTTGACATCAGTCAACAGTGTCAAAGCATGTGTGCCATACACAACACTTACAGTAACATAAAGTCACCATGGGTTAACTATCAATAGCCAAACACACACACATGCGCATGCAATGCCCATGAAAACTGACACACAAGTGTAGGGTCAATGATGACTCACATTCACAAAAGATGCACATGACAATACAGCACATAGATGGCTGTACGCAAACACATAGCTAGAAACATGACATGGCACAATGGCAATACCAAAGTAACCCAACTGCAACCTGCTGTGTTGCCACAGGAGTCATGGCACTGGGGCACACGGGTGGGCAGGGAGTCAGCTGGTAGGTTGGCCAACCATGGAATGCATTGAAGCACAGATGGACTGGGGCGCTGCTCGGAACACATTGGTGGCAAGACACCCAGATGAATGCTGGATCTCAGTAGACCCTCATGATTGTACTACGCACAGCATGGCCATGCAAACACCTGCTTGAGCATATGTCCAAACATTACATTAAGCAATATGCCTCCCTGACAGCCTGACCTGTAAGCATGCAACATATACATGCACAAATTGCAGAGGTACAAGCGAGTATGCTGTAGCCCCAAGCACATACACATGGCATGATCACATGTGAACTGAGACTTCACATGCAATGGGATGACAGATCACATCAATGTCTCTGAAATGTCAATGCACCAACATAACAATCAGCAACATCCATACACACGTGTCACCTCCAGATGTTGAGGGTGAATGAATACACTTTGAAATGAACTACACAATAATCAGTCCTACATGCATGCCTCTCACATGGGCACAGCAACATGATCTGGCATCCTTACTGTCCAAGCACATGTAAACATCAACTGAGATTTCAGGTGCACGAGAGACGCAAGTCAACAACTACGAACACTGCACATACCAGCGCATGTCGAATCAACAGATGTCTGACATCACGCATGGTGAGCATTATCTGGGCACTGCATGCCGCTGTGGATCACTGAAAGACACATGCTGCATACAGAAGGGAGCATCTGCAATCATACAGGCCCATGCACAACACACTTGCATTGTAGAGCAGTGCACCACATGGATACTCACCAGCAGCATCCAGACGCAGTTGCCACTGTAAGATCTTGGTATATAGCTTTTGGTAGAATCTCTCCAGGACCCATGCATTGGCCAATGATAACTTGAATCAGCCCGCACGATGCACCTTTACAGTGGCACCAGCCTCGAGGGCTGCTAGAGAACTTGGAGTGGGTCCGGGTCTTGATCACTTATGCATGGTCTTCGGGCAACAGTCTCCCACCTCCTACATGTTCATGGCTGCCGTGATGGTCACCCAGATCTGTTTGCATCCTTCCTTCCCCAGCTCTATTGTTCGATTGAAGCAGCCATCATAATTCTCCAGGAGCCGATCCACCAGGATGCCAAATTCATACGATGTGAAGTTGGCCACCCTCTGCCTTGCTGCCATGGGGGTGCTGCTTGGTGGTGAAGCGGGTGGACCAGACAAGACAACCCCCGAGGCAGGTGTGGGTGGGCAAACTGGGTCCAGGAAATGGGCTGTGGAGCAGTGGTAGTGTGTGTAATGGATGAGGTGGTCACAGGGCCAGACAGAGGAGCACAGACAATGGTGTGTCAAAGACAGTTTGAGTGACACTAGGCTTTGGTTATTGGTGTGCGCAGTCACTCATTTCAGAACCAGAGCCAATACGCCTTTGAGGGCATTTCACATCCCCTCCTCTATGCCTTATAGGTTCCATCTCGTTTCCCTCATGAGGGAGCGCACTCCTTCCATATCCAAACTGGATTAGCTAAGATCACAAGGCCCATTGTTTAAGATATTCAAACATTTTTACGTACTTTTTGCTTCTCTTCATGCAACCTCGACAGCAGAGCACTGGCGGGTTGGCCCCAACTGTGCCACTAATTTTAGCCACCGTAGCCATGATTCATACACAAAGAATGACGTGGACCGATGTTCGGTAATTAGAAAAGCACACGGAAGCTCACGTTGACTTTAATTGGAGCCTCCATGAACAACCTTATCGGTATAGGCTAGGAACATCAGCTGACTAATGTGTTTTTTACGGCCATCCACATGATCCCTGCAATCTTCTCCCTCTACGCCAGCTAGAGGCACGGCCATCACCGATCAGTTGACGGTTGCCGAATGCTGACAGGAGACGATAGAACTATATTCCAGTAAGTCATTGGAGAATGTTTTGGTCCAGGTTAACCTTGTCATGGGTAATCCATGACCCTATCCCACACGGGCCGAGCTGCTTGTTTTACACTCAGTGAGAGTCTCGCACTCAGATAGGGTCATTATTTGAAATACTCCCTTGTGTTTCCAGAGGTCGTGTGAGCCCAACATTGGACTTAGCTGCGCGACTGGACTAGGGTGGACGAGACGCAAATCTGCTCGTCCCATCTGATGATCTCCAAACAGGGGATTTTTCACTTTATCCATGTTCGATATTGGTGCAGTCTATGAAAGCACAGCATGAGGTACATTATAGCAACGGCACAGAATTGTATCTATTACCCAGTGACTAGCGTATTCTATCGGATAGAAATGCCATTCAATGCCTATTTCTACTGTATTCAGCCCTCCACATGCTGCCAGAATAATACAGCTTATTCAGACCTCGGTTTGCCAGGCTGGAAGTATTAGCTGACTCCCACATAGGATTTATGCATTGGTATCCGCCCTAGACGAGTTTCTCAACGGGTGGCACACCATAGGTCCTCCACCTACAATGGTAACACCGTTACCGGCGCCTGGCCTATTATAAACAATGGGTGTGTACACTTTAGGATTCTGTGCCAGTCGAATATGTCCATCTTTTTGTTCATAATAACATCAGATTGCGAGACCTCCACATTAGCATGTTCTTCTAGATGACATACTTACCTTCTCAAATATATCCATGGTATCTCTGACTGTCGTGTTCATTTCCTTTTCCCCAGATGTTCTGTCTTGATTGAAGACTCCTGAGCAGTTACATGCAAAAGGATACGGAGCATACCTTTTGACACGGTAAGCCCTATCCGGTATAATTATAATGCCCGATAGGTAAAGTAGCAGTAATTACAGATGAGGTGCTGGCCGCTACTCTCTTTCTTCTCCTCCCTCTCCTTTTTAGGTTTGGACAACTATCTTTCCACGCTATTTGTTGTGTACACTTAAGGTTTTTTTTGCCCACTGGCATAGTGGACAACGTTGTTAGGCTATTAATAAGCATCGCAGAAGGTTTCCCCTGAAGAAGTCCTTGGTTACAATCGCCCTCATAGTCTCTTTTTATGGATGAAACATGTTGGGTCAAAAACACACTGTAATGGAAACAGTGGATAGCATAAACATATTAAGTTGTTTCTTAAACCCTTCTAGCAGACAAGGTATAACCCTTCAACTGTGATTGTTACAGTGGCTCCCCTATTTATCGAGGATCGACAGTGTTCCGCTAACCTTCGCTCCATTTTGCACATTGCGTTGTTTTGCACATTTGTTTGTTTTCACTGTATTATTGTACTGTATATTTGCCTTGTTACACCACTGGTGCTGTATAGTTCTGTATAGGCAGGGGGTGCTTTTTCAAAATTGGTGGTACATGAAAATATATATATTTTTTAAAACAGATATATTACATTTTTAGGTGTTGTTTTATGTCAGTTTGTGTAATTTGTCATTTTAACTGTATTTTTACGATGATTTTTGAAACATAATGAATAAAATTGCATTTGTACTATCTACATGTGACTCAGTACCTATTTGGTGCGTGGGCTGAATCATCCAGGCCGAAAAGAACAGGGTGTCGAGAGGCACTAGGGTTCTTGAGTTTTAGATTGTCCCTTGACCTTGGTAGGGGCGGATCTTAGTCTTCTTAAATTGGCCCACATGGTGTGTGTTGGTTTGTTTCTGTCAACAGGCACACCAACACAGTGCAGATGGGCAGCAGGCTCTCACTCTCGGCAAGCAGGAGCAGATGGCAAGGTGGGAGGAGGTACAAGGCCGGAGGAAGCAGTAGAAATGGCACTGGAGGCAGAAGAAGGGGTGTTGTTGTGTCTCGCAGCTGAATACAGACTAAAGGCCTTAGCGCATAAGTTACGTGCTACATGTTGCACAGACCATGCCTATACAGCTCAGGGCAATGATGGTGATATTTAAGAGGTGTGACGTGCATCATTGGTTGTGTGTGCAAAGGTATGAAGATGGATGAGTTTTGCAGACACGCATTTGGGAGTGCTATGCAAGCCATTTCCTTCAAGTAATGCGTAATGCATTTTTCTATTTGGGGGTTGCCTCTGAACATATGGACATGTATTATTGTCCCTTCCGGGTATTGCGCATGCAATTTCTGGCTGTTGGGGTTCCACTGCGTATTGCGTACCACTTTTTTTCATTTCTGAAAGTTTATCCGGGTATTGCCTATGCAAGATTTGTGATTGGGGTGCCTCTGCGTATTGCGTACAGCATATATTTGCTTTTGGGGTACATTGGAGCCTTGCTGGACCATGCATCGATGCGGTGCACTGTTCCCTTCCTCATATTACACAGAACAATATATTTGTGTGCATTCCATTCATCCCTTTTTTCTGCACCATGAGTGGTAAGGTCCCAAAAGGGAAAGGGAGACGCGGGGGCGTGGTGAGAACACATGTGTCCCAGCCCCAGGAGGACATGGTGTACCTCAGCCCACAGATGACCCGGCACCTGTACATAGACATGGTCGGAGGTAGACAAGTGAACCAGCACCACCTAGGGCCACTAGGTCCAAGAGGGGATGCCCTGCAGAGCAGGAAATGGCTCCACCCCAAGACACGGCACAGGAGAAGGGTCCACAGAGGAAGCAGCGATTCAATGATGTGGAGCATCAGATCCTCATAGACTATGTCACAGAACACCATCATGAGATGTACCCGTTTGCGGGCAGCACCCATACTCTTGCATAATGATGGCACATTGGCAGCATGTGACAGGACTCATCAATGCATGTGGTGTGGAGAGGCCCATGAGTGGATCAAGGACCTCCCATGATGGACCAAGCAAAATTTCAGTGACAACCTGGCCTCTACACTGGCCATTGGGGGGCCAGCAGAGGAGGAGCAGTGGACTCCAATTGAAGAGGCTGCAAGTACACTCATCAGCAATGAGCAGGTGCAAAGCGTGGGAGGCATGGAGACCTATAAGGACACTTCTGATGAGTGGCCTTTGTGTGCATCGTATGTGTGGAAACTTATCTTTGTCCAATCAAGTTAGGGAGAATCCTCACCCAGGTGCCTCCAGCTCTTTTGCTATATTTTGGTACTTTGAACTTTTCATTTTCAATGTGTTTTACTTTTGTGTTCTTTGGATATGGAGTTTTAAAACAACTCCATAGGCATCATCTTTGTCTTGTGTGTCACACAGCACCTTCAGTGCAGTGGCACAGGCATGTCTTTCAGACTTCCCAAGGTTTAAATACCTTTTCTGGGACTGACTACCATCTCCCAGAGCATGTAAAGTTAAATTGACTTTATTAGTCTTATTAAATGTACAAACCCAGCACACACTATCTTCCTATAGAGTGTTGGAGGAGTTGCCTAGAATCCCCTGAGTCTAAACACTCATGTAACAGTCAAATGTTACCTTTTCCCTCTTGAAATGGCAGATGGCAGTGGTTTAGAATAAACTACCATGATTTTTCCCGACCGCGAACACTGGTAGCTAAAAAACGGGGCAGCTGTGTTTTTTAATATGAAGCCCAAGACCTATCTGTAAAAACAGACTCTGGTCAACTTTTTTCGCTGTTTCTTTTATGAAAGGTCCTTCTAGTGTTTGTCTCTGCATGCTAAATCAGGTTTGTTCCCTTGGTTCGTTGGCCTTTGGCGGGCTATTGTGCTGAAGCCCTCCTCTGGCGCCTGAGTGTCTGGGGTGGACAGGATGTGAGTGAGGTGCCCGAAACTCCCTGTGCTTATTCTCCTAGGAGACCTGAATGCACTCTGGAGTGATTGGCCGGCTGGCTGTCCAGCAAGGATGGACACATTGCTGGGTGAGTGACAGCTAGGCTGGAATGAATGGGGGAAAACGGTTTAAAAGCAGGTCTCTGGGACTTGGAAAGCAGAGTCGACCACTGGAGCGAAAGAACCGAAGACGAGCTGAACGAAGATGACTGATGCAACTCCTGGTCCACTGGGGAAGCCCTGCTACAGGTCCAAATTACATGATACTCCATCGACAGAGAAGCCCCTCAAGGTTAACGTCTTCCCTTGAGTTTGATGGGAACAACCAACTCGCAAGTCACCTGGACACCGTCTCTATACTGGTCGAATTTTCTTCAGAGTGCTGTTGAAAACTGGATAGCCATTGAGAAGGATACCAGTTTGTGGTCTTTAAGGCACCCACACCATAAAGCTTGTGGCTTCTTCCCTGGGCAGTGCAGGAACCTCCCAACATCCTTCTTCTTGTCCCCATGACTGAAGCTCAGGAACAGCGAGATCTGCAGGAACTGCCAGGAACAACTGCCTCAGCTACAGCTCTTCTTCATTTAAAAGGTACGGTGCAAGTGCGGTTAAGAAATCCTTTCTGCCACAGTTGGGAAAGTTTGTGAAACTTTCCCAACGTTGAAGGCTTGTCCTTCCCTAAACCGACATATAACTTTTCGTCTGACCAACTACTTCTAAAAACTGTGGCAAATACTTAACCGTTTACTACCAGAACTGTGCTATCCTATCCAAGACTCTGATCCATTGACTTTGGCCCAGGCCTATTGAATTAAATTGCTGGTTCTAGTGAACTGAAACTATTTTCCCTACCTGTGAAAATATGTGTGCTTTAATTCTTTTAACCTTGTCTTTTTATCCCTTTTTAAAGTAACTGAAGTGCCATTTAGCTCCCACTTCAGGGGAGCTGAACGTGTTCAGAAACTGATTGATTATGTATTGTAGTATATTAGATTGTGATATGGAGCTGCTCTTACTAGCGGAATGTTTTCCAACTGACTGTGTAAATAAATGTATATTCTTTTACCAAGAAACCTTGAGTGAGTAAGTGTTTGTTTGAACCACTGTGATTGCTGCCTCTTTGTGTAACCTCTTGTACTGCTCACTTTACTCTTGAGATAAGTCTGGCTGCTCAGCCACTGCTACCACATTACTGTGTAGTACAGGCTTGTACCAAAGGTGAAATTGTACTTACACTTGTAGTCTTAATTGTGTGTAGTGTTCCCGAGGGTACTGCATGTGATTCTGCCTAACAAACCCATATATGTGTAGTAGTACAGCTGGATGCAGTTGTCAGCCATCCTCGGCCAATGCATGTTTGATAGCATGTACACTTCTGGCACATGGCTTACTTTCTGCGAGGTTGCTCTGTGGTTCCCATGTGTGGCACATGTTTGTGTGACAGTACACATCACTGTCTACTGGGCCTCCCAGCTGTGCCAGTACTTGTATGCAGGGTTGCAATGTCCAAAACACGTACTCAATGCAAGACGCCATAATGTGCCCCCTGACAGGCACACATCACTCACAAGGCACACCTCTATGTCACGCAAAACATGATTACCCATCCACATGAATCAGTCATTGCCACATTCATGGGACCTGTCTCTTTGCATTTTAGATCAAGTACATGCGACATATGTCATCCACGCACCTCAATTGCTGCTGAGGTGCATGTTAGTACTGTTTCCTGCACTTATGGAATGCCTTGTCAGGATGCATTTCCAAGCTACTTGTAATTACACACTGTGGTGTGACCAGCCTGCAAGGGCATGACTGTCCACAGATCACTGCCATGTGTAGTAGGCGTTATGTTCAAACAACTTAACTTGTATATTGCAACCGGCGACACTAAACAAAACATAGGTAAAATCAGCTGATGGTGGGTCATCATTCCAAGGTGGGCAATCTGGTACTCTACCATTGAAATGTTTGTAGGCAGCCCATGCAAAAGGTTACGGGGATGAATAGCACCAATGTGTGTGCCTGTATGCATTGCATGTCATGTATGTGCATGTTTAAATAGCAAATATGATCATACAGTTCAAATTTCAATCACCAGTTTGACATGAAAGGCCTGTATGTGGATATCAGTCGATACATGACAGACCATGCCGTGTTGCTCGCATCACTATTGACAACACTCACCCGAACATTGCCCTGTGTCCTTGAGACATATATACTTGCCCAGACACGTGGATTCTGTTTGATATGGAATGACATGACAGCAACATCGCCCACTCAGATGTAGCATGAGAGCTCTGTTGCTCCTCGTGCCATGAGATTTGAAGATGATGAGGTCCTGGTTCACAGACTGAGCATACCCAGCCAACAATACTGACACATCATTGTAGGATGATGCTCATAGACAAGGACTGATGCTCCAACACAATTACCCATATAGGAGGCATTTATGTAGGGAATGATTGCTGCACCTATGTACGATTCCCAGACCATGAATGACCTTTAGGAGTATGAATGACAAAAGCGGCTCGTGATATGTCATATGGGGGTCCCCTTTTACGCTCACACTGCCTCCTCACCATTATACATGCCTCATGGCTGAATGGTGCACAACAGAGTAGGACCATGCTTCGACTGACAGTAATGACATTAGTGTCTCTACTAAGTGTTGGACTGCAGCCAGTGAAAACTATGTTTTTTTTCCGGTGTGGTGTGGGGGTTTGGTACAGTGGGGTGTTGAATTTGAGGTGGATTCTGTGATTGATTCATGTGATTGAGTGTCGGTACAGTATGGCACACTCGTTGTAGATGCATATGTTCATATTTCCAGTGCACTATTCTATGTACAAGTGACACCGAGCTGGTTCAAGGGACTACCAAGTTGTGGGCTCACACAGGGACAGGGTACATATAGTGCACAGCCAAAACACATAATGTGAAGTGTCACTTCACATTGTATGAGATGACAGCGCCTGTTACATGACAGTGTCATTGAAAACGACAGTCAATGACTGACAGTCACTCACTCATGGACAGTCATTGCCTGACACTTCATATGACAATGTCATTTAAAAGGTGCTATCATCTCACACAATGTGACATGACGCTTCACATTATGTGTTTTGTGTGCAGCCTCTCCCTGTGCCCTTTGTCTGACCAAGGGATGGGTGGGGCCTGTGGCTGAGGACGAAGTCCCTCCTGCATGTCTACTGGTATGCCATGCCATTTGGTGACATTTTGCAGGACACAAGCTGCCAAGATGATTTTGCATACTACAGGTGGGGCATATAGCAATACCCCCACCAGAGTGGTCAACAGAGTGGAAACATGACTTGAGCACCCCAAATGTGCACTCCACTATCCCCCTAGTGGCTATATGAGCTGCTTTGTACCTTATCATGGCTGGTGTGGCAGGATTTCTGAATGGCATGGGAAGGAATGGTGAGAGCGGGTAGGCACTGTCCCCTGCAAATGTTTAGAGGGTTGTTATTGACATTGATTGTCATGGTCAGTTGTTCAGTGTGTCATGTGACTGCATGTATGTATATGACTGTTGACACTCACCAAGGAGCCAGGTGTTGCCGATTGTTCCCGATACCGGGGCCCGATACACTAGTGATAGGAAGTAGATGTAGCTGTCATGTGTGCTTCCAGGAAAACTGATGTTGACTTGCATGATGACAGTTTCCGGTGGTGGTAAATGTGCTCCATCAATCGGGGAGGGCCATACCGCTACATGCGTACAATCAATGACTCTGAGTACACATGGGAAGTGTGCTACAACAGAGAATTCCTGGCACACTCTCAGCCTTTCCTGCATTGTGCGTGGAATGTATATGTGCCTAGGCAGGCATGCATGTGATGAGATAAAGCCTAACGCCTGGTGTAGACACCGGGATTGCGTGGCCTGAGATATGGCCCCTACAATGGCCGTGGTGCACTGGAATAGATCCTGTGGCTATGAAATATAGGGCTCTGCATCTTCAAAAGGGGGATGAGTGCATGGGAGCAGATGGGGGGTGATGCAAGATCTTCCTCCCACTCCCTGACCAGGTCTAGGATGACATGGGGGGAACCTGTTCCTTGCACACAGCTAGTTGTCTGGCAATCCAAATAGCGTGGTGCGTGTTGTGAAAGTCCAGGGCCTCAGCACCCTCCTCCTCCTTCTCTGTCCATGTATGATAACTCCCAGTATACCTGCATTCATCCTGGCTGACCGACGTTGGAACCGTGTGCATTGTTATTTATGCTTGTTTGCTTTGCGCATTGTACTTTGCGTGTACTATCATGGGGCAGTGTGATCATGAGGTTTGAATGTGACTTTTCCCAACATGAAGTTGCACATTAAAATCGTTGAATTCGGTTATGTTTGCACGTGGACGGGCGTGTGGTTTCTTTGTGTGGCATGTCCCTCAAAAAGCCCATGTTATTCCTTGTTCTTCCTTATTTTGCAGGCGAATGGGGAATATCCATGTTTCGCCACCTATTTACTTAGGTCTTTTGCGTGGAGTGTCATGCACAGAGCTCGACTGCACGCAAGATGTTATGTACCTGCACAAAGCCACAGAAATGCACGCAAATGTCCGTACCATTAATCACTGAAAGGAGTTTTGCACACAGATCAGTGTGCAAAGTCACTTTTCAGCACGCATAAAAATTCTATAAATCAGAGTGACAGTGTCTACACAATAACAATCTCTTGGTCAGGCAAAATAACTGCTGAATTACGAGTGGCGGTACGGCAGTGTTAGTCCCCGTGCATGGAGTCCATACGATTCTGTGGGGGATATTTAAATTCATTACCACAGGTGCTAATTTCCCCCATGGTAATTCCTCCACTTTAACATCAAACTCATGGTTAGATGCTGTTGTAAAATTAGCAGTAATTCCATTCCCACCAGAAAAGTGAGGGTAACGGGATTGCTGCCAGATTTTTACTGTACTGCCAAACTCAGAATGAGGCCCGCTGTCTTTATTTAAACCACAGAGCTTTATTACTACCATCATAATCTAGACATGTAGTTAAAGAGCAGCAAAGTATATTCCTGCCTAGCATTTAAGTGAAAACTACGGTAATGACGTGCTGCCAAATAACCTGCAGCATGTGCATGGCAGTGGCACACTGTGAGCACACACTCTACAACATGTTTCGCAACTGAAGGCTACATGGTGAATCTGTTAGAAATGGTGTTTTAGTTTCTTTATGATAAAGGAGGGATGCTGTGATGGCAGTCACATTATGTGGGTTTGTGATCGTGGTGACGGTGCAAGTCTGGGTGTGCTAGGCAGTAGTGTAAGAAATCTAACTACATGATTGTGTGCAAGTTTGCTCCAGACCTTCATGTACAGCCTCTCAGTGCATATGCGGTCCGCATGCAAAGATAACGCATAGGCAGGGCTTTAAGTGGGCGGGGCTAGCCAGGGCCGAGCCCCGAGTCTCCAAAAAGTGGCAGTGAGCCGTGGGCCTGCCAGGGTTCCTATAAGCCCCTCACTAGCCCCTGGTAGCAATTGAGTGTAAATGCGCCAACGCATAATGTGGTCAACATGATGCATTACCTGTTTGGTGAGCAGGGGCATAAAGGGAGATTTTGAACTGCTGGACACATGTGGAGACGCAAACTCGGTGGTCTCAAAATGAGTGCTGGCTCTGCACAATAAAGTATTGCAGTGTTTAGCACTGAAATGTAAAATGCCAGTGCAAAGTACACCTCAGAGAAACATTGCATCTCTTATGAAACATGAAATCCACAATCCACGTAACAGTGGATGGGGAATTGTAGCAAGTGGGTTGGAGGAATATGCCGGTGCAGACCCTGTAGTGTTGGTGAATGCAAATGGAAGGTTCCGCAGTCTCAAGTGTGCATATGGTTCCTTGTGCCCATTGGCATTAACGGCTGGTGTAGACCGAGGCAGAGGAGCTATAATGCCACTAAAATATTGCACCAGCTGAAGGTCGAAAGTTCATTTGAAAAAAGCAAGTCAAAACGGAGAGAAAAAATCATTTTCTTTTATTGTTTTATTGGTTAATTATATTTCAACCTTTAACATAAGTCCAACAATCATCAACTCAACTCAGGGGGAGCAGGGCAATGAGGAGAGAGACAGACAAGAAAAGAAAAGAAACCAATCAAGTCTAACAACTCTCCAGTCCCCCAAGTAACAGTCTAATAATTTTTGAGAAAAATTATACAAGAAATGATCACCCTTGGAATTTGCAGGAGCAAATGAGGATGATTGGAAAGTGGACTGACACTGACAGTAAAAGACTGTGTCCCATCTCCTCTGGCTCCCGTGTACCGCACCGTCTTATCTGGCCACTTTTCCCTTCTCCAGCCAAGGCCTGTTTCTCCGTGTATGGCTTTTCACCATGCCCTGTAGGTGTTCCAAGTACCCATCATCCTCCCTAACTGAGACACAGCAACGGCCTTTTCTCACACCGCTCCATGTGTTTCCAACAGCGCATGACTCCTCTACCCCCCCCCGCTCCCCCCACAACATGAACAAGGCTTTTGTTTCCAACAGCGTGTGGCTGTACAGTACATTTCTGAACCAGTGAATAATTTTCTAAGGAAGTTTTGGAAAGGAAGCATTTCCTTTTGAGCTGCCTCCCAGATCTACATAGTTAAACTTGAAAGCAGCCAATAACTTAGGTGTGTACAGTTAAGCTTGGTTTTTGGTCCTTTGGTAGGAGTGTGTTGTGGACTTTGAACGCAAGGCATACTAAATGATTCAGTGCTGAGCCACTGGGACCATGCAATGCCAATTTATGTATTGTTTTGCGGCAGTCGCCATTGCACAAGAGCTGCCTGCCACCTCCCACTTAAGCCATGCCCTAAAATGCCCAGGCCGCGACCCTTCTCAGAGCCCCTCCCTCGATTTCTCACCCAACTTAAACCACTGCACATAGGTTTAAGGGGAAACACGAGAAAAACGTGGCTTTTTATTCTTTCAAGACATTTATACTTCCCAAACATCAACTTCCTTGAAGCTAATGTAATCTTTAATATACTCTTAGTAGATTTCATGTTCTTCGCTTTCTGAAGGGCCAGCCAATGTAAATTGTTGTACATCGTTTATGTTCCGATGACAATCTTGGTTCCTTTGGGTGCTCACTTACACAGGTGAAACTCTGGCATAACTTTGTTTGTTGAGGCAAAAGGAACTATTGTGTGATTCTGCTCTGGATTCCTCAATAACAGGAATCTACACTGTGCAGGTCCAGGGGTGCAATGAAACCTACGTTCGGGGGGAGGGGGGGTGCTAACTGGTAATGGGAGGAGCCATTTCAGAAACGTTGCAGGGCAAACTTGGAGGCCCTGCCCCCCCTGTTCTACCCCAAGGGTTATCTGGCATGGGGTATAAAATGCCTGTGAGAATGATAAAATGATTGGATAAAGATAGCAAACACATTTAGTTGCTTTGATAATTTTGATATCTAAATCCCAGCCCTTTATGCTAAATCGACCACAAGGGGAGCAGGCAGAAGTACATGGAGCCACTGATACAACTTCCACATGAGATTCAAACTGTACATTTCTGTTCATTATACTATATATGCCAGTATAAACATTTTCACGCTGGCTGTGCCCATATATATCCATTCTGCCTATACCAAAATATGCCAATATTCCCATATACGAACATACTCATGTTTGCTTTGCACAGAATTCCAGTAATGATTGCCAGTAATGATATTACAAGAAAACATGTCCATCCCAGTAAAAAATGTCAAGCCACAGGAAGAAATGGCTAGACTGGCAATACCAAAATGTCAGCGAAGCCACGTTATAGCACGGCATGCCGACTTTGTTAGAGATTCCCAGTAAGAAGAAAAGTCATGCCACAGTAATATATTACTAGACTGGCTGCACCAAAATGCCATTCAAGTCACATAACACATATCACATTTACTTTTTTCCCACCCATCCCTCTCCCACTAACCACCATGCACCCCCAGCTCCAACCCTCTTTCCGCTAGAATCAGCTCCTCGGGCCAGCATTACACTTAAGCTAACACACACAGTTACACATTATCTCACTCATTTAAATATCCCATTCATCATACACTGACACATCCGCATCCAGCCTCCCATACATCATACACTCATTCACACATACATTACATACACACTCCTTGCACACATGCATACATACATAATGAGCAAACATGCACCAATCTTTAAAACTGCCAGTTTCAGAAAAGACTTCCTCGCTCTCTGCTTAACAAAAAGCAAGTGTGCACGTCAGTGCTAACCACTTGGATGTGAAAGAACACTTAACACTGTTATATGTAAACTCGCATCCGTGGAGAGGGGGCTAGTGTGTGCATTTCATTTTTCTGATGCAGAGCAGCGATGGAAGCCTTACCTGAAACTAGCTGCTTTAAAGTTTTCCTGGGTTTTTGCAAAAACATTTTTGTGCACAAACACAGGCACACTTTAAAGCCGCAGGTTTCAGGATAGGCTTCTCTGCCCTGTCAAATAAAAAGTAAAAAACTATATGCGGAGGCCCAGTCCCTCAGCTCACATTTCAGGGAAGGAGGTGGAGTCCGATTAGCTCAATCTCCTGTGCAGGTCCTATTTTTATCTGTGTCCAGTCGATAGGGGTGTCTCGTCTTTCATGGAGCCAGGGTGCACGATAGAATTCGTGCTTGCAATATGAATAATTACCGCTAGATGGCAATACTTCCCTATGATTACAATACGAAGCCCGAGTCCTCTATCATGTTTCATTAGAGTGATGTATTTAGTTTACTTGTTTTAACAGTTAACGGGTATCAATATACAAAAAACAAGCTAAAGCGACAGCAAAACAAGGCATGTGCAATGCGGCCGTTAAAGCAATGCTCATACTCGTCCTCATAACTATGCATCGAAATTCAAAACGACAGGAGGCCTACTACAACTAAAGAAAAATAGCAAATAATCACAATCAAAATGTTCAATTAACATTTTCAGGAAATACAAATAAGCTTAAAAACACTAGCCATATCAATCAAATTCAGTTTGACATTCTATTTTCCCTAGATTCCATTTTTAGAGAACTATTAATTATTGTATACGCTTTGCTGGCCCACCATTTAGCTTAACTGTTTTGGGGTGAGAAGACATACGTGTCATTAAATAGGAGTGTTTCTTTTCCTCAGTGGGAGAAGACGAGCTGCTTTTAAAAGCCTTCTCTGAAGCCCCTCGGCCGACCATGTCTTAATTCCTGGGCATCCGATCTGCCTATGCCCGTAGCTGTCTTGCACGCAGCCATGTCTCCAGCACGCACAGTTGTCTTACTGTCTCATTCTGTTCATGTTTACTCACATGCAGTACAAGCTTAGGGTTTTTTTCTGCTGGCTATTGGACCGATTTCTATTTGTATGGCACCTCTGAGCGCCAGGCGCGTAGTCCTCTGCATTTCCTTCCCAGAGGCCTGTTTACATACGGGGGACAACTGATCTTTTCCCCATTAAATTATTGGTGGAAATCTGGCAACAGTTTCACCCTCGGTGGTTAAAATATCGAAAAGGTTCATTTTCTTTTTCATAACAGTAGATTTAGCGAGGAGCGGTTGCAATACCAGTTTCACTTGTTCCATTAATGCACATAAGAAATGGTGACAGACCACCCTCTCACGTTTCCCGCGATCCGTGAGAAGGACACCCCGTACTGTTTTGCTTGGAAATCTGGGTATGTCGTTTTTTAAAATGTCAAATGTAAAAAAAACGACAAGTCCCAGAATCCAAAGGGATACAAAAAAAACAGGACTGTATGGCATGTATTTTAGTTTTGAAAATCAAGACATCTTACTTCCTTCAAAAGCATGCGATCATTTTCAAATATTTTTCAAATGCCCCTTTTTACCCAGCTATTTTTTCATACCACTTTTGCAAATGAGAGAGTTTTGAGGGTATCCCGTACAAGAGGGGAACAGCATTCCTTGAAGTCAATGATAGCTCTCCTACTTACGTCCCGATGGTCCTTCTTGCAACCTTCCCACGTTCCGCACTGATCACTGAGTGACTGTTGTCATACCCACAGTGATTCTGCCAAGGAAAACTTCAACTCCAACCCATCCTGCTCACTTTTACATTTTTAGGGCAAAGTCACCATGTCCTTTGCTAAGGGACCAAAGCCTTGTTATAATTCCCGAGTCCTGGGAATCCAGAACCTCACTTGCACTTACTTGTTTGGACTCCATAGCTATTCTGGGATTTATTCAAGAACCCCTTATAAGCAATTTCCTTGAAAGGTGTTCAACTTGCACAAAAACAAAGCTAATAGGCCTCTCCACGAACATGGCAGCAATTCCATGATTCTTCTGCGTAATTACCGCCAAACTAGAGTGCCATTACCCCCACTCTGTGCGGCGGGTATACCACCAGATAACAAGCAGCGGTGACCCTTAGGAGTCCTTGGAGCTCCATGGGGATTTTTGTGGATTTATCTTGAGTGTTATTTCCGCCACAATAAATCCGCCAATTTTGAGAGGTGAACTGGAGGAATAACTTCCGTAATGTACTGCAGTAGAACCCGCCACTTCACCTCCGGGCTCAGAATGTGGCAGTGCTGAAAAATGTATGGTAAGTTGGTACTGCCAAGCAAGTGGCGGTAATACATTACCACCACAAGATTCTTCACCGCTGAACTTGCAATGAGGGCCATTGTATGTGACTGTACCAATTGATTTCTTAAGTTTCCAATACAAGTCATGGTTCTATTAATGGTACTACATTGAGTATTGTGCATTTGCTTTTCTCTTCATTTTATAGCAGACTTTTTGTTTTATAGAACTCCAATACTCCCAGCAACCCTTGAGTCCGTGTTTGTAGCCCCACACCATAGGTGTCCTTCAAAACAAATCTCCTTCCTGGTTATTATCTTTATCTTTGACTAATCTATCTGAAGGTTTGGAAATTACTGATCATGAAGACACCGGTCATTGAGATGCATGCCAGCAGAGACAACATCAATCCCCCACAACAGTTTGTATTCCAAGCACGAATACTGCCTGTACCAAGATCCATTGAGTAGGCAGATTGCTCCAAACCATGTTGACAAAGCTGGCAGGGTCCGAGATTCATCACGAGTTTGGCGGCAGTTTGGTGGTATTTCTGGCAAACTACATCCAAAATCGAATGCTGTTGTGTAGCTGTGGCTGGGTGTTAAGATGGATTTCTAAACTCTGACCTGGAGGGGCAGAGGTTCAGAAGGCCAGCCTAGTTTCTTGGAACAGGGTAACCTCTGGACAAGTTAGACCAATCAGGGTAACGATGGCGGCGGTCAAGACTAAGTCTCAAGAGGGGTGAGGGTGACTGAAAGACCTCAATGAGCACACAAAGTAAGGACAGGTAGAAATTACTCCAGACAGGTGTTATATTAAAAATATAGACACATTTATTACAAAGACTTTGTAACATCGACCATAGCAAAGAATCACAATAATACTAAAGTAAACCAACACATCACAATCAATACAATATCTATACAAGACCAAGGGGTCTAAGGAGTTAGAAGCACGAAATATGTAGACCACCTAGATGGGGAGGAAAACAGGCAGTGCAAGTAATCGTTAGACCTATTTCGACATCAGAAATACACCTAACCAGGAGGCAGTCCAAGCCCTACGAAGAGAGGAGCCTTGTGCTCAGTAGTACAAGCACGCGCTTGTGCCAATGGACAAAATAGGTTCTCTTCAAGGGTCTCTGACAGTTCACAAAGGTGGATGAAGCGATGAAGAACAAGTCCCCACTACTCAAGCAAGACCTCCACTTGCAGGCAGAGGCAGGGTGAGAGTGCAAGATGGATCTGCTATTTCGCAGCAGTGGTAGAAAAGAAATGGGTTCCTGCGCTAGGGGCCACCGGTTGGGGTATGGACTACTCACCGATCCCCGATGCAGGCAGACCCAGACTTCGCCAGTTCATTTCGCGTCGCTGGCAGGTTCGGATGTGACAAGCAGGACGTCTCGTCACCGTGTAGATTCCGTGGTAGCAGGTTTCAGGGTCAAGGGGGTCACAAGTGCAGCAAACTTGCACAAGTCGTTACCACAGCAGGGCAACACGGCAACTGCGTTTACTCTGGTCCGGGCGCACTCGTCTCACTTCAGACCTGGGAATGCCAAGTGTACGAAATTCGGCGTGAGGGTGCCGAGGACACAGAGCTAGCAGTAAGCCAAGTTTTGAGGGCTTCCCCGAAACGGCAGCGGCGAAAGAGCAAACGTCCCGTGTAAGCTGGTCAGCCCACTGGTTGGCCCAGGGACACTTCCGAAGAGGCTTACTTGCAGGGTTTGATGAAGGTGGCGAGAATAGTTGTTCCCACTATTCCAATGGGTCGAAGCACCTTCGCAGACCTAGGACAATCAGATGCAGTGGGGTCTCACAGGACGACAGCGGGCTCAGGGTGCGAAACCTTCCAGCGGGTCACCAGCGGTTCCTCGACTCGGCTTCTTGTTGCAGGATACTTGGCTCCTTATCCCTTGTTCGGTGTGAACTCAGGAGATCGACATGGTAGTGGTGTTTTCGGCCTCCGCTTATCCAAAGTTCCCTTCGCGCCAAAACGGAGAGGACCCAATGGGAGATCTGCTCATAAACACTCACTCCATACGTGGACCAATCACGGTCCACGGTCGTCCCAGGCATTCAGGACACTCCAGACTCTCTGGCACCCAGGATGTGTATTGGGAACAGACATCTCATGGCCTCTGCCTGAATGACGATAAAACTGAGATACTAATCCTAGGCTCCGAAACCAACATAAAAAAACATAGCCCTAGCTATACCGCCTTCAATATCGACAATAATCTCATCAAGGTGATGCCAGAGGTCAAAACACTAGGCTTCTATCTTGATGCCACTCTCTCGCTTAAGAAACAAGTCAACTCACTTGCATCCTCCACAGTTTATACCTGTAAGCTTATCTGAGCATGTAGCCCATTCCTCCCTACCTCGAGTTGCATCACCCTGGCCAATGCCCTCGTAATTTCGAGATTAGACTACTGTAATGCTCTCTACTCATGCGCCAACAAAAATATCATCGACAAAATACAAAGAATGCAAAATAATGCCCTAAGAGCAGCCCTGAATATCCCTAGGAGCGAACACATTTCAGATGCTAGAAGAGAGGTTCATTGGCTAAAAATATCTCACAGGATACTCCTAAAAACAGCGTCCCATACTTCCAAATGCTTTAACAACTTAGCCCCACCCTACCTTGCTGAAAGGATAAATAGAAAATCGTCCACATGTCCAACGAGAGCAGCCAATGCCCATACCCTTGAAACTCCTAGATTTAAACGTGTTACAGCTGGATGATCTAGCTTCCCGGTTATTGCAGCACAAACTTGGAATGCATTACCGCATGACCTCAGCAAGGAACAACCACATCCTAAATTTAGACTCAATGTACTTAAATGGCTATGAACGAATGACTGTTAGATTACCTTGTCGGTACCTTACACTCCTGTCTCTGCTGCATGCCTTTTACCGTGATTCCTTCCGTCTGCCACTGTAACTATCCCGGCAGCACCTATGTTCCAACTGTTTTGTATATTATATGCTTCTCTGTTCACATTCTCTTACTAAGCTTAAGTTGTCTTTACCTCTACTGCGCCCGGCTACCTAATGGGTTTGGCGCGCAATACCAAATTAACAAACAAACAAACAAACAAACAAACAAACATCCCAGCCCACATCCTGGAGGTACACACACAAGGCATGCAGAAGCCCGCAAAAGCATTGGGTTTTGAGGGAAAGGACTGACCCGGGTCGACTCAACCTGGGGAAGGTGAAGGAGCAAGATGGCCAAAGGACAGGACAAAGAAACTCGCGGCATGGCCTTTTTGGAGCCAGGCCACCTATTCATGCCAAATGCGGTAAGCGCAGATAATATGGCAAAAAGGGTTCAAAACATAAGATAAACGATAGCTGCCACCAGTCCTGTCCGTGACCCACCTGCACAGTTCATGATAAGTCCAGCAAGAGTTTCTAGGGCCTTTGGAATGACTAGAGACCCAAGAGTGTGGTAAAGTAAATGACATTGCACTCTTGTTACATGTTGCACAAAAGCTGCAACACGAGGAAAGGACTAAGGGAAACAAAGTCTCCCAGTACTGACTGTCTTAAGGGCATGTCAGTTTCCCCTTAAGAATTGAGCGAAAGCCCAGAGGAGTGCGGCAGAGGGCTGCGCTTCTCTGGCAAAGTTTAGATCAGGGTGTAAAACAGCAGCAAAACGTTTGGGGGTTGCCACATGGAGGGAACATTACATTAAAATATGAAATCTTTCCTAACACTGGGGCCCTCTAGCAGTCACCCACAATAATCAGCAGAGTAGACTTGGGCCATCAAGGTCTCCCCACCACAGGAACAGAAGATTGAGCCATGGGGCAAAGTTACAGTTTTTTAAATAGCTAACAAAATGACAGGAATCACACCAGGAAAACTAGTATCCCCCGGAGTTCTCGCCTTCTAAGCATGTGTCACCTGGTTTTATCCTGGTGTTACGTCACAAGTTCAGGTTCCATCCCAGAACCCTATCACACAGTTACATTGGTCAGTTTGGGTGAGCTGCATATAGAAAATATATGGGTTTGTTCTACAGTTGGATAATGGTTCCTCCAAGGATCACCTCTACTAGGATTAATCTACAATTTTGCAGGGTTGCAGAGAGATCATTGGTCCTTGCAATAAATTATATCCACATGTGAAAGGTGAATCTGGATTGGGCAGAATGTGTCCTCCTATCCCGGTTACCAGACTGAGTGTACCTCAGGGCAAAGGGAATGAACATGGAGGTGCAAAGTGTTCCCTAATGTTGCCATTTCTAATCACCTAAGCCTGGGAAAGTGCATTCAGTTAGCAGTTTGTGGGCAACACATGTAACTTTTCCCCCTCTGGTTCGATGGGAACAGTCCTCTTTGTCTACCTCAATTGAATGGGCATTGGGTCAAGTGTGTTGAGACCACGAAATGAAGCCCTCTTACCTGTAATTATGAGGATTTTAGCCTGATTTTCTGCAGGTGGCTCATTGTCTTGGTAACTGGAATTTCCTGTTTCCACTAGTCCTTGGCTGGGTGCCTTGTCTCTGTACACCTCTGGCAGCAGCGATCTTATCAGCATGTCCATGTACTCGAAGCCTGTCTCCCCTCTGCCATCCATTTCAGAGACCTATAGATTCTATATCATTCCCTATGGCTTCTCCATGTTAGTAGCAGTCAAGCATGTGCAAGCTAAATATATGCATTCTTTGCATCTTGCGGTTTCAGTTTTGGCGAAGGAAGTGAATATAAAGAGATATGTATGTGTGTTCATCCTCTACCTAAGTGATTCGTAAGCATGTGCTTCATGCCTATATGCAATAAACCAGTGCATGTTTGTGTAATCTTCATGAATGGATGAGTATGTACTTCATGTATAATGTGGCTAGGTCGTGATGTCAGTGATGACGTCATTAATTTATAGCTTTGCAGTCAGTCGAATTTCTTGATCAATGTCATTTGCATAACATTCAAATCATCGATTGTGTGCACGCTAATTTCACTGAACATTGGCAGTCGGGTGCTAGATTTACCTGCAGTTTTTTGCTGGAGGTAAATCTTACACCCCACTGCCAATCTCATTGTGCACTGGTGCGGGATTGCAGCAGGAATATTGTGGTAATGGAATTACTGCTGCATTCCCACCGATTTTTCCTGAACCACAACCTTGTAATGAGGTCCATGGGACCTCCACTTGCTAATATACCTGACTGCTAACTGATATGTCATCTTCAATCTGAACTGAATGATTCGCTTCAGCCCTTTAAGACAAGGTAGCAATATAGTGAGATGAATGGGGATGCAGAATTTACTCAAACATCAATGATCGAAACAACTCAGGTACTTGGCAAACAGGTTAACTGTTTTATTATCAATTATCTAAAACAGGGAGTTACGGAGGACATAATCCAACGTTGCACAGCAATCTCTCAATTTGCTTTAGAAAAAACAAACGTTATATAGCAAAAACTCATCACGAATGACGTGAGCCGACGTATTTACTAACATCCTCCTACGTGGCAAATTTCTAAAACCTAATGGCAGGTGTGATAGGCTTAAAGGGAACATCTACATATACTTTCTATGGTCTACAGAGATGTGATTGAAGTTCTAAGGTCAGGTGGGCAACTAAGCCTCACCCTAAAACTGGTCACTATGAACGTCACTAAATACACAATGTCCCATTGGATTTACAACTATAGGGGCTCTCAATCTTGCGGCCCCCTACAATTGGTTGGCACTCTTGCATTTGTCAGTACTTTTCCACCCACGTTTAGCAGCACGCAGGCTAAACTTCCAGGTGCTGGTGGGCTGGTCATAACCATAGCTTCCCATCAAATTAGCACATCATCCATCATCACCTCCGGGGTCTGCTGTCAATTAAGGCTTTGAACTTGGCCTTGGAAATGTTTGTTTGCTCTAAATAATACAGGGGAATGAAGGCCCGCTCTGACCTCATACATAGGTGTGATCGTCGTGTTCGTCCAACTTCATCCATTCACATGACTGAAGACCACAAAATTGAGCTCTAGTGCATTTAAAATACTATTCTTTAATAGACCACTGATGTCTTCCTTGTTTTGTCTGTGCCCTCTGAACAGGAGTTTTATTCTTTCACACGATTTGTAACTTCGTTCTGCTCATCCACATCTGATAAGACCTCAGCTTCTTGGTCTTCATCCAAACTCGCCTTGCTGAGTTCTGCTTCTGTAATTCAATTGCTTTTTCAGCTATGACACACTTGAAAAAGAGGCCTCCGCTCTTTAAGTCTAGCTCTTCTTTAACACATTGTGGAAAACATCCATTCTTCACTTGATTCCTATATATATTCGTTGGCGCTTGCCGCAATCTATACACTATGTAGCCAGCCTTAAGAACACTTCATCTGCTTGAGTTTTGTTTGCGTATTTACACATATAAAATGACTTAATATCTTCATAATTTCTATAGCATAAGTTTCTTCATCTTGAGCCCGAGATGCCACTTATCTTTGATACTTTCTTGATGCCTTATATAATGTTTTCATTCTCTTGACTCAGCATCTCTTCCATATATGTCGGTTCAGCTTAATTTGTGTCGTCACCAGTCTGCTCTTTCACTCATTGGTTCTGCTTCTTCCGGGATTTCATTCAAGTGGCCATCATACTGTCTTGTATGCAGGTATGGTTTTCTCAGGGGGAACCTTGCCTCCAAGATTCTCCTTGGTATTGGTATTTTCACTGGAACTGCGTGTGTCTCACATTCTGGTACCAGACATATAGGCAATGTGGGCGTGATGGTTGCGGTGGGGTTATTTGGGTCATCCTCTACACTCCCCCCTTTGGGTGATTCATCGACCACACTCCCATCCATCTTTACTTCCAAACATCCTCGCCTGAAGAAATGCTTTTTTGGAACCCATATCTTTACAACTCCTTTCAGGCAAGCCCGGCTGATTTCACATGCTGATCCTTGCTCCATGTCATGAGCATGCACTCTCCACTTGACTGCAATAGATCAATTTTCAAACATACTTATTATGGTTCTTTGGGTACAGGAACTTCGTTCCTTCAGGTTCATGTATACTGGTCTTCACAAAGTCTCTGATTTCTTCATCTATCAGATCTGTAGCCCTCCATCCTGATTCAACATCGAGCATGAGGTTCATTCCTATTGCTTTCTTTGCTGTCTTCTTGCATTGGACAATGATTATCCTAATCACACAAACCCATGCAACACCATCACAATCAGGGCTCCAAGAAACTTGAAGATATCTGCCATCCATTGTGGAACCCAAGAAAACAGTGATCAAAACCAGCAATCATCAGCGATGTCTCTCACTTCGTCTATCACCTGGACGTGTAGCTTTGTCAGCATCTCTATGGCCTCTGTCAAAGTGCCATTCTCGTCATCATGAGAAGGTATTACCGTGCAACATGATTCCTCGATTTTTGCACAAACACCTCCATCCATGGCTGTAATCACGTCCAGGATGTATCTGTTCTGATGAGTCATCGGTCGTATGGCTCTCATCTCTTCTCTTATAGCATTGAATCCCTTAATAATCATGTTGATTGTCTGTAGCAATACCCATCTGGTAATCTGTAGCCATTTGGTATTTGCTCCAACTTGAACACTCAGCATAAAGATCAGCATGAACACTGATGAAGTTTGACTGAACAGTCTGTGCTCATAAGGGATGGTATCAAAAGCTTCTATTGACTTGGCTGAGAAGTAGTTCTCCCTCTTCATTCAATTTATCAGCTTCACAAATCTCTTCTTCCCCAGGTGAGCATCTGCTTTTGGAAAGCTATCAAGGTTCAAATCACTTTTAGCAATCACTAATGCTGGAACATGGACATTTACCAAGTCCTTGGGCAATCTCATATAGGCTCTGAATCCACATGCCCAATATTGATCAATAATTACTGCTGTTCCAAGTTTCATTCCTGGTACGTCAAAGATTCAACCACAGTCTGGTTCTCTCCGACTCTTCTTGTGCCATTTTTTCTGAAGCACAGCTTTGCACTTTCTAAAGGCAATATCTGCAAGGGTCCTCCTTTGTCATTGACCCAAGTCAGTAGTTTAGCAAGTCTTGGCCATATTTTATTTATTTATTTATTTTAATTCTTGTAATACGCCAACATGCCCGTAGGCCTCAGGGCGCACATAAAACTGAACAAAACAAACAAACACACATGGCAAAGAAAGAAGAAGGGTCAAAGAGTTATTCCAGATTGAAGAAGTGGGTTTTTACAGCACGTTTGAATACAGTGTAGTCCTGGATCTGCCGCATCTGGGCTGGGAGTTTGTTCCATAGAAGGGGACCTTGAGCGTCAAGAGTGGTACCTCCAAATGTGGCTGTCCTGTATTTTGGATGCTTGAGAATAGTGGCAGAGGATGAACGAAGGTTCCTCGTGTTGGATTTAATGCTAATGCGGGCTGACAAATAAGTAGGACTACAGAGGCTGAGGCATTTGTGGGTCGTGGTCAATATCTTGTGCATTATCCGATGTTTAACGGGAAGCCAGTGAAGTTTTTTCCTAAAAGTGGAGATGTGTGTACGACGGGACTGATTGAAGATATTACGAACAGCATTATTCTGAGCCACTTGTAATGATTGGATGTTGGAGGCTGTAGTGCCCGCTAGGAGGCTGTTGCAATAATCCAATCTTGAATTGATCAATGCAGTGGACAGAAGGGCACAGTTTTCTTCCGAAATGAATGGTAGAATATAGCTTTTCTTTTATTTATAAGACCGCAGCTAGATTTAATGCTGGAGACATGGGACTTCATAGAGAGTTCTTCGTCAAGAAAGACGCCCAGGGTCATGACTTTCTTCTGGACAAGAATGGTATTGTCGGCAATATGGAAACTAGCATAGTTGGAGTCGAGTTTCGCCCGGGTGTTTTTTGATGCCACGATGAGGAGTTCAGTTTTTATGTCGTTCAGGGCAAGAGAATTGCAGGCCATCCAGTCTTGTATGGCTTTGTATATTTTATTGATGGTTACTGTATCACTGCTATAGGAGCCACTCAGCTGTATGATCACCTGAGTGTCATCAGCGTAGTTCGTGTATTGCAATCCTAATTTGTTTAAGAGGTCAAGAAGGGGACGGATATAAAGATTGAAAAGCAGAGGCGATACACAGGAGCCCTGAGGAACTACGCATGTCTGAGATAATGGAGATTATCGCCAACACAGACCCTCACCATTCTGGGACCCAGAAAGGAAGCAATCCATCTGGATGCAATTACGGAGCAGTTGGCGACCTCTCAGAGCCTTGACACCAGTAAGCTGTGATCAACTAGGTCGAAGGCTGCGGAGAGGTCTAATAACATGCATAGAGGCTTGCATACATTCTGCACTATGTCTATGGCTGGTTTAAAACAACCAATGACCACCCAAGCTCTGCAGATGACCACTCCTTCTTCCCATCCATCTGGAGATAATACTGATCCCCAAATCTACATCTGGCCTCTGTTTTTCCATCTCCAAATTTCTTCTGCAGATTTTCCTGGACTTTCAAGACTCTTGTTTACCTCCCATATGATTCCAGCTTCTTTTACTCCAGGCTTTTCATATGTGATCACGTGATTCTTAATGTGCAGCCTGTTTCTTGTCTTTGTGTCTTGAATGGAATCATCTTCATATGAATCTGTCCATTCAGTTGCCCATTTTGACCCATGAACTGGCCTCTTGTCAAGCAGAGGGCTATGTGTGATAGACAATGTTCGGTCGGAACATCTATTTCAAAAGGTATGAAGATTTTAGACTTCCCCATGCTATGAGGCAGGAGTGCACATTCAAAACATTCCTCCTTCAAGGTCCTCATTCCCACTTCTCTCATATTCTGATACCATATGTTATTCCACAAATGTTCTGTACTATCTAGGAAATCATTTAACTCCTGATCATCCTCCCTTGCACTTTGATTAGACCTCATCCTCTTTTCTTGAGCTTCTATAATCATCTCATGAAGTATGTCACCATAGCTCTTTCCAGCTGGACCAATCATAGAAACATTTGTCAGTAGACTGAGAGCTTTTACATGTACTACCTGTGTAGGAGAATGGTTTAAAAGCCTCATCCTATCCTGGTGCCTTTTCTTAGCAGAAGAAAATGACGGCCTTATAGAGTCTGCTATAATCTCCATGCGTGACCTTCCTCCCAATGGAAGCCCTGCTTTATCAATTTCAGGATAAGATGTCTTTGAATATACCTTCAGTATAGGAACAATTACATAAGATCTTGGCTGCCTTGTAGTTGCCACGTCTGTACCTTCCTCTTGCATAGGAAGATGCAAAGGACTTATTTCTTTGTTTGGGTTCACATAGTAAACTGTGTGTACTGTAATTGAAAGATGTATCACTATAAACAAAATACATGTGTAGATGATATATAGGTAACCCCATTTCTTGCAGCAGAAACTCCTTTGGCAATGTGGACGTCTTTCATTATCCGCTAATATGTTGTTGCTATTGACGCTGCCCATTCCCTTTTTTAAGGAAGGAAATGTTTTAATCGGGCAACATCATGCAATACTCTGAAAGCTGCTGATCGTCTCCACATGTTTCTCGACCAGCTTCAACTGGCTGTTTATCCAATGTGAACAAAAGCTCCCAGTGAAGACCACGAATTGCCCTTTTACCAGAAGACATGACGATTTTCCTCCAGCATGAAACAAAGTACTTTAATCAGTCGACTTTTGAATCTTCTCCTTCGATAGTCCTACTCAGTTCTTAATGTTCTTTCAGAATAAAGGTTTACCTGCGTAATTATGTCTCTTAAAATTTCATTGAGGGCTGCATTATTCCTCGGATCTCTCAGGAACAATCAGACATCAGTTTGTCGACCAACAAGAGACAGGCATTCCTCAACTAAATAGTAAAACACCAAGCCAACCAATGTGTGTGTGTTATCTGCTGACAGGGGCATTTGTGTTTTCCCCACTGTGCTCAGGGAGTTGAAGGATTTGCCCAATGACAGCTGCGAGTAATCTCCTTACGACTGGACCGTTCTTAGGATCTTGCAGGAAATGATGAATGTCAGTAGTTCTCCCCACCAACACAGGGTATGCACAAAGAATGTAGGGAAAAACAGCAAAGATGATCCGATGAATGTTTTCATTAGGCAACACCATAGACGCTTCCAAAAAGGAACTCAGTGAGAAAGGAATCAGGATATTGTTCCCTCTTTCAGTCATCGAAAAGGAACTCCAAATTTGGCATGCTTTCCTTCCCGATCAAGACTTAAACATGTCTCAGTCCAATGTCAATAAACTCTTGTGGCTCAAGAACAAATAACTTCCCTTAACTCCTATTAAATGACTGAAAAGAGTGTCCCGGAAAAGCCACAGTCCAATAGTTTCCTTATTTATTTATTCAGCTACCGCATCCTTCTTCCTCCTCATGGACCTAGTCTGCACGTGCTGTGGTCCTTCCCCAATGCTTGCTTCCGATAGCAGTGTGGGTGAAGAGGGTTCTCCAGCATAAATCTTCACGTCTCCAAGAAATATCCAGGCTCGTCTTCCAATTACCTTTACTGCTGATGGCGTTATGTCCTCAACTATAAATGGACCGTTAAGGCGTGGCTCGTGCCATCAATGGGTAAAGTTCCTGATCAAGATTGAGTCACCAGGAAATTGTTTGGGAAGACGTAGCTTTTCAGCTCCTGTTGTTGCAGCATCTCCTTCTGTGTTCTGTGTCCCACACCCCTTCCGCTTGAGCTGTTCTGAAATGACAGAGATACTTGAGGTCATACAGGTTAGGTAATCACGTACTCCTTTCCTAACAGTTCTGCAGTTGTCTGGGCATCACTATTAGTTCAGAATGGAGGTATGAGCGGTATCCTCATTCACCTCCCTGTCACTATTTCGAGTGGTGTAAAATGGTGGTCGGAACCTGGTTGATTCCTCAACACATACACTGTTCGCTTGCAGGTGACACGCTGATGAGAACTTGTGCTTTATGCTTTACGCTTTATGCTAAGCAACAAGCTTATTTGTTCAAAGACTTTGTTGACAAAATGAGGGTCATTATCTGATCTTAATACTTCACATATTCCCCATTTGCGAAATACTTCTCATACTAAAATGTTTGCTGCGCAGGTGGAATCTGGATGGGTACATGAACCAGCTTCAATCCACCTAGAAAGGGGACATCCTACTACAATCATATGTCTGTATCCATTACAGACTTGCAGCATGTCAACATAGTCGAAATGCAAATGCTGGAAAGGACCATTAGGTCTCAAGATAGCTCCTCTAACAATACGCAGTGTGTGCCCAGCAGTAAACTTTTGACATTCGATACAATTTACTACATAAAATGCAACATGTTCTACTGAATTTGGAACTAACCAATCCTCAATAATTGTTGCAGCGAGGGTCACTTAAGTGACATGTGCAGGATAGTGTAGCTGTTACAACGCCACCCTTAATAAGGCTACAGGCATCACTGGTTTACCAGTGCTATCTTGTCACCACAATGGTTTGGAAGATGTTTAAGAACATCCCCTCCACTTCCACAGGTCTTTCTCATCCTGAGTAGCTTTCCCTTGGATCTCTACCAGCTGTGTCCTAGACAAATTACTATAACATTCAAACACAGTCATCATCACACCATGCTTTCATTAACATCAGGTGCATCAAAAGTCATGACATTTTCTAAATATGCAACACATTTTGCTTCCTCGTCTGCTGCTTGATTTCCACATGAGATATAATCTGCCCATTTAGTGTGAGCTGCACATTTAACGACTGTGATGGCTACTGGGAGCTGTAGTGCCATGACGAGCCTATCCAATAAGGCTGCATGTTGCACTGGAGTGCCGTTCGCTCTGAGGTAGCCCCTCCTTTTCCAACGTGCTAACCCTGCATGCACTGTCGACGTCACATAGCAGAGTCACTGTACACGGTTACTTCCTGGTCTGCATTTTTCTCAAGTGTGACTCTCAGCGCCACTAGCTCTGCAGCCTGTGCTGAAATGTGAGAGGTAGTCGTGCACTTGTCAATACTTCAAATTCCCCATTCGCCATGTGCTTTACCACAGCGGCACCTGTATACCTTTGCACATCATTTTGATCGATTCTAGATGAACCGTGAAATAAAAGAATTTCCCCAGCTGCCAATGCATTTTCTTTAGCCTTTGGATTTCATCATAAAATTCTTCATAGTTCGAACAACCGTGCGCTTGCTCCCCTTCTGCCAGTGGTTCTGCTACAAACATGGCAGGATTCACTATTCTGCAACAAACAATTTTTATCACTGGATTTGATATAACCACCTCGTAGGCAGAAGCCCTTTGAGAAGTTAACGTGCCTCTAGGTTTTTCCAAAATGGCAAACAAAGCATGTTAAACATGTATTGTCATGGTACACCCCATTACTATGCTAGCAGCCTTCTCAATAGCGAATGCGGCAGCCAGCAAAGATTGTTCACAGGGAAAGTGACCCTTCATTACTGGGTCTAAAATCCCACTGTAATATCCCTGGGGCGTGTACCCGAACATGGTCCTTTGTGTAATACTGCCATCATAACAGTGACATTTGTGTGTGAAAACCAAAATAACACCTGAGCATAATTGGGAATCCCTAAAACTGGAGCTGTGCATATTGCTTTTTTCAACTCACAAATCCTTCTTCCATTTCCTCAGTCCAGACACTTTTCTCACGTGTTGCCTGTGCTTTTTTCATAGCTTCAAATAAAGGTCTTACATATGAACTATAATCAAAGACCCATGTTCACACATAATTACATAGTCCCAAAAATCTTTGCATGTGCTTTATCGGGTGCGGTTTTGTTGTTTTTAAAATAGCCTCAGCACTCTCTGGAGTACCCTTTTTGCCTTCATGTTATGTTAACTGTCCTATATACAACACTTCCTCCTGGCAATATTGCAGTTTCTCTTTATCTACTTTGTATCCCTTGTCTGCTAGAATGATCATCAGTTGAACTGATTCACGTCTGCACTCTTCTGCAGAGGTGCTGCAGATTAATATGTCATCTACATATTGCAACACAACACTTTCCAAATTAATATTGCTAACGTCCATCTGTAGAACTCTATTAAAAATTGACAGAGACTCCAGTACCGTTGAGGCAATCTGCTTTTTAACTTCTGTTGTCTGAACGCAAATGACGTCAGATCTGTTGAGAAAAACAGATTTTTTAAATCAACCACTGTGAATTATCGTGGCGCAAAAGGGATTCTGCATAAGATTGTCGCCGAATTAGGAAGTAGAGGAAACTCAGCCTCTACAATCTGGTTAATCGGCCTTCTATCTTGGATTAAACGCCATGACCCTCCCTTAGATTTTTTGATAGGGTACACTGCGGTATTACACAGTGACTCTGACATCACTAAGATACCCTGATCCATCATGGTGGATATTGTCTTAAATATACCTTCATCTGCCTCTCAAGACATGGGATACTGTTGTGCTCGAGGTAAGATTGCTCCTGGCTTCAGTTTAATCTTTAATTCCTCAACCCCCTTCAATAGGCCTACGTCATAGGGGCCTGTTGGCCACAATGAAGCTGGCACCTTTGCCATATCTTCATCAAAATACTCAGGACGTTTCAATGTTAACATTTTTTGAGGAACCTCACGTCTGATTGCTCGTACCCAATAAGTAATACTCATTTCAAAAACTACTTTGTCATCCAATGGATGGTCTTTAAATATGTCCATGTCAATGACCTCAGTCAATCTGTAACCTTCCCCAATAGCGATCACTGTGCACCATCGTTTGCCTTCATAATCTGTTCTGTCAAGCAAAGCCATTTCTCCTCGCACTATGCCTGCTTGCAATTCTAGAGGAAACACTCGTCCTTTTCCTTCATCCATAGGTATATTGGGCCTAAACAAAAATTCATCTGGTATTCTCATAAATTTTCCCGCTAAGCATGGAAGCCATGTTAACAAGATACGTACTCCATAGTCAAAAACTTCTGGTTCTAACGGTACTCCTCGCATGGTCATCTGTCCTGCAAATGCAATAATAAATTCACTCACATTTAAATAATGCATTCCTGGTGTTGAACACACTATGGGCCTCATTATGAGTCCAGTGTTAACCATGCCTGAAATTCTGGCAGGTTACCGCCGGACTCGTATTACCATTCTGCCTCTGTGGTTCCCGGAATTACCAGGGCATGATGACCCCGGTGACCCGGGAATTCCGGAGGCGGAATTCGGTAAATCCCCATTCCCATTGAGTCCTGCAGGACTCAATGGGAATGGGGAAGTGGAAACACCGGCACCATCTCGTGATGGTGCCGGTGTTTCCACGTCTGCCTGCAGGCGGGTGGTGTTAAACCCACCAGCTCAGACCTGGCGGGAATGACACCTCCGCCTGCAGGACTCGAGATCACCCGACATGGAAACAACAGTGGCAGCGGGTTTACTGCCATCGTTATTTCCATACCGGGTGACTCGTAATGAGGCCCTATGCCTTCATCAGTAAATGAAATTGTCATGTTCAATTTTGTCATTAAATCTCGACCTAGTATATTGACAGATGTCTGCCTTGAATATAATAATGGCACAGACATGTTACACTCTCCAATAGAAACTGGTAATTTCTCAGTAAAAGGAACTCTACTTGTAGCTCCTGTAAATCCTTGAGTATTCATGGAATTTCCCGACATCGCAAATTTTCCCTCTCGTCTACACGAGCGTGTTGCCCCCTTGTCTTCTAAAAAAGAAAAGGATTTGCCCCCTATATTAACGTCAACCCTTGGTTCCTCTTGAGGATTAGGCGTTACACATAGTACTGAACACATCAAGTCTCCCAGTGAGCTGTCCTATTGTGGGTACATTCTCATTCCTGTACCTGTAGTCATTAAGTGACCCGTGCTTGTGCTTTGCATTATCTGCATAGGCAACTTGTGTGATTGGCGTTGCGGCAGAATCATTGCTGTTTGCTGCGGGTCTAAATCTTGCTGTGCTCTCGGCGCTAGCGTTTGCTGCGCTGTCTGATTTTGAACAAGCCCGGTTTCATTCTGTTGTGTGTATGCAGGTGGGTATACATTCCCCCCCTCTTGAAAATTGCCCATTTTCTACATATCCTCCACTTCGGCACATACGTGCAATGTGCCCTGTCATACCACATGTCCAACATGCAGGAGGTCTCCTAATCTGCCCTTCATGCATGTCTTGGTTATCGACCTGTGTGTTCTGAAAACCACCTTGGTTATTCTGAAAATGCCATTGATTATTCTGAAAGCCTCTACCTTGGACATTTCCCAGACCCTTTGGTATGAATTCATTATTCCCTTGCTCGTACTGCCTTGGGTTATTTGCCTGTGGCATGCCTGCTGTTTGCAGTGAGCTTGACCCTTCTCCGCTAGTTAACATCGCCCCTTCAATGGCGTACTTTGATAGTTTCTTCTGTACTAATTTCACCTCTTCACCTTTCCTCGTGTCATCTCTCTTTCTGATCTTCTCTTGTAAAAGTCTGCAATAATGCGCAGTGATCAAATTAATTTCAGACCATGGCTTTGCTCCCATGCCCACCAATTTCTTGAGCTGCTTCTGCACTGATTCTACCAGCCCATGGCATAACATATCCTAAAACAAAGGTATAGATTTCCCGCACAGCTCACGAGTTTCCAATCTCCATTGCTCCTGAAAATTCTGAATATAAACAAGAGGATTGTTTCCTTCCTGCATCTTTTTTGTCATTATAGCTCCCATATCGGACGTGTCCAGCTGCAGCACTCTAAGCGCTTTCGAGACTGCCGCCCTACAGTTATTGAACGGTGCTCCATCATGAGCGGTGCTCAATGCGGTAACACTTGAATATCCTGCTCTCGCCCAAACACCATCAGCTCTCTCCCCAAGGATAGCAACTAGGAGACCTTTAATGTCCCCTGCAGCTAAGGTGTTTCCTCCTGTCATTTTTTCTAATTCATGTATCCATTTCCCATCGCCAGAAGTTAAACTCGGGAGCTTACACCTTAAATTGTCCTTATCCATTTGTTGTCAAGATTTATACTGTGGTCTAGCCCCTCCTTTTTCTAGCAAAGGAAACTGCGAAAAAACCAAACTCACACTCGTCCTCCATCGTCTGTCTATTCATGGTAGGGACAATAGTTCCAGTTTGCCTTCTCCCTGGCAAGGACCTTAACCTGCTCACATAAGGTGGCAAGTCCCCCCTCTCACCAAGGAATCGTCCTTTGGGTGGGTCTAGCCGTGCCAGAGATTCTGACATCTGTGATTTGGGCACCTCTAAATCTGACCATCTTACTTCTTGATCTCTTAGAGATCATCCCTCGGGATTACACACATTATCCCCTCCTCCCTTTGGAATGTTTCTCTGTCCACATCTGACAAATCCTGTCCCCAACTGATGTGGCTTCTCTCTTCTTTGTCTCTATTCAGAGTCAGTCTATCTAAAGACAGCTCTTTAGGTTCCGTACTGCATGAGCCTCCCTCTCTATCGTAGAGTTGTGTGCTCTCAAGACGATCATTCTTCCCCTTTCCTGACAGTTCTTTTCTGGTCTTCATATCGTGATAGACTTTATCGATCGCTTCCCCAATACTTCTATAGTCAAACTCATCCTCTAGATTTACTCCAGACGGACCTGCTATAGGCTCTTCTCCTGGGAAGAATTCCTCTATATCCTCCTATGACACTACTGGATTAGGATCCATTCATTCCTTTTCCATCATTCAAGCTTGTGTGCTCTCTTTCTTCCCTTTTGTTCTATGTCATCATCAAGCTCTCTTCGTTTCCTTGCTTCTTCTCTCCTCTTCATATCCCTTCTTTCATTTGCCCTTCGTATTTCCTCATCTTTTCGTCACTGTATTCTTTTATCCCTTAATTTCTGTTCCTCTTCTTCCTCCCTTTTTCTTTCTAATCTCTCTTATTCGTTAACTGCCCTCTGTCTGTTGTCGTATTTTCTTTGCTCCTCTGCTCTTTCCTGCTTTCTCAGTTGTTCATCTTGATAAAACTGTTCCCGCCTTTGTCTGTCCTTTCTCTTCACCCCATCTTCTTTCAATCATTCTCTTTCTCTATGCTTTGTGTCCTGTTCGTCTCGATCTTCCCTTTGCCTGACATCCTCGATGCTCTTACCATGGAGTTTAAGCAAAATCTGACCACCCATCCATTCATTCTGTATAAGTGCTAACTCATCAGTCTTATCTCTTTCTCCTTTCCATCTCTTTATTTCTCATACTATATCTAAGGATATGCTCACTTGATCACTTATTTCCTTATCACGTCTCTCCTTGTCCCTCGGGACTTTAGAGATTATATCTTTCTCAGGAACTTTCTCTGCGGTTTGATCGCTGCTTCGCATGGGTGACTGATATGCTGGATAGCTTTACCTTGTCGCTTCCTCAATCTCTCTTAATGGGTACAATCTGTCCTCTTTCTTACCATTGCTGTCTACTTCAGGCATGATGTGGGGAGCGTAAGGCTCCTCACCCCCCTTCTTTGCATATATTAAGTATCCAATCTTCAGGAGGTGGCTCTTCTCTTTCCTCCTGGTACATCTTCCAGAGCTCTAAGCTCGCTAACCTTTTCTCTAACTTTTTCCCCGTGTATGATGCGTGTAAATATATGTCGTCATGTGCTGCAAAACTGCTTTTGATAGTGATCCCCCTTGTGGCCACGCCATGAACATTGTGTCTGCTGTGCCCTTAACCCATTCCACACTGTACTGTTTAAGCTTAGATTCTTGCTTTGGCAACTATGTGCAGAGATGTGTAAGCTGAGTAACATTCTCCATTTTGACTCGACACACTTGACTGTCAATACTCACCTTTACACTTTGCACTTTTTTTAAAATTACGTTTCAGAAAAATAAAACAATATGAGCATGCACCAACCGTCGCAGGCTCCAAACCCTCTATGTCACGTTTTTCACTTTACACAACTTTATTCATTAAACTACTATCAATCTTAATGTCATCAAATAAATAATCAATTCTTAAACCTCACATTTTCCTTTTTTCTTGTCGTTTTATTTCTCTATTATCTTTTCCTCCACATATTAAACCTCACAATCACATAAAACAAACAAACTGACATACTCGGCCAGCCACATATATCCAAATCTACCATCCTCAAGACTTTAACCTGCCCCTAATTTAAATACATATGCCAATTGGGATTTAAGCTGATCTCTTTGGATTGTCTTTAAACAAATCCGTAGTCTATGTCTCCCATAAATGGGCTTTAGATGCGGCTTCTTCTGTTACGTTCTTCAAAATGCAGGACACTGGGCTTATTCTATTGTGGTTCCTCTCCTCACGATTTACTCAATTGCTTGGCTCCTCTCCTCAAGTTGATTTCTCAGTAACTCGACGTTCATCATCTCGAGTTATTTTTTGCCCCAAACTTCCCTCCATTACTTATTTTCCCTTATCACTTTTCCCTTCATACTCTGCCCATTCACAATTTTGCCATGTCACTCAGTTTTACTCACCATTCGGATTTTCAACTTCCGACTCTCAGGATCGACGCCTCGTTATCGGCCTCTTCAACCTTTCGTTCGTCCAGCTTCCTGTAGAAGTTGGGGGGATTTCTGTCTGAAAACAAGGGATCCGTCTAACCTGAGCTTGCAAGACTTATGTCTTTAAACTAATACCGCAATCTACATGGAGCCTCACGTCCTTTCAGTTAAATGGCGGAGGACGCTCGATATTGCCGGTAACCCAAAGTTTACTATCTCAATGGACTTTTAACCATCATCACTCTGTTACCACGTGAACTGAATGATTTGCTCCAGCCCTGTAAAACAAGGTAGCAATACAGTGAGATGAATGGGGATGCATATCTTACTCAAACATCAATGATCGAAATGACTCAGGTAGTTGGCAAAAAGGTTAACTGTTTTAATATCAATTATCTAAAACAGGGAGTTACACAGGACATTATCTGACATCGCATAGCGATCTCTCAATTTTCTATGGAAAAAACAAACATTATAGCAAACACTCATCACGAATGACGTGAGCCTACATATTTACTAACTTCATCCTACGTGGCAAACTTCTAAAACCTAATGGCAGGTGTGATAGGCCTAAAGGGAACATCTACATAAACTTTCTATGGGCTACAGAGATGTGATTGGATTTCTAAGGTCAGGTGGGCAACTAAGCCTCACCCTAAAACTGGTCACTATGAACGTCACTAAATACACAATGTCCCATTGGATCTACAACTATAGGGCTCTCAATCATGCGGCCCCCTACAATTGGTTGGCACTCTTGCATTCGTCAATATTTTTCCACTCACGTTTAGCAGCAGGCGGGCTAGACTTCCAGGTGCTGGTGGGCTGGTCATAACCATAGCTTGCCACCAAATTAGCATATCATCCATCATCACCTCAGTGGTCTGCTGTCAATTAAGGCTTTGATCTTGGCCTTGGAAATGTTCCTTTGCTCTGGAGCGTACAGAGGAGTGAAGGCACGCTCTGACCTCATACATAGGTGTGATTGTCGTGTTCATCCAACTTCATCCATTCATGTGACTGAAGACCAGAAAATCAAGCTCTAGTGCATTTAAAATACTACTCTTTAATAGACCTCTGACATCTTCCTTGTTTTGTCTGTGCCCTAAGAACAGGGGTTTTGTTCTTTCAACCGATTTGTAACTACTTTTTGCTCATCCACCTCTGATAAGACCTCAGCTTCTTGGTCTTCATCCAAACTCGCCTTGCTGAGATCTGCTTCTGTAATTCAATTGCTTTTTCAGCTATGACACACTGGAAAAAGAGGCCTCTGCTCTTTTAACCCCATCTCTGCTATAACACTTGTGGAAAAAACCCATTCTTCACTTGATTCCTATATATATACGTTGGCGCTTGCCACAATCTATACTCTCCGTAGCCAGCCTTAAGAATACTTCATCTGCTTGCGTTATGTTTGCATATTTACACATATAAAATGACTTAATATCTTCATCATTTCTATATCATAAGTTTCTTCATCTTGAGCCCAAGATGCCACTTATCTTTGATACTTTCTTGATTCCTTATACAATGTTTCATTCTCTTGACTCTGCATCTCTTACATATATGTCGGTTCAGCTTCATTTGTGTCGTCACCAATCTGCTCTTTCACTCATTTGTTCTGCTTCTTCTGGGATTTCATTCAAGTGGCCATCATACTGTCTTGTATGCAGGTATGGTTTTCTCAGTGGGAACCTTGCCTCCAAGATTCTCCTTGGTATTGGTATTTTCACTGGAACTGCATGTGTCTAACATTCTGGTACCCAACATATAGGTAATGTGGGTGAGATGGTTGCATGGTACAGTGCACCTCACTGTTTGTACTGTACAGGATCCTGAAGCAATCTTAAAACAGTCGCAACTGAGACTGCTGGTGAGACAATTTCCCTCCAGTTGTAGCTGAACCCTCTTGGGTCCCCATCCTAGAAGTGTTTAATCTGATTCTAAGTGCAGACCTAAGGCAGACCTCAACATGGCCTTTCCTTCCAAGCCATCATATGCCTGACCCCAGATGTTCACTCTTTCGCTACATCCTGTGAAAGTGGGGACCAATCAGAGCAGTCTGCTCCTTCTTTCAAATGACTGATCTTGAGCCTACTGTTAGAACAGTTTTTCTGTAGTCAAACTAAAGGTTTAGCAAAACCCTTCAACTGAGGCAGTACAAGCCTCCATTCTTAGTATAAGGATGTACCACCTGAGTTCAGGATAGCATAGACAGAACAGCCAGTCTTATCTTAGGAGGAAGAGAGGGCTGTAGAATCAGTGCAAATGAAATTGTAATACAAACGGTCGAAAGAAACACTGAAACACTATCTGCCTCATCACGAGTTTGGCGGTAACCCTTAAATGCGACTGAAACGGTATTAGCGCCACCAATACCACTCCGCCGGATCAACCAGCTCAATGGCCTGTTCTATGCCATTGCCCAAGTCCTGAACGTCATAGCAGCCCTGGACTGCACACATGTAGCACTAGAAGCACGCCGGCAAGATAAGGCAGCCTACAGGAACCGTAAGAATTACCATTCCATGAACATGCATATAACGTGTAGCCCTGACCTAACCTTCACCCACTGCAGCGCCCGCTACCAAGGATCCACCGACGACTCAATGGTCCTGCGCAACAGTACCCTGCCAGCCTACATGGAGAGGCACCAAGGTCAAAACACGTGGATGTTGGGTGAGTATAAAACTATCCTCAAATGCATGCCAAATTACATCTGCTGGGGGGCGGGCATACACAGAGGGATCCCTGCATGCCAGCATGAGACACAGGCAGCACTAGCACTGGAACATTTCCATGCATGTGCCTCGCAAGTTAAACCTTGCACACGTTCAACACAGCAGAACATAGTCTAAATGGCACACACTTGTGAAAGCACAGTCACATATGGAAGCCAAGACCAACTACCACAAGGCATCTTGTGTGTGTCGCAGTGCTGCTCCTCACCCTGACACAGAAAAGACATCCCACCCTGCCCATCAGACAGTCATGCCAATAGAGTCCCAATGTAAAAAAATAAAATAAAAAAAAAGGGGTGATGCACGCACTTCAATTCCTGCCCAATATACTACCTGAAAAAATAAAAAGAATAAATGGGTTAAATCCCAAAATGTCCAATTCACTGGGTTAGATCCCAATTGATGCAAAAATATTGACAGGGTTAGATCCCAATTGTTGCAAAAATATTCACAGGGTTAGATCCCTTATGCTGCATTGGAACTGATGTTCTCCTCCTTCAAATATTCACATGGTTGGATCCTTATGCTGCATTTGGGTTGCTGTTCTCCTCCTCCTAGCGCTTTCGTGTCCCAACACTCTTCAGGGAGGCTGTGTTGCCTTTCACTTCAGGTGACTCCAATTAAATTGCTAATGCAGTCTCTAAGAATTATGGGAGCTGTAGTGAAATCATTTGTTCAATTCAGGTGACCAAGGAAAGACTTCCCCACAGGAGCACACATCTTACCCTTAGCAGGGGGAGGAGGGAAAACCATAACTATGATTCTCCACTGTAGGGACAAATGTCCCCGGTGCTGCAGCCTCTGGAGTCCGGATCACCACAAATTACATGTAAAAAAAGAGGGGTGAGGCGGGCACTCCAATTCCTGGCCAATATACTACCTGAAAAATTAAAAGAATAAATGGGTTAAATCCCAAAGATTCCAATTCACTGGGTTAGATCCCAATTGTTGCAAAAATATTCACAGGGTTAGATCCATTATGCTGCATTGGTACTGCTGTTCTGTTCTCCTCCTTCAAATATTCACAGGGTTGGATCCCTTATGCTGCATTTGGGCTGCAGTTCTCCTCCTCCTAGCACTTTCGTGTCCCAACACTCTTCAGGGAGGCTGTGTTGCCTTTCACTTCAGGTGACTCCAATTAAATTGCTAATGCAATATCTAAGAATTATGGGACCTGTAGTGAAATCATTTGTTCAATTCAGGTGACCAAGGAAAGACTCCCCTCCAGGAGCACACATCTTACCCTTAGCAGGGGGAGGGGGGGGAAACCATAACTATGATTCTCCACTGTAGGGAAAAATGTCCCTGGTGCTGCAGCCTCTGGAGTCCGGATCTCCACAAATTACATGTAAAAAAAAAGAGGGGTGAGGTGCGCACTCTAATTTCTGGCCAATATACTAGCTGAAAAAAGAATAAATGGGTTAAATCCCAAAGTGTCCAATTCACTGGGTTAGATCTCAATTGTTGCAAAAATATTCACAGGGTTAGATCCCAATTGCTGCAAAAATATTCACAGGGTTAGATCCATTATGCTGCATTGGTACTGCTGTTCTCCTCCTTCAAATATTCACAGGGTTGGATCCCTTATGCTGCATTTGGGCTGCTGTTCTCCTCCTCCTAGCGCTTTCGTGTCCCAACACTCTTCAGGGAGGCTGTGTTGCCTTTCACTTCAGGTGACTCCAATTAAATTGCTAATGCAGTCTCTAAGAATTATGGGAGCTGTAATGACATCATTTGTTCAATTCAGGTGACCAAGGAAAGACTCCCCTCCAGGAGCACACATCTTACCCTTAGCAGCGGGAGTGGGGAAAACCATAACTATGATTCTCCACTCTAGGGAAAAATGTCCCCGGTGCTGCAGCCTCTGGAGTCCGGATCTCCACACATTACATGTAAAAAGAAGAGGGGTGAGGCGCGCACTCCAATTCCTGGCCAATATACTACCTGAAAAAAGAAAAAGAATAAATGGGTTAAATCCCAAAGTGTCCAATTCACTGGGTTAGATCTCAATTATTGCAAAATAGTCACAGGGTTAGATCCCAATTGTTGCAAAAATATTCACAGGGTTAGATCCCTTATGCTGCATTGGTACTGCTGTTTTCCTCCTTCAACTATTCACAGGGTTGGATCCCTTATGCTGCATTTGGGTTGCTGTTCTCCTCCTCCTAGCGCTTTCGTGTCCCAACACTCTTCAGGGAGGCTGTGTTGCCTTTCACTTCAGGTGACTCCAATTAAATTGCTAATGCAGTCTCTAAGAATTATGGGAGCTGTAGTGAAATCATTTGTTCAATTCAGGTGACAAAGGAAAGACTCCCCCACAGGAGCACACATCTTACCCTTAGCAGGGGGAGGAGGGAAAACCATAACTATGATTCTCCACTGTAGGGAAAAATGTCCCCGGTGCTGCAGCCTCTGGAGTACGGATCACCACAAATTACAGGTAAAAAAAGAGGGGTGAGGCGGGCACTCCAATTCCTGGCCAATATACTACCTGAAAAATTAAAAGAATAAATGGTTTAAATCCCAAAGATTCCAATTCACTGGGTTAGATCCCAATTGCAAAAATATTCACATGGTTAGATCCATTATGCTGCATTGGTACTGCTGTTCCGTTCTCCTCCTTCAAATATTCACAGGGTTGGATCCCTTATGCTGCATTTGGGCTGCAGTTCTCCTCCTCCTAGCACTTTCGTGTCCCAACACTCTTCAGGGAGGCTGTGTTGCCTTTCACTTCAGGTGACTCCAATTAAATTGCTAATGCAATATCTAAGAATTATGGGAGCTGTAGTGAAATCATTTGTTCAATTCAGGTGACCAAGGAAAGACTCCCCTCCAGGAGCACACATTTTACCCTTAGCAGAGGGAGGGGGGAAAACCATAACTATGATTCTCCACTGCAGGGAAAAATGTCCCCGGTGCTGCAGCCTCTGGAGTCCAGATCTCCACAAATTACATGTAAAAAAAGAGGGGTGAGGCGCGCACTCTAATTCCTGGCCAATATACTGGCTGAAAAAAGAATAAATGGGTTAAATCCCAAAGTGTCCAATTCACTGGGTTAGATCTCAATTGTTGCAAAAATATTCACAGGGTTAGATCCCAATTGCTGCAAAAATATTCACAGGGTTAGATCCATTATGCTGCATTGGTACTGCTGTTCTCCTCCTTCAAATATTCACAGGGTTGGATCCCTTATGCTGCATTTGGGCTGCTGTTCTCCTCCTCCTAGTGCTTTCGTGTCCCAACACTCTTCAGGGAGGCTGTGTTGCCTTTCACTTCAGGTGACTCCAATTAAATTGCTAATGCAGTCTCTAAGAATTATGGGAGCTGTAGTGACATCATTTGTTCAATTCAGGTGACCAAGGAAAGACTCCCCTCCAGGAGCACACATCTTACCCTTAGCAGGGGGAGTGGGGAAAACCATAACTATGATTCTCCACTCTAGGGAAACATGTCCCCGGTGCTGCAGCCTCTGGAGTCCGGATCTCCACACATTACATGTAAAAAAAGAGGGGTGAGGCGGGCACTCCAATTCCTGGCCAATATACTACCTGAAAAATTAAAAGAATAAATGGGTTAAATCCCAAAGATTCCAATTCACTGGGTTAGATCCCAATTGTTGCAAAATATTCACAGGGTTAGATCCATTATGCTGCATTGGTACTGCTGTTCTGTTCTCCTCCTTCAAATATTCACAGGGTTGGATCCCTTATGCTGCATTTGGGCTGGAGTTCTCCTCCTCCTAGCACTTTCGTGTCCCAACACTCTTCAGGGAGGCTGTGTTGCCTTTCACTTCAGGTGACTCCAATTAAATTGCTAATGCAATATCTAAGAATTATGGGAGCTGTAGTGAAATCATTTGTTCAATTCAGGTGACCAAGGAAAGACTCCCCTAGGGTTGAATCCCTTATGCTGCATTTGGGCTGCTGTTCTCCTCCTTCTAGCACTTTCGTTTCCCAACACTCTTCAGGGAGCCTGTGTTGCCTTTCACTTCAGGTGACTCCAATTAAATTGCTAATGCAGTCTCTAAGAAATATGGGAGCTGTACTGAAATCATTTGTTCAATTCAGGTGACCAAGGAAAGACTCCCCTACAGAAGCACACATATTACCCTTAGCAGGGGGATGGGGGGACCATTACTATGATTCTCCACTGGAGGGAAAAATGTCCCTGGTGCTGCAGCCTCTGAAGTCCGGATCTCCACAAATTACAGGTAAAAAAAAGAGGGGTGAGACGCGCACTCCAATTCCCGGCCAATATGCTACCGGAAAAAAGAAAAATAATAAATGGGTTAAATCCCAAAGTGTCCAATTCACTGGGTCAGATCCCAATTGTTGCGAAAATATTCACAGGGTTAGATCCCAGTTGTTGCAAAAATATTCACAGGGTTAGATCCCTTATGCTGCATTGGTACTGCTGTTCTCCTCCTTCAAATATTCACAGTGTTGGATCCCTTATGCTGCATTTGAGCTGCAGTTCTCCTCCTCCTAGCGATTTTGTGTCCCAACACTCTTCAGGGAGGCTATGTTGCCTTTCACTTCAGGCAGCTCCGATAAAATTGCTAACGCAGTATCTAAGAATTATGGGAGCTGTAGTGAAATCATTTGTTCAATTCAGGTGACCAAGGAAAGACTTCCCTCCAGGAGCACACATCTTACCCTTAGCAGGGGGAGGGGGGGAACCCATAACTATGATTCTCCACTGTAGGGAAAAATGTCCCTGGTGCTGCAGCCTCTGGAGTCTGGATCTCCACAAATTACATGTAAAAAAAGAGGGGTGAGGCGCACACTCCAATTCCTGGCCAATATACTACCTGAAAAAAGAAAAAGAATAAATGCGTTAAATCCCAAAGTGTCCAATTCACTGGGTTAGATCCCAATTGTTACAAAAATATTCACAGGGTTAGTTCCCAATTGTTGCAAAAATATTCACAGGTTTACATCCCTTATGCTGCATTGGTACTGCTGTTCTCCTTCAAATATTCACAGGGTTGGGTCCCTTATGCTGCATTTGGGCTGCTGTTCTCCTCCTCCTAGCGCTTTCGTCCCAACACGCTTCAGGGAGGCTGCGTTGCCTTTCACTTCAGGTGACTCCAATTAAATTGCTATTGCAGTCTCTAAAAATTATGGGAGCTGTAATGAAATCATTTGTTCAATTCAGGAAAGACTCAGCTCCAGGAGCACACATCTTACCCTTAGCAGGGGGAGGGGTGAAAACCATAACTATGATTCTCCACTGTAGGGAAAAATGTCCCCGGTGCTGCATATCCACAAAGCCACTATATACGAGTAGTCAGAGTCATGACAATGACCATCCCTGAGATACTGACCCCTGATTGGCCAATCACATGCCTGGCTAAATGTACATGATCATACGAAGTAGCAAACTCAAAACACCAGCCATAGTGAATGCCACAACATATGGCATATTTACATGTCGCATGAACATGCAGATATTAAGGTACCCTCATCCACTAATAAGGGACAGAGTACTGTGGCATTTAGACACATGGGTGGCGCATGCCGTAAGTAGTGCATTGAATGAATGCTGCACCTTGCCCAGCACACACCACAAAGAAAGTAACCATATTGAAAATAGTGTAATGTGTACTACATGAGAGTGACACACAAAAGCATTAATATATTAAGTGATACTATGCTGCATGTAAACCTCAGGCCATGCATGTCTCGGAAGGTGATGGATGTATGCCAACATTTCACTGAGATAGCATGAACCTTCTCAGCACATACTTCATTCTGCTGCCAATGTCACTGATGACTGACCCCTGTACAACCACTGAACCAATCATGCCCTAATGTATGCATTCTCTCCCGTGAAGGTGATTTGGGATACCTGCAGTACACATGGCTCATTACTCCTGTGCGTCATCCACACACTCCAGCTGAGCTGGCATACAACATTGCCCATGGGAGTACATGCATCTGTGTGGAAAGGGCATTTGGACTGCTGAAGGCACGCATCCGGTGCCTAGACCGTATGGGAGGGGCATTGATGTATGCACCAGAGAAAGTAGGCAAAATCATACTTACCTGTGCCATGCTGCACACCATTTGCTCTTTTAGGCATGTGCCACTGCCTCCTAATGCTGATGGCCAGCCTCCCGAGGATGGGAGTGATAAAAATGTGGCTGAAGCTGTGCCACATGCACACAGGGATGGGGTGAGGGAGGGGAGGTTGGCCAGACAGGCCTTGATTGACAATTATTTTTGATCCACTGCATTGATACATTTGACACATATCACTTGTAAAATAAAGAGCACTTCAACTCAATCATGAATGTCCATGCTTTGTATGCATTTTGAACTGGATATATTTCTATTTTTAACAAACCCCACCAGCCCCATGTGAACAGGGTCGGATTGGCCCATCTGCCTTTTCGGCCCGTGGCCAGGGCGAAATTGTCCCTGGGCAGTGGGGGCCGGTTTCTGGCCATGCCTGGGCCGGTCTGGAAAAAATTAAATTGAAAAAATATATATTTTTTTCATTATTTCTTTTTCAAAAAGCCTTTCATCCTTCTTAGGTCGATAAATGAGTACCAACACAGGTTAGGTGATATTGTATGCATATTTGTTCTATAAAAAAAGAGCGTAAGCGTAAGTGCTATACATTAACATATTATCATTTGGCCTTGGACGTCTGATTGGATTCACAGTAATTTAGTGTACTTAGAAACAATGCTATTTGATGCAACTTCCTGTTTTGTCAAGGGGTGAAAGGTCATGTTTCATCGCTTCCCGGGATGTCACCTTGAGGTGGGGTCAAATGAAATCACTTCTGGTGATGTCATCAGAGGTCAAGGGTCGTGAGGCTAGGGGTGGGCCACTTTTTTTGGGTGACCTGGCCTATTTCTTGTCCCTGTCTGACCCTGCCTGTGAACTCCCCATAACAAAATCCCCCACCCATGGTGAACTCCCCATCACACAATCCCCCCAAACCCCTGTGAACTCTGCATCACACAATCCCCTCAACCCCCCTCAAAACACCCCAAAATAGTGCTAGTGGGTCCATGTGCCCAGGGCTCTACACAACTGTGCCATATGGATCTAGGATGGACGTGGGCGCTTCCCACGGCCGGGTTCCTCTGGTGAATGGCGGGAGAGATTTTGCAGGGAACAGCGCCTAGACGAAGCCTCCAGGGATCCTTCTGTGGGTGTTGTTGAGGCAGATGGTATTGCTCCTGAGACCTGCAGCTGCTGGCAGAGCAGATTGTTTGACTTCCGCATCTGCTTAGGATGTGCGGATTGGACCTCGCACAGCTCCCCTACCCTTTGAGCAAAACCTGTCAGGGCCACTGTGCAGCCCTCCACGACTCGACGGGTCCGTGCATAGTCACTTGCTATGGACTTTGCTGCATTCCGTATGGCACGGTTTATTGCCTTAATGTGGTGGGTGTGCTCTGTTGACATGGCCTCAATTTGCAGCTGTCGGGCCTCCAAGACATCCAGCTGCCCCATCAGTGCTGCTCCCATGACAATGGGTCTTTCAGGTGTGCTGGGGATCGGAGTGACAGCTCTACGTGGGGTGGGAGGGGGACTGTAGGGGACATGGTGCCACCTCTGATTGGGCTGCTGAGATTTGAGTGCCTATCCTAAGGGAAGCCATAAGATGGTGTGTCCAAATCTGGATCAGGTGTGCGGGCACGGCTGTCATGGTCATGAAGTCAGGGGCACAGGCATACAGGGGTCGCATGCGCAGGAGACCTGTTTGGACACTGTCCTGGCACCTTTGGCACCAGGCTCATGAACAAAAGTAAACAAGAACATCCATTTAACACCAAAAAGCTTTTATTATGGACCTAGCACTTCAGATGCATTAACCTTGAACATTCCATCCATTAAGCACTTCAGAAGCATTAACCTTGACCATTCCATCCATTAAGCACTTCAGAAGCATTAACCTTGACCATTCCATCCATTAAGCAGCCCCAAGTGTATTCTTGGGTGTGGCTGCTAATGGATTCACAGCTATATGAACTGCCCTGATCCTCAAGACCGACGCTTCACGTTATTCTGCACCTACCAGCACCGTAACGCTCACCGTCGCCTTGTGGGATGTATTGACCCACTTTTGCTCTGCCATGTGGCATCCCTGTGTTCTGATGGTGTCCGAATTATGAAAATGGCCACAAAACACTTGTGCGCGTTAAAACATTTGAAAATCACGCTTTGTAACACGAAAAGATGGCTGCCCAATCTACCATGCATGTTGTCAGGGGTGGAACAGAGATCCCACTCCTGAATTCACAACATGTAAAAATGGAGCACAGAGGGAAAATCAGTGCTTTGCTGAAAGAAATCCAAAATCTTGCTTTTAAATCCTTATTCTTGAATGTTGAAACGGCAGAATGCCGGTGCAAAACACCCTCAAACATGCAATATTCTTGCTGGGTGCTAGAATTCACTTAGTTAAAGAAATCATTATGAACTCACAATGTCCTGCAAAGCTGAATTTGTCATAAAAACATCCACAAAAAAAAATTGCCTGCCTGTGAAATCTGTCAAAATCTGGGCGCAGTACCCTCAGCCGCCTGAACGACAGCTGTCAGAAGCCTGTATGATAGAATTTAATCTTGAACAACTGAATTCTAATGTCTGAAAACTAAGTGACCTGTTATTGAGAGTAACCTAGGTTGTAATTTGTTTAATCCCATGGTTTAGAATCTGGAATAAGTGTTCTAGCTGCTTGTTTAAAATTACAAGTTTATTTGAAGCAAAGGAAAAATGCAACAGAATAACATTTGAATTTAAGCCTGGTTGATCTGCAAGAACTTGAAAGGCAGGTTTCTTCTCAGAAGGAGGACACTTCCCCCCAGCTGAAACTCACGGCGAGGTGCCAATTGCTGGGGAGCCAGAAGGAGACCAAGGACTTCCTCCAGCTCAAGGAGATGCAAATTATGAAGGGTCGTAAATGGCCTCTGCCAGGAGGAACTGGGAGGAGACTGCTTCTGGACTGCAAAGAGACAGGAGGAGGCGGAGACAGACAACCATTTGTTGATTCACAAGGACAAAAAGCACAGTTTTAAAAGACTGATAATTTACTGTTTAAAATTGTGAAAAATATGTAAACAACAGATTTGTGAATCTAATTTTTGGCGGCATGTTTTAAGAGGCGCCAGAACTCTGTGATATGTTCTGGGAAGAAAGTGCGGAAAATATGGTTTTACACCAAATATATTTATGCCAAAAATATGAAACTTCATACACTTCATACACTGTAGAAATTTGCTCCAAAATTGGACATTGTGTTCCGGACAAAAAGGGCAACATTCTGTAAAAAGCAGACACAAGGTTTTACAGCGACAGGGTTTAGAGGAGTATCTGCTACACAAAATATGTAAACTGCATTTATGATTGTTATAGAGATTGCACACATGGAAATATGTATTGCACCAAAAGTAGATTTTGTGTTCAAGAGGCTAGGGGTGGAATCTAGGCCTCGTAAACCCACATCATAAAGGTGACACCCTGTTTTCTCCTCCTATCAAGGAAGGAAGGAGACCCTGACCAATCCCTGGAAAGTGGGCACGCTTAGGATAAACCAGCACACACTCCGCTTTATCATAAGCATAAACAGAGACAGCTCAGGGCTGGAAAAGGACACACAAATTCACCTACTGTCCTGATCCTGGCAAAGCACTCTGAAGCAGAACCTTCCATCTTCCTTGCTCCTGACTCCAGAAACGTGGCAAGCAGAAAGGCCCATTATATAGCTGAACCATTTTCAGCTATGCCTTAAAATTCCTAAACCTAAGGGGAACAAAACAAACAGCCGGGCTGTGCTGTACTGCTGCCTACTAAAAGAATTATCATCTGAACCAAAAGATCCAATCCAGTTGTGCTGTGCTGTGACCACAGAGCTGTGACCAGAGCCATTGCAGACCCGATCCAGTCCTGTGCCATGCTGTGAACAGACCCAGTCCAGTCCGGTGTGCCCAGCTGTCTATCCCAGAACCAGGTTCCCTCCCCTGACCAGAAATCTTGACTGACCAGATTCCTGACGGTTCCGTTTCAAAACATATCTAGTGAGTATGTATAGATAGGACAGTGTAACTAGCATATGTACTGCCCGTAGTTAATCCCTACCTTAACACCATCCTCTCTTGTCTTCAGAACCTGTATTGTTAGAAATATTTTTGAATTGTCAGAACTTTTCTTGCGCTACGTTTCTCTCATTTGTTTTCTAAATTCATAAATCATTACTGTTGTGAATAAATAAATTGAATCCCAGAAAGAAAGTGAGTATCCACCATGTGAATGGTCCCTGGCCAGGATTGTGGAGATTCATGTGTGGTATTCTCTTTTTCTATAGTCATAATCTGGTATAAGAAATCCATTTGTCTTTAAAAAGTGCATTGCTGCTTTCCATTCTTGTGCCTATCCGAAAAAAACGACCTCCACTAAAACGTCCATAACTTCCTCAATTTCTGTGCTAGAAAATAAAATTAATAAGCTTGTAGCTAACATCCTCAGCTTTCCATAGAACCTAAAACTGTATCCCAAATCCATATAGTTCTCCCACAATCGCGATTACCGCGCGCTGAAAAGTTTGCTGCAAATTTCATTTTGGGAAAAGTTTGACACATGTAAAACAGCTTTTGATTGCTTTTGACCTCAATTTTAAGATTTCACATTGCTTCTTAGTATGAAATCATTTCTAGTGTTTCTGTGCAACTATCCAAAGTGGCTCCCATAAGAATTTAAACAATTTCAGCAATTTAAACCATAGTTAGTGTTTTTACCCATTCAATTCTCAAGATAACTTTAAAAACCATTCTGACCGCTTGCCAATCAATTCCGTTTCTCTCTTGTGTTTGCTGGGGGTAAATGGGGATTGATATTCTGTGTTGAGTTCTGCCATTCCTGAATACCTGCTCTCTCCTTCCTATCTCTTCACATTGCTATTGGGGGGGTTCAGGTTTGTGCAGGGGCAAATAGTAACCACACTGCAGGCTATCTGTTCTGAACACACATACAAAAGTATTATTTCTGTGCTGAATTGTTCTTGCTCACTATTACTCCTTGTGGTTAAAGAGATTGCTTAGTGTTACATCACCCCACTGGTGATTATTTTATATCCATTAAACAGTGTGTCATTAATTTGTAACTACATAAATAAATATTTTAACTTTGCAAACCGGCCTGATTCCTGGTTCAGTGTGACCGGGGGGTTCCAAGAGAGGGGCGTGATATGAGTGGTACATCGTTCAGAATAAAATAACTTTTAGACACACATAAATAAGGGTTTCAGTTGTGCATTACACGCTAAGCATTGACTTAGGTGAAGTGCAGGATTGAAATCACATACAGATTAGGGGCTCGTCCGGGATTTCTGAATTAGACATACCACTTGTGACAGTCTAACACAGTGTGCTAACTGACGGGGCACATACACCTTGTTGGGTTACCACACTGTGCTACACTGGAAAAACACCCTTCAATAGAAACACTCAAAGGAATTGGGCCTGTTTTGCAAAGGTAAAAATAACCCTGATATAAGTCAGAAGTAAATTAATATTTCCGGAATGGCGACCCCAGTGGAAATTAATATGGCAAAAGAACACCTACTGCACAAACTGTTTGTCAGGGGTGAATGGACAGGGCAGGATCAGAATGTTTGGCTGCAGGAAATCAAACAACAAGCCAAAGCCACAGGATTAGATACATTGCACGACCAGGGTCCATTACATCAGGCACTTAGTGAACTATTTGTATGTGCTTATGGGCTATGTTTTTTTTTTACTCCATAGGATATCATCTATTTTTTGTGTATGTATTACACAGCACCCTCAGTGCAGTAACACAGGGGTGTCATAGTGACCCCCAAACATAGACTCCATACCCTGGGACTGACTACTGTCTCCCCGGGCATGTAAAGTCACCATTGACTTTACTAGTCCTAAATTGTGAACAGAACCAGTACAAACCATCATATTGTGGAAGTACTGGAAGGGGTTAATTATATTGCCCCTGGGTCTGTTCTCAAGGGGGCAATGTCCAGTCCCCCCTTATCAAGTTTCTGGCTGGTGGCAGTGGTTACCATGCGAAATATTCCACCGGAATATTCTCTATGGGATTTTCCCATTGATTTTAAACGCACCACTTTTTGGTGCAATGTTAAAGATACTGCAGGTTTATTTATTTAATATTAAATCAACGGTTGGGTCTTTTTGCCAGAACTCTTTTCTAAAATGGCATTTGTGTCCGTCTCTGTAACTCTGACCAAGGTCGAGCCCTTTGTTCCACTTTTTGGCGGGCTTCTCCACAGAAGCCCTCCAAATGGTGCCACTCTGTCTGGGTTCAACAGGATGGGTGGAGAGGGGAATTGGCACCCTGGACTGCGTTGCCTTAGCAACTCAAGTCGTACTCTATTCTGATTAGCCCAGTGGTGAGCCATCCGGCTCACCACTTAGCATGTGTGAGTGACAGCTAGGCTGTTGAATGGGGGTTTTTCTGCATAAAAGCAGGGCCTTTGGACTGGAACTTCAGAAGTCACCACAGGACCTAAGAATCGAAGAGAGAAGAAGCTGAGCCATCTGCAACGATGACACCACCGGTGAAGCCCTGCGGCAACAAACTCACCACTTTCCCAGCGACAAGAGAAGATTTTCTGCTGGACGAGTCTTCTTCCTCGGAGCTGGTGGGACCAACCAGTTCACCCCTTTCACCTTCCAAAGACGTCTCTTGGTTCAATCGCCCGTGCCAAGCACCCCGGCGGCCGGATAGCCAAGCTTCACCACTTTTACCGCGAATAAAAAGAACGCACCTTTTACCGACGAACTCCGTGGCTGGTTTCATTCCTGTGCAGTGCATCGACTCCACGTTTCCTCCTCGATGAGATCCTCTCTTCCCCTGGTCGAAACAATGAGCTGCAACCACTGGCAGGAACAAAAGGCCACCGCTGGATCTTCCTCTCTCTTTAAGGTACTGTGTCCTGCCTGGCCTCCCTTTCTTCGGTTTGCCCAAGATGACCCTTAAATCCTTGGCTTTGCAACTGGGTTGGCCCCAGACCTTCTAACTTTACCTTCTTGAATCACCCCAACCTATTTTGAACATTCTGCAAAGACTTTTAGTGCATTTTAAACCGTGTGATCCTGGGCACATTTCGCTTTGCTCCATTTAAAGTGGGCCTGGCCTATGAACTTTGGCTCCACAGTGTATACTGCTTTTATTCCCTTGCTGAGAACTCCTAAAAGTGTTGGGACTTGTTTTACTTCTATGCTCTGCCTTTTTCTCTCCCTTTAACTGAACTATTGGAGTGCCATCTAAGTTACACGCTCACATCTGTTTTAACAAATAGTGGTGTTTTAAGTCTGACTTGTCTAATAGTTATCAAGGGAGGTGTTTATACTTTACCTGACTGTGTTTTAACTTGCTTTTTATTTAGAGTGCTAGTATATTGCCTAAAGTGTGTTTTAAATAAATAATTATATACTTTTTATACAAAGCTCTGGTCAGTGTTTGTTTGCTCTACTGTGTTTTTATCCCTATTGTGTATACTCTATATACTGCCCTACTCTTCTTGAGAGAAGTCTGACTGCTCAGCCACAACGACCAGGTAAATCTGGTTGGTGCAGACTGCTACCAATTGGGTTTACTGCTTAGTCACGTAGTCTTAATCTTTTTGCAGTGTTCCCTAAGGGAACTGCACAGGATTCTGCCTAACACTGGTGTACAGCGGTGGGATTTGTATTGATTATACATTTCAGAGTGCTTCTGATACTTTAGTGCAACTAACCACAAAGTTTAGCACTGTAAAAGATATTTTTTAACAAGTCAACTATGGAAAGTTACAGCCAGGAGTCCCTTTCTGCAAAAACTGCTGATTGTCTAAGAGTTCTTTTTAGACATAAGGATCTTCCTGTAAAAGGCAAGAAAATGGAACTGGTAGAAAGATTGTTAGAGAATCAAAGTCTGGGTAGTGGTTCAGAGGAGCCTACCTCCCCAGCAAATGGAAACCACAGTCATGAGGATGATATGAATCAAAGTAATGATAGTATTATTGTAGAGTTAGAAGAGGAAGAGGAAACTAATGTAACGGTTCCCACTGGCCCTCTGCCTGCTCTAGCACCTCAGTCTGTGTCTACTGGACCTTTGTCAGGTCCCACATTAAGTCCTGCATTCATTGAACTGGAAAAAATGAGACTTGAATTAGAATTCAAAATAATTAGTGCCCAATCTGAACAAAAGCACCAAGAACTAAGGCTCAGAGAATAGGAGCTCAAGCATGAGCTATAGATGAAGAAATTGTCTGTTGAAAATACTTCTCTCCCCGGATCCTCTAGGAGTTCCAGTCCCAGAAGTCCCCGGCTGCCTAAAGAGATTGTGGGTATGTATGAACCTAAGTTGGATGTGTTGGATTGGTTGGCTATGTTTGAATATAATCATTTGATCCAGGACATCACAGGGAATCAGTTGCTTCCTTGGTTGTTCTCCAGGCCCCCCCTGTTTCATCTGATGTGGTAATGGAGTTGGGGGAGGTGGATAGAATGGACTATCAATGTGTGAAGCTACCTTTAATAGCTAGATTTGGGAAGACCCTTTCCCAGTACCTTAAGAGGTTTAGGACCCTCAAAAAGGATGATGAACCCCTTGGGCTACCTGGGTGTATAAAAGTTTGAAGAACTTAGAGAGATGGATTAAGGGTTACAGGGTGAACACTTATGAGGGAATGAGAAATCTTGTGATGTTGGAGTCAATTTATGATGCCTGCTCTCCTGAGCTCAGACAGCACTTAGCTGATTCAAAGGAAATAGATCCTAGAAAGCTAGCTAAGGCTGCTGACCTGTGGATGGCCAACAGGGCTACTCACAAGGATGCAGGGGTCACTCAGAAAAAGTATGAGGGAAAGCAGCCAACAAAAGTGAATCCAGAGAATTCTAATACCTCCCATACCAAAGAGGGCCACAAACAACAAAATAACCACGGTAAGCCACCAGGGAAACCCCATCAGGCTAGTGTACCTTCTGGGCCCAAACCAGAAGGAGGTCAGAACAGCCACCATTCCAGAGAGCATTTGGAACATGCTATCTCTGTGGGGCAACTGACCACATCAAAGGAGATCCCAGATGTAAGGGTGAACCTGCAGGGATCAGCACAGTCTCCTTAGCCTTCACTTATGAGGAGGAAGTACAAGTGGCTAGTGCTCACTTTGAAGTCTTTGCTGAAGACCCTTTGAGTCTTCAAGCAAGTGTAACCTTAGAGCCTATGGGTCTGGTTAGCAGCCAGAATAGGAAAATATATGACTCCCTACCAGCAAACTCTAAAATGTATTACATGGACAGTGTTCTCATCAATGGCCGGGATACTCCTGCCAGGAGAGACTCTGGGGCTAGCAGTTCAGTAGTGGATGAAAGCTTTTTCAAACCTGAGGATGTGGCTAAGGCGCCCAAAGGTCCCACTAGAAATACTGGAGGCCCTGTCCAGATGGTTTCTGTTCTACCAACCCTCATTCAGTGTAATAACATAACAGTGAGGATTCCTGTCAGTGTTAAGACTGAGGTGCCTGGGAGAGTCCTGTTGGGGAGTGATCTAAAAACTCTAGGAGTAGTATCCAGTACCCCCAGGCCTCCCAGTATGGAGACACAGACCTAACCAAAATGGCTAGAGAGGCCACCATAAGGGACCATTCTAAGCCTGTGGGAACCTCTAAAGAGAACCCCACTACAAGCCCTGGTGTTAGTAAGTTGACCTCTAAACCAGGCACATTTCAGGCTAAAATGTTAGGGAAATGGGAGCCTGAACCAAGCTCCATCATTATTCCCCTAGTTTTAGAGTCTCTGACTCCCCCTGCTTCTGAGGAAGAGGTGGATAGACCAACTGGACCCCTACCTGGGCCTAGGAGAACTGGTAATTCTCAGTGCTGGTGGAAAACTAGAAAAGAAAAGTCTAAGGCCAAAAACCTTCAGACTGTTGGACCTTCTACTGAAGACTCCAAGTTAAATCCTAGTATTGGGAGTGAAACTCCTAAAGTATGTAAGGTAAGATCTAAGAGGAATGGGAAGCAGGTAGATTGCCTAACCCCAACCCCTCCAACCAAGAGGCCTGAGATCCAACCTGCTCCCAACAGAGAGGTGGTGAGGAACCTTGGAGACCCCTCTAGATCTAAGGGAATCCTTTATAAGGACCCCTTGAAAAAGCCTAACACAGGTTCAGAAGTTGTACCAACTTTAGAGGGACTGGTCAACCAGATCCCCTATAGATTTAACAAGGAAGATGTTCCTCAAAGGGTGTGTAGGTCATATAGCTTACAAAGGAAAACCTTTGATTTATCCATTGAACACAGGTCAAGGTGTCACCACCAAAATGCCGGTGGTTTCTCTAGGGTGTTTATAACCGACTAGAGGTATGAGATTCATCCAGGAGTGGATTCAATGCTCCTGTCCCTTAGTCTGGGGGGGGCGAGTGTTAGGGAGAATTCTCTTGTAAGGCTAATTTCCCAAACCTAGTGAGTCCCCCAGCAGCTTTGCTGGATTTTTGGGGTTTGTTTTTTTCTCCTGCTAAGAGTGAGACTCTTTTCCTCCCACTCTTAGGCATGATTTGAGGTATGTCTTTGACTTTGTATGTGCTTATGTGCTATGTTTTTTTTTACTCCATAGGGTATTATCTATTTTTTGTGTATGTGTTACACAGCACCCTCAGTGCAGTAACACAGTGGTGTCATAGCGACCCCCAAACATAGACTCCATACCCTGGCACTCACTACTGTCTCCCAGGGCATGTAAAGTCTCCATTGACTTTACTAGTCCTAAATTGTGAACAGAACCAGTACAAACCATCATATTGTGGAAGTACTGGAAGGGGTTAATTATATTGCCCCTGGCTCTGTACTCAAGGGAGCACTGTACAGTCCCCCCTTGTCGAGTTTCTGGCTGGTGGCAGTGGTTACCACGCAAAATATTCCACCAGAATATTCTCTATGGGATTTTCCCATTGATTTTAAACGCACCACTTTCTGGTGCAATGTTAAAGATACCGCCGGTTTATTTATTTAATATTAAATCAACGGTTGGGTCTTTTTGCCATAACTCTTTTCTAAAATGGCGTTCGTGTCCGTCTCTGTAACTCTGACCAAGGTCGAGCCCTTTGTTCCACTTTTTGGCGGGCTTCTCCACAGAAGCCCTCCAAATGGTGCCACTCTGTCTGGGTTCCACAGGATGGGTGGGGAGGGGAATTGGCACCCTGGACTGCATTGCCTTAGCAAATCAAGTCGCACTCTATTCTGATTGATCCAGTGGTGAGCCGCCCGGCTCACCACTTAGCATGTGTGAGTGACAGCTAAGCTGTTGAATGAGGGTTTTTCTGCATAAAAGCAGGGCCTTTGGGACTGGAACTTCAGAAGTCGCCACAGGACCTAAGAATCCGAAGAGGGAAGAAGCTGAGCCATCTGCAATGACAACACCACCGGTGAAGCCCTGCTGCAACAAACTCACCACTTTCCCAGCGACAAGAGAAGATCTTCTGCTGGATGAGTCTTCTTCCTCTGTGCTGGTGGGACCAACCAGTTCACCCCTTTCGCCTTCCAAAGACGTCTCTTGGTTGAATCGCCTGTGCCAAGCACCCCGGTGGCTGGATAGCCAAGCTTCACCACTTTGACTGCGAATAAAAGGAACGCACCTTTTACCGACGAACTCCGCGGCGGGTTTCATCCCTGTGCAGTGCATTGACTCCACGTTTCCTCCTCTATGAGATCCTCCCTTCCCCTGGTCGAAACAATGAACTGCAACCACTGCCAGGAACAACTGCCACCTCTGGAGCTTCCTCTCTCTTTAAGGTACTGTGTCCTGCCTGGCTTCCCTTTCTTCGGTTTGCCCAAGATGACCCTTAAATCCTTGGCTTTCCAACTGGGTTGGCCCCAGACCTTCTAACTTTACCTTCTTGAATCACCCCTACCTCTTTTGAACATTCTGCAAAGAGTTTTAGTGCATTTTAAACCGTGTGATCCTGGGCACATTTCGCTTTGCTCCATTTAAAGTGGGCCTGGCCTATGAACTTTGGCTCTACAGTGTATACTGCCTTTATTACCTTGCTGAGAACTCCTAAAAGTGTTGGGACTTGTTTTATTTCTATGCTCTGCCTTTTTCTCTCCCTTTAACTGAACTATTGGAGTGCCATCTAGGTTACACGCTCACATCTGTTTTAACAAATAGTGGTGTTTTAACTCTGACTTGTCTAATAGTTATCAAGGGAGGTGTTTATACTTTACCTGACTGTGTTTTAACTTGCTTTTTATTTAGAGTGCTAGTATATTGCCTAAAGTGTGTTTTAAGTAAATAATTATATACTTTTTATACAAAGCTCTGGTCAGTGTGTGTTTGCTCTACTGTGCTTTAGCCCTATTGTGTATACTCTATATACTGCCCTACTCTTCTTGAGAGAAGTCTGACTGCTCAGCCACAGCTATCAGGTAAATCTGGGTGGTGCAGACTGCTACCAATTGGGTTTACTGCTTACTCCTGTAGTCTTAATCTTTTTGCAGTGTTCCCTAAGGGAACTGCACAGGATTCTGCCTAACACTCCACATTGGAGAAATACAGGAAAAATATGCCGAAAACCTAGATCTGGCAAAGAGGCAAGAACAGTCCCTAGAAAAAACCCAAACTGATTTGGACTCTGCAGAGCAAAGGCTACAAAAGAGCCAAGAATCAGAGAGTGAAACCAGACAGTACCTGACCAAAGTAAAGGAAGATCTGGATCTCCTGGAGCAAGAGAGGGTAGAGCAGGATACCAAAGTACTGACACTGCAAAAAGAGTGTCAGGAAAGATTGGATTCTCTATTACAGAGCCAACAAAAGCTGGAGCAGCAATTGAACTATAATAGAGTCTGTGCAGAACAGATAGTCACCTTGCAAAACCGCGCAGAATACTTAAAAGGGGAAAATAATAAATTAATTCTCAAAGACCTTGAATCCCAAAGAAGAATTTGATGAAGAGCGCCAGAAAGCTAGTTCATAAAAAAAACAGAGGGACGACCTGGCTGCACAGAGGGGTACTCTAATTCAGGAAAGGGACGCCTTAGGCCAGGAAGTCAACTATTTAAAAACCAAGGTGGAAGAAAATCACCTAGCCCTTCAGGGACTGGGTGAGCTCAAAAGGGACTATGAAATGCTGTTAGAGCACACTAGTAGGGTGGAAGATGCTCTGGAAAAGAATGACCAGGCTAGGAAGGATCAGACTCAGGAGGTGACCCTCCTGCAGCAAAAAGTGGCCCATTACTCCAAAATTAGACAGGAAGCACAGAGGGACAATGATGCTCTCTGTGAGAAAAATGACATGCTCCATAGACAGGTAGCCATGCAGGAACAATTAATAGAGACCAGTTAGGCCTTAATAGAAGAACAAAAGGGTCAGATTCTTGCATGCCAACAGGGAGTTGGGGCTGTGAGAGATGAGGTCCGCTGGGAGAGGGAAAACCCTGAGCATAACCTCAGCAACCCTGGAACCAGAGACTTCAATCTCTTCAATTCCATGGACTCTGCCACCCCCATGTCCACTGGCTTACACGAGCCAAGGACCACGGGGATCGTAGACTTCAACCCAATGAGGAATATGGGGCTAATAGGTCAGCGCCTCTCAGAAATGGATGGGCGGGCATCTGAGTATGGGTTCCCAAGTGCTAGGGCCATCTTCTCTGATCAGGGAGACTCCAGTGAGGGGAGGATCAGAGAAATGGATCCTCAGAAATATAACTTACCCAGAGATCAGACGGTAAAATTTGGTAGGGAATTCCATGAGAGAAGGCCCACTAAGAGCATACAGAAAACCTCTTCCCAGCTAGGACAGTGGGGGGGGGCGGTACTCAGCCAATCCTGAGAGCAAGGAAGAGTCAGAAGACTCTTCTGTAAGCGCCACAGGTTCCGAAGAAACTAGGCTTCTACATTCTGCCAGTCATTCCCAAGTTTGCAGAATCCGGGAGAGCCTAGAAGACCAGACAGCCACCTCTGGTAGCAGTGCCTCTGAGTCAGGGGACGGGAGAGATCCACAAGGTTGTGGACATCTGTTGTATTGTATCAGAGGATGAGTGGACCAGGGTGACAAGAACTAAAAAAAGCCAACAAAGTCAAGAGGGCTTTGCTCAAGAATCCCCTGAAACAAATAAAAGCCATTAGGAGCGTCATTACGCCCTACCACAAGAATGCAAAATATTCAGTTTGGGAGCACCTTGAGTTATTTGAACAGATGATGGAAACTTACCATCTGAAGGACAGCCATAGCTGTATTCAGTTTGTAAAGCGGACATTTTCTCCTGAGTACTCCAGCTTCTTTGCGGGGCTGGAGGATCAAAACCATTGCAGATGGTCCACCCATAGGGCGGCTATCTTGAAACATTTTTCCATCCATAGGAATCCTCAAGAGGCTCGCAAGGCAGCCTACAACTTACAATGTGGGGAAGACCAGGCCCCGCAAGAATGTGTTCAGGAATTAAAACGCGCCTTTGCGCAGACCAATAGAAGGGTGCGCACTGACAGCAAAGAATTTGTGAACACCTTCTTTCATGCTCTCCCTAAGTATATTATGACCCAGCTAGCAAGGGACTTTCATGAGAAAATATTACTAGACTGGGTCATTGAACAAGCAATGTGCATCTATGAGGTGCAGAAGCCATTGGAAAATAAAAATAGTAGCAAAAGCCCCAAAACAACCAACACCCCTGCTGCTGCTAAGGTGGCGGAGGTGAAGGTTGCCCCCATTTTAGATCTGGAGATGGGGGGGCCTAAAAACCTTCCCGCACAGAATCCAAACAACCCCAAACCCAGAAGGCCCTTGGGCCAATCACAAACAGGGAGCCAGGGAGGCAATCCCACAAATGGTACCCCTAACTCCCTGGACTACATCAGCCCACGCTACAAGGGAAATAGACCCATCCTGGGTTATGTGTGGACTCCTCCAGCACAAGGGGCAGGATAGAACCAGAAAGCAGGAAACCCAGGGAACTTCCCTCCTCAATTTCCCCAGGAGGGCAGTAATTCCCCAAATACCGGAACAAATTTCTTTCCCAGGTACCTGCCAAATCTCAACCCCTAAAACAACCCATCCTTCTTTCCCCACTTTTCTGAGCCCAGACAGCCCAATCCAGGAGAGGGGAGGCCAAGGGTGGAGGGGTACCCAAACTTCCCTAACCAGGGGTATTTTGTGAGAAGGGATAGTTACCCTTCACGGGATCAACCCAGGGGAGGCTTGAGGACCCCGTACCAGCCAGAGCGGGTATCCCAACTAGAGCGCCAGGTCCAGAACATGGCACAGGATCAGGGTTGCATGCTGAGGGCTCAACAGAACCCTCAGATGAGCATGGCAGCTCAGAATTCCTCGAATCCAGGGTCTGGTGCTCCAGAACAATGACGGGGGAAGAACCCTGACAAACCACCGGTTACCAGGGAGGAGGCACAAGGGGAAGGGGGGTGTAAAGTCTTGGATGAAGATTCCTTCCCAATTTATGGAAAGCCCCTGGAAACTCAAGGAACTGGAACCAAAATCTCCAGCCCCCGAAATCCTGCAACCCAAGGAGCAGAGGGCGGGTAGGAGAAATAAAGAGCCCAAAAAGACCCATTTTGAGGAGGAGGTGCAAATCTTCCAGTTTGAAGGAGAGGGGTCCTCAGAGAATTCTTGGAAAAGGATCTTCTCGTTCGGGAATGGGGGAACTCCTCCCAAAGAAAAAGGGGTCCCAAAGGATCCAAACCCAGACTGGGTAGATGTGGGGAACGAGTTTAAACCGCCCATCATCAGTACCCAGACTGACCAGCATGAAAATCCCCTGGTTCAAACCCATCCTGGTGGCTGCCTCCAAAAAGGGGGGGCAGCCCAGAATCAGAACCAGGGGAACCCAAAATTTCCCCCATATTTAGCTGTCACCTTTTTCTTACAGATTCCCAAGATCTCAAACAGAATCCTGCCCAAATGACCTCTCTGCCAGCGTCCAAAGCAAAGAAACTAACCCACCAGCTAGCCAAAAATGTGCATTATCTTTGCCCCCTTGAGGAAAAGGAGGGATGATTTTACGCCCAGTTACAAATACAGGGGCAATGTACAATGTTGGAACTGGTGGACACTGGATCCCAAGCTACCCTTCTGTCAAAAAGGGCCTTTGATCAACTGAATTCGGGAAGGGGGAGAAGTACCAAATTCCTCTCACCCCTCTTCCTGGATAACTTCAGAACTTCGACGGGAAGTATATTCCCGTCAAGGGGACTGTGGATTTGGACATTAAAATTGGGTGACACAAGGTGAAGCACCCGGTCATAGTTGTGACTCCAGAGGGCACACCTTGTTTACTAGGTAATGACATCCTGCGTAGGTTGTCTCCCCTCATAGATTGTGTAACCAAGGTCCTCAGGACCCAGACTAACTGACCAATAAAATTAAAAAAGAGTGTCAACCATGTTAGTTTAAACGGCACATGCCACATGGTTGAACAAAAACCTGACCACATAGAATTTCACTTCCAGAATAATCAAATCCCAGATGTGACAGTAATTGCAGTAGGACAACAAACTGGTGTAGGGAAGTACTCTCTATTTCTGAAAATCAACCTTCCTTCCAGTCTAAGGTGGCATTCCACACTGGAAGGAAACACTCTGAAATTCTATACCAATCAGAAATTCCATTCCTTTAGTCCAAAAAGATGAGAAATCAGCTCAAAGCTTGGCTGATATTAGGAAAATTGGAGAGCAGTTGTTCATCCCTATTCAGTTAAATGAAGGGAAGGACTCTGTTCTCACCCGAGTACGTGTGAACAACGGTAAGAGCTTCATCAGCAAGGCCATGTTCCGCAAACTCCCAAAAGATCCAGCCATTTGCAAATTTAAACTGTTAGACAAATGGGAAATGGACCTGGAAACACCCAATTCCAAACATCTCCTGCCTAGCAGGTGTATGCTCAAAATGTCCATAGGCAACAAGAGCATAGTCCATAATGGTTGGGTCGTGCGAGATGTCCCTGCTGCATTTTATTTAGGCAGTGACATTCTCAATCGCTTTGCCATTAGTTTGGACCTAATAAACTTCAAAGCCTGGCCCGATTAGAGGGTAATCCCATGGACTTTGATGACCCAGAAAAAGCATTCTGGTCAGCTCAATTGCTGCCATATGCAGTTGAAATTCAAATTGGAGAGGAAGTCAGCATCCCAGAACGGACCTGACAATTCTCACTGGAAGTAAAAATTAAAAGAGGACAGAAACTGAAAAACCCTGACGCCTATGTCCATCTCAATGCTCATTTCCAACAGCAAGGGTTGGGGGTAAACCCAACACCACTAGTCAACATAGAACATGACACCATTCCAATAGAGGTGGATAACAGCGACCTAAAGAGTATCACTCTGGCAGCAGGGACCAATATTGGAATGGCGGTTGATAACCAACATTTTTCCATAGATTTAGGTAATGAACTGTTAGGACCAATCCCCAAGGAATGTTCTGACAGTGATAGCGATGATGACACAACACCAGACAGGATCTTCACCCGGCATGGGGGGAATTTCCTGGTGTACTCTTCCTGCCCTTATGGTAAGGAAGATGTGACCTGTGACTTCAGGAGGGATGAGGTGATCTTTCAAGTCCACGAGGACTGCCTTCCCCACCTGAAGCCATCAGTCCAAATCAGCTCTTTGAACAGTGACTTCTCCACCCAGCTGGAGGAGGCCGCTGAGGCATCCAAACCAGAAGTCTTTCCAGGCTTCAGGCAGATGGTTGAAGAGAGAGTCAACCTAGCTGATGCCTGTGAGACTCTGGAGCAAAAGCAAAAATTGAAACAAGTTTTCTTAGATTTTCAAGATCTCTTTGCGGTGGACTCATATGACTGTGATCGCACCAACATCCACACAACAACAATTCCCACAGACCCTGGCATGACTCCAGTGTTTGTGAAGCAATATCGCTTGCCTCTCGCATCAATGGAGTCCCTTACTGAAATAATTAAGAACCTTGAGTCCCGTGGGATAATTCGTCCAGTCCACAGCACCTTCAATAATCCGGTGCTGGGGATTTTGAAACCATATGGCCAGTGTAGACTCTGTGCTGACCTAATGGAGCTCAACAAATGGGTCCATACTTCCCGTTGGCCTCTTTCCTACATTGACCAAGGGCTGGCCCAGATCCAGGGGTCAAAGGTATTCACTGCCATTGACCTGAACAATGGGTACTGTACTGTACCTGTCAGTAGGGAGGACCAATACAAGCTGGCCTTTATCTTCGGGGGGGGGCATCAGTACACTTGGACGCAGACTCCCTTCGGATACATCAACTTCAGCAATTAATTGAACATTTTTCTACACAAGGCCATGCCCCACCTGGGTGAAAGGGGTAACCTGCCCTATGTAGATGATGTTCTAGTCAAAAGCTCAACTGTGGAGGAACACATAGCTGATATCTGTTCTGTCCTGACACAGTTGAGGGCTGCCGGAGCAAAACTCTCTTTTCAAAAGGCACAATGGTGCAGAACCAGTGTCAATTTCTTGGGGTATGAGATAACTCCCCAGGGTCTCTGTCCCCAGGAAAAGAAAGTGGAAGCACTCCAGAAAATAAAACACCCCACAACTCTGTGGGAACTAAGGAGCCTCCTTGGACTAACTAATTACAGCAGAAAGTTCATTGAGGACTATGCAGAGATCACAAGACCCCTGATCCCTCTTTTGAAGGGGAGGGTCAAGTGGGAGTGGGGTCCCGAACAAGCGGAGGCAGTAAGACAACTCAAAAGAAGCCTCTCACAAGCGCCTTGCCCAGTTTATCCTGTCAAAAACAAGGAGTTCTTCTTGGAGACAGTGTTCTCAAATACATGCTTGACTGAAGTATCATATCAAAAGCATGACAAGGTCCATAAAGTAATCTCCTATGCAAGTAAGACTTTATCCTCTGTGGAGGAAAAATTCTACGATTGTGAGAAGGCACTCCTGGCAACGGTGCGGGCATTGAAGAATTACTGCCCGTTTATCCAGGGGAACACATCATAGTGGAGACTCCACACCAACCTTTGCAATATCTTCAGAGAGACAGAATCCGGGACGGAAATGTGAGTAATTCCCAAAATACTTCCTGGATTCTGTCAATGCAAGGCTTTCCTGTGGAGGTCAGATATGGCCAAAACAAGAAGAGTCCCCTCGCGCAAGATCTGGCTGACTTGCATGATTGTGCCAGAGAAAACTGACTTGAAGACGAAAGTCTTAAAATCAAGGACAACATGGAGGCCTACCTTAATTCCCCTACAAAGTCTATGAAGAAGACCAGTGTGAGGGAATGCCCACTGTCTATGTGGATGGATGTTCCTACCATGTCGACAACAACAGGGAAAAAGTGTCAAGTGGCAGAGTTGATGGCTGTGCATCAAGCCATCCTCACTGCTGTCCAACACCAATTCCACGAACTGGTCATAATCACTGACTCAGATTATGTACGGGACAGGTTCTTGGAGCCCCTGGTAAACTGGAAAACCAGAGGCATGCTGTGTGCTAATAACACACCATTGAAACATGGGAAACTAATCCAAAATATTGATGATCTGGTCACCTCGAATGGGATGACCATCTACTGGAAAAAGATCAAGGGTCATTCTAAAATAGAGGGACCAGACAAAACTGGAAATGACCTAGCTGATCAGCTGGCCAAAACTGGAGCCGTCCAAGGGGATCTACTTGAGATCGAATCCCTGTTGGGGGAAATCCAGGTCACTGCTATCACTAGGTCCCAGACAAATGCTCACAATGAACTCTCAACTGCACAATGGAGTAAGGAGACCCCAGATGCTCATTTGATTACGGCTCAAAAAGGGGATCCAATAATTGGAAAGTTTTATCAACACATTGAGGACCCTGAGAACTTTCCCCTCACGGATACCGATTACATAGGGAAAGAGGACCTCAGAATGTTGATGAAATGTCCAAAAATGTTCCGAATCCAAGACGGTTTGTTGGTGAGGAGATCCATAGCTGGCCATGACCAGTGGGTAGTCCCAACCTCATTCTGAAGCCTGATGCTAAATCACGCCCATGATGCGGCCACAGCTGGTCAGCAGGGGTTTCATACGACACTAGAAATCTTGCGAGAGGCTGAATACTGGCCACACATGGGGCAGGACCTCGACCAATACTTGAAGGGGTGTCTTGTGTGTGCACAATTTAAGCCAAAATCACTCACACTGTGCTCCCTTCCAAAAGAGGGGGATGACACTGCCTTGGTCAGATTTACAAGTCAATTTTATCGGGCCCGTGATTCACTCCTCTAGTGGAAACAAGTACATGTTGACCGTGAATTGCGTGTTCACTAAATGGGTGGAATGTCTCCCGGCCCCAAATTGCAAGGCAGAAACAGCAGCTGCCCTGATGATCAACCACATCTTCTGGCGTTTTGGACTACCACAAAGGATTGAGTCAGACCAAGATAGCCACTTCACTAGCGAAGTGATGACAACGATGTGGGAGATACTTGGGGTCAAAAGGACAATTACTCATTGCCTACCGGCTAGCCTCTAGTGGTGGAGTTGAGAGATACAACAAGACAATTGTGAGCATATTAAAAAAGTTTGTGGCAGATTCTGGGCCAAGTTGGGACATTCAATTACCTCTTGTCGTGATGGCCATCAGATCCAGCCCTTCTTCTGCAACAAAAATGTCTCTGTTTGAGCTGATGACTGGACGAAGGATGGTGCTTCCCCAGCATCTGTTCTACAGAACCCAAGAGCAGACCTTGATAAATGCCTCCACAACTCATGAGTATGTTGAGAATCTGAGAAAACACCTTCAACATGCTTTTGACTATGCTCAGCGGAATCTAGAAAGATCTGCAGACAGTATGAAGACCCACTATGACCTTAAGACAACTAACAAAGAATACCAAGTAGGAGACCGGGTCTACTTGTACAATTTCCAAAGGAACCAGGACAAACAGCGCAGATTTCTTCCTAGCTAGTGGGGTCCTTTAGAAATTGTAGACAGAATCTCACCAGTCGCCTACAAAATCCGTAGCAGTTTGGCAGAAGCGGAAGACAAGTGGGTCCACATCAACCAGCTGAAGTGTTGCCATCTTAGGCAAACTCTGCGGCAAATAGAGGTGCCATCCGGGAACCCTGAGGGGGACATTCCGGATCCCTAGAAAATTCCAACTGTTACAACCATTCCACCTCTCAAAATCAGTAGTAATTGCAGGCGGGAAAGATTGTCAATTGTATGTCAAATGTATGCATCTGCCCCACTGCATGAATAGTGGAGGGAAATTTCCAGAACCCTGCTCTGTTCTGTCTCATAGTACTGAAACCATGGATTCTAAGCACCAAGGAGGAAAGACCCAAGGGGTCCGGAGTATCGGTCCATACTCCCATCCGGAACTGGTGAGGAGAACCTGTCGATCCAGCACTGATGGGAGAAGCAGACACATTTTTTCACTTGGACAAAAAAGAAAGAATGAACATCCCAATCTCCTGACTTCCCCATGACGGGCGGTCAAACTTAAGTCGGCAGGGGGGGCTCTGTGGGATGTATTGACCCACTTTTGCTCTGCCATGCGGCATCCCTGTGTTCTGATGGTGCCCAAATTATCAAAATGGCCGCAAACCCTTGTGCGTGCCAAAACATTTGAAAATCGCACTTTGTAACACGAAAAGATGGCTGCCCAATCTACCATGCATGTTGTCAGGGGTGGAACAGAGATCTCACTCCTAAAACATGTCACTGGGCTTCACAACATGTAAAAATGGAGCATAGAGGGAAAAGCAGTGCTTTGCTGAAAGAAATCCAAAATCTTGCTTTTAAATCCTTTTTCTTGAGTGCTGAAACTGCAGAATGCCGGTGCAAAACACCCTCAAACATCCAATATTATTGATGGGTGCTACAATTCACTTAGTTCAAGAAATCATTATGAACTCACAATGTCCATCAAAGCCAAATTTGTCATAAAAACATCCACACAAAAAGAATTGCCTGCCTGTGAAATTTGTCAAAATCTGGGCGCAGTACCCTCAGCCGCCTGAACGACAGCTGTCAGAAGCCTGTATGATAGAATTTAAACTTGTTCAACTGAAATCTACTGTCTGAAAACTAAGTGACATGTTATTGAGAGTAACCTAGGTTGTAACTGTTTAATCCCAATGTTTTAGAATCTAGAATAAGTGTTCTAGCTGCTTTTTTGAAATTACTAGTTTATTTGAAGCAAAGGAAGAAATGCAACAGAATAACATTTGAATTTAAGCCTGGTTGATCTGCAAGAACTTGAAAGGCAGGTTTCTTCCCAGAAGGAGGACACTTCCCCCCAGCTGAAACTCACGGGGAGGTGCCAATTGCTGGGGAGCCAGAAGGAGACAAAGGACTTCCTCCAGCTCAAGGAGGTGCTAATTATGAAGGGTCGTAAATGGCCTCTGTCGGAGGAACTGGGAGGAGACTGCTTCTGGACTGCAAAGAGACAGGAGGAGGTGGAGACAAACAACCATTTGTTGATTCACAAGAACAAAAAGCACATTTTTAAAAGACTGATAATTTATTGTTTAAAATTGTGAAAAATATGTAAACAACAGATTTGTGAATCTAATTTTTGGTGACATGTTTAAGAGGGGCCAGAACTCTGTGATATGTTCTGGGAAGAAACGGCAGAAAATATGGTTTTACACCAAATGTGTTTATGCCAAAAGTATGAAACTTCATACACTTATGCCCATATGCAATGCGCACCTTTGTAGAAATTTGCACTGAAATTGGACATTGTGTTCCGGACAAAAAGGGCAAAATTCTGTAAAAAGCCGACACAAGGTCTTACAGCGACGGTGTTTGGAGGAGTATCGGCTACACAAAATATGTAAGCTGTATATATGATTGTTATAGAGATTGCACACATAGAAATATGTATTGCACCAAAAGTAGATTTTGTGTTCCAGAGGCTAGGGGTGGATTCTAGGTTTTGTAAACCCACATCATAAAGGTGACACCCTGTTTTCTCCTCCTATCAAGGAAGAGAGGAGACCCTGACCAATCCCTGGAAAGGGGGCACACTTAGGATAAACCAGCATACACTCCCCTTTATCATAAGAATAAATAGAGATGGCTCAGGGCTGGAAAATGACACACAGATTCACCCACTATCCTGATCCTGGCGAAGCTCTCTGAAGCAGAACCTTCCATCTTCCTTGCTCCTGACTCCAGAAACTTGGCAAGCAGAAAGGCCCATTATATAGCTGAACCATTTTCCTCTAGCCCTTAAAATTCGAAAACCTAAGGGGGACAAAACAAACAGCCGGGCTGTGCTGTACTGCTGCCTACTAAAATAATTATCATCAGAACCAAAAGATCCAATCCAGTTGTTCCGTGCTGCGACCAGAGAGCTGTTACCAGAGCCATTGCAGACCCGATCCAGTCCTGTGCCGTGCTGTGAGCAGACCCAGTCCAGTCCGGTGTGCCCAGCTGTCTATCCCAGAACCAGGTTCCCTTCCCTGACCAGAAATCTTGACGGACCAGAATCCTGATGGTTCCGTTTCGAAACATTTCTAGTGAGAATCTATATATAGGACTGTGTCACTAGCATATGTACTGCCCGTAGTTAATCCCTATCTTAAAACCATCCTCTCTGCTCCCATTTGTTTTCAAAAATCATAAATCATTAGTGTTGTGAATAAATAAATTGAATCCCAGAAAGAAAGTGAGTATCCACCACGTGAAGAGTCCCTGGCCAGGACTGTGGAGATTCATGTGTGGCATTCTCTTTTTCTATAGTCATAATCTAGTATAAGAAATCCCATTTGTCTTTTAAAAGTGCATTCCTGCTTTCCATTCTTGCCCCTATCTGAAAAAAACGACCTCCACTAAAATGTCCATAACTTCTTCAATTTTTATGCTAGAAACAAAGCTTGTAGCTAACATCCTCAGCTCTCCATAGAACCTAAAACCGCACCCCAAATCCATATAGTTCTCCCACAATCGCGATTACCACGCGCTGAAAAGTTTGCAGCAAATTTTGTTTAGGGAAAATTTTGGCATGTGTGAAACAGCTTTTGATTGCTTACGACCTCAATTTTAAGATTCCACATTGCTTCTTAGTATCAAATCATTGCTAGTGTTTCTGTGCAACTATCCAAAGTGGCTCCCATAAGAATTGAAACAATTTCAGCAATTTAAACCATAGTAAGTGTTTTTCCCCATTCCATTCTCAAGATAAGTTTACAAACAATTCTGACCGCTTGCCTATCAATTCCGTTTCTCTCTTGTGTTTGCTGGGGGGAAAGGGGGATTGATATTCTGTGTTGAGTTCTGCCATTCCTGAATACCTGCTCTCTCCTTCCTATCTCTTCACATTGCCTATTGGGGGATTGAGGGGTGTGCAGGGGGAAATAGTAACCACACTGCTATCTGTTCTGAACACACACACAAAGTATTATTACTGTGCTTAGTGATTAAATCACCCCATTGGTGATTATTGTATATCCATTAAACATAGTGTGATTAATTTGTAACTACATAAATAAATATTTTAACTTTGCAAATAGCCTGAGTCCTGGTTCAGTGTGACCGGGGGGGTTGCAAGAGAGGGGCGTGATATGAGTGGTACATCTTTCAGAATAAAAGAACTTTTAGACACAAATAAATAAGGGTTTCAGTTGTGCATTACACGCTAGGCATTGACTTAGGTGAAGTGCCGGACTGAAATCACTTACAGCCTGAGGTCAGACCTGCTTACATTTGAAGACCCTGCTTCCTGGACCCTGCTTCCTGCCAGCATACTTACCAACTGGGGGAAGCTGTTCTTACCTGTACATCTCTTCGGCGAACCGAGCATTCACCTTTACACTTTCCGGAACGCCAAAATCTTCATCTTGGCACCACAGCATGACACACTCCATTGTCGACAGCAGCGCCTGCAAGGAAAAACAGAAGACAAGATTAGACATCGCAAAAACTGTCAGTTTAAGGTCGTACTTCGCCATGTGCTTTCCTTAAACCATCACTTACCTGCTGTTGAACGTTGCGGTAGCATGAATCTTCCATCCAGCCGCGTCTCGAGTCTCACAGCTGCATTGAGGCCGCATTTCAATCTAAAGGAAGAAAACAGAAGAGAGACATTATTGCAGGCATAAGGAGCAACATATAAAGACATTAAATAGAACAAACAGAATCACAAGAGCTCAAGAGACACTTACCAGTCATAAGGAGAACCATAGTCGCAGCTGGACTGGACTAATCCTTATCAGGGATCAGTGAAGGAACTAGATTCCATTCAACGTGCCCCTGCCAGAAGTAGCAGGACGGAGAGCTTACCATCCATAATTCCCAGGTGAGCTTTATGGGCCGGCGTATGCTCACAGAAACCGTACTTTGGGGAGAAGGGTTCGAGAGGTACAACAATCACAGATTGGCGCACTCACACACTCTTATCTCCATGCAGGTGCAGTATCACCACGTACCACAGCTCAAAGCTTTTCTACCGAGTGAGAGGCCTGAAGGGGGTGATTCAAGTTCAGGGAAGGCTGCAACTGTGTCCCAACGCCTCCGCAGAGACCAGGTGAGCGTAACAACGACGCACACATACATGTGAAGTGTGTGCATCCACTGGCGCCTGCTCTGGACTTCCCTGGGGTGTGCCCATCTCCTGTGTGACACTGAGGCTGGGTGACGACAGCAGTGCAGTGTGTCATGCTGTTATGTGTGTGTGAGCCTCATCAGGGTCAGTCCCACAGGTGGCTCCCTACACATCCTGAGGGACCGTGGTGGCTCCCGGTGTTTGAGGCACTGTCGCCCTGCTGCCATGTGCCATGTGGACGCTGCACCCATCTGGTTGGGCTACGGTGAGGTGAACTTGGATGTGTCCTGCATCTTCTTTTTTCTTGCTGGTTCCTTTGTGGGGTGGTGGTGCTCGCAGAAGCGTGGCAGGACCTTTGGCTGGATGTTGTTGCTTCCTCCCCATCGTCATCTTCCTGTGGTGGGGTGTCTACTCCTTCTCGGGTGAAATGTCACAGGGCTAATCTCCGGACTTCTACAAACAGAAGAGGTGGGTGGCAGAGGTGGAGGTAATGGGGATGAAGTACCATTGTCCCAGAGACAACCTCATCAGTGTGGGATAAGACCAGCTCCTGACAAACCAACGGCCCAGTCAAGAAGTCATGGGGCTTGGTGTACCGCATATTGGCATAGAAAAGCTGGTGGCAGAGGAAGAGATTGGAGTGGCCAACACTGTTTGTGTAGGGAATGCTAAAGTGCTAGTTAAGGAATGCACAAGGGTAGCAGTGTGCTTGGAGTCTTGCTCTCACGCTGCCTTGGCGCACACCTGAGCCTTACATCTCGGAACTTGTACTCCCCTCCTTCTCTGCAATGCTCTTCTGCTCCTCTAACTCCCCCACTCTCGTGCCTTTCCTCCTCGCCACAATGAATGCACTCTCCTTACCCATACACTTCAAACTAGCAGAAGTCCTGCACCCCTTTGTCTCAGCCACCCCCGTGGGCCGCCTGATTTCTTAAGGCATCTCAGCTGTGTGAAAGCTGTTAGAGAGCATTGGGATTGGCTAGCACACCATTGAACTGCAAAACAAGCAACTGTTGTTAATTTGCTAGCAGGGCTCCGATAGGCATGTTTACTTTAAGAGGTTTCCCGACTACATGTTGAATTGATATTTATTTGTATACGTACAGCGGCATTGCTATGGGGGCTGGGCGGCTATAGCCCTGGGTATTTTAGGTGTAGCCCCGGAGAGAAGCTCAGGTGCCACAACCAAAAGGCTAGCTAGCCCCGAGTCCCGACAGTCCACACATTAGAGTAGCCCTGGGTCTTTTCCAGACCTAGCAACACCCCTGACTACGTAAAAGCCTGCAGATGGGGTTGAGGAGGTGTACATGAACCAAATTCATGGCCAAGTGTCTATGATGAAACCAATGTTCTACATTGCCATTGTGAGCTTCACAGATGCCGGCATTTGCAGACAAAAGTCTATTGTGAAGCTAATTCTCTGCATTATTATGGAGGGCTCCTCAGATGTCTGCCATTGTGGGTCTGTGGTGCTCTGGAACTTTGGGGAAAAACTCTCTTCCTTAGTGGTATGGGGGCCGGGGGCCAACCACAGTTGGGGTTTCCCTCTCTAGGAAAGGCGTCCCTTTCTGAGAGGAGCAGATTCTAACAGTGCGTGTTGGGGGGGCTGCTCCGGGCCACCGGGCAGCCTCCATACACATGTCGGGGGACACCCGACGGGATACACAGGTGCAGCGCTCATGCCGCGGACTCATGGGTGGGGGTCACCTCACCCGCTCCGGATCACCGGAGCTCCTCACGTGGCCGGGGCACCCGGCGCACAGCAGCCTCGGCTCTGGGGGCACCCAGGCCGGGGTCGCCACCCCAACCAGGCTCACATGGCTGGGGGGACACACAGGGATGGCGTTGCCCGGCAGGGGCACTGTCGGACAGCGTTGACCGGCAGGGGCACCATCCTCGAGCTGGGCCCTGTCCTTGGGCCCAGCTACCGCAGTGCAGCACCAGCATGGTGCTGACAAAAGACGACACCAGAGTGTCAGTTTCAGTCTTGACTGATGATCCGGAAGCAACTCGTCCCTTTTATTAATGTGGTCACATGGGGAGCCATGTGACCACATCACACATTGGAAGATACCATGTCCCCCTACAGGGGTGACATGCAACACTCCTCCTTTTCCATAACGACAAAACAAAAACAAAAAAAAACAATCCCTACATAACCACAACTACTGTTATATGAACCACTCTGCTAATTATCACACCCTTTATTAACCTAGGTAAGTGGTTTTATGATCACACAATACTAAAACTACTGGCACCATGTGAGGCATGCCGCGTGTTCAAATGGTCACCGTACTACACTTCCCACCCACCACACCATAGTACACCACTCTGTCTCTGCTGGCCTGGAGTCTTTATGGGGGATGTTGGTGACAATGTCCTTCTTCCGCCCTCTTGACAATGTAGAAGACCGGGCTGAGTCCTCACTGGTGTTTGCCTTGGACCGACACACCAGTCACACAACGAGAGACCAGCAAAGCCGCACCTGGGGGAGCCCAGGGGCCACATCGGTGAAGTCCACAAGTCTGGAGTGCCGCTGGAATGCAGATGTTGTGGCAGGATGTGTGGGAAAACGGGGTAGGAGGGCTCACAAGCACTCATATGAGCTGCAACCCTTCCTGTGGAAACACCACATTCACCACCACCATGCCCGGGTGGTACCTGGGCCCTTCCTTTTCCAGAGCCTTCCATTTCCTTGCTGCTCGGGATGGGCCACACGGCAGTCAGCCAGTCCGGTTGAGAGCGCCTTGGGCTTGCATGCCCACATGTTCATTTAGATGGCTTCCCCCACGGGGGCGAGCAGCAGCTCCCTTCTTCTTTCCATTGCCGGCCCAGGTCGTGGTGGGCCCGCATCAAACTTTTTTTTTTTTTCTACTGCGGCAGGCCCAGGGTGTTTGGGGGCTGCCGCGGGCTTCCGTCTCCGTCATGGGCCCAGATTGGGATGGGCCCGGCTTCTGTTGGGGGTGGGGCAGGCAGCTCACCACTGTGTCGTGGTTGGGGGAGGGGCCGCCAGGGATCTCCTCTGCCTGCTCCTCGGAGCAAGCACTCCATTGTCCTTGCGAGCCCAGCTGGTGCTGGGCCCACCTCCTTTGTTCCTTTTGCAGGCCCCGTTGGGTTTGGGCCTGCATCATCTCCCTTTATTTTTTTTCGCCGCGCCATGCCCTAGGCACTTGAGGGCTGCCGCAGACTTCCTCCCGGCTCGTGGGCCCAGATGGGGGCGGGCCCGCCTTCATTTGGTGGGAGGGCAGGCTCACCCTGCTGTGGCCATGGGGGCGCTCACGCGGCCGATGCCGCATTAGTTTTGTTCATGCGGCGATGCCACTCCCCTTCCATTTCACTTCTTGCGGGCCCAGTTGTTGTTGGGCCCGCCCTTCGTGTGTGGCGGCCAATGGGGGGGCGCCGGGTGTTTCCCCACAGCACTGGCCGCCAGCATTTCCCATCTTGCGGCGTGCCTCGCCGCTCTTTTTGTTCTTTTCCTCTCCAGCCGCTTGTGGGTGGGAGAGGGGCAGCGCCTCCTCAACGCGGCCCGGCCGCCAGTGTGTTTCCTCTCCTCTGTGGGGGAAAAGGGGTGCCAATCCACCCTCTCTGGGGGCCACCTCAGCTGTTTGATGGCCCCGGCACTACTCAGTGCTACGGCAGACGCCACTCATCGTTCGGGGCCGCCTCAGATGTACGGCAGCCCCCTTATGCAGCTGACACCTTCGCGGCCCCGTGCTGCCTTTCAACCAGTCGGGACAGTCCTCCCCCCAGATGGGATGGGGGGCAGCACACGCGGCCACCGCTGCACGTCCTCCCTCATATGGGGGAAGGCAGCAGCCCCTCCTCCCAGGGCCACCACTTCTCCCATCGCGGCACAGCGGGCGGGCAGCACGCCATCGTTATTCTTCTTTGCGGGCCCAGTTGGAGATGGGCCCACACACCATTACATCATCTGGGCACGCAGGGCCCCTTACCTCGTCGCCATTGTTGGGGGGGCTGCTCCGGACCACCAGGCAGCCCCCATACTCATGTCGGGGGACACCCGACGGGATACACAGGTGCGGCGCTCATGCCCCGGACTCATGGGTGGGGGTCACCTCACCCGCTCCGGATCACTGGAGCTCCTCACGTGGCCAGGGGCACCTGGCGCACAATGGCCCTGGCTCTGGGGGCACCAAGGCCGGGGTCACCACCCCAACCAGGCTCACATGGCTCGGGGGACACACAACGACGGCGTTGCCCGGCAGGGGCACCGTCCGGACGGAGTTGCCCGGCAGGGGCACCATCCGGACGGCGTTGCCTGGCAGGGGCACCGTCCGGACGCCGTTGCCCAGCAGGGGCACCGTCCTCGAGCTTGGCCCCGTCCTTGGGCCCAGCTACCGCGGTGCAGCACCAGCATGGTGCTGACAAAAGACGACACCGGAGTCAGTTTCAGTCTTGACTGACGAGCCGGAAGCAGCTCGTCCCTTTTATTAACGTGGTCACATGGGGAGCCATGTGACCACAGCACACATTTGAAGATACCATGTCCCCCTACCGGGGTGACATGCAACAGTGCGGGTGACCCTGATACCAACTGATGACCCTTGGATTTATGTTTCCTTCTTTCAATGCCGCAGGGGTGCTTCCACAGAATCTTAAGTGAGTTGACTTCATGGCGATCGCCCTTCTGTGTTATCACCTTATTATCTTGAAACGTTCTTTCCCTGCAGCATTGGTTATGATTCATAGACTGGTTGGTGGGGATGGACTGGGAATATTTGAGGAACCTGTGTAATCCCCCGTTCAGGGCTTGAAGTTAGAGTGGGTAGCAACTGCTGGACGCCAAGTTCACCCCATCACCATAATCCATCATTCTATATGGAAATTCATCACAACAACACACACCTACGGCCAGATCCGTGTGTAGTCATTCTCAGGAGAGTTGAAGGGAAAAAACATGTTTGTGTGTGCGTGTGTGGGTGTGTGTTCACATGCACGCGTTACAAGTTGTACAGTTTTCAGTGTATATTTCCTACTGTTTTAGCCTCTGTACCTACACTGTGCAAAAAGAAGCTGGAGTCCATAGGGAGCCGTGCAATTGCAGGCAACATGTTTCATCATGGCAGACGACGCGGCTTTTCTCCGAAGTGCTTGGATGTGTGAATGGCAGAAGGGAGGCTGCCGTGATGAAACTGGAGACTGTCATTGGAGCAGATGCCTACGGACTCCACCTGCTCTTTACACATAGAATAAAATACCCTAAAGGGCTCCATGTCTCCCCAGTGGCACATGTGTAGTGCCTACGGAAGACCCCATGGCGCAGTAATCCATTAGAAAACGTTGAAGTGAGCTCCGATGCATTTGTCTGTGTCTCCTGAATCTATTCCAAGTTGAGTGTACTTGTGAATGTGAATAAGAACATTAACTTTATCGTACCATGTGCCCTCATTGCAATATTAGCCGTCATGCGTCATCACCAGTATGCACGAAGAGGCAAAAACAGGTTCCTAGCAACAGTCAATCTGTGTCCCTGTTAATATATATCCACTTATGGGATTGCGAGGGTAACAACTGTTTGCCATCATTGACCCACACCAGGACTGTCCTGGGGGATTATAATTTCATCTGGCATGTCACACCATACATGGGTTTGTTTGTCTGGAAAAACTACAAATCCCGGAATGCAACAAATCCATGACAACTGGACAAGCAGATCCAGACCTAAAGAAACATTTTGTTTGCATTGGAAAATATGGATGCACATTTGAGGGATTCATGTGGTTCACACAAAACGATAGAGCAAGGCAATGCACATAATTCTCTTTGGATGTCTTTGCTCTGGGAGCTGAGCATGTGCACAGACATCCTTCCCTGAGACCGAGCTGCAGATGAAAGGAAACAGTATCTTCCAACGGCTCTTGGACCCCAGTGGAGTGACAGATGTTGCATCCATTTTAACTTCAGATCCAAATACAAAAGCTGTAAGAAATGAAATGAGTGTAGTCGAATGTGCATTTTGTTCTTAGCGATTCAAGTATACGACCATTCTATCTATCGCACACGAATTTGTCAAACAGAAAGATCTGTGGTCATGCTTATGTTCCCAAAATGCTCTTTGATTTTATGCAAAGTAGGTTGGAGCATTTACTGGCATTATTTGTTCCCTTCCCCTTAAAAGATTGAAATAGGAGTGTACCATACTGTCCATCTTGGAATGATAGCCTGTCAGAAAATTAATTTATAGGGTTTTCATAACATTCTTTGCCGAGTAAGACACGTAGACAGTAGTATAAGGTTGAGGAGTGGCTAAACTGCCGGCTCAGCCCTCACACTTCCACAAATCACACAGTGACCCAACCATAAAAGGCAAACATGCACAGCCAAGAGATATACCTCCTACACCTTTTTGTGGTAACATGGGCATAGGGAAGGCTACACTCTCATAAGGGGTCTGAATGTGTTCAATTAGCAACCCAAACAGTAAAAAACAAACCGTCCAAAATAAAAGGAATCATGATTCCATAACAATATAAATTCTTCACTCAATCACACCAATATACAAATAACTATTACAAACACTATAGAAAATACACTTGTAAGAGAAAAAACAAAATATGCAAGGACAGAAAGATGCAGCACTCTAGGTAATGGAAAAAGGGGTGAAAAAGCAATGAGCAAAAACTATGTTTTTAAAAAGAATATGTTCTTGTGTAAAACAGTACACAAGTGACATAACCAGTCTCCAGGGCCCAAAGATGGACCAGGGGACAGTTATGGGTCAATAGTACCTTTCTGCTGTTCTTAGGCATTTTGACAGTGTCAAACCAGCCTTTGAGCTGTGCTTCAATGAGGGCCGAACCAGGTTTGGGTTTCGTGAGTCGTGCTGGGTCAAGTGGAAAGCTAGCGTCTACTCAGTTTGAATCAGGAGCTCAATGTCGTTCGAATGGTGCCTTCGGGACATGCAGTTTGGATGGCTCACCAGGGTTGGATCGGCAGTCGAGGCGGTTTAAGACGTGGTAACCACTGGTTCTGTTCAGCGAGTGATGCAATGCTCCGGCAGTTCTGGTCAAGGTACATCGGTTCGATTTGTTGACCTTGGTGCTCTGATGCAGGGTTTGAAGAGATGGCAGTTAGAGTTTGGTCCACAGGGGCAAACAAGTTGTTTGAGCCAAACAGGTGATGGGCTCCGCGTGGTACAATATGGCGGTGAGCTGGATCGACAAGTGCAATACAGCTGTATTTCTACTTCGATGGAGTGCCAAAAGCAGCACAGGCAAATCCCTCTTGTTTGAGCATGGTTCGACCAGTATGATGCAACAGAACTGGGAGCTTTGTCTGATCTGTTCCTCCAGGTGCTATGAGACCCACTCCAGGGGCTCTAAAACAGGATGTGTCCATTTGGGTCTGCTCTCCCAACCTAGCAAGGGTTGTTGCAGAGTGACAGGTCCGGGTCCTCAGCCAGAGTGACCCCAAATGTGTCCTCGGAGAGGATAGGAAGCAGAGCTTGCCTCTGCCTTGGACTGCTCCTTCTTCACCTTCATATTTTCCTGACATTTGTCACTTTGATAAGAAAGCCATTCCATCTTGCCTTTACTGAATGGCGAAACAGTAGTCAGTGCACGTAATGCTGTAACCAATACACCCAAGAATCTCCAACAATCAACAATTTATTCACCTACCTTTGAAGAAACAGTTTAACTAAGTACATACAAAAATATATATATAAAAGGGCATGGGTAATAATACAAACATACATATAAATGAAAGCACAGTACAATCGTTTGTATTACTTACAAAACAACAAATGTGCAAGAAAGCCTGATGTACAATATGCATAATTCTATACACAAACATGGTGCGCATTTATACTGTAATAACACTGTACCTATTCTTATACTCATGTGTCTGGAATAATGCTGCAACACTACAAATATGCACACATGAGTAACAACTGGAATAATGCTGAAAATGCATATGCATGTGTAATGACAAATACACTTACATTGCGAATGTATAATAATATTTTCTTGTAAAGCATCCATAACTTAACATAAAAAATACACTTAATACATGCACAATACTTTTGCTTATACACTTACCTGCTGTTACATTCTGAAGAAACTGCAACCTTAAATATTTTGACTGCAAAAAATTGCTTGGTTCATAAACAGCAGGTGCAAATAATAACCAACTGAGCAAGCAAAACGCACATCAATCAATCAACATACAGAAACACTCTGCCAAAATTACTTTACGACAAAACGCACCTGCTGTTTGTGCTTTAGAACACACCCAAATGTGCCACTTATTCAACCACGCCTGTTAACTATTTTAAACAATTCAATTGATAGTGACCAGTGTGGTTGGAAAGTAAGAACCCATTACAAACGTATATACATTTTTAATAATAATGTTAAACTTGTAATTTTTAAATGTTATGCTTTGAAATAAATAATGTTTTACAATTTAATTGCAGCAAATTTGAAAATGTCAACACCAACGACTCCTTTACAGCCTTCGATAGAGCTAGGTTAGTAAATTATTATTATAAAATCACTTTTTGACAGTGACTGCAACTATTGTTTAAATGTTAACATTGCAAATAATAAAACCTACCCTTTTAGCAATAAATATAAACTGTAAATACAACTTAAAACAGTAGCATACCATTGTTTTGATGAATCTATACGCTTCATATGCTGCATAGCTTCAACAACTGTCTAAACAAAAATCAATTGTTTTTAATGCTAGATGAAAATTAATACAAATGTGCCCACTAACATACTGTTAATAGCACAATATACAAAATGTCAATACAAATGTACCCACTATCATACTATTAAGAGCTCTATAAACAAAAGCTCAAAACGAATGTAGGCACTAGCGTACTATAAATAAGACTAATGTAATGTTCTTACAATTATACATTAAACATTAACAGTAAGAATAAATAACAAAACAAGTGTAGCCACTAGGGTACTGATAATAGCACTACACTCAAAATTTCAATACACATGAAAACACTAGTGTATCATAAATAGCACTGTATTAAATATGTTAATACAAATGTATGCATAGCGTACTATAAATAGTAATAGATAGGAAATGTTAACACAACTGTAAGCAGTAGCATGTAATGTTATAATTAGAATGCACAGTTGTGGACAGTTAACAGATGAACAAGTCAATACGCTTCAAGTGCTGCATAGTTTCAACAAATGTGTACGCAAAATTCAGTTGTTTATAATGTTAGGTAAACATTTATAGGGCTGTATCCACTACCGTGCTGTTGTTAACACTATATAGAAAATGTTAATATGCCTGCAGGAAGTAGCATACTAAACATAGCACTATTAACAAAATGTTAACACAAATGTTAGCAGTGCCATCAAATGTCCTTACAAATATAACATACAGGGGAGCGCTCGAGAGCCGCGCCAAGATGGCTGCTCTTATGTGAGCTCCTACACCACCCGTTATAAATCCGGCCAATACCCGTCTCCTTTGAATTAAAAGCACTGTGCAACACGTCCAGTGCTGTGCTTGAGGGGACAATAAATAATTAGGTGGTGGTCTGCTTAGCTTGGAACAACGGCGCAACGCTAAACATTGGCGAGCTATTGGTGTCGCCGGTGGAGGAAGAGGCCTCTGAACTGGGTATGGCCACTGTGTGATTCGTCCAGTGCCTCCCTGGGCAAGGGAGCAGAGAGATGCTGCAGAGGAGGTCCGTTGGTGTGGTTGCTGCTGGCTCTGGGTCAACCAGGGGATTGCTGGTGTCTCGCCCAGAGCCAGGCTGACCCCTGCTGGCATGGAGGGCGGCCCGGGCCAGAAGGGGCTGCTTGAGATAAGGGGAAGGCGGCCCTGGTGTCACCGGTACCTTGGAGAATGGGTCCGCGGCACCTGCTGCAAGTGGAATAGAAGGAATACAACTAGAGTCCCGGGTGGTGCACCGATTGAGGCCAGGCCAGCCGGAAGCTATCAGTGAGTTACTCACCTCCTGTGACGGCTGGCTGGCTGGTATGGCTGTGGCGGGGCCCCGGAGTGGGGATCGGCCCGCTCCTACAGTCATCAGCAGAGCTGCGATACAAAACCTGGAGACGCTGGCAGCTGTGGGCAGAGGACAGAGCCTACAAATGGTGAGGCAGCATTTAGCTGCCTTCCTCGATCACTGGAACAGAAGCTGAAGGTAGAGGTGGGACTCGCTGGGATCTGTATGTTGGAGGGTGTGATCCCTGGGCACAGCCCCACTTTTTAATAATTCTGTTGGGCATGGATCTATAAATCTGTGTGCAAGCTCGGGCTGCCAGCCAGGGGTGAGGGGCCAGCAGCCTGGAGGAGCTGGACACAGCAAAGAGGTGATAAACACCCTGTGATAAACAGGTCAGCCCTGTTAGGTTTGACGGCCTCCCCTGGCGGTGAGGGACCATCTTCCGCCTTCTTAATCAGACAACAGGCATAAAATCATAAACCCTGCACATTTGGAACTGGAGGTGGGCTGATCCCCACCCATGTGCCAGCTTGTAAACTAGTGTCAACCGCTAAGGTGCCTCAGGTCACGTGGAGACAAGAGACCTTGGCCACTTGATGTGAAGGGTCAGCCCAAATCTGCTGCATTCAGAGGGAAGAAATTGGGGTAACAGTCTGGTGACAATTTTGTTTGGAGGCACAGGCGTTGCCTGCCTGGCATGGCAAGTGGCTGCAGTGCAGTCAAATAGCATGGATTCAAATTAGATGCATCTGCAGCCGCAGTGCACCTGCATCAGCCTGGAGCAAGATTTGGAAGACAGATAAGACTCAATCCAAGCTCCGTTATGCAGCCTCCTCCCAGTCAAGGCCCTTGCCTAAGGGGTCTCAAGATATGGAGGTGAAGGTGGAATCAAGAGGGGAGCCTTCACCGTCACCCTGCAAGACATAAAGGGCATGCTAACACAGTTGCAAGCCGGCATTAACTCTCTGGATAACAAGTTGAATACCCTTACCTGCAAAGTCAACCATATGCAGGTCAGGGTGAACAAGCATGACGACAGGCTAGTTGAGGCAAAACAGCGCCTATCTATGGTGGAAGATGAGACTGAAATGACTACATGTGAAATTATCCAGTTAAGAAAAGTGGTCAAGGAGATACTGGAGAGGCAGGATGACTTTGAATCAAAATAATGGCGTAATTATCTCAGGATTGTTGGGGTCCCTGAGGCGGCAGACAAAGGGCCCACGGAACTGCTGGTGGAGGCAATGTTGCGGAAAGTACTGGGCAAGTCCAGCTTCTCCACAGTGTTTGTGGATGAGAGGGACTACCGCATACCGAGCGGACGGCCCTCTGTGCCCGACACTCTGCCCAGGCCCATCATCACTAGGCTGCTTAATTACCGGGACAGGTATTTGCACTGCAGCAATCACAGGAGCAGGGCTTTCTAATGCACAAAGGAGATCTGATGTGTCTCTTCCCTGACCTTTCTGACAGGGTGCAGGCAACCAGGAAGAACTTTGTTGAGGTGAAGGGCGAAGGGGTTCAAATACGCCATGCTGTTCCCAGCACCCCTACGAGTCGAAAATAACGCTAAAGCCCTGTTCTTCCAATCGACAGAGGAGGCGATTGCATTTTAGGACTCTGTGGACAAGGGCGCTAGACCGGCAAAAAGCAGAAGCGTCCAGGGCAACCAACAGACTAGATATCTTGGTTGCATTCCTATGGAGCACCGGAGCTCCTCTATATGTTTATATTGGCTATGGGAAGGGGTTGCTTTCTGTGGAGACCTACTGTGATCTGTAAGGAAGGTGGGATGGCTAGCCTCGAGCGGCTCCCATGCCTTGGCAGTGTTCTTTGAAACCTGGTGGAGTTGGGGGTTCAACTGTCAGGTTGGCGTTGCTGGTGGGGGTTGACGGGGGAAGTATTTCAATTTGGTTGCTTTGTTGGTGTTAGGCTGTTTTTGACAGTGGACAGGCCTCTGGCCTTAAGGCAATTGAGCGGATGTTTTTTCCCCAGAGGTCCCAGGGTACATAGAAGGCAGTGGAGAAGTCTACAATCACATGCAGAAGTGGAATGCGAGTACTACTACAGAGGGAGGGGGGGTTATACCTAGAGCCCATGGGCAGACCGGCCGCCGACCTTCACAGGGAGGCCTGGGTCTTCATTTCAAACTGTTGACAGGGATGCTTCCCCCTACATCACATGGCTGATAAGGGGGTCACATGTATGACTTGGAATGTGTGAGATTTGAATTGCCCCTCTAAATCTAGAAAGGTCCTGCTGTATTGTTGGGTGTTCTGACCCACGTTTGGACTATTATGCTACAACATTTGGTGCTGTGGGCTTAGGAAATCCAAGATGGCCGAAAAAGCCCACATGTGCGCCAGAATCTATGAAAACTGCGCAGCTTGTGCGCACACCAAAATGGTCGCCTGACTTGCCACCCCCCGTTGCGGGTGTGCTGGGTCAGAAGAGCCATGAGTGAAATGGGGTGCCAAAGAGAAAAACAGCAGTGCCTGTTCGCTAGAAAGCACTTTAAAAATCACCCTTTGTTTCTCTGAAGGCAAGCTCAGAATGCCCATTTCAAACATTGCAGAATATCCAACAATCTCACTGAACACCAGCAGACATTTGACAGAATAAAGTCTTGTGGGCATACAAAATCTGGAAAGAGGATGAGCCTAAAATAATGTTCATAGCAAAACTGGCTGAGCTGTGGATTTCAGCAGTTTAAGTAAATTTGGACTGAAAGATACTAAAAATCTAAATGTTTAAAAGAAATGAGTGACCTACTTTTGAGTGTCACATGGGTTGCAATTGTTTAAATGTCATAGTTTTAAACTTAGAATCAGCATTCTAGCTGCATGCGTAAAAATTGGAAGTTTGATTTGGACAGGAAAACTGGCAGCCAAAGAGACATTTAGCTGAGGCCTGGCTTAAAAAGAGAGGGATTTTGCCCACCAGCTACCCCCGACAGGAGTTGAGACTTGCACAACAGCTGTGTTCCCAGGCCTAGCTGCCTTTTGCTGTTCCCACCAAAAGGGATATCACACTTCTCTGATTGAATTACCTGGGCTCTGCAGGAAATTGAACAAAGCCCTGTCCTGACTCAGGCAAATGTTTTATTGGGGGGGTCCTAAAAGTGGCTTCCTCCTGGAAGGAAAGGGGAGGAGCACTGCCTGTGAGAGCAAGCTGGCTTGGCAGAACTGGAAAAACCAGAAATTCAACCTTGTGCTGGGGGGAAACCACACCCCTTTGGGGCCAGAACATAAATCTAAAAAGATGGATCATTCATAGAGCGGACTTGTGAACATTTTATAAGTGATATCATTATTCTTGTGATTTTTCTGTGCACATTTGAAGACGTGTTAGGACCCGGTGGTATGTTCAGGGGGGTTTTTAGCGGAAAAGAGGATATTACTCTAAATGTATGTATGTTAAAAATCTGACACTCCACCACCTAATGCCCACATGCTTTGCGAACATTTGTGTAAATGCGGGGACAAATCCAATATTGGTAACCCGACCAAAAAGTGAAATATGTTGCCATTTTTTAACCCAAGCTCCTAGAAACGACAGAATTGGAACAGGGGCTACCATCAGTAAATGCATGATGTGTGTATGCAATGCCAAACAACTGTCTATCGGGGAAGTATGTATTTGGATCAGATATAGATTGTGTGTAAAGTTGACAGGGGTGGGTTCTCTGTATCATAAACAGACCTCATCATGATGACACTTCAGTTCATTCCCCAATCAAGGGGAAGAGGAGGAAGTGGCCAATGACAAGTGGAGAGGGGTAGGGCCTAGAAAGCTAGCCTCTCCACCCACTTTCAAAACACATAAAAGCAGACAGTCAGGACAGATAGAGAGATTCTATTCCATCTGCTGCGGGATGCTCTGCCGGGAAAATCCATACTTTACCTCCATCAACCTCCAGAGAGCCACCACAGAGACTTCAATCTATCCACCTTCAGAGACCAAGACTTTTCTTCAGAATTTGTAGCAGAGAGGTCAACTACAAGCTAAATCCCTCTTTAGCAGGCCTCAAATCATTGCAACTATTCACAGCCAGGCGAGCTGTTTGAATTCTTTGCAAGAACTCTTGCCATTTGCCAGAAAGCAGCGTTGTATCCAGAGAGAGACCAGCTGAACCGGAGACCGCTGTATCCGGACCCACAGACCTGATCAGAACCAGAGACCCAGACCAGACCAGCAGAGTAGAGCTGACCCAGACGCTGTGTGCAGAGACCGTCCATGGCGAGTGAAGAAAACCCGCTGACCAGATCGTGACGAGGCCCAGTCCTTCTAAAAATTAGGAGTGAGTATCCGCCAAAACTGTGCAGAACCCAATCTCTTAGTTAAAATAATCTAATGCAAGCTATTTTAACTTGAGTAGAACTGTCTCCTAGAGATCCTGTCACATGTCATTCTTAAGCTGCGAGCTGTCATATGTAATTCCAAAGTTGCACGCTGTCACTTGTCATTTTGAGTTGTTTTAAATCCGAAAATCTACCTTTACTAAATCGTTCATAACTCCGGAGCCGTTTGGGTTAGGAACGAAATTTAACTTTCATCTGGAAGCTGAGATCCTAGGCTGTCCTAGGACCCCAAAAGGATCGTGCTACTCCTTGTAGTTCCTCTGTAATCGCGCCTGGCGCACTCGGAAAAAATCTGCCGCGATTTGACATTTTGCCGCGAATTGAAAGGTTAGCTCACGTGTAAAAATCTGCAGCTGCTTGCCTTCCGTTGCAAAAATAATTTGCAACCTGACAACCATTCATAGAGCATTGCTAAAGTGATCCTGAACTCATTCAAAGTATCTATCACTCACCCTGAACCTCTAGAGGGAATTAAAAGCATTTGAGCATATTTTTCACTTCCTTGCAAACCACATTCAAAGCATTTTGGGCCTGTGTTTAAAACTCCGACCTGTTTTCCTCTAAGCTTGCTGGGGTGAACTGAATTACATTTGATTGCATTTCTGAGAACGGTGTGCTTTCCTTCCATTTCCTTGCATTGCATAAAGGGGGGTAGTGGATTGCCAGAGGAAAGTGATTACATTGTTTTGTTGAAATCATATTGAGTATTTCTGTACTTAATTTTCATTCCACCTTGCATCCATTTGAAACCATAAAAAGTATTGTTGCTATCTTATCCATCCTATAACCACTCATCATTGATTATAAAGAAGTGTGCTAGTGCCAGACTATCCATTATTGATTACTGCTCAGATTAAGTGTGATAGTCAATTATTAATTTATTATAAAGTGTGATATATATATATATATTGTTTAAATTCTCAAATAAACCTTTTAACTTCTTGGCTCAGTGGGGTCAGGGGGATTCCAAGAGAGGGGTGTTATATAGGGGTAGTCATCCAGAACTCATGAACTGGACATAAAGATATATCAATAAGGGTTTCCCTTCAGTATCCCAGACTAGGCATTGACTTAGCTGTAGTGCTGGATTGAATCCTCTTACAAAGTGGGGGCTCGTCCAGGATATTCTGGGTTAGATTTACCATTTGTGCAGATTAATACAGTGTGCCAGCTGACCAGATACACATATCCGGTCGGATCACCATGCTGTGTTACGCTGTAAAGCACTCCTCAAAGGAACGCTCTAAGAAAAAGGTCTGTTTTGCAAAAATAAAATACTAATTTCTGTAAGTCAGGACAGAAACCAATCTCTAGAATGACGACCTTAGTAGACATGAAAATAGCCAGAGAGCACTTCTTACATAAGTTATTTGTGAGAGGTGAGTGGACTCACCAGGACCGCATGGTCTGGTTGCAGGCCATCGCGCAACAGGTCACTGAAACAGGGTCAGATATATGGAGAGATCAGGGTCCCTTACATGTGGCCCTGAGTGAACTATACATGGCTCCTAAAGCTAAGGATGAACAAGACAAGATGGTTAGGATAGCGGCATATTTGTATCTATATATGGGAACCATGCAAGACAGATGTGTTGAAGGCCACGATCTGGCAAATAGGCAACAGATGGCGTTAGAAAAGGTCCAATCTGACCTGGTCTCTTCTGAGCAGAGGCTGCAGAGGAGCCAGGAGGCAGAAAATGATAGTAGGCAGTATATCATTAAAATAAAAGAGGACATGGACAAGAAGGTTTGGACTCCCTACTGCAGAGCCAGAAAAAGCTGGAGCAACAGTTAGACTTCAATAGGGTATGTGCTGAGCAGGTAGTCACCCTGCAAAGCCACCTAGATAGGGAGAAGGCAGACAGCAATAAACTGATTCTGAAAGACCTGGATACCCAGGCAGAGTTTGATCAGGAGCGCCAGATGCTGGTGCCTTCCAAAGGCACAGGGACGACCTGACGGTACAGATGCAGACTCTTAGTCAGGAAAGGGACACCTTAGGCCAGGAAGTCTGCCACTTAAAAAGAAAAATAGAAGAAAATCACCTGGCCCACCAGGGACTGGGTGACCTCCAAAAAGAACACCAGGACTTGCTAGAGCACACCAGGAGGGTGGAGGAGGCTCTGTCAAGACAGGAGCAGGCCAGTAGGGATGGGACTCAGGAGGTAACCCTCCAGCAGCAAAGACTGGCCCAGTGCTCCAGGACCAATCAGGAAACGCAGAGAGAGAATGAGGCCCTCTGCCAGCACAATGATAGGCTCCAACAACAGGTAGCAATGCAGGATAGACGGATAGAGTCTAGTAAGGCCTTAACTGAGGAACTGAAGGCGCAGGCTCTTGCATTGCAACAGGGAGCAGGGGCGGATAGAGACCAGGTTCGCTGGGAAAGGGAAACTCCTGAGCATAACCTCAGGAGCCCTAGTACCAGAGGCCTTTATCTCTCTCAGTCCCTGGACTATGCCACCCCCATGTCCCCTGGCGCACATGAGCACCGGGCCACAGGGATGGCAGATTACTATCCAGCCAGTAGCATGGGGCTCATAGGCCAGTACCTCCCAGGAATGGATGGGCGGGCATCCGGTATGGGCACCCAAACACAGTGAAATTTAGTGGGGAACCCCAGGAGAATAGGCCCATTAAGGGCATCCTGAAAACTTCTGCCCAGTTAGGTCAGTGGGGGGGTACCCATCAAATCCTGGCAGCAAGGAGGAATCTGAAGACTCCTCTGAACGGCGCAGGACACAGGAGACCAGGTCTCCACATTCTGCTAGCCAATCCCAGGCTCGCAGAATCCGGGAAAACCTGGAAGATCAGACAGGAACCTCTGGGAGCAGTGCCTCTGAGTCAGAGGATGAATGGACCAGGGTTACCCGAACCAAAAAGGCCAATAAGGCAAAAAGGGCCTTGCTTAAGGACCCATTGAAGCAAATAAAGGCAATAAGGAGTGTCATCACGCCTTATCACAAGAACGCCAAGTATTCTGTTTGGGAACACTTGGAGCTTTACGAGCAAATGATGGAGACTTTCCATTTGAAGGACAGCCAAAGCTGTATTCAATATGTAAAGTGGACCTTCTCACCAGAATACTCCAGTTTCTTTGCGGGGCTGGAGGACCAAAATCATTTAAGATGGTCCACCTATAAGGCGGCCATCTTGAAACATTTTTCTGTTCACAGAAATCCTCAAGAGGCTTGCAAGGCAGCCTACAATTTGCAATGTGGAGAGGATCAGGCCCCACAAGAATTCGTGCAAGAACTGAAACGTGCCTTTGCGCAGACCACCAGAAGGGTGCGCACAGACAGCAGAGAATTTGTCAATACATTTTTCCATGCCTTGCCCAAATATATAATGACCCAGCTCGTGAGAGATTTTCATGAGAAAAGATCTTTAGACTGGGTCATTGAACAGGCTACCCGGATCTATGAGGTGCAGAAGCCCATAGAAAATAAAAGCAATACCCAGAAAAATCCCAAAACCAACAGCACCCCTGCTGCTGCCAAGGTGGCAGAGGTAAAGGTTGCCCCCGTTTTAGACTTGGAGATGGGGGGGCCTAAAAACCTACCTGCACCTAATAATCCTAAGCACAGAAATCCCTTGGGCCAGTCACAGACAGGGAGTCAAGGAGGTAGTCCCACAAATGGGGTCCCCCGCTCCCCTGACTATGTAAGTCCCTGATACAAGGGAAACCGACCAATCCTGGGTTATGTGTGGACTCCTCCAGCCCAAGGGGGGGGATACAGCCAAGCACCTGACCCGGGGAACTTCCCTCCTAACTTCCCCCAGGAGGGCAGAAATTCTCCAAATCCTGGGCAGAACTTTTTCCCCAGGTATCCACCTAATCTCCAGCCCCAAAATCCTCCACCCTTCTTTCCCCAATTCCCTGAGCCCAGACAACCTACTCCGGGAGAGGGGAGGCCAAGGGTGGAGGGGTACCAAAATCTTCCCAACCAGGGGTACTACCAGAGAAGGGATAGCTACCCTTCCCGGGATCAGCCCAGGGGAGAAAATAGAGCCCCGTATCAGCCTGAGCGGGCTTCACAACTTGAGCGCCAGGTCCAAAATATGGCACGAGATCTGGGTCACATACTGAGGGCTCAACAGAACCCTCAGATGAGCATGCCACTGCAGAATGCCCCAAACTCTGGACCTGGTGCTCCAGAACAATGACGGGGGCAGCACCCCGATAACACACCGGTTCCCAGGGAGGAGGCACAAGGGGAAGGGGGGTGTAAAGCCTTGGAGGAAGCTTCCTTCCCAACTTGTAAACAGCCCCTGGAAAACCAGGAACCGGAAACAAAATCTCCTGCCCCTGAAAGCCTGCCTCCCAAGGAGCAGAGGGGGGGTAGGAGAAACAAAGGACCCAAACAGACCCACTTTGTGGAGGAGGTTCAGGTCTTCCAATTTGAGGGAGAGGGATCCTCAGAAGATCCTGGGAAAAGGATCTTCTCCTTCAGAGATGGGGGAACTCCTCCCAAAGAAAAATGGGTCCCAAGGGATGTCAATTCAGACTGGGGAGATCTGGAGACTGAGCTACCGCCGCCCATCATCTCATCCCAGAACCCACAATACCGAAATCCCCTGGTTCAAACCCATCCTGGTGACTGCCTCCAAAAAGAGGGGGGTGGCCCAGAACCGGAACCAGGGGAACCCACAATGGCTCTGATCTCCAGTTGCCAACTTTTTCTTTCAGATTCCCAAGGCTCTCCACAGAATTCTGCCCAAATTTCTTCTCTTGCAATGTCCAAAACCAGAAAGTTAGCCCACCAGTTGTCCAAAAATGTGCATTATCTGTGCCCCCTTGAGGAGAAGGAGGGAAGATATTATGCCCCGGTACAAGTACAGGGGCAGGGTACGATTTCAGCGCTGGTGGACACGGGATCTCAAGCTACCCTTCTGTCCAGAAGGGCCTTTGATGAACTGAATGCAGGAAGGGGAGGGAATTACCAAATTCCTCTCACCTCACTTCCTGGACAACTCCAGAACTTTGACGGGAAGGAAATTCCCGTCGAGGGGACGGCAGATTTGGACATTAAAATTGGGCGACACAAGTTGAAACACCCGGTCATAGTTGTGACTCCAGAGGGCACCCCTTGTTTACGAGGGAATGACCTCCTGAGAAGGTTGTCACCCCTAATAGATTGCGTAAACAAGGTCCTCTGGACCCAGACTAGCCGACCCATAAAATTAAAACTGAGTGTCAACCATGTTAGTTTAAACGGCACATGCCACATGGTTGAACAAAAATCTGACCAAGTAGAATTCCACTTCCAGAATAACCAAATTCTAGACGTGACAGTAATAGCAGTAGGACAACAGACTGGTGATGGGGGGTCCTCTCTATTTCTGAAAATCAACCTTCCTTCCAGTCTAAAGTGGTATTGCACGCTGGAAGGAAACACTCTGAAATTCTATACTAATCCACAATCAGAAACTCCCACTCCTATAGTCCGGAAAGATGTGAAATCAGCTCAGAGCCTGGCTGATATTCAGCAAATTGGAGAGCAGTTGTTCATCCCTGTTCAGTTAAATGATGGGAAGGACTCTGTTCTCGCCCGAGTGTGTGTGAGCAATGGTAAGAGCTTCATCAGCGAAGCCATGTTCCGCCAACTCCCAAAAGATCCAGCCATTCCCACATTCAAACTGATAGACAAATGGGAAGTGGACCTGGAAGCACCCAATTCCAAACATCTCCTGCCAAGCAGGGGTATGCTCAAAATCTCCATTGGCAGTAAGAGCATAGTCCACAATTGTTGGGTCGTGCGAGACGTCACTGCCGCCTTTTACTTAGGCAGTGACATTCTCAATCGCTTTGCCATTAGTTTGGACCTAATAAACTTCAAAGCTTGGTCCCGATTAGCGGATAATCCCATGGGCTTTGATGATCCAGAAAAAGCATTTAGGTCAGCTCAATTGCTACCTTATGCAGTTGAAATTCAGATTAAAGAGGAAGTCACCATCCCAGAAAGGACCCGACAATTCTCCCTGGAAGTCAAAGTTAAAAGAGGACAACATTTGAAAAACCCTGATGCTTACATACATCTAAACGCTTCTCTCCAACAGCAAGGGTTGGGGGTAAACCCAACTCCATTAGTCAACATAGAACATGACACCATTCTAATAGAGGTGGATAACAGTGACTTAAAGAGTATTACTCTAGCCGCAGGCACCATTATTGGAATGGCGGTTGATGACTGACATTTTTCCATCGATTTAGGAAATGAACTGTTAGGACCAATCCCCAAGGACTGTTTTGACAGTGACAGTGAGGACAATACAACACCAGACAGGATTTTTACCCGCCACGGGGGGAACTTCCTGGTGTACACTTCCTGCCCCTATGGTAAGGAAGATGTGACTTGTGACTTCAGGAGGGATGAGGTGATTTTCCAGGTCCATGAGGGTTGCCTTTCCCACCTGAGGCCTCCAGTCCAAATCAGCACTCTGGCCAGGGACTTCTCCACCCAGCTGGAGGAGGCTGCTGAGATAGCCAAACCAGAAGTCTTTCCAGGCTTCAGGCAGATGGTGGAAGAGAGAGTCAACCTAGCTGATGCCTGTGTGACTCTGGAACAGAAGCAAAAGTTGAAACAAGTTTTCTTGGATTTCCAAGATCTCTTTGCGGTAGACTCATATGACTGTGGCCGCACCGACATCCACACAACAACAATCCCCACAGACCCTGGCATGACTCCAGTGTTTGTGAAGCAATATCGCTTGCCTCTCGCATCAACGGAGTCCCTTACTGAAATAATTAAGAACCTTGAGTCCCGGGGAATAATCCGTCCAATACAGAGCACCTTCAATAATCCGGTGCTGGGAATATTGAAGCCAAGGCCAGTGGAGACTCTGCGCCGACCTCAGGGAGCTCAACAAACGGGTCCATACTTCCCGATGGCCTCTGCCCTACATTGACCAAGGGCTGGCCCAGATCCAGGGGTCACAGGTATTCACTGCAATAGACCTGACCAATGGATACTGGACCGTGCCGGTCAGTAGGGAGGACCAATACAAGCTGGCTTTTACCTTTGGGGGCCAGCAGTATACATGGACCCGGACTCCCTTCGGATATCTCAACTCCGGCAATTAATTCAACATTTTCCTACATAAGGCCATGCCCGACCTGGTTGCGAGGGGTAACCTGGCTTATGTAGATGATGTCCTCATCAAAAGTTCATCTGTGGAGGAACACATAGCGGAGATCCGTTATGTTCTGACCCAGTTGAGGGCCGCCGGAGCAAAACTTTCCTTTCAGAAAGCACAGTGGTGTAGAACCCGTGTTAATTTCTTGGGGCATGAGATTACTCCTCAGGGTCTCTGTCCCCAGGAAAAGAAAGTGGAAGCACTTCAGAAACTGAAAGGCCCCACAACTCTGCGGGAACTAAGGAGCCTCCTTGGACTGACTAATTACAGCAGAAAGTTCATTGAGGGCTACGCAGAGATCACCAGACCCCTGATTCATCTCCTGAAGGGGGGGTCAAGTGGGAATGGGGTCCAGAACAAGCCGAGGCGGTAAAACAACTCAAGAGAAGCCTCTCACAAGCGCCTTGCCTAGCTTACCCTGTCAGAAACAAGGAGTTCTTCCTGGAGACGGGGTTCTCTAATACGTGCTTGACGGCGGTATTATACTAAAAGCATGACAAGGTCAATAAAGTAATCTCCTATGCGAGCAAAACTTTATCCTCTCTGGAGGAAAAATTCAACGATTGTGAGAAGGCACTCCTGGCAATGGTGTGGGCATTGAAAAATTACCGCCCGTTTATCCAGGGGGAACACATCATAGTGGAGACTCCACACCAGCCTCTATAATATCTCCAAAGTGACAGAATCCGGGCGGAAATGTGAGTAATTCCCGAATTACTTCCTGGATTCTGTCAATGCAAGGCTTTCCTTTGGAGGTCCGATATGGCCAAAACAAGAAGAGTCCCCTTGCGCAAGGTCTGGCTCACTTGCATGATTGTACCAGAGAAAACTGTCTCGAGGACGAAAGTCTAAAAATCAAGGACAACATGGAGGCATACCTTAATTCCCCACACAAAGTCTTTGAAGAGGACAAGTGTGAGGGAATGCCCACTGTCTATGTGGATGGATGCTCTTACCATGTTGACAACAACGGGGAGAAAGAACTGGTGGCCGGCGTAGGGAATGCATGGGTGAATGAGTCCCCAGAACCCTCCGCTGGATACAAAATTGGTCCCCGAAGTAGTCAGGTGGCAGAATTGATGGCTGTGCATCAGGCCATCCTCACTGCTGTCCAGCATCAACTCCACGAACTGGTCATAATCACAGATTCGGATTATGTACGGAACGGGTTCGTGGAGCACCTGGTTAATTGGAAAACCAGAGGCATGTTATGTGCTAACAACAAACCCTTGAAACATGGGAAGTTAATCCAAAACATTGATGATCTGGTCACCTCAAATGAGATGACCATCTATTGGAAAAAGATCAAGGGTCATTCCGAAATAGAGGGACCAGACAAAACTGGAAATGACTTAGCTGATCATCTGGCCAAAACCGGGGCCATCCAAGGGGATCTAATTGAGATTGAGTCCCTGTTGGGGGAAATCCAGGTCACTGCTATCACTAGGTCCCAGACAAATGCTCACAATGACCTTTCAATTGCACAATGGAGTAAGGAGACCCCTGATGCTGATTTGATTACCGCTCAGAAGGGGGATCCAATAATTGGTAAATTTTACCAGCACCTTGAGGACCCTGAGAACTTTCCCCTGACGGATACCGATTACATTGGGAAAGAGGACCTAAGAGTGTTGATGAAATGTCCAAAAATGTTCCGAATCCAAGACGGTTTGCTGGTAAGGAAATCCAAAGCTGGCCACAATCAGTGGGTGGTTCCTACCTCATTGCGAAGCCTGATGTTAAGTCACGCCCATGATGCGGCCACCGCCGGTCATAGGGGGTTTCACACAACACTGGAAACCTTAAGAGAGGTTGCATACTGGCCACACATGGGCCAGGACCTCAACCAATACTTGAAGGGTTGTCTTGTGTGTGCACAATGTCAGCCAACATCCCTCACACACCGGGCGCCTCTCCAAAAGAGGGGGATGACACTGCCATGGTCAGATTTACAAATCGACTTCGTAGGTCCCATGATTCGCTCCTCTCGGGGGAATAAGTACATGTTGACGGTCACATGCTTATTTACCAAGTGGGTGGAATGTCTCCCAGCCCCAAATTGCAAGGCAGAAACTGCAGCTGTCCTGATGATTAACCACATCTTTTCCTAGTTTTGGTCTACCTCAAAGGATTGAGTCAGACAGAGGTAGTCACTTCACCAGTGAAGAAATGACAAAGATGTGGGAGATACTGGGGGTCAAAAGAAAGGTACATATTGCTTACAGGCCAGCTTCTTCTGGATCAGTGGAACGCTACAACCGGACCATTGTGAGCATCCTAAAAAAGTTTGTGGCAGATTCTGGGCCAAGTTGGGATATCAGATTACCTCTGGTCCTAATGGCCATCAGATCTACCCCTTCATCTGCAACCAAAATGTCACCATTTGAGTTGATGACTGGACGCAAGATGGTGCTTCCTCAGCATTTGCGCTACAGAACCCAAGAGCAAACGTTGATAAATGCCTCCCCAACTCATGAGTATGTGGAGAATTTAAGGAAACACCTTCAGCATGCTTTTGCCTATGCTCAGCGGAATCTAGAAAGATCAGCCGAGAGTATGAAGACCCACTATGACCTGAAAACTTCCAGGAAGGAATATCAGGTGGGGGACCGGGTCTATTTATACAATTTCCAAAGGAACCAGGCCAAACAGCGAAAATGTTTGCCTACATGGAAGGGACCGTTTGAAATTATAGACAAGATCTCCCCTGTGGCCTACAAGATCCACATCCCCAAAGGCGGTTTGGCAGAGGGGGAAGACAAGTGGGTCCACATTAACCAGTTGAAGTGTTGCCATCCCAGGCACACTCTGCAACAACTGGAGGAATCCTCTGGAATCCCAGGGGGTACCGTCTCAGATTAATTCAGTTCTAACTTAAAATATCCTACATATAGCCTATCAAATTCTGTGTTTCTCAAGTTTATGTGTTCCTGTCTCTTAATTTAAAAAAATGTGCATGTTCATACCTATTGAGTTCTAAAATATATATGCCACCCCACTATATCAATGGTGGGGGAGGAATGTCCATGAATAGGTATTGCCGCTCTTCCTTTGTCGTCCTAGGAGAAAGAAAACCTGGAGACTGGCCAAGGAAGACGATCCAGGGACCGGGAGCAAAGATTCGAGGGGCCCAGTGTACCGCCCAATACTCCCATCAGGACCGGCGAGGAGAACCGACTGATCCACCCATGATGGAGGAAAGGATGCTGAACTTTGTCATCTGCGGAATTGGAAGAAGATGATGCGGACCTCCCAGCACGTGGGTCAACATCCTTAGCACCCGACATCCCCTCGACTCAATCCAAGTGCAGTCGGGAGGGGGGGTTTGTTGGGTGTTCTGACCCACGTTTGGACTATTATGCTACAACATTTGGTGCTGTGGGCTTAGGAAATCCAAGATGGCCGAAAAAGCCCACATGTGCGCCAGAATCTATGAAAACCGCGCAGTTTGTGCGCACACCAAAATGGTCACCTGACTTGCCACCCCCCGGTGCGGGTGTGCTGGGTCAGAAGAGCCATGAGTGAAATGGGGTGCCAAAGAGAAAAACAGCAGTGCCTGTTCGCTAGAATGCACTTTAAAAATCACCCTTTGTTTCTCTGAAGGCAAGCTCAGAATGCCCATTTCAAACATTGCAGAATATCCAACAATCTCACTGAACACCAGCAGACATTTGACTGAATAAAGTCTTGTGGGCATACAAAATCTGGAAAGAGGATGAGCCTAAAATAATGTTCATAGCAAAACTGGCTGAGCTGTGGATTTCAGCAGTTTAAGTAAATTTAGACTGAAAGACACTAAAAATCTAAATGTTTAAAAGAAATGAGTGACCTACTTTTGAGTGTCACATAGGTTGCAATTGTTTAAATATCATAGTTTTAAACTTAGAATCAGCATTCTAGCTGCATGCGTAAACATTGGAAGTTTGATTTTGACAGGAAAACTGGCAGCCAAAGAGACATTTAGCTGAGGCCTGGCTTAAAAAGAGAGGGAATTTTGCCCACCAGCTACCCCTGACAGGAGTTGAGACTTGCACAACAGCTGTGTTCCCAGGCCTAGCTGCCTTTTGCTGTTCCCACCAAAAGGGATATGACACTTCTCTGATTGAATTACCTGGGCTCTGCAGGAAATTGAACAAAGCCCTGTCCTGACTCAGGCAAATGTTTTATTGGGGGGGTCGTAAAAGTGGCTTCCTCCTGGAAGGAAAGGGGAGGAGCACTGCCTGTGAGAGCAAGCTGGCTTGGCAGAACTGGAAAAACCAGAAATTCAACCTTGTGCTGGGGGGAAACCACACCCCTTTGGGGCCAGAACATAAATCTAAAAAGATGGATCATTCATAGAGCTGACTTGTGAAAATTTTATAAGTGATATCATTATTCTTGTGATTTTTCTGTGCACATTTGAAGACGTGTTAGGACCCGGTGGTATGTTCAGGGGGGTTTTTAGCGGAAAAGAGGATATTACTCTAAATGTATGTATGTTAAAAATCTGACACTCCACCACCTAATGCCCACATGCTTTGCAAACATTTGTGTAAATGCGGGGACAAATCCAATATTGGTAACCCGACCAAAAAGTGAAATATGTTGCCATTTTTGAACCCAAGCTCCTAGAAACGACAGAATTGGAACAGGGGCTACCATCATTAAATGCATGATGTGTGTATGCAATGCCAAACAACTGTCTATCGGGGAAGTATGTATTTGGATCAGATATAGATTGTGTGTAAAGTTGACAGGGGTGGGTTCTCTGTATCATAAACAGACCTCATCATGATGACCCTTCATTTCATTCCCCAATCAAGGGGAAGAGGAGGAAGTGGCCAATGACAAGTGGAGAGGGGTAGGGCCTAGAAAGCTAGCCTCTCCACCCACTTTCAAAACACATAAAAGCAGACAGTCAGGACAGATAGAGAGATTCTATTCCATCTGCTGCAGGACGCTCTGCCGGGAAAATCCATACTTTACCTCCATCAACCTCCAGAGAGCCAACACAGAGACTTCAATCTATCCACCTTCAGAGACCAAGACTTTACTTCAGAATTTGTAGCAGAGAGGTCAACTACAAGCTAAATCCCTCTTTAGCAGGCCTCAACTCATTGCAACTATTCACAGCAGGCGAGCAGTTTGAATTCTTTGCAAGAACTCTTGCCATTTGCCAGAAAGCAGCGTTGTATCCAGAGAGAGACCAGCTGAACCGGAGACCGCTGTATCCGGACCTACAGACCTGATCAGAACCAGAGACCCAGACCAGCAGAGTAGAGCTGACCCAGACGCTGTGTGCAGAGACCGTCTGTGGCGAGTGAAGAAAACCCGCTGACCAGATCATGACGAGGCCCAGTCCTTCTAAAAATTAGGAGTGAGTATCTGCCAAAACTGTGCAGAACCCAATCTCTTAGTTAAAATAATCTAATGCAAGCTATTTTAACTTGAGTAGAACTGTCTCCTAGTGATCCTGTCACCTGTCATTCTTAAGCTGCGAGCTGTCATATGTAATTCCAAAGTTGCACGCTGTCACTTGTCATTTTGAGTTGTTTTAAATCCGAAAATCTACCTTTACTAAATCGTTCATAACTCCGGAACCGTTTGGGTTAGGAACGAAATTTAACTTTCATCTGGAAGCTGAGATCCTAGGCTGTCCTAGGACCCCAAACCGATAGTGTTACTCCTTGTAGTTCCTCTGTAATCACGCCCGGCGCACTCGGAAAAATCTGCCGCGATTTGACATTTTGCCGCAAATTGAAAGGTTAGCTCACGTGTAAAAATCTGCAGCTGCTTGCCTTCCGTTGCAAAAATTCGTTTGCAACCTGACAACCATTCATAGAGCATTGCTAAAGTGATCCTGAACTCATTCAAAGTATCTATCACTCACCCTGAACCTCTAGAGGGAATTAAAAGCATTTTAGCATATTTTTCACTTCCTTGCAAACCACATTCAAAGCATTTTGGGCCTGTGTTTAAAACTCCGACCTGTTTTCCTCTAAGCTTGCTGGGGTGAACTGAATTACATTTGATTGCATTTCTGAGAACGGTGTGCTTTCCTTCCATTTCCTTGCATTGCATAAAGGGGGGTAGTGGATTGCCAGAGGAAAGTGATTACATTGTTTTGTTGAAATCATATTGAGTATTTCTGTACTGCATTTTCATTCCACCTTGCATCCATTTGAAACCATAAAAGTATTGTTGCTATCTTATCCATCCTATAACCACTCATCATTGATTATAAAGAAGTGTGCTAGTGCCAGACTATCCATTATTGATTACTGCTCAGATTAAGTGTGATAGTCAATTATTAATTTATTATAAAGTGTGATACATATATATATATTGTTTAAATTCTCAAATAAACCTTTTAACTTGAAAAACAGAACTACTTCTTGGCTCAGTGGGGTCAGGGGGATTTCAAGAGAGGGGTGTTATAAAGGGGTAGTCATCCAGAACTCATGAACTGGACATAAAGATATATCAATAAGGGTTTCCCTTCAGTATCCCAGACTAGGCATTGACTTAGCTGTAGTGCTGGATTGAATCCTCTTACAGTATATGCCAAGGCATCAGGTTGATGTCATGTTCATGCAGGAGACGCACTTATCACCTTTCGGAGAGGCCATCTTTGCAAAATCCTGGGGCTGTCATAGGTACACTTTTCCTCATATTCCACTTCCTCATGCAGTGTTTGCATAGGGCACGCTGGGATTCCTATGCGTGGAGGTGGTGTAGGACACCAAAAGGAGGGCCTTGATCCTTACTGAGGTGGTACAGGGGCAGGGATTCACTTTGATAACTAGTATGGTCATAAAACAAACTCCCTGTGTACCCTGGAGTTAATGGAGGAGCAGATTAGGCGGTACCCAGAAAATACAGTGCTATGGGCAGAGGACTTCAATGCCATCATGTGCACGACTTTGGATAGATCAGGGAGAGCCATCAGGGGGATGGCGAGGAGCACACATAAATTGCAACAGATTTCTGCCACCAAGGAGCTAGTAGATGTATGGCGGGATCGCCACAGGCAAGATAGGGGTACACATTCAGGCCATCAGTGCACGGCTCTGCATCAGGGTTGGAGTCTTTCCTGGTTTCTAGCAGGGGGTCTGGGTGGGTTACCCACTGCAGTATCTTGGCACATACGCTGTCCGATCACACTCAAGTGGTATCTCGCCATTCTTTGGAGGTGGCTGGGTTCCACGATGCGGTTTAGGAGGGTATAATCAATTTTCTCCAAGAGAACGAGGCTTCAGTGGCATCATATTCTATTCTTTGGGGAGCCTTTCAGTGTGTGGTCTGGGGGATCTGCATTTCTAAAGGGGCAGGGATTATTATGGGAATAAGGGCCGAGTTGTGCACCAGTGAGGGTATCAACTGTTGGTTAACCTCCAAGCCTGAAGGGCTTGGAGGTGGAGCCAGAGTTCTTCACAGACACCAGGATTTAGGCACAGTTCCACAAAGAGTTGGGGATGTTTAGAGGGGCAGCGAGAGAGAGGTAAAAGTCCTGAATCGGTGGGTGGCAGTGCAGCAATATGGCAAGGGACAGAGGCCAGGTGTCACGACGCGTCCATCCTGGAAACTGTGGAATCGATGGAGGAAACACTAACGGAACCATACACTACGGTCTAGTGTCCGGACTGCCGTGCCACGCCCCCTGAGGTTCAACGTTATCTACGCACCGAACAGCTACGCCGATGCGTTCCAACCCTCAGTCTCCGCTTCGGGTTAACACGCTGAAGTTCCTTCCTTCGCGCTCCGTGTGAGTATTTCTCTGCCCTCCAGCTGTTTCCCCCGCTGGGGCTCTGTCTCCCGCATTCCTCCGCCTTACCTTGCTTGCTTACCTTGTTTGCCTTCCGTCCCCGCTCTATGCTTCTCTTCTCTGGTCCAGCTCTCGTTTCTCGCTTTCCTTCGTGTACGAATCCTGCTTCCACTCAGCTGCATTCACTCACCTTCCGCCTTGTTGTGCCTGGATTTTGCTTCGCTTCGCTTTGTTTGGTTCTTGAACGAGTCTATTGGGAATCACGTTCTACGCTCTCCTGCATTCCATCCCGCAGCAGTTTACCATCACGCCAGGGTTTCTTCCGGCATACGCCTTTTTCCCTGGGATTGGGGGCGGACTCCCTGAGGCTCCCACTGCCGAGCAAATCTGCGAACTGGCAAGGTGGCCTCCAGACGAGTTCGTCCCAAAACCTACAAAGAGAGAGAAGAGGGAGCTTGGAGAAACAGAAGGACGATACCTACTGAGAGCTCATCTGAGGAACAAGAATCAGGTGAGAAGGAAGAGAGGGAGGATCCTGGTATTAACCTTAACAAAGAACCCCCTAAATCTGAGAGATTGCAACGCCCAAGGATGGCCAGTTTGGAGCAATATCAGGAACTAGTCAATGCTATTCAGGGGATTACAGCCGAACTGCAGGCAGTAAGGGTCGATAATAATGCATTAAAAGCGGATAATGCTGCTCTACGCCTACAAGTTACACAAAGGGAGGAGGTACGAGATGACCTTCCTCCTATGCCCTTGCCCTGTGGCAAGTACGAAGGAAATCCCAAAGGAATGAAAGAATTTCTTGATGCCTGTCGAGTTTACTTTACCTTTCGCCCTCGGATGTTTGTATCTGACAGAGCCAAGGTCGGTTTTCTTATCTCCAATCTAGGAGGCAATGCCCTTGCTTGGGCAACTCCGTTGGTGACTAACGCCGACCCAATTCTAGCTGATTATGGAGCCTTTTTTCAACAGTTCCACACAAGATTCGAAAGACCTGAAGTACTATTCTCCTCATATGAGAACCTAGTGGATATAAAACAGGGGTCTCAAGACGTACAGACGTACTTGTCAACCTTTCAAAGAATCGCAGCGGAAACAGGATGGCCAGATTCTGCCAAACAGACCCTCTTCAGACGGGGTTTACTAGATGAACTTAAAGATGAACTCTCGAGGGTCGCTAGACCAGAGACCTTCCAGGAACTGGTTACTCTGGCTCTTCAGATAGAGTACCGCATGGCCGAGAGACGCACGGAGAGACGAAGATACAAGTCTGGAATAACACCCTCCTCTTCCTTCTCCTTTGTTCCTACAATACCTGAAAGGACCGCGCGACAAACAGAAGAACCCATGCAGGTCGGAACTGCACGAGGGCCTCTAACTGTAATAGAAAAAAAAAGACGTAAAGACTTGAACTTATGTATGTATTGTGGTTCTGAGAAACACCTACTGCGAGATTGTCCGCATGTACCTCCCAGGAGATCGGGAAACGAAAGACCCCGACCCTGAACAGGGACAAGGAAGGGGTTCAAACAGCAGATCCCTGTATTACTAATACACCCCAAGTACCAAATGCCTCACATCAGTTGATGGTTTTACATGTGGTTCTAGATTGGAAAGGAGGACACTCTGTAGAATGTCTGGCCATGTTGGATTGTGGAGCGGCCGGGAACTTCATGGACGATCAATGGGCTCTAGATCATGCTATCCCCAGAAGAACGAAACCTATCCCAATCCCTGTAGAAGGGGTGGATGGTACCCCTTTGTCCTCGGGCCTTATCAGGCAGGAGACTCAAGAACTGGGAGTAAAGATGAAATTTCATCAGGAAAAGATGGTGTTCGATCTCATAAGAGCAGCGCACTTTCCTATAATCCTAGGCATCCCATGGTTAAGAAGGCATAATCCTGGCATTGACTGGACAGCCAATGTAGTGGAATTCCGCTCTGAACAATGTCTTCGATCCTGCCTATCCAATAAGGAACAATTATGTCCTCAAGTGTCTACTCTCTCTGTAAGAAGTATCAACACCATTCCAAGACACTATCTAGAGTATGCTGATGTGTTTGCAGACGTTCAACCCAGACCTTTACCACCAAGTCGCAATGAGGATTGTAAGATCGATCTGGTACCGGATGCTGTAGTTCCTTTCGGACGTATGTTTCCATTGTCTCTGCCTGAAAGGGAAGCTCTAAGAGATTATTTGGACACCAATATTCAAAATGGTCTTATACAAGAATCCACCTCGTCAGCCGGAGCATCTTTATTTTTTATCCCCAAGAAAGGCACCAAGGAGCTCCGACCTTGTATTGACTATAGGGGTCTTAATAGCTTGACCATTCGGGATCGGTACCCCATGCCCTTGATCAAAGATATAATGGAAGCAGTGCAAGGAGCCAAGTGGTTCACCAAGTTAGACCTAAGAGGAGCATATCATCTCTTGAGGGTACGAAAAGGAGACGAATGGAAGACCGCTTTCCGGACTCCCTTGGGTCATTACGAGTACAAAGTGATGCCTTTTGGGTTGGTGAATGCTCCAGCTCAATTCCAGAGATTTATGGATAAGGTTTTCTGTGATCTATTGTTCAATTCAGTAGTGGTCTATCTGGATGACATATTGGTATTTTCATCAACCCTTACACAACATCGTCAGCAGGTATCAGAGGTACTTCGAAGGCTCAGTATTCATCATCTGCTAGTCAAACCAGAAAAATGTTTGTTTGAGGCTGTTACAGTCCCTTATCTGGGATTTATCCTGTCAGAAGGAAGGGTAGAAATGGATCCCAACAAGACCTCAGCCATCCAATACTGGCCCACTCCAAACTCTGTAAAAGATATACAGAGGTTCCTAGGACTGACAAATTTTTACCGTAAATTTATCCTTGGTTTTTCCAACATTGTCCTACCCATCACAGCCTTACTAAAGAAAGGCACACGATTTTCCTGGAACACAGAGGCTGATATGGCTTTCAAACATCTCAAGGAGGCTTTCATTTCCGCACCCATCCTCAGGCAACCTTACCTTTTATTGTAGAGACAGATGCCTCACAAGGAGCGATTGGAGCTGCTCTCCTCCAAAAGAAGGAAGATAAACTGGTGCATCCTGTTGCTTATTATTCTAGGACACTCTCCCCGAGTGAAAAGAATTACTCTGTAGTAGAAAAGGAACTGTTGGCCATCAGACAGGCATGTGAAGAATGGAGACACCTTTTACAAGGAGCGAACTTCCCGTTCCAAGTACGAACTGATCACCGAAATCTTAGTGTACTCAAGAGTATGGAATGTCGAAATTCCTGCCATGCCAGGTGGGCATACTTCTTCGCTCAATATGATTTCGAACTAACCTACTTACCAGGAAAGGAGAATCACCTAGCGGATGCCCTCTCCCGAACTTTTGGGGAAGAATCGGGTTCATACTCCGATCACGAACAGTTACTTCAAGGGAAGAAATTCATAGGAACAGTCAACACCTTTTTACAACAAGTGTTTGAGGCCCAAACAAGATCCATAGTCACACGTTTTCCATCCTTAACCAAGAAGGGTGAATACTTGTTTAAAGACGACCAGCTGTTCTTACCAAATACCGGTCTACAGTCTGAAGCACTAGCCTGGTGTCACGATCTACCCACGGCAGGACATAAGGGCCGAGCAGCCACATTACACCTACTAAAGAGAAACTTCTGGTGGCCGACAATGGTCAAGGATGCCTATGCCTATGTATCTTCTTGTCCCACGTGTGCTCAAGGTAAATACAGCACGGCCAAACCACTGGGCCTTCTCCAACAGGATACATTACCTGCGGGTCCCTGGCAGCATATATCCATGGATTTTATCGTGGACTTACCTCCTTCAGAAGGATTCACAGCCATCATGGTTGTAGTAGACTCATTTAGTAAACTAGCTCATTTTTCCTCCCTCCAGGGTACTCCATCTGCTACTAAGACTGCAGAAGTATTTCTGAAAGACGTAGTCAAACTACATGGTCTACCACATACAATAGTCTCGGATCGAGGGACTCAGTTTACCTCGAAATTTTGGTCCTCATTGTGTAAACAATTACAGATCCAAAGGGCATTGTCTTCCGGATTCCATCCCGAGAGCAATGGACAAACCGAACGACTAAACGCTACCCTGGAACAATACCTCAGATGTTACTGCAACCAGACACAGGATAACTGGAGCCAACTTCTATCCATAGCCGAGTTCTCCTATAATAATACAGCACATTCAGCGATTGGTATGAGCCCTTTCAAATGTACTTATGGATACGAACCTCGACATATCCCACAGTCAGTGATTCCAACCACTAACATACCTACTGTAGACCAATTGTTAAATACTCTCAAACAAACCCACTCGAGAGCTCAGGAAACATTAACAGCTAGCCGTCAATCCTATAAGAAATGGGCCGACAGAAAGCGACGAGCAAATCCGATCTGGAAGCCTGGAGATAAGGTTTGGTTATCCACAAAATACTTACCAAGGCGTATACGTCCAGGAAAATTCACTCCAAGGTATATTGGCCCATACATCATTGAACAGCAGATCAATCCAGTAGCTTTTCGATTTAAGCTACCCCCTTTCTTACGAAGGATCCATCCAGTGTTTCACGTGTCCCTTCTCAAGGCTTACAAAAAAGATCCATATCTAAGACCGATCAAGAAATGCATCCCAAACTTAGAAGAAAACCCCGAATATGAAGTTTCCCAAATCTTGGACTCTCGTTACAGACACGGGGTTCTCCAGTACCTCATACTTTGGAAGGGATACCCTTGGACCGAAAGGTCCTGGGAACCTGCAAGAAACCTCAGTGCACCCCGACTACTACGTCTCTTCCATAGAAACCATCCGGGGAAACCCGGAGAAGTCCAGAGGAGAAGAGGTTATACTGTCACGACGCGTCCGTCCTGGAAACTGTGGAATCGATGGAGGAAACACTAACGGAACCATACACTACGGTCTAGTGTCCGGACTGCCGTGCCACGCCCCCTGAGGTTCAACGTTATCTACGCACCGAACAGCTACGCCGATGCGTTGCAACCCTCAGTCTCCGCTTCGGGTTAACACGCTGAAGTTCCTTCCTTCGCGCTCCGTGTGAGTATTTCTCTGCCCTCCAGCTGTTTCCCCCGCTGGGGCTCTGTCTCCCGCATTCCTCCGCCTTACCTTGCTTGCTTACCTTGTTTGCCTTCCGTCCCCGCTCTATGCTTCTCTTCTCTGGTCCAGCTCTCGTTTCTCGCTTTCCTTCGTGTACGAATCCTGCTTCCACTCAGCTGCATTCACTCACCTTCCGCCTTGTTGTGCCTGGATTTTGCTTCGCTTCGCTTTGTTTGGTTCTTGAACGAGTCTATTGGGAATCACGTTCTACGCTCTCCTGCATTCCATCCCGCAGCAGTTTACCATCACGCCAGGGTTTTTTCCGGCATACGCCTTTTTCCCTGGGATTGGGGGCGGACTCCCTGAGGGTCCCACTGCCGAGCAAATCTGCGAACTGGCAAGGTGGCCTCCAGACGAGTTTGTCCCAAAACCTACAAAGAGAGAGAAGAGGGAGCTTGGAGAAACAGAAGGACGATACCTACTGAGAGCTCATCTGAGGAACAAGAATCAGGTGAGAAGGAAGAGAGGGAGGATCCTGGTATTAACCTTAACAAAGAACCCCCTAAATCTGAGACCAGGGAGATTACTGGCACAAATGATAAGATTGGAAACTGCAAAGTCACATATAGCGGATATAGAGTCTCCAGCGGGGGAGCTGCTGCACACTGATGAGGAGATTATGGGGGCATTAGTGAACTTCTATGGGTTGTTATATTCTTCCAGAGCCGAGGTGACCCAGGCGGCATTGGACAATTACCTTGATCAGGTGGGGATGTACTAGTTGGCACAAGAGAGAGGGACCTGCTGGCAAAGGCTGCAGCCCCAAACAGGCTCTCGGCTGACTTTTATCAAGTATACTCCCCGGTTCTCGCTCCCCATATGTTGAACATGTGCCAACAGGCGCAGCAGAAGGGCTCTCTTCCTGAATTGATGTGGCAAGCATTGTTGAACAGACTCTTGCCTGAGTCTGGGGAAGAGGAATTCACCCAGATTACAAGGAGGGACAGTAATTGTTGTTGTTGAGCTGCCGTATATTGCCTTGTTGAGTTGTTATATGTACGTACGTGTGACGGACAGAAACCTTTTTGTTACAGTGTTTTGCTTAGTTTACTTTAGGCAGGGAAATCCTAATCAGAGTAGGGATTGTGAGGCATTCATTCTACCTTTTGAATTAATAAAATGGCATATTTTGAAAAACCTCCATCTCACAGTTCTGAGCCCTAACATATGGAGTCGGAAATGGGATCAGAATCAATTGACACAAATTGGGAAACCCTTAATTTTGATAAACTCAGCAAAAGTGCCTCCACTCCCACTATTCCTACTGAGAAACCAATATGTTTCAATATATATATATATATATCAGTAGAGGGGAGTTAATTCAACCAGGAGATAGGGCCTTGATCCCCACAGATTTAATTCTAATTCCTCTCAAAGGTACTTTCATCTGCCTTGCCTCTTAGGTCTATGCATTTTATGGGGTAGACGTATTGGCAGGAGTGATTGATCCGTTCTATAGAGCAGATGTTAAAATAGTAATGAAATGTTAAATAGAAATGCAAAAATAATAGTTGAGTTGTTATATTTACATGTGTGAGGGACAGAAACCTTCTTGTTAGAGTGTTCCTTAGTTTATTTTAGACAGGGAAATCCTCATCACAGTAGGGCTAGTGAGGCATTCATTCTACCTTTTGAGTTAAGAAAATGGTATCTTTTTAAAAACCTTCGCAAAAGTGCCTGCCTCTCATTTCGGACCCCTCAGAGAAGGGATGAAATAATAGGTATGGCCTAAAGTGCAACTTGAAACATGTCAGGATGTGACCAGTGATGTATAACTGTATAACTAAAAGTCAAGGAAATTTAAAGTTCACATTTCCACTTCTAAAATGTGAAAATGGTGCACAAAGAAAAGCCTTTTACAAAAGGAAAAGCGGAACTTGCCTTCCGCTGGGTTCCTCCAGGCTGAGGTAATCTTTGATTTCACACTAATGTTTTCCCTTACTTTCTTTTTCTCTTTCATCCTTTGAGCTTGCTCATTCACTGTGAGCTAAATTCTGCATTGATCCCCTTGGTGCGGTCTGTGAGGAAGTCTGTCCCTTGGATGTCCAGTAGAATCAGGAGACGGAGCATCATTCTCGGTACCTTGCAGGGTCCATTATGTGGGCCAGAGAAGATTAGTAGAGTCAGGGTGTGGCCAAAGTCTCTTCCTTTTCCCACCTTTAGTTCCCTGGCTTCACCTGCCGTTGTCCCCCTATTCAAGCTGTCAATCTCTGCAATGAGACTGTTTGCAAATTTCAAGTCTCTCCATTCCTGGAATTTCTCCATCTACAGCCACATCTGGTAAGTGCATCATTACTCCCCTTTTATACTCTCTTTGCCACTTTGTGTGACCTTTGGCTTGTGGCCATCTACCATTCTTTGCACACAGCTGTCTGAGTGTTTTTTGTCATCCCTTTCGGCACAACCATCACTGCTTGAGAGATCTCTCTCTCTCTCTTTTTTTTTTATTTTTTATTTTATTTCATTTAGTTTGTACAAAACATTTTGAAAAGAGATTTCCCATGCCCCTCCCACAGTGTGTCGGAAAAGTCCCACGGTATCAAAATGCTGCGGAGAGTAGCTACTCTGTGTGGCTACTTGGAACCAGGTAACAACCGCTTCTGGACTCTCAGATCCCATTCGTTCGGCAATGACCCAAGATACTTCTTTATCCTGTTTTCGCATCACAGCGTCTCCGACACACCAGCGTCTTAGGCCCCACTGTTTATCATCTTTCCTGTCCAGCTTTGAGTAGTGTTTCCAGTTTCTGTAGAAAATGTGTTAACCCAAAGATTTCTTTTTCCCTTGGGTTGTGAAATTTGCACCATAAGTCCTCTCCACATAAAGTGTCATGCTGTAGTACCAGACTTCCTAAGTGAACAGATCTAAGATCTTTCAGACTTTCACAGTACAGTGTGAGATGTTTAAGAGTCTCATATTGTTTCTCGCAAAAGCGACAGTTAAGCATTACTGTTGTTTTCCGTGCTCTTATCGCTTGGCTCACTCTTGTATTGAATAAGTTTAAACGAAATTTCATGTAGGTCATTCTGTGTCGAGCTTTGGGTGTCTTAATCAAGTATTGCAGCATCTGTTTACGGTCTTTGGCTTCAATGGGTGCATCTTCAAAGAGCTTATGACGATTTCGCTCGTCCACTGTCAGACACCAATCCTGTTCCCATAGTTTTTTCTTGACGTGGGTTGGATTATTTTGCAGTGTAATTTGGTCCGTGCCAAGTTGCATTAGCTGATTTTTGCAACCAGTAGCCCATCTGCACAGCACGGTTTCAGAGTTGCCTTTAAGTGCTTCCTGTAGGATCTTAAACTGAGGAGTGCAGCCGTCTATGATTATTTTCCGATAGATGGATAGCATGTTCCATAACACTCGTGCCTGCAAGGAGATAAGGTTTAATTCATATCTGACGCACGCACTCGAGATTCCTTTTTGTATGTACAGGACTCGTCTCCAGTATTGATTTTCCAACTGTGGCCACGGGGTTGCAGGGGCTCCCAGAACGCTTTCCGCACCATAAATCAGCGTTGGAGTGACTTTTTGGTTATAATGAGCTAACACTGGTAGCAAGGAAAATTTTCCGAACTTTTTGTTTATGATAACCCCTTGGCATGCTAGTTGTCTGCATTTTTGTATAGTGTTCTCCATCCAGGGTGCGTCATTTATGTTGCTGTTAAACCAGACTCCTAAATACTTGGCCTTTTTCACACATCTCAAGTTGTCATTACACAGCCTCCAGTTCGGTACACTTTTTGAGTTCCGTTTGTTGTTTCTTGTGAGATCTTGAAGGATTATTATTTCCGACTTTGCAGGATTGATTTTCAGTTTGTTTTCTTTTACGTATCCTTCTAATGCAGCAAGCTTCCTGGATAACCCGATTGGGGTTTGGTCCAGTATTGCAATATCGTCTGCATATAACAACCAACTTACGGTCATCCCATTGATTTTCGGAGGAAATTATATTACAGCTTCAAGGCTTTCTCCAATGTCAGACAGGAATAGGCTGAACAGTGTAGCTGCCAACGGGCAGCCTTGTTTCACACCTTGATTTGTTTTTATAGGCTGACTCAGTGTTCCACCAGAGCCCAACCTTACTTTGAATTCTGTGTCAGAGTGCAGTTCTTTTATGGGTTGAAGTAGATTCTCCGGACAGTGCCATTTTTTCAACTTAGTCCATAGCATCTCTCGATCGATAGTGTCAAAGGCGCTAGACAAATCAATGAACGCTACATATATCTTCCTGTTTTGGCAAACTGCTTCCATCTTAAGAAGTTCAGGATAGTCAAATTCAGCCCACAGCCAACTCCTTTTACAAATCCTGTTTGACGGGGATCATATCTTTTGGAGTCTTTAATCCATTTGAGTAGTTGAATTTGGAGCTGCGCCGCAAAGATTTTCCCAATTACGTCGAGCAGGGCTATCGGCCTGTAGTTCTTAGGATCTGTTCGATCGCCCTTTTTAAAGATCGGTACCACAATAGCACTCCTCCAAGAAGTGGGTATCGTTCGCGACTGTAATATTGATCTGAACAAGGAGTGACAAAATTCTGCCCATAAATCTGGATATTGTTTCAGATGTTGATTGGTTAAGCCGTCTGGCCTAGGCGCTCCTGAGGTGCTCAGTCGGACGATGTTCTTGTATATGTCTTCTTTCTTTATTTCAATTGACCATTCCTGCTCTTGACATGGGGCTGTTATGGCCTTTGTAGAATTGTTGTTGAAGGCCCCTGCGTAATGGCTTACCCATGTGTCTTCTGGGATCATAGATTTTATGATTGCACCCTGAGAGGTTGAGATGTTGTTCAAATAGCTCCAGAAGTCGCTTGTGTTCCTGTTTGCAAGCGCTTTCATCATGTGTTCGGCATCTCTTTGCACCATTATGTGTTTGTGACTGATTAGCCAGTTCTTGTAAGTCTGTTTCAGTTGTTTTGCCTTGTCTTGATTACTGAAGACTCCATTATTTTTAAGCAATCTTAAGGATTTTAGCAGATTTTCTTTTCCTTAGATTAAGCTCTGCATCCCATACATGTACCTGTTTGAAGTCTGCTTTAGCTTTGCCGGATCTTTTTTCTCTGTAGGTCTCTAATAGAGTTGTGTATTCAGTTTGTTCTTTCTCTGTTTTTTCTCCCAGTGCTTTACACAGTGAGCTCACTTTGTTCGCATTGAGTCTCAACCGATTAGACCCGGTTCAACTTCAAGAGGATTTTTTGGCAAGATAATTTCACGTCCACTTTTATGTGACTTCAGGTACAGTTTTAGTATGCAATGGTCGCTGAACTCCATTTCGATAATAGTTAGATAAGAAACTTCACATCTCAAAGATTCGTCGGCAAACATATAGTCAATTATCGATCTAGAGTGGTTCCTTCGCCAAGTTGGTTGGGCGGGAATGTCTCCTGTAGTTTGCCCGTTCAGCATGTGGAGATTCCACGCCTTCATTTCCGACAGCCAGCGCCTAGCTGCAAGTAAGCCATTTATTTATTTCTTGTCATAGGCGGTTTGGTTTTTGTTAATCATGCAATTTATGTTGAGATCTCCACATATAATGATGTGAGCTTCTTTTTCATTCCTTTTGATGTTACAAATGAGTTCTGAGATGGTTTCTAGGAATCGATCAAGATCTATAGCTAAATGTTGCCAATATATGTTTACCAACATAAGTAGGTTTTCTTTCTTCGTTGGGGTAGCAGGCAATTGAATTTTGCACACCTGTAGGTACGCAGACACATTGGTTGCAGACAGTATGCGAACTCCACTTTCGATTTTTGCGAAAATTGCCATACCTGACATGGGGCGTCCTTTGGTTCCTTTAATGGCCGTGTTGAAGGCGATCTCAAAGCCGTCTGCGATAGGAGGTTGCATTAGCCACGTCTCCTGAAGACACAGTAAATCTATGTCTTTCAGGTCATTTGGTGTTTCTTCAAACAAATGCATATGCCGGCGTGTGTTCCATGACGCTTTGCATAAGTTGCCATACGCATTTGACTTTTGGCATTAACTGTTTTTTTAATTATTTATGATTTTTGCGACCCAAGACCAATCAAGATCTTCATTTCGTAAATTGAATTTCCTCCCGCTTATGGAGTTGAGAGGCCCCATCATTGTTGCAGTCGATTCGTCCGTTGTCTTTAGGGTATCATCATCAGGTAGTCTCCTTGAAATGACAGATTTAGTCTCTATACTACGATCTTCTGCTCGTGATGCGGGAATGCTGCTTAGTATGGCTTTGGCTCCTGAGGGCAGTTGTTTATCCGACAGATGTTCCAACTCTTTGGGAGTCTGAATCTCATTTATGTCGAACCCCATCGAGTTCATTGTGACACCGGTGTTCAGAAGTGAGTCACGAATGATTTTAGACGCTATGTGTAAGATCACACAGTCGTTTTTTTCGTCTTCAAATTCCACAATTTGAATGTCGTCGGAGGTAACAGTTCGCAGTTGCGGAATGTGATGTAATAGTCTCATCACATTTTTCCTGTTTAGGAGAAGACCATCTTTTTCTCTCACTATTCTTTCCAGTCGCAGCATATACTTCCCCATTTTCTTATTACTTCGCACTTGATTACCGTGAGCTTTCCCACCAGCAACATTGAATCTCGCGATGGACCATGTGTTTTCAATCGCGAATGAGCCCGTATCATGGAGGCTCTTTTTGTGTGGTGATGGGTCTTTTAACAGTCGTTGAACAAAGAGATTGTTGTTTTTCCGGACTTCAGTTCCGGGTTTACTCCCGGTAAATGGGCAGATTTCAGATATACTAGCGTCCATTGAGGCCATTTTAGCCTCCAGGGCTATAAAGTGTTGCTCATATTTTAGAAAATCCATGTTATGGGAGGTGCGAGGCATATCAAGCGATTCGCATTTCTTTAGGGCTATAATTGAGGCTCTTCTTGCCTCTAGAGTGATGCATTCTGAGGCTTTATTTTCTGCACAAATTGGACTGCTTCCGTCTTGTCTCAGCACATCCATTGTGACACATCTCGGTTGGTTTATTAATTTCTTCACTGCTATACAGCAGGGTTTACAGTTTCAAGCTGATTTGGCTATAAGATGATCAGGCTGATGGTTTTTTGTGGGTGGCAATTTCTCTTTACTCGATACTGAGCTGAGGTCAATGTTTATGGCAACACCTAATGATGCACAGTCTTTGTTCCGTACCACCTCGGACACAACGTTCTCGTCCTCTGGATCATCCTCGCAGTCCTCATATGTTGAGAGGTCAAGTAGATCCTCTGAGGAACTCTGAATTTCAGTAGATAGGGGTCCGGCTGGATCCTTTGTAATTCCCGAACCTCCGGTTTGTTGTGCTTTGGTTACTTCCTGACTGTTCAGTTTGTCAGTTATCGAGGGAGTCTTCGCATTGCCAGAGATGGTTTTTACTGGAACGCCGACATTTTGCTTAGCAGGTGTTGTAGTACAGAAGCCTTTTATATTCCTTAGAAAGGAACGCACACTAGATCTTGTTTGGATTTTTCTTTTCTTCATGTTTTTCGATTTTTTTCACATTGTGGGCTCTCCCACTTTAGTAGTTGTGTTGGAGTCCAATGATTTTGAAAAAATGGAGAACGTTTCTTTTGAAGTGGCAGCCACATTATTCATTGGTGCACTTCCAGAGCCGCTCTCATCCTTCTCATTTGGTGGATTCACTGAACTTTGATTCTGGGAGGCCATACTAAGGACGTCTTGGGAGACAGGTGTAACAAAACTGACGCCAGGACATATGGAATGCTCAAGTATAGAGCGGTTGGCAGGCCCATGATGCTCATCATGCAGTTGGGGTAGGTTCATTTCCATGTCACTTTTCAGGTTTCGAGAAGCACAATCTATTGAGGCAATTCTCTCGTTCACCTGATCTTCACCACTTTTACTTTTAGCTTTGTCTTTCAGGGAGGTGACTTTGTTTAGTCGTTTTAGTTTTTGTTTGCATTTCGTGGATGCATTTTTCTCACGACCCTCGTCCCTCCTTGTCTCTTTCAGGTTACTCTGTCCGACATTCCCTGTGTCTGGAGCTGTGTAACAGGTGTCCAGGTTGGTTGCATTTACGGCCTGTATCACCTCCTCATTCGCTACACAGGAGTCTTTGTTCTCTTTTGGAGCTAACCACATACAGGAGGTGTGTGACTTCTGTAGTTTTAATAATCCAATAGCTTCATGAGCTACTTCTGCGAATAGTCGTTTATCAGTCGCACTGTTCTTTGTGTGCTCCGTTATGATCCTCACATTTGCTTCAGTTCTTAAATGTTCATCTAATTTCACTTGTTTCATTAAATTTAGTTCTTGTTCCACATTTATCATTTTCGAATTTGGCATAGCTAAGAGCGTGGATTGGTCCTTGATGTTCTCATTCAGTTGTTCATATAGTTTCACATATGGCAGCATCGATATAGTATGTGCGGCCATTATCAGTGTGTTTAACTCTCTTGTAATTTCCCTCAATAGACGCTCCGCCAAATTTTGTGTTGAGGCACTAGCCTTTTCTTGGATGCTTACCCTTGATTTATCAGCTTTGTGTTTCCCCCTCTGTAGTTTGCATTTCTTTGAACGCAAATCAACTGGGGGGGAACCAGCTAGGGCTAAAGATGGGGTACCGTCATGTGTAGCTATGATCTGGAGAGCTGAGTCGCTCTCGTCCGCGTGTCTTTTTTGTGATACTGACAGCTGATCGCTGTCGTCATCATTTAAGGAGTCAGTTCTTTTCCTTTTCATCAGTGGGTTCGTCCACAGGATACTCTTTTGATTTTTTCCTCGTGTTGTGATGGGGTGGGAGAAGGCATTCTCCTTCACAGGATTAGATGCAGAGCTCTCCTGTTTATTTAGTTTTAAAGACTCATGAACTTCAGACGATAGAGGTTCAGCTGCGTTCTCAGAGCTCTGTTGACTTCCCAGTCTGATGTTAATTTCAATAAGGTCTTTTAGGACCTTGTCCACAACGGCGATCGAACTCCGCCAATTAGAACTTGTCCCAGGGCTAGAGACTTGGTCCAAAAGGCTAGCCGAGCTGGGCCGGTCCGTTCTGTTTACGGGGCCGGATTCGGACTCAGCTTGCAAGTTCCTTGATAGGTTCGCACTGTTGGGACCAGTTCCACGTTGTGAATATAACAGTGCTTTAATTCCATTACGGTCATGCGCGACTGTGTCGTTTTCGTTGGCATCCGCTGGACTCGCCGTGGGACTGAGCCAGGCAGGGGGCCAGGCTTGCGCTCCCACGGTGTTGTCACCTAAGATCACACGGCCCTCCACTGGGTCCATGTTGTGGCCCCCTGCTAGACCCCCCTTGTTATTTTCCACTGCTAGACCTGCCAGCACCTGTAGGGTCTTAACACATGGGGGCTCACCTAAGTCCTCTCGACTGGGGACTGTAGATGTTTGTTGGACATTGTTGTTCAATCGTCTGCCAGCCACAACATCAATCTCAGCTTCTAAAAAGACATCTGGTACTGTGTACCTATAGTAATCACCCACCGGGATCAAATCGTTAGCTGCATGCCTTTGCAGCAATAATGATGGTGCAGTCATTACAGTTTTTGGAGAATGTGTTGTGCAGCAGTCAAAAAAAGATTCTGAGCTTATAGATGAAATGGAAGGAGTAGAGGCGCTTACCTTTTTGAGGGGTTTGCCGTTGCTTACCATAAGGGGCGCTCGTGGCTCAGAGGTCCCTCGTCCACCGGCTGCCAGGAAGCGCCTCTGTTGTCGTGTAAGCGGGTGAACCACGCCGCCTCCTCCTTGAAAGACCGCAACTTCTTCCATAGTCAACCCAGAAGGGCCGGGCTCCAGCGCTGTCATGAAGTTTTCCAATGCCGATTGCAGTGAGGGGCTGCCCGTACCAGTCAACAAGTCTACAAAGTCCTGGGCAGTGCACCCCGTGCACCCCCGTGCACCCCTGGCAACACTGCCAACACTCTGCTTCACTCCGCGACCGGAGCAGAGTATTTGAGGTTGAAAGGGCCTTCCTCGAATAACGAAGCAGATGGATCACAAAAGCAGCGTCTCCCACACTGCCAACACTCTGCTTCACTCCGCGTCCCTCCGCGACCGGAGCAGAGTATTTGAGGTTGAAAGGGACTTCCTCGAGTAACGAAGCAGATGGATCACAAAAGCAGCGTCTCCCACACTGCCAACACTCTGCTTCACTCTGCTCTCTCTCTATCAACTTCTCCCCTTTGTGTGTACCTTCCTCCCCTCTCCAAAGCACTCCCAGAATCACCCGATCCACCCCTTCAGCCAGTACGTGACCACTTTCCCATTCTCTATTCTTCCCGCCTTCTTCACCCCTTTGGGCACAACTTTCATTACTTTTCAGGTCTGTTCAACTATCACGCCTTTTACCCCTTTGGTTACCTCCCTCTCCCTGGGCATCTTTACTCTCTTTGGCCACCACACCCTGGCTCCTTACCAGCAGTGATCTGTTCTGTTAGCTCTCCCTCCAGTTTGGTTTTATGCGTCTCACCTCCAGCTCCAAGTTCCAGTTTGGCCGAGCCCTCTGGACCTCTCTTCAAGACTGCTGGACTCTGCTCCACCTAAGATTCAAGGTGGTATACTGTTGTGCTGTGCCTTGTTCACTTGTATGATTGGAGTCACTGTCGGTTTTGTAGTAGTGTTGGGCTGTGTAGATGATTTAGTTACTACTCATACTTGTACTCCTGCAGAGTAGCAGTCATTTCAATGTGGGTGCAATGGTAAGTGGGGTTAAGGATGTTCTTACCCCTCATAATATGGAATGTTCTATGATTCAAACGCCCAAAAATATTTCATCCCACTCGTCTCCCTCTCCAGCTCTGTAGGACTCCCTATGTTGACCACTAATGGTCCTGTGCTTACACAGCAATTCGCTGACAAGCTATGAAAGGAATGCCAGTTACTTTTAGGGATATCTGTTGCAGGACAGACCAAGCATCACACCCAAGAGGAAAGGCTGTTCAAATGAGTATATACTGTTCATGGAGTGCAGACATTTTACTGTTAGAGTGAGTGTTGGCACAAATGAAAAAAAAAACACCAAACCCAGTGTGCAAAACATGCTGAGAAGGGCTTCAGCATAAATCCCTATCACAGACATATTTGTCAAAGATGAACATCTTTGGTCATTCTTATGCTTCAAAACTGATCTCTGATATTATGCAGCACAGCCTGGTGCTATCTGCCCCTTCCTCCTTCTAATAGCTGGTTTGTTCACAGAATGAGGGTGATTTACTGCTAATTTTAAAAGCCATGATTTGGCAACATATCTGTAAGAACAAGGCATACAAGGTTTACGCCTGTCTTTATACTTGTTTTACCACACTGGGGTATTTAAAAAATCTTTAAAGACTGAGTGGGAGACAAGAGGGGTAATAGGTTTCTGCCTACTCATTCCCTCTTCACCCGCAACGCCACCTCGTTTTACACCCGCATGAGTTTTTTAGGCATAGAACTAACAAATTCCTATAGAATCGACCTTACGCTCACACGCAAAGCATAAACAGCCAGAACAGCTACCTTAGCACGTTCCCCGGGCGTGAATACACGCACCCTTCAAACAGTGCGTGGGGTCCCCCATAAGCAGGTCTGCAACTCAGGGACCCTACGTGGTGCTCCCCCGTAACAGTATCTGGCACCCTGACAACATGCGTATAAAAAATCGTAACTCGGCAATAACGCTGGAAATCTGCGTGCAAACCCCCGTAAAATGTTCCTGCACCCCGCTACACTGCTTACGTGCACCCCTAAATTACATTGGAACCCCAATTGAGTACACACACCCCGAAATCCAACATGCAACCCCACCTGTGCGCTGCAAATCCTACACGCAAGAGTACTTACGCCTGCTTTCAGATGGCGGATCGTTGGAGGGACTTGCATGGGCATTTCCCAGCCACGACGTTGCTTGATCGAATTCATGAATACGTCTCATGCTGCTCAATTGTGGGCGTGGGAGGGACTGCCTGCAGGCCATCCCTCAGGAACACTGACATCTTTGCTAGTTCTTCCCCATTTTTGGTGTTCCGCCCCCTTCCCAGCCCTTTGCACAAGCCACGCCCATTCTCTGCTTGGAGTCTAGCGCAAAGGTCCTCGACGGCTCGAACAGACGTGTCAAGCCAGCACAAACTCCATGCAAGTCCAGGAAAAGTACTACACATTTGATTCCATGAATCGACAAACGCGGATTTGCACGCCGTTGCACGAGCATGTACCCTATTTTCCGCGCAGATAATTCCATGAATCAGGCCCTAAGTTTGCCAACCACCACAGTGCCAGTCCACTAAGCCAGAGATAAAGAGGGAATGTCAGACATTAGGATGAAGCAGAAGAGAGACAAGCAGCTCACGGCTGCAGCCCAGCCAACATCAACTCATCTTCGGTTTGAAAGAAATGCAGCAAGCTCATGAAGCAAAACTATTAGGACAGTAAAATGCTGCAGTAATTAGAGCCTGGGAAATAAGATAGATTGGAATGGGCAGGTACATCAAGAGTGATACAGATGGACCATGGAAGATAGAGTGAAGGGCGGGGGGGCAGAGGGCACGATGCATGGTGGGCTGTGGATTGATACAAGGGGAGATATGTGGAAATAGTGCGCACCTCATATTTGGATGAGATCTCTCTAGAGAGGGGTCAAGAACGGAATGTGCATGATCATAGATAACCCCATTTATAGAGGAGTGTTTTCAGTAATGGCCAGGTACTGCATTGGCCTAGCTTCCAAATTACTCAGTTCACGTGTTTAGAACGAGGTCAAAGGATGGATAATCAAGTAAACTCAAAGGCCTCAATGCACGGCCTCTGGAAAGAGATCAGGAAGAGCAAGAATGTTTAATCTCGGTGTTCAGGATTACAATCTAGCAAGGGTTTTGTATTAATAACAGAGTGATGCAGGTAATTCTGTCTCCAAAAGGGTTGCCTGCTAACCAGGCCCCTCTCTCAGCAAACTCCATGCCAAATATATAATGTACATCTGTGCCCTGATGAATCACTAGCCTGTTTTGCAGTGCCTGCTCTCCAGTGACGCAGAGCAGGTTCATGTCACAGGTGCCCTGTTGACGCCTGCAGTGACAGCCAAGTCACTGCAGTGTATGCATCTCTGTTCACAAACTACATAGCTATGAGAGTTACTATCCTGTTGGTAGTTGTAAACTTTAAACGTAGGCCATACCTGATTTAGAGTATGGTGACTAGCATCTCTCATTCTTATTATAGCCACATCAATGTAATATCATACATGTGTCAGCACTGTGAGCCCAGCTCAGCTGTTGAATAATTATCTCTGGTCAGACAGCCTGGCCCTGCCAAGTGGCAGGGCAAGAGATTAGATTGCTTTGTCTCTCCTATTGATCCTTTGTTAGGTCCGGTAATACCTCTCTCCAGCGGCAATTGCATTTAAAAGAAGGGGTCTCAAACTCCCTCATTGATTCACTCTCTGAGAAACACATGATGAAGAATTAATTTGGACCTTTTTTGGGAGAGTTGATATATCCAAAGCCCTCAATCACTAAGGTGGAATTGGAGCAGTCTGAGGCAGATGCAAGCTCAGATCCCTACCCACTCCCAAGGCACAGTAGGAATGACTCTTGCTGAGGACTATGACCTGGATGGGAGAGCGGAACCTAAAAGGACACTCCTGTCCTAGAGCACCTGGAGTGGATCTCACAGCATATAGAGGACCAGATTAGACAAAGCTCCCTGATCCGTCGCATCAAACTAGTCAAACTGCATTCGAACAGTGTTATCCACAATTGTACCAAAGAGGCTAACTGGTGCCAATTTTGGCGCTCCATCAATCTCGAACTACTGCTTCATTACACCTGTTGAACCAGCTTGCCAAATTTGAAACGCGCATCTTCGAACCCTGCACCAGAGCACAGTGGTCACTGCATCAAACCAATGGGCCTCACCTCGAATCGCTGGAGCATAGTGCTGCTTGCTGACACAAACCAGTGGTTGCAAATGTTTCAAACTTCCTGGACTGCTAATCCAACCCTGGTCAGCCATCGGAGCTGCGCAAGCCGAACGCTGCATTTGAACCGCATTGAGCTCCCAATTTGAAAAGACTAGACTCCAGCTTGTCGCTTGACCTAGCATGACTCACTGCACCCGAACCTGGTTGGACCCACAAGCAGCACAGCTCAAAACCTGGTTTGATGCTGTCAAACTACATCCGAACAGCAGCAAGGTACTATTGACCCATAACTGCCACCCTGGTCTTTCTTTGGGCCCTAGCGACTGGTTAGGTCACTGTTTCACAATTTTTCCACCAAACACATATCTGTTTGAAATCCTTGGTCACTTATTGCCTTTTCACCCCTTTTTTCATTACCCAGAGTGCTGCATTACTCTATCTTTGTACATTCTGTGCTCTTTCGTACAGGGGTGGGGTTTTATAGTGATTCTAATACTTATTTGTACACCAGTGTGCTTAATTCAAGTGTATATATAGTTATAGAACCTGGATTGGATATTGCTTTTTATTTTGGACTCTTTATGCTTTGCTGTTTAGGTTGCTACAGGATCACATTCACATCCTTCTTGTGAGTATATCCTTTCCTCTGCCCGCATTACCACAAAAGACGAAGGGGGTATATCTCTCGGCTGTGCCAGTTTTACCTTTATGATTGGGATCACAGATGGTTTATAGAAGTCTGGGGCCTGCCCAGATGATTTAGCCACTACTCATCCTTATACTCCTGCAAAGCAAAAGTCATTTCATCACAACCGTTCTTGAAACTTTCAAATGGTGAGGTGTTGAGTTAGGTGCACCATTGCAATTCCAATGAATGCATCCAGTCTTAATCAAAGGTGCTGTTGATGCTCTTAATCCCTGTGCCAATTTCTTAAACCCATTCAGTCCTGGGGATGATATTGACAGAATGGTATCCTATGTTCCTAGGTACAGCTCTGAATCCACTAAGTCCCAGAGAGGGGAACTTCTATTTCTTTGTTAAACCCTTTGTCCCTTTCCAGTCTTATTGGACATATCTGATATTTAATGTGAATGACTATGTATTCCTGTTCTCCATCCTGAGCAAGTGAAAGGATCTGCGCCCCGGGCCTACCCACTTCAGCCCAACCTGTCTTGAGGTGGGAGCTTTTGTATTCCCCTGACAGTACTCCGGGCCAGCCAGTCTTAAAGATGGGAGGCTCTCCACTTATGTGCAGTTCCAGAGGACTATACTGATTCAACAATTTCTCTGCCAATAAATTAAATATAGCGGTTTTATGTAGCGCATCCTGCCAGTGTCCACCCACCCGCCTCTAAGCCCTGTGGTAATAGGTGTTATTAGTCATTGTCATGGTAGTATATGTGTATATTTACCGAGCCACGAATGGCGAAGGGCTGAGTTGGAATTGCAGGGATTCAATACTGTGTCCTCTAGGCTAAATGCAAATGTTTGAGGTGTTTGAGGTTGTTGAGGTGAGCGCTTAACTTGGCAAGCTATCGTATAGGCTGAATAACCAGGAGAGAGCTAATTTATCTGCAGATGGCATATTCTCCATTCCTGCATGAAGCCACCCTTGATGGCGGTCAACAGTTTCCCCATCATTGTGAGCCCATTGAACCCACGTATGCATCATATGATATGTTTTATGTTTCTGATGGCTTCCCATACCCTATTCTTACTACACGTCACATAGTATGCTGTCGACCCCTGGTTGAAGGCACAGAACAGGTTGCTCCTATGATTGACATGTTTTATATCCCTGGTTGAGTGAATTCCAGAATCTGTCAATCCTACAGATGACAGAATGCAGTCCCTGCTTTAACCACATTATTCCATTCTTGATCCGTATGTATTTTTGTATTTCTTAATTGCATTATAATTGTGGGTCATTAATACCCTCACTTCTGGTAGCCTGGCTTTGACTGAGTTTGGTTGAATAGGGTGTTCTGGGACCTCAGCTTGATCTTAAACAATCAGCAACCAGATGTGTTAACTCAGGCGAGTTGCCAAGCGGTCCACAATGGTTTCAGCCAGCAATATAGGGGTGGTAATCGCTGGGTTGAAAAGTATAATTATGGCTCTCAGTTTTATGGTATTTATTTGTTCTACATTTCTGTCTGTATTTATCCATATTTATTGTTGTTCATTTATATCTGTATTGAAGTTGAAGCAGTATTTTTGAACATTCATTCACTTTAGGTATACCAACACTTGGAATTCAAGCTTCATTCGCAAATGTAATACAGATATCATTATGACTTTTATAATAAAACCACATTTTTACATAGTGCTTCATGCCAGATGCCTCCTACTTCTAAATAAATAATAGGTGGTCTCAGAATCTCCAGTGTTCCCGCTGAATTATTTAGCAGAAAACACAACATGCACAGCACACAGAGATGCAACAATTATTTTAAACAATCAAAAAATAGTTTTAAAAAAAGTAAAAAGACACATTAACTGCATGCTTTTTGGCTCCCAAATCAAATATTAGTACTTTCTAGAGAAATACACATAATATTAGAAACTGTTTCTTAAGGGCACTTGCTTGTAGGAATTTTACATGGCAAGTAGCTAATTGGGATTTATCATGACAAAGTAAGCACTCTTTGAGTGCTAACAAGCTGACGTCATGGAGTTGTGATCCAAGCGTTAAAGTGTTAGCTTGCCAACTCATGGTTTTGATGGTATTGGGGAGCGTTACACATGATGCAGGCAATGTGTGTAGAGGTATTCAGATGAAGATGTGGCAATTATCACTTATTTGGAGAAAACTACTTGCATGCCCCCATTCGCCACTACAAAGGCCATGCATCAATCACAGAACTGTCAAAAGATAGTGTCTGCCAGGCCAATGCTTTACCTTCAAAGTAAAACCACATTATTTTCGCCATACCATGCTACCAGCCAGTATGCCATGACAGATAGCGTGATAAGACAAGTTTCTTTCGTTTTTATAAGACCTTTACACATAAATACAGACCAGATTCTTTTTTCCATCTGTATTTATGTTTATAAATCATAAACCGGGATGCTTGGTTATATTACAGACAGCATGTATTACCTAGCCGCTGGACCATACTGCTCATATGAAGTCTTTTTTGTTGTTGTAATATTGCACTTTATACAAGAGCTCAGTGGTTTACACAAGGTCAAACAGTGTCTGTCAAATTTTGAATCCTTATGTTAAGGTTGCCAATTTAACTGCTAGGCATCGATAAATATTGCTTTTGGCCTGACTGCCCTCATTATTGCTAATACACTGCCAAAAGACACTTCTAGCAAATATACTACATGCTTATCACTATTGCAAACCCTTTTTGTTGGCAATTATTTCTGATATATTCTGAGGTCGGTGTTGCTAATCCTTCTCCTGCTGTCATTATTGCTGATCAATGGTCAATATTGCAAAGGCTGCTCAATCACACGTATTACTACCATTGGATGGCGTTTGTTGCTAATCCTGTCTGGGGTCATTATTCCTCCATAAGGGGCAGCAGTGTGGGTCTAACCGGCCAATGAACTTGAGAACAATGTGTTTCAAATGCAGAGATTAGGCCCGAATTAAAAAAAAAATTACCTAGTTTTCAAACCCCTTTGAGCTGCCTTAAAAATGGTTATGCGTGTTTAGTGACCCCATACTTTGCCTGAAAGTTTGAAATGTTTGAATCATTGTTTGTTTGCAATGTGTTGCATGGCGGATAATTTTGCAGGGCTGGGGGCACGGGCAATGCTGAGGCCTCTTCAACGTGTCCGTGTGTGCTGCTATGGATCTCGCTGCTTTGGTCACGCCAGCTTCCATGACCAATATCACAGACACAGATGGGGGGCCGATGGTAAGCAGTGCATCCTTCAACCATTTATAGGGTGTATTCTATACATGCATGGGGGATGGGGGGGACAGTATGACTACGTGAGATTGACTTGCAAAGCTGAGAACGTCAGGCAAGATCCGCCAGAGAGTGTGTGGAAATCACGTGTGATCACAGCTTGGCTTGGTTATATGTGAAAGCCCGGTCACGTGCATCAATTTCCTGATTGGCCCATATTTTGTGAGCCAAGCCCTCGTTGCTTTATATGGGTTGCACAGAATATAACAAATTGTACTTCAGCCAATGCGTGCCGCAATCGTTGCTAGGCATGTCTACCCGCTATTCTGTTACTAACACATTTCCCTTCTCTCGTTTGCATATATCTTTGGTTTTGGCCATAGGGTGGTGGTTAGTGCCACCATATGTGTCAAAAGCAAAAAGAGGACCCGGCCATCCTTAAGTTTAAAACAAATAGATACCTTTTTTACTCTTCGGACATACCATGCCCTTCATTTGGCCAACTCCTTTTGGTAACCTCCGGGGAGGAGGTAGTCCAAAAGGGCATTTTCTTTCTTTTTATTGAATTTAAAAAAACTTCTACAGTACAATCCTTACACAAGTTTGTATTAACTACTGTACACACCCTAAAGCAATATCAAATACAGTGTATAATACCGACAATGCTAAACAAATGAACCACTTTCGTTCAGTGCTGTGAAGCTGACGCATGATGCGGTCTATCAATTTAAAAAATACATCTTACGACAATGTATGTAGCTGCTAAGACATCGCCATATGGTAAGCCATTCTGATGGTCATGAGCATGGTAACTGCTGGAACATAGTTCTTCTGTATGACACCTTATGTAATATTGTGTGCTCTGGAATAATATTTAAATCTATGAGCAAAAGACACTCTTTCTCACATGCCAATGAAAAATTCTGGATTGGGTTACAATTATTGACCATAAATTAAATTTTTACTTGACCATGACATATATAGTGCTACCATGTAAAAAAAAAAGGGGCGGGAAACTAAATTTGTTGAATAAATTGTCTCTTGAAACAGAAGAAAACACATATATGATGCTTGGTGTCCCAACTTTTTGGGCCTCATTACGAGTCTGCTGGTAAATCGCGGGTGTTACTGGTGGGTTACTGGCAGATTCGCCTTACCATTACTGGTGTCCGATATCCCAGTGTTACCGGGACATTATGGGTGCCGGCAACGGCGGCAAGTTCGCATTCCATGGAGTCTGATAGGACTCCATGGGATAGGACCTACTGAAGCACCGGCACCATTGTTAACGGTGCGGGTGCTTCAGAGATTTCGCTGCCGGTAAGGGCCTGAACTCAGGGCAGGTTGCGCCTGGCAGTAGTTCACTGCACCTACCGCAGACTCGGAGTAAGCCGGTCCGAGAAAAATGCAGGAGCCGTTGGTACTGGCCATTTTACCAGCATTTTTCCAGGACCGGCCTACTCGTAATGACCCCCTTCCCAGCCCTCTGCGCAAGCCACGCCTACGCTCTGCATGGAGTCTTGCGCAAGGCCCTCTACGGCTCGCAGAGAAGTGCTGAGCCTGCGCAAACTCCACGCAAGTACCGGAAAAGTACAGCCCCTGAGTAGAATATAAATCTGGACTGCAAACACTCTGCAGAAACTGATTTCCGTTCTGCCCTTTTTTTTCAGATGGGCGTTCTCCAAAGAACTGGTATAGATGTGCTTGATGCACTTATGTGACATGCACAACATCACATCTCTCTGCCCACCACACTAGCTGAGGTGTACTCCACAAAAGGGACAACTACGCGCCACTTCCCCAACATGATTTGTACTGTACAAATGTTGCATTGGGGCCATCCCCTCTTAAGCGGTGGAGCAGGTGTACAGTAACAGAAAGCAATACCATTTGCTGAATGTACAGATTAACCAAAATCCAGACCTCACCATGAGCCATGCTGTTATACCATGGAACTACTGTACCGATCCCTGCCAGGATACATAAGAAACAACAGAGGACTGCATACCAGGATTGTGGGTATGTAGCCAAACTGTTATTTTAATAGGCATGCTTAGCAAGAAAATAGAGAGGATATGGGATGGCAGCAAAGAAGCAACACAGCACACTTTCGTGGTATACAACCCAACACCTGCCATCTGCATAGTGCACATGGCCACTAGGATACCATATACCATGGAATGCATTTCCATGGCAGTAGTCACCTGTTGGATAATCCACACTTGTGTCTGGTAGCACTACAGTGTAAACAAACCTATATCCCCCTCAACCCAGACACAACACAGCAACACCGTAATTACCCACGTAAGTATGTAAGGAAGCAGGCATCCAATCACTTTGCTAAGTCAGAGACTCAGTCAAATTATAGAATTCATCCTAATACAGGGAAGAAAGCAATATACCACACAAAAGCAATAGGAACAGGTTACCTAGGTATAGGCAGTGATTGGCTTAGGAGTATTGGGGATGATGATGATGATGAGATGGTAAAATTAAATATAGTGTATAACAGTGTATAACACAAATGATAAGGTGCAAGGTGACATGTAGACCTCGGCCATTCCCCCATTCTGAGTCACATGCAACACAAGTGTCGTAGAGTGAGAGCACAATGTATATGATTTAAGACAGCGGTCACTAGCACAGTACCACAAAGTAGATTAAATGAGCATGTCATCAACAAACACTTCCTCCAATACTCATGTCTCCAATTGCAAGTGACTCTAGATATCGGCAGCTATTGAGGCTGACCCTTATCAGAAACCCCAGGACGCCAAAGAAGATAGCCTACCATGCTGCTTATATCAAGTCCAGGATGTGCATGGAGAAGACAATTGGACTACTGACAGCAAGGTTCAGGTGCCTCAACCAGAAAGCAATGGTCCTCATGTACAGATCAGAGAAATTTGGTATGAATTTTATTGCGTGTGAAATGGAACACAACATGTGCCTTCGGAGGAACATCCCCATGCCCAGAAGTGTGTAATGGACCACCAGATACTGCTAAGGAGGATGAGGCAGGGGACTGCATGCCACCAAGGGTTGGAGGTGTGGATGGAAGCGGAGGGTGCATCAACTGGTAGTAATTTATTGACAACTAGTTCTGAGCAGTTATTTCTGCAATATTCACCAGACTATAGTGCATCACTAATGTCACTTTTCTGGTACCAACAAACTGAGTACTGGCTTTTCGTGTCTTGATGCAAACAGCCTATGCTTACTCACAGATTCCCATGCTATCCAACCTCCAGCATCCCCAACACACTCGTCCTCCCTCTAGTCTAACACGCATTCCCTTCCACCACCGAGGTCCTCAAACCCAATCACTATGCTATGGCAGTCTCCACTTTTATCCTTGCTTCCATGTCCTGGCATAGTCAGTGGGGAATAGAACAGTATCCAGCATGGGAGGCATATCGGAGTGCTGGGGATGAACCTCTCTGTGGGAGTGACAGAGGTAGAGTTGGCTGTGTCCCGCCTGATATGCTGGAGCGTGCTCATAACAGCTCTCAGAAGTGTTTCATTGCTGAATGACATGGCCTCTGTCAGCTCTTACATCCTCTGCCCAACAAGGGTGATGTCAACAGTACCATCTGCAATTAATCTACACGGTCTCTCCATGGAATTAGCCCCACACCTTGATGTCCCCTGCACATCATCCTTCATAGCGGTGAATGACCTAGTTGTTGCTGGGCGATATGCTCTTGACACAGTTCAATCATGCACTACGTGTATAACATGTCTGAAAGAAGGCTCGCACAAACGAAAATAAAAATAAAGATAGAAAGCTATTGTGCCCCCCAGAGTCAGTAACACCAGAGTAAGAGAAAGAGACCGACAAATATATCACTTTTTGGAGACTATGTCATTTTTACCTAGACATACTGACGATGTTTAAAGTCCAAAAGGCTGTGACGCTCTGCCTTTGGAATCTCTCCAATACAGAGTCACTCGAGTACTGCACAGTGTTTGTGCGTATCCTAACATGGGGTAAGATATGCTGCAATTGTACCTAACCAAGCTACTGATGTGAGTATAACACACTTTTATACCAAGACCGCCCTGATCAAAGTGGGTAAAAGAAAGATCGCCCCACTGAAACTGGTCGACATTCGTGGTGATGGCCCATGAATAAAAGCCACGATCCACAGAAAACTTGGCTCTTGAAGGGCTAATTACACTAGACCCTGAAGGTAGGCCAAGCTGGTCTTTTTTAAGTGTCAATTACATTTAAATATTAAAATATTGTTTTAAGAAGCTTTTGGTTCCAGACTATTGTCCATTAAATATTAAAAGATGCCAGAGATAGAACTCTGGGTCCCACAAACATTATAGTTTTGACTCTGACTGAAAGCGTGGGAGTGTCTCAAAATCAGGCAGTTCTAAATCTTCCAAACTCTCACCTGATAGTTCAGCAGGACTTAGTGCAGTTTCTTCCTTTCCTGTCTTCTTCCCCTTCTTTCCTATTGCCTTGCTTTCTTTGAAGAGGAAGGGTCTGTTCCTCTCAGCAGCCACCTTGCCCAACCGACAAAAACCACAGTCAAGATCAGGGGGCTGTTGAGGAGATAGATCGAATATAGGAGGAAAAGCCACGTAGGCAGAAAAACCTCCTAAGAGCAGGATCCTCTTGGTGTAACAGTGGTAGGATCATAATTTAGCATTGAGACCAGAAGTGATGAAAAAGTAACAGCCCGGCAGGTTAAGTCCGAATAATCAAGGCAATGATGTTTCCATATTGGAAAGCAATGTGTTGGACTGACTGCTGAAGGGTGGTGCAGAGATGCGTGGAAAACCTGCCAATAAGGGGAGAAGCAATCCAAGGCACAAAGAAAGCAGTAGTAATAAACAGAAGAGATTAGCTGGAGACTGCAGGAGCGTGGTGCCAAGCCGTGCAGTGAGAAGGCAGAAGCAGGTAAGACTGCCGCGAGCAAGGGGAAGGCAAATCGAAGACGAAAAAGGCAGACAGCAGCAAAGAGAGACAAGAACGTAGTGGTCTGGAGGGAGAACAGAGGAGAGCACCTGCAGCACAAGAAATAGGAGCGAATACCCAAACCGGAGGAGAGGGATGTAAGGCTCCTAGCAACAAGCAGAAATGATATTCAAACCAGAGCGCCACCATTAGGAAAAAGAACCAGTGCGCTACTTACGTACGTGAGTAGGGCGTACTGGCCCTGCAGGAAGGAAATCTCCAACGCCGCCAAAGCAAGCAGTGTCTGTGCATGGCAGAGTGTGGCTGAAAATAGGTGAAGTGATGGTACAGAGTAGATGATGTGACAATACAAGGACATTTATGAAGAGATTGCTGGTCGACCCTTGATTTTTCCTAACCTATCCACATTAAGATAGGTGGCGCACCAGCATCCCATAGGGGCAGTTGGGATAAGGTAGGGCAAGTTAGCTGCTGCTCCCTGTCCTCCCTTTTCCCTCACCTTCTGCACCTCTGGAATCCAATTTACATTATTTAGAGGACTGTACCATCACCACCCCTTGGAATGTTTGTATGCAATTTTCACACATAATTAAAACATAAAGGTCACTGCCCATTTATTTGTGTGATAAAACTTTAGAGCTGGGACAGATCCTTATTAGCTCATATATGAACCTCTTTTTAGTGTCTTCTACAGCTCAATCATGTTCAGTCTCTCCCATATTCTCCCAAGTGCATGTTGGGGTGCCAGACACAGGAGTTCACAGGTCTGCTCCCTCAATTGTGTATGTGCATCTGTCAGGATTCACCGTCCCTCCTGGACCCTTTGGAATAGATGGAAGCATCTCTGTTATCGCATTGGACTCCCTCCAAGATGGCGTCCAAATCAACCATATCATCAGTTGCCGAGGAATGGTACAGCAGTACCTCCAACGATGACTGTGCTCAATGGCACCTGTCCTGGGACAAGTATAAAAGGTTGCCTTGTTACTTCTCTGTACCATGCTAGTTTAGCCTTGTCACCCTACTCCCCCACTCTTCTCCTATGCTTACCTTGTTCTCCTGCTACAGCAATACCCTCTCATTCCTTCCTCTTCTTCCTTGCTTGTTACGCACCAGAACTTTCAAACTCCTTGCTTCTCCTCCCAGCATAGCCTAAAGTCAGCTCTGTGTTGATCTTTCACGGCACTTCCTCTGATTCCAGCGTTCTCTGTTGGAGCCTTCCTGCTTCCAGGCTGCTCCCAATCAGGATCAGGAAACCCATATTGCAGCATTTAAAGGAACGCCAGCCTTACAATGCAACCTACATCTCAGCGTTCCAGGGTTTTTTCTCAGTTGGACTGAGGTTTTCCCTTGGGCTACATGACTTCCTGTTTCATTCAAGGGTCGGATGGTACAGGGGATTTCCTTCACTTTCCTCGATCACTGCACTTCCCTCTGGATTCTACAGGTTACTGCACTGTTTCTGACAGATAGCAACGCCCAAACCATCGGAGATGGATCAATTACCAGCAACTGGCTGCCGCTGTCCAGTCTCTAACTACTGAAGTGCAAATGTTAAAAAACTAAAACGCAGCACTATGAAAAATTTTGTGACAGCCCTCTGTCACACCTGAAATACCCTCAGGGTCTCTTTCAGGGGGTAAATACGATGGGAACCCAAGGAATCGTTAGGAATACTTGGATTTCCCCATGGATAGAGCTAAGGTGGGGTTTATGATATGTAATCTGTCCAGCTGGGCTTTTGCTTGGGCCACCCCCCTCGTCACATCTAACAATGCTGTTCTAGATTCCTATCCTGGATTTGTAGCCTGTTTGCATGTAATGTTTGGACACCAAGAAATCATAGTGTCAGCCCAAGAACAGTTGCTTGATTTCAGACAAGGCTCATTGGACACCTTAGTCTACATTACTCAGTTCAAACAATTGGCTGGGGGCACAGCCTGGCCAGACAATGCCTTGCTGACTTTGTTCTGCCACTGTTTAACTGAATAGCTGAAGGATGAAGTATCCAGAGTCCCCAGACCTGGGAGCCTTGCAGACATGATTACAATGGGAATGCAAATAGATTACTCTCTTCAAGAAAGGCACGCTAAGAGAAAGAAACTGCGGGCCTCAAGAGGGACAACTAAAGGAGCAAGAACCCTTCCAAAGACGGTTCCTGAAGATGAACCTATGCAAGTTGGGACTGCTGGAGGTCCCCTCACTCCAGAAGAATGTAATCGTTGCAAGACTTTGGGCTTGTGCATGTACTGTGCAGCTGGCACTCACTTAGCATGGGATTGTCCCGTTGCTCCTCCTAGGCATTCGGGAAACGCCTCCTCCCGATCATAAAGGGGAATGGGATACGGGAAGGGATTTTGGATCCCCAGCTGAACAACACCAATTACCAATACCTATCCATGGTAATTATTGGAGTCTCCATTTGAGTTGAAGGAAACCAATTTGACCATGTACATGCTCTGGTGGACTGCAGAGCTGCTGGCAACTTTTTGGACGATCAATGGGCCCTCCAACACCAGATTCCCTGGGAAGGAAAGACTACTTCAATCCCGATAGAATGTGTAGGTGGTACCCCCTTGTGTTCTGGTCTCATCACAGAGCAAACAGAGCTGGTAACTATGGCAATAGCGTCTCATCTTCAAACAAGTAGTTTCAATTTAATCAAGGAATCATTTGGGACTACCCTAGTTAAGACTCCATAACCCTTACATAAACTGGTCTGTAGGATCTCTATTTTTGGGTACAGAACTATGTGTAACGCAATGCCTGATGCAGGGATCGGTTGGTTTTCTTTCTCCGCACCAAATCGTAGAACCTGCATTACCCTCCGTTATTGTGGAATCCCTCCATACATTGCCAGACCAATATGCTGACTTTCAATATTTATTTGAAGAACAGGAATACAAGGAGGTACCACCTCACAGGCGGGACATTTGTACCATCCCAGTGCTTCCTGAAAAATCCATCCCGTTTGGTAGCATGTACGTATTGTCAAGGCCCGAGAAGGAAGTCCACAAGGAATATCTGCATACCTATCTTCGTAACAGCCTCACTAGAGAATCCAAATCCACTGCAGGACCCTCGTTCTTTATTCCGAAAAAGACACCAAGGAATTAAAGCTGTGTATTGACTATAGAGGGTTAAATAAGATCATAGTACCAGACAAATAGCCAATGCCACTCATTTCGGCCTTCAAGGAGTCAAGTGGTTCACCAAACGGGACCTCATGGGTGCTTATCATCTCATCTGTATCCACCAAGGAGATGAATGGAAGACATCCTTCCGCACTCCATTTGGACATTTTGAATTTTGTGTAATGCCCTTTGGGCTCTCTAATGCCCCGGCTGTCTTCCAGCGCTTTGTGGACCACGTGTTCTCAAACCTACTCCTCCATTCGGTGGTTGTATATCTGGACTACATACTGATCTTTTCACAATCCATGGGCCTCATTACAACCCAGGCGTTAAGGGGTTAACGGCACTGTAAAAGGTGTCGGCGCCGTTAAACCCTTAAGCCTGATTACGAGGTCCCTTTGCGGGTTGCACTTTAACGCCTGCTTTTAGCATGCGTTAAAAAACCAACCCGCAAAGGGACCTAGGAGCTAATTATGGCACCGTAATTTACGGTGCCGTAATAAGCACCTTCCCCATTCCCATTGAGCCCTATGGGCCGAAAATGGGAATGGGGAAGGGGCCATGGTGAATGGGGAATTACCACCCCGCCAACATTGCAATGGGGTGGTAATTCCGCCATTCACCATGGCGGACCCCGGCATGGACCATGGTGCTAACAGCACCATGGTTTAGCGCCGGGGTCATAATGAGGCCCCATGTCTGAATATGTACAACGCGTACAGGAGGTGTTACAACGGTTACGGGATACTGATCTTTATGCCAAACTTTCCAAGTGCTTGTTTCATCAGAAAGAAATCCCATACCTAGGTTGCATCTTTTCTGGTAACGGAACCACAATCGATCCCTCCAAGGTACAATCCATACTCGACTGGCAACCGCCCATCTCTGTAAAGGGTATTCAGAGATTCTTAGGTTTCGCACATGTTTACAGGAAGTTCATTCCTCAATTTTCCCGATGGATACTTTCTCTCACACCACTCCTCAAGAAAGGAATATGGTACATATCGAACTCCGAGGCACAAGCCGCTTTTGGGAATTTAAAAAGAGCCTTTACCACTGCCCCAGGGTTGCAACTGCTAGATCATTTGTGACCATTTATTGTCAAAACTGATGCTTCTAACCAGGCTATTGGTGTGGTTCTCAAGCCAAAGAACAAAAATGGAGAAGAATAGCTTGTTGGCTATCTTTCCAAAACACTAACCACTTCGGAATACCATTACACAGTCCTAGAAAAAGGACTCCTGGCAGAAAAGGTCTTTAAAGAATGGAGACATTTGCTTCTTGGATCACGGTATCCCATTGAAATGAGAACTGATGACTGCAATCTCCAGGTTCTCCAAACCACCAAAAACCCAGAACAGCCACCTGGCTCGCTGGGTGTATTTTTTCTCTTCATACCGTATCCAGTTGACTTTTCTCCCTGGTAAGAACAATTTAGTGGCAGATGCCTTATCTCGTATTAATGAACATTATCATCTGCTTTTTTCTCCTGAAAGGATGTTTCCAATGCATCCTTCCTAGGTTACGTAGCTGATTTCCTACAGTCAGTGGGGAGGGTCACTACATCTAGTCTTCCAGGACTGCAACCAGAAGTACAAACCAATCATTTAACCCAGGAAGGAGGACTACTGTACCACGGCCAACAACTGTTCATGCCCACCGGATCCCTAAAGACTAAAGTGCTTCGCACAGGCCATGACTCTCCCTTCGCAGGTCATCGAGGAGACTGCGCCACACATTAATTTCTCTCTCATCACTTTTGGTGATCACGCATGTCCGAGGATGTCCAAGAATAAATTGCTGCCTACACCACATGCCTTCAAACGAAGGTTCCACATCATCATCCCTTTGCACTGTTAACCCAGCCAGTCTTGCCTACCAGGCCTTGGCAACACATTTCAACGGACTTCATTGTGGAACTCTCATTGTTAAACAGTTACTCGGCAATAACAGTGGTGGTTGATTCCATGACCAAACTCACCCATTTCATCGCTCTCCCGTGAGTGCCTTCAGAAGTGGAAATGGCAGAGCACTTCCTTCAATCAGTGTCCTGTTTACATGGCCTACCGGAATCCATTCTCTCAGATAGAGGATCTCAATTCACATCTAAATAGTGGAAGAAAGTTTGCAAAATTCTGGGAATTAAAAGCTCACTCACATCAGGATATCACCCACAACCCAATGGCCAAACCAAACGCCTGAACCAGACTCTGGAACAAGACCTCTGATGTTTTGTCTCTTCCTCTACCAACAACTGGAATATCATCTTGCCATTGGCTGAATTTGCTTATAGTAATTCCTTACATTCCTCAATTTCCGTGAGCCCATTCTATTGCACATATGGGTTCCATCCACATATGTGTTCCAACCAGAAAGTATTCCCTCCAACCTTTCTCCCTCCAATCCTCCTTCAGTGACTGCTCTAGTGACTGACATCAAAACTGCACATTCCCAAGCCTTATCTACTCTCTCCAATACTAGAGCCTACACTAAGCGATATGCAGATCTACGAAGAACAAAAGCAACTGTTTCCAGGTTGGGGATGAAGTCTGGCTTGCCTTGAAATTCCTTCCAAGACTGTTGACTCCATCAAAACTCTCTCCAAAATATTTTGGTCCCTTTAGGATTCTTTCCTCCATAGGACCAGTGGCTTATCACCTTTATTTGCCAGTGTTGTGGTCCAGAATCCATCCGGTCTTCCACGTGTCTCAACTCAAACCCCATGTCAAAGATCGGTTTTGCAGAAAAGGAAGGATAACACCCCAACCATTGGATACCGATTATGGGCCAGAATATGAAGTGAAGGAGATATGCGATTCTCGATATTACAGGGGGGGTTTGCAGTACCTCATTGATTGGCTGGGATACAGTCCAGCTGAATGGACTTGGGGTGGGGGGGTGCCTTCACAGTACATGCCCCTGTATTGATAAACAAGTTCCACAGAAACCATCAATGGAAACCAGGTGCCAGCCCCTCACCAGGGGGACACACGGTCAGGATTCATCGTCCTTCCTGGACCCTGTGGAATAGATGGAAGCATCTCTGATATCGCGTTGGACTCCCCCAAGATGTTGCCCAAATCATCACGTATCATCATTTGCAGAGGAATACAGCAGTACCTCCAAAGCCAAGCCCACTGTGCTCAGTGGCGCCTGCCACGGGTCATGCAAACAAGGCGAAAAGGGAACCGGCAAGGTAGGATGGTGCGTTGCTACTTCTCTGTACCACACTAGTTTAGCCTTTTTGCCCTGCTGCCCGCTCTTCTCCTATGCTTAACTTGTCCTCCTGCTACGTCAACACTCTCTCATTCCTTTCTCTGCTTCCTTGCTTGTTAAGCTCTGGACCTTTCAAACTCCTTGCTCTTCCTCCCAGAATAGCCTGAAGTCAGCTGTGTGTCGGATCTCTTGCGGCACTTCCTATGATTCCAGCGTTCTCTGGTGAATCCCTCCTGCTTTGAGGCTGCTCCTGATCAGGAACCCCATATTGCAGAATTTAAGGGAGCGCAGTCTTACAGTGGAACCTACATGTCAGCGTTCCAGTAAGTGGTGGAAATGGAAAAAATGTGGTGGGGGATCCCGCAACACAAGGGCCGGGGTGGGGGAGGAGTTTGGGGGGGTGGTGCCCGAGGGGGCTTGGTCTAGAGGGGGCAGGGTTCGTAGTGGACATCCAGCAAATGCTGGAATACTTAAAACAAATAAAAAATAAGCACCTGCGACGGCAGCATTGCCTTTTACCGCCGGCTTTGGCACTGATGTGTAATGCACAATGCTCACTACATGTACATTCTTTTTTAAGTATTCCAGTGTGGTTGATGGGCTTGGGTGGCTGACTCTGGCCGGATCCTGAGATCCAGCCCCATATCTGGTGCTGGATCTCGGATCTGCCAAGAGACGGCCCAATGACCAACACCGGTTCCAGGTTTTTTTCTCAGTTGAACAGAGGTTTTTCCTTGGGCCACACGACTTCCTGTTTCATTCAGGGGTCGGATGGTACAGGGGATTTCCTTCACTTTCCTCGATCACTTCACTTCCCTCTGGATTCCACAGGTTAGTGCAGAGTTGCTGACAGCATCATGCACTCCTGTATCATCATCATCATCATCATGGCTGAAGTCTGTGTCCTGATGTTTGTGCTACTACAGAGCACGGCCACTGGATATGAGTGAGGGAGTGGTGGGGAATGGGGAATTATGGGAAGAGGAGAGGGGTCTGGCGGGTGAATATCCATACTGATTGTTAATGGAGAACATGGCACACTAGCAACAGTGGGTACAGGCTGATCCGAGGATGAGGTGGCTATGGACACATGGTGGTCTGAGCAGCTGACACAGGGGAGGCATTAGTGTTTGTGGTGATGTTAACAGCAGTTCCTGCCATCACAAGATGGGCAGCAGTGTTGGTGGTCACAGTGGTAGTTTGCGGTGCAACAGTCTCCCTCGTGTCTGAGGTGCATATATTGGGAGCGGTCAGTGTGTTCATAAACTCAGTAAGCACAGATGTGGTAGCAGTAGACAAGGAGCGGGCCATAGCAGATTTACCTGATGGTTTCCAGTGACTTACAGACCTGCGTTCTTGGATGTGTGGCTGGGTGATGGCACTGGGGTGGAGAAAGCCGATGCTGCGGTGGAGGACATTCTTGGCTTTTCATCTCCTGCTTGGGTCCCTTTTGGAGAGATGTGACATGCTGCCATTTGACATTTAGATACAGGAATTATTGTGGCTTATCCTAAGGCTCATTGTAGTAGCTGGATGTTACACATGTTGGGAAATGACATTGACATTACACGTGGGGTTTCTACAAGCACCCAAAGATGTTTATGTTGCTGCTATTGGATAGCATTGTGTAGGGAGTTTACATTTAATGTTCAAGTGTGCCTGGGAACGTTTTGGCATGGTCATGCTCACACTTCTAAACTACAGCAGGGAGTGAGAGGGTTCATAACAGTGATAGCTTGCCCTGAAATACTATACAGACCAAAAATGCACAAGCTGTCTCTTGTATCCCCTCTAAATCTTTAAGGTGAACATAAACGACCTTGTGCAAATATTGTAGCAGAAACCAAAACACCAGTTGTATAAACTACTCTAGTTATATGTATCTCAAAATTACTCATTACAACACTTATTATGGATTACCATCTAGCACTGTCGCACTGGCCCCATAATTAGGACCAGAAACCCAAAAGAAATGGCTCACATTAGCCAAAGTTCTGTTTGCTACTTTTAGGAACAAGTGAAAAAGGAAAGGGGCCGTTCCAGGTTTGAGGCTAAGCAATTAATCAATAATTTGGACGAGAGCTGCATGGACCAGGATTGTTGGTGACGTTGGCCCATCATCACCAGAGAAAAGCCATCAAACAACCGGTTCAATAATTAAAGTGGTCATCCTAAAAGTAACTTGTTTTTTAATAACCAATTAAAACCCTTCAAATATTCTATTGAATTTTAATTCAATTGCAGCATGCAGAATGCCAACCTCTACCTATTGGGGTTATGGTTCTTAACACGCCTGTTCTGTTCTCAGGAATCTCTGCAGATGTTTATGGCCCATTAAAGGGTATTAAATAAATCATGAACTTTTCCCTGAGTAAGACTGTATTGGTCGAAACACGTTTAGGTTGTTGCTGAATAAAAATGCAATAGAATTTTAGAAGGGTTGAATTGATTATTGACAACAATTAACTTTTTTGATGAACACTTTAATTATCGAGCCGTACGCAACCGGAACAGGGGACTTTTAGGAACAGACGGGTTACTATTTTTCAGAATATTTGTGGCAAATGATGCCTTCTAAAGCACATTTGGACCTTCAAACTCATCGCCATTATGTGCAGCACTGTGCACCAAGTGCTTTCTTGATGCTATTGAAAAAATAAGTTGTATTTGAAATACCTTACATATTGAAAATACCCTATAATTATGAATTGTGGTGTGTGGGATATAAACTGCATGGGGTACATTGAAAATACTGCATGGGGTAAATATGAGTTAATTACCACATGCAGTAAGTTGTATGTAGACCATTCCACAAATAACCCATAAACTAATACTTATTTGTATTTTAAAATTCGGTCGTATTTAAAATATGTTTTTACCATTAGTCACATGCTCACAATGAAACCCTTTAAGTGATCAAACTGGCTATTACATGAACACGAATCAGCCACAATGGCTTGTCAGATCAGCACTTCAGGCATTGCCTTATTAATCTAAGGGACAGTACAAGCTTTCTTCCAGGAACTACAGGATACAACGTAAGTCCAACCATATCACACTAGTAAAAAATCTCCACTGATTGCTACATAGCAAGAATGTGTTTTTAAATAAATCATCTGTAATGGTTCAAGACAAGAATGGCTCAGTTAAAGAGCCTTGCTATCTATTATCATGAAAAGCCAACTTCTGAACAGCTCAGGAAAGTCCCAGTTATTCGCAGAGACTCTCAATTATAATTGGAATACTAAAAGAGAAGTGAAGATGTTCTCCTTAGGTGGAGTTTAATCCTGGAATATTCTAACAGTCAACATACATTAGCACCCTGGCGGGGGGTGCCAGCCAGTCAGATGGCTAGGAACGAGGGCTTGAACCGCAGGTGAAAAAAGCCTGCATTCAATGCCGCCTGACGGCCAGCTCCCCCTGCCACCATCATCCCCTTACCCACAGACCCCCTTTTTTTTACATCTCCCAAACCCCCTACTTATCTTAATTCTGCGGTGGTGAATGCTGCTGTTAGGCAGAATCCCGTGCAGTGCCTTTAGGGACCACTACACACAATTAAGACTACAAGTGGTAATACAAGTTCACCTTTGGTACAAGCCTGTACTACTATGTTAAAGTGGTAGCAGTAGTGGAGCAGCCAGACGTATCTCAAGAGTAAATGAGCAGTAGTAGAGATTACACAAAGGACCACAATTACTGTGACTCAAGCAAACACTGACTCAAAGTTTCAGGTAAAAGATATAAGTACATTTATTTTTAAACCATCTGTTCACAAAACACTTCACTTGTATAAATTCAAAACCACACGTAAAATGCACTACACACAACTAATTCCACTTGTTCCAGCAAATTCAAGGTAAGTACACTAGGATTCGACAGACCGGTGTTGCGATACTAACGCATACCCGCGAATAGAAATGCTCACGAAGTTAAAACACACTTTGTACTTTACAATTTCAAACAAGGGAAAAGTGGATAAAAATCATAGGCAATACTTTTTCAAGGCAAGGAGACTCGAGGATTTATTCAAAGATACAGATTAAAGTCAATAGGCCTGCACCAGTGTCAATGGAGGAGATGCTCAGTTGCCGAGGATCGCACGTTGAACAGTTCGAGATTCGAGATGCCAAGAGTTCGTAAAGATTGTCAAATGGAAGGAAAAGTTATAAGAGGGAGGGAAGAAAGAACAAATCTTCGTGGAGGAAAAGGGTTCACCGCGATTCCGGCTGGTCACACGGAGAGAATTACCAAGTGTGCACAGTACTTTATTCCGTTGGAGAAAAGCTGGTGCCACGGCAGTTGTTCCTGGTAGTTCCTACAGACTCACGGTTCCTGCGGCTTCAGTCGTGGGGACAAGAAGGAGGACGTCTGGAGCGATCTGCACTACCCAGGGATGAGGCCAGCAGCAGCAAAAAAGACAACAATGAATAAAAGGTGTGCTCCTTTAAATCAGGAGAGGTGGCTATCCGGACCACTACAGCACAGCAGGGATTTCGACCCAGGAGAGGATTCTCTGACTGAAGAAAAGATGAGCTGGTTGATCCCACCAGGCTCAAGGGAAGAAGACTCCAGACTGGATCTTCTCTGGTCGTTGAAGGGGTAGATAGCTCAGGACTGCAGCAGGGCTTCACCGGGACTCGGGGTTGCAGCAACCATCTTCTTCTCCGCTTCTCTTCGGTTCCTTTCAGTTCCAGTGGCGACTCTGCCTTCTAGCCCAAGAGTCCTGCCTTTTATGCCAAAATCCCCCATTCACTCAGCCTGGCTGTCAATCACTCAGTAAGGGGGTTGTCCAGCCTGGACAACCACCTCAGCCAATCAACACAAAGTGCGACTTGGGTCTCCAAGGAGACCCTCTGCAGGGGTGACTACACCCCTCCCTCACATTCAGCCCACCTAGACACCCAGATGCCAAAGGAGGGCTTCTGGTCAGAAGCCTGCCAAAGGTCGGTGAACAAAGAAGGCAAACCTGTTTTGCCGCGCAAAGAAAGACCCAAGAAGGATGTTAACAAAAAGAAATGGCGATTAAACCCAATCGGAGCTGAAAAAAAAAGTATTTGGTCAAGCGGGTTTAAAGTTCGAGGCTACTAAAATAGCCTAAAACACTACCACGTTATGTAATATAATCGCGGTAGGAAAATTAGGGTAGGTACCACTGCCACCAGCCAAGTCTTAAGGTTAAGGGAGCGAAACAATGCTCCAAGAGGTACATATAAAAAAGCTAAGAATTAACCCTTTCCAATACTCCATGTAAGATGGGGTGTACTGGATATATGACTATGTAAAGTTAATGGCAACTTTATCCCTTTCTAGGGGACAGTAGTCAGCCCCAGAAATGGAGTCGGTAGACAACCCTTTGTCACTGCACTGAAGGTGCTGTGTAACACACAAAAGAGTGGGGCTACTGAAGTGGTGTACTCCAGAGTCCACAATCACAAAAACAGATGAAATACACATGGCAAAACACAGGTAAGAGTGGGGGAAAAGCTCACACTCTTACCCAGTGGAAAAAATTAACTCCAGAAAATCCAGCAAAGCTGCTGAGGGACTCACTAGGTAAGGGAAATTAGCCATAGAATGAGAATTCTCCTTAACAGCTGCCATCACATCCGCTCCTTGCCCTTGCCTCCTGCTGGCTGCCATTGAAAGGGAAGAAAGGCTCTGTACAGAGCTGTGCCTTCCATTTCCATGCTGGCCATCTTTGTAAAGGATTTTCCTTGGTTCAACAGAAGGCATGCTCTATCCCGTTGAACAAAGGAAAACAGGGTCGGACTGGGACAAGAAATAGGCCCCGTCACCCAAACAAAAGTGGCCCACCCATCGCCTCAAAAAAAGTGGCCCTCCACTTGCTTCACGACCCCTGACCTCTGATGACATCACCAGAAGTGATGTCATTTGACCCCACCCCAAAGTGACATCCCAGGAAGTGATGAAAAACGACCTTTCACCCCCAGGAAGTGGCATCAAATGGCATTGTATCTAAGTACACTATGAAAAATATGGTTATGATTTCACTAATGTGATATACATTTTATACATGGATCACCATATGTATCATTAATATCTGTGTGTATAGATCTATATTGTCAAATTACTGTGAATCCAGGCAGACGTCCAAGGCCAAATGATAATATGTTATTGTATAGCACTTACGCTTAAGCTCTTTTTATTCATACAATATCACCCAACCTGTGTTGGTGCTCATTTATCGACCTAAGAAGGATGAAAGGCTTTTTGAAAAAAAAGAAATATATATATTTTTTTCAATTTTATTTTTTACAAACCTACCCAGGCGTGGCCAGAAACTGGCCCCCACACCCCAGGGATGATTTTGGCCCGGCCACGGGCCGAAAGGCCAAAGGGCCAATCCGACCCTAAAGGAAAATCCTTTTTTTAGTACCCTGGGTTACCGCTTTGATAGACCTGGGGTGCTATTGCCCTTAAGTCCCCGTTCCAAGTGATGGAACGGGGGTAACGGCCTGGAGCCCTCGTTATTGGCCATGGCTTCGCTCAGGCCGTTAAGTTGGGCTGCCAGGCCGTTATCCCCCGTTCCAGCCTTCGGAAAGGGGGCTTAACACCGCATTTAAAGAATGTTTCTGTGCCCTACTGTTCCCACTTTGGAATTGGTTCTCTGCTTTGGTAGGCAGCAAGTTCCACACGGCACAATAACAGGGCCCGATGAGACACATGATTAATTGTAAGAGCATGTGTAACCATGGTAAACATGTTAGAAGTCACAGGGCATGATATTATGTGATGGAAAGGACACGTTTCAAGTTATTGCATGTCATGTGTGAGTGGCTAATTCAGTAGTGAGATGGATGCCTTCAGGCACATTGTCAGAGAAACTCAATGCATCAGGGATGAGTGCACATACAGACTCTGTGGCTATCAATGAGGAAGTGCATGGAGACCTCACCACCCTTACTGTGCTGGTGCATTCAACCGTGTCACGTCTGGCCATGGCCACTGAAGTCCAGGACTTGGCACTGCATGCTATAGGTCCAACACCACGACCACCTGTATGTCAACTGCAGGATTGCACAGACCAACCTCCTGGTCCACCATTCCCGTCACCCATGGAGGGGATTTTTTCCCCCACTCATGTGGATATTGACTCATGTGGTATCATACTAGCCAGAGCATTAATCCTCTCAAGATCAGACTACTGTAATGCTCTCTACACTAGTGCCAATAAAGCCAGTATACAAAAACTCCAAATACTACAAAATAACGCCCTCAGAGCTGCACTGGGCATCAACATAAGAGTGCACATGACAGCAATCAGACACCAATACAATTGGTTATCAACTCATAACAAAATACAACTAGAAATCGCCTCCCTGACACACAAAGCATTGCACAATGCCGCACCTAGCTACCTCATTGACAAAGTATCTAGAAGAACATCCAATAGACCAACTAGAACCGTTAATACTAACTGCCTGCTAGTACCTAAGTTCAAATCATCCAAGATCGGTGGCAACAGTTTCCCTGTGAAGGCCGCTAAACTCTGGAACTCACTGCCGCATGAGCTGAGAGCTGATTTACCTTACCCTCACTTTAGAAAGAACCTCATCACCCACCTCAATCTGCTTGAGAACTAGTCTCCTCTGACACCTCTGCACTCCAGTATTATCTGCCTCCCAGGATTAAAAATCCCGGCTGACGTTGGTATACTATGTTGTAAATAACCCCGCCATTTGTAAAAATGGACTATCTGTATATTGTATATTGTTTTATCTATTGTGAATTTAATTACCTGTATATCGTACCCTGTACACTACTCAACCTTGTAAGCCTTGCATAACCTTGCCGTGCTCTGTTACCCCCGGGTCTGGTGCGCCCTATAAAGTCAATAAACAAACAAACAAACAAACAAACATTCTCTCCCACCTCTCCAGTCCAGGAGGGACTTTTTTTTTCCTTTTGGACATGACCGGTTTAGTTATATTTCTTGTTTTTCAATACCCATGGCCAGGATGGTGGCATGTGATTTCTTTTTGCCCTTTCCGAGGTGGACTCCTATTTTATCTTGTTTCTTTTTCCCTTGAGATGTACTGCTGCTGAGCGCAGTTGTGCACAGTGGTGCCAACTTTCATGGCTGTCTTGAGGTCGAAAATATGGCATGTGCAGGTAACAATGGGTTGAGGAAAATGTGACACATATGTACCGTAGGCATGATTGTCGACGATGGTTGGTGATATGCAATGTCCCATGTTGTTGCAGTGATCCTGAGTCATCCGGGGACTGCACTCCATAGGAGATCCACCATGCACCCTTTTACATCCCTAGTCCTCGTGCCCTCTGCCAGGCACTGGCCCTCCTTTCACGAATTTGGAGGTAGAGTTTCTGATGAGGTGATGAGGGAATCACATCATGCCAGCTCTCTCAGCAGGTAAGCAGGTGCACTGTCTCTCGTGCTGTATGTGGTATTATTGGTTACCATGGTCTTTGCATGCATGACGCATTTGTTATAGCTGTTTGTGTTATCCTTGAGTCATAGTAAATGTCTGTGCAGGTGTGTGTCTGTCCACATGCATGTGTATGTATGTGCAGTTACACTTTTATGCATGTGCATTGTTTCTGTGGATGCACTTTCACAATTGATGCATTGAATGGAAGTGAATGGGCAGCACTTGTCACACTAGCCAGTGTCAGTATTTCCATCATTCTCTGCGCATCTGCACTCTGTGTATTTTGGTTCTCCAACACTTGCCTCACTGACCGTGATGATGTTTCCTTACTGCCTACCTTCTACTCCCCCTGGCCCCATGTTACCTACCAGGCCCTGCATTTGTACTCCCTGACCACACCACTCTTTGACCTGTGCCACTTCCCACTCCACTCCCTTATCCACTTACATGTACCACACACATCCATTGTCAGGTTTACTCATCCTCAGCTGCCCACCTTCATGAAGTAGCCTCTGGTCACACATTTCTGACTCCACAGGACAGGGTTGGCACACTTGCTGCATATAGGGTTTTACAGATATGCACATGTACCACTAACAGAATGCTTCTGTGTTACCCAATCAGGTCACTTCTTGTACATTGTTTGGTTCTGTAGGTTATCTACACCAGGATGTGTTGCATATTTTTTTGTTTGCAATATTTGTTCATCTTATCCGGCACTGTGAGTGAGTGCCCAGTGTGTGTGCACATTGTGGGCCCATGCATGTATTACATCGTCCACTCCACACAGCTTGTCTTCATCTGTTCTCCCTATGTGACTTGCGAGTGAACCCTGGGATCCATGCACACTTACTGTGACAGTGTCACATAGGGTGTGTGGTCTGTAGGAAGCTGAGTGAACAGCCGCATGCTGTCCTGAGGTCCATCTACAGTGGTGTCCAAAAGGGGGGTATGTTAGTTGGTGTAGGGTATGCGTATGTGGTTGTAGGCACTTCTTTGCAGGGATGTAGGTGGCCTGGGTCTTTTTCTGATTTGCATACAATGGTGGATTTTGTCTGTAGTTTCTTTTATGTAGAGCTGCTGATTGACCTTTCACAGGTGCCACTCTGCCCTTCTCTGTCACCCACCTTTGACCATCATAGCCCACCACATGTGGTACTTTTCATCTACGCTCTTTCCAGTCTCTCTGACCAGGCTGCTTCTTGCAAAGGTGTTCATATCTCTGTCTACCTCTTGCACTCTATCATTCTTCAACAATGGGTGGTCCATGCCTATTTACATGTTCCATACAGGAGCTGTCATGGATGTCCAGTATCCTTATGTTGATGCAATGCAAGTCTTTGCCATTTCAAAATGTTTTTTCAGGTGTGATGCAGTGGATGCAAGCCAGGTGGGAAGCCTGTTCACGTAAGTGAAGGGCACTCAGGGTGGCACTTGTATTGTGATTGGTGGCAGGGAGTCTGGGGCATTTATTCTTTTACTTGTTTTGAGGTGAGCGGATCCAGCTTCATGGGTGCATGTGACACATGATGATGGTAGGCGGGTGTGTCTATGCATGCTGTTTTGTCAAGACAATCAGGGTGGCAGTGGTTGCAGGCTCATAGTAGTGAGGGAGGCTGTCACTGTAGGCCTTAGTTGGCAAGTTGTCATGAGGGTGGTCAGCCCGACTGTTTGTATGCTGTGACACATGGTGATGGTAGTGATGGGACTGTTTCCTTGCACTTTTCACATGTGTCTTGCCTGCTACGTGGCATCCCATTGAATGTTTTTTTAATTGTAATCTCTACCGACGCAGGGAGTCCAATCTTGGACCTTCTTCCCCTTCTGCAGGGCGCTGTCCTAAGACAATTCCAGACACAGAACAGCATTGATGGCCATTTGTGTTATGACATGTTCACCACAGACGCCAGGCACACACCATTTGGCACGTTTTTTTCTGCCATGGTGAACATGTACCGTGCATGGTACACTGGCAGATTTTCTGGGACCTGCTGACAGCTGCTGAGTACTTCTCAATGCTTCTCAATGCTCCCTTCAGTTCAAAGCACATTGAACACAACTCAATCCAGTCCTGGTAAAGTCTGCCTTCACTTCCTCTTTCCTGTTTCCTGCTCCATTTTGTGTGGCAGTGTCCTTGGCCTCTGTTCCTCATTCCTTTCTCATGTCTGCTTGTCTCTTTCATGCCAGTTGCCTCAGTGGCCTGCCTCCTAGTATGACAGCTGCCTCTGTGAAGAGCTGCCTTCTGCCAGATCCTGTCTTCTGTGCAATTGCTGATATTTTTGCATCACATCGTCTTGGACTTTACATCACTGGCTCCCCTACTAGTGTTTACTACCCTTTCCCACTTCCACATGAGTCAGGGGATGCCATATTGAGGCATTTGGGTGTACTTCCAAGGTGCTCCTGGATTTATAACCTCTCAGTGGTCTCGTTTTGGGAGTCCTCTCAGTGTCATACTGACTATTGCTGGATCACAGTATTCACAACGTCCCATCACCCATCCCTATACCAATAGGTATTGTGAATGCACAATCTAATACTGGTGAGCTATGCAAAATCCTAGCAGACTTTCAAAATCACCTAGCAGACTTTCAAAATCAGCCTCCACCCACTAATAACATCATCAAAGATGATTAGTGGTGTCAGGGCATTCATGATGACTTTTTATCCAAGATTGACTCTCACAAAAGAAAAAATCAAGTAAGCCCTTGGCAATGTAGCACCGACGCAAACTTCTACAGACACCATTCCTTCCAACACTATTGAAAACACTATTCCTCAATTCTCATTTACGCACTACACCGAATACGAAGTCTCCAAAGTCATACAAGACCTTAAAGCCACTTCCTGTCCTGCTGATGACTGTCCCACAAGCATTCTTAAGGAGTCCTCAGAAACCTTGGTTCCATGGATCACCAAACTGGTAAATCTTTCCTTCGCCGAGGGTTTGGTGCCGGACCTGTTAAAATCGGCATGGATTACACCTTTATTGAAAAAGGAAAACCTTGATCCAACCAACAATGACAACTACAGGCCCATAACAAACGTGCCTTTTTATCCTTAAGATACTTGATAAACTTGCCTACCTGCAGTTACAGGCCCATGTTGAAAAACATAACATCCTGGGAACCCGTCAGTTGGGTTATAGAGCTCATCACGGGGCTCAGACAGCTATGCTAGATCTCAAATCCATCCCTAGCTAGCATAGCTGACAAAAACCAAGCTGCATTGCTCATGCTATTGGACCTCTCCGCAGCCTTTGACCTAGTTGATCACAGCTTACTGGTGTCAAGGATTGGAGAGGTCGCTAACTGCTCTATAATAGCATCCAGATGGATTGCCTCCTTTCTGGGTCCCAGAATGGTTAGGGTTTGCGTTGGCAATAATCAATCTTCCCCCATCTCTCAGACATGCAGAGTTCCTAGGGCTCCTGTCTGTCGCCTTTGCTTTTTAATCTATACATCCGTCCCCTTCTCGACCTCCTAAGCAAATTAGGAGTGCAATACACAAACTACGCTGACAATACTCAGGTAGTCATACAGCTGAGTGGCTCTTATAGCAGTGATGTGGAAACCATCAATAAAATATACAAAGCCATACAAGACTGGATGGCCTGCAACTCCCTTGCTCTTAATGACAAAAAGACCGAACTCCTCATTGTATTATCTAAAAATGTTCGGACTAAACTTGACTCCAACTATGCCAGTTTCCCTATTGCAGATAATATTATCACCGTCCAAAAGAAAGTCAAGACCATAGGAGTTGCTCTGGATGAAGAACTCTCCATGAAGTCCCACGTTTCCAGCGTTAAGTCTAGCTGCGGTCTCATAAACAAGCGAATAGGATACATTCGCCCATTCATCTCGGAAGAGAACCGTGCTCTCCTGTCCACGGCACTGATTAATTCTAGATTAGACTACTGTATTAGTCTCCTAGCTGGTACCACAGCCTCCAACATCCAATCCCTACAAGTGGCTCAGAATAATGCTGTGCGTAATATCTTCAACCAATCTCGTCGAACACACATCTCCACTTTTAGGAAAAAACATCATTGGCTTCCGGTCAAACATCGTATAACACACAAGGTGCTAACTACGACCCACAAATGCCTTAGTCTAAGCAGTCCTACATACCTGTCAGCTCGTATTAGCACCAAGCCTAATGAGAGGAATCTTCGTTCATCCACTGCCATTGTCCTTAAACACCCAGAATTCAGGACAGCCAAATGTGAAGGTACCACTCTCGATGCTCAGGGTCCCCTTCTTTGGAATACACTACCAGCCCGAATACGGCAGATCCAGAGCTATACTGTTTTGAAACGCGCCATAAAAACTCACTTTTTTAATCTGGAATAACTCGATGACTCTTTGCTCCTCTTCTGCCTTATGTGCCTGTTTGTCCTTGTCTTTGTGTGCGCCCTGAGGCCCACGGGCATGTTGGCGTGTTACAAAAATAAAAATAAATAAAAATAAATAAGTGTATCATGGTCCTTCAATGCATGGCACTCAGGAGGCAGGCAATGTAGATGTTGTGGGTTGGTAAGGCATCACTGTGTGGGTTGTTCATGTTGCATTGGCGTGATGGTGGCAGATCTGGCTGCAGGAACACATGGCGATGGGTGTCTGGTGAGTTCTTGTTTGCATTTGTTGCATGTCACTCAGGGGAGGTACATGTTGCTGTGTCATTGGGTGTATGGATGTGTTGCCAGCCCTCAAATTCTGTTTTATTTCTTTACAGAGGCCTTCTGCAGGGGAAGATGTTTTCTGCGATTGTAGGGGAAGTTGCTGCTGCATGCGTGTGCAGGACACAGCATCACGGTTTGGTGGTTTAAGAGCCTAGAGAGGGAGACATCCATGGATTCCAGGGGCCCGGTGGTGCAGGCTCACAAGGGATTAAATGTGAGGTGAGATGTCCATATTTCTTGCAAAGCACTTTGAATTTTCGGAATCTGCTTCACTACTTTGATGTACTGACTGTGTATTGTGAGCATAGTTGGTTTCAGGGAATGGGTTGGCCACTCAGCCTGTTTCTTGTGGTGCAACACGCATAGTGGGTCCAGGGCACTCCTCACATGTCTTTATTTATTACTTCAATTTTGTACTATGCCTTCCTACCTGTGGTCTCATGTCTGTAGTTTGCTGTCCATGTGCAGAACCGTTGCTGTCCATATGACGGTCGTCTGAGATTTTGTTGTTTGTGCTGTGTGCTTTTAGGGTGTATGACATGGATGCTGTTTGTTCAAGTTGCTATGATTGTGTTTGTGATTTGTGCACAGCCATACAAATTAGGGGTGTATCTGCCACTTTTGCTCACTTCCAAATTGGGTCATACTCTGTTGAAATTTAAATATGGAGTTCAAATGATCCCTATTCACAGTATGTATGAGCCACTTGGAATCTTGCACCCCTGCTTTCACACTCATAACTACACAGAGAGGTTGCAGCATGTGGTGCATATAGTCCCACAGATGTACTATAGTATTTTGCCTGGCTGATTGGAATATGTAAGCATGTCGCTTTTGATGTCCATGAATGACTAGGTGCTAAGAACTGAATGTTGCCAAATTGATCCTTTTTCTGTTCCAACATAATTTTACTTGTTTATGAGTTTCTCACATTTGTGTTTTCTACTTACATTTTCTATGCCTCCAAAATCATTGTACTCCCAACTTTGCAAAGTGGGAGTGGAATATTCCCACTTATAAGTCTTATCTGAGGTTCTGTTTGTGCATGTTGTTTTATGTCTATTGGACGCACACAAGTTGGCTCTCCCAGGGACACATTCTCAGGGTGTTGTTATGGGCACGGAGGCTGTGCCCCAATGCATCATTGGATGGCACCTGGGATGTGGACTCACTGTGTGTGCTCGACAGGGGCAGGTTTGTATGTGAAGTATGATTGCCCCTGCTGGGTGTGTGCAGCCACTCTGTGTGCCCTTTGGCTGACCCAGGGCAAGGGTGGTGCCTGTGGATGTAGGAAGTGTCCCACCTGCATTTACACTGGTACACAAACCCGTGTGGCAACATTGTGCAATACAGATGCAGCCGCTGTGATTTTACATACTACTGGGTTTGCATATAGCAAAACCCCACCAGAGTGGTCAAGGGAGCAACACTGTGACTTCCCCAATGAAAATGTGCGCTCAACTATGCTCCTAGTGGCTACATGTGCTGTATTGCATCTCACCTCAGCTGGTGTTGTGGGATACAGGATTGGTGTCATCATGAATGTTGAAATCGTGTAGGCAGTGTCCCCTGTAAATGTGTACATGGTTGTCATTGTCATTTATTGTCAGTGTCTGTTGTTCATTGTGTCATGTGCATGCATGCACATGGCTGTTCATGCTCACTGATGAGCCAATCATTGCCATGTTTTCCAGATGCCAGAGCCCAGTGCAGTGGTGAATGGCGTAGGATGTAGCGATCATGTGTGCTGTCCAGAAAAATTGGCATACACTTATATTATGATTCCATTGGCATAACACACTACTTGCACATTAATGGAGTGCCAGTGCTTTTGATTCCAGTAGATGTGCTCCATCATTCGGGGGGAGGGGGGCATAGGGCAACATATGTTCAGTCAATTGCCCCTACTATACAGGGAAAGTGTGCTACTGCATAGAATTCCTGGATCACTGTTTGCCTTTCCAGCAGTGTTTGGGGCATATATATGTGCCTGTGCACACATGCACATGCTGTTATGCATGACAATACCTGGTGTAGACAGCGTGATTGAGTGGCCTGTGATATCCCACCAACTATTGCGATGATTCGCTGGAAGGACCCACTTGCTATGAAATGGAGTAAAGCCAGCACTTTTTCAAGGGGGGTAAGGGCCCGGGAGCAGATGGTGGGTGATGTTAAGCCATCTTCCCACTCCCTGGTGAGGTCTAGGAGTAGATGGGTGGAACCTGTACCTAGCATATACCTGGTCATCCGGAATCCCAAACAGCGTGGTTTGTGTTGTCAAGATCGAGGCCCTGGGCATCCTATTCCTCATGTGGTTTCTGTGCATGCTAGCTCCTACTATTGATGGGTTCATCGTGGCTGTAGATGTTAGTTTGGTGTGCATTGCATGTTTTAAACGCATTGGTTCCTACGCACCTTGAAGTTTACGTCTGCTATCATGTGGCAGATGGATCACAGGGTTTGTGCATATTTCCAACGCAAGGTTGCACTTTGACATCCATGAATTTGTTTGGGTTTGCATAGGAATGGATGTATACTTGCTTAGCCTTGGCCGTTCCTCAACAAGCCCACATTTTGCTATGTTCTCCCTCATTCTGCATGTTGCGTCCCCCATTTCAGCCTCTGTGTAGGCCCGGCCCACACTCTGTGAGGAGCGTCGCGCAAGACAATGGTCTGCTCACAGAGATGTGCCTGGCTTGCGCACAGCCCACGCAAGTCCCTGGAAAGTCCTGCACAGTCGATTCCATGAATCGACGAAAGGGGTTTTGCGCGTGGTGTGGCGTGCAAAGTCCCTGTTTGCCACACAATAAATTCCATGAATCAAGTGTGTCGTCAGGTCCACTTATATACATGTAGGGCTTTGGCACTTATTGTTTTACAAATGTAGCACTAGTCAACGGTAGGTTAGGTTTCAGGTATTTAGGAGGTGTTGGAAAGGGTCTGGAAAAGAAAATGTATGTGTTACTTTAAGAAGGGTGTAAAAAGAAAGATATGTGTTGTGATAAAGTAATTTTGGAAAGTGGGGTTTGATCACTGCAGTGCAGTGGGTAACTCAGCTGCATAGGTTTAGGGATTTCCCAGCAAATCAGGCATCAGTGCGACGTGGAATATTCAACATGAAGGACATTGTTTATTTCTTTTGAGGGCTTATTTAACAGTCCCATGATCCAAGCTAAAACAGCGTGTTTAGGAAAAGCAGGTCACAGCCTTCCCATAAGGCAAGCCCATCTGATCTGGAATGCTTCACTCACATTCCTGAGAGCTGAGGAATTTCTGTCCTCTGGACAGGATCTGTTAAGAATGTTCTTTTGGCTAAGGGTCTCGCGAGACTTTTCAAAACAAGCAAGTACTTCATCGTTTTCAAGGAAAATGGTGCGCACATAGAAATAGTTATTACACTGTGAACCACAAGCACATATCTCAGTAGATCGGCACAATTGTTTCATTTTTTTTATCAGACTATAGTATGGTTTACAAACACTACTTTGGACATTATTATAGTAACTTGCTTTTGCACACTAGATGCTAAATTGCTGGTATCATTGTGAATAAGAGGTACACTTAAGTCCCCCAAAGGTAATCAAGAACATCTTCGGTAGCCTGACCGAGCACAAGCCTTAACGCACACAGTAGGTGACAAATTATGCGAGACAGCAAAGCACAGATCAATTAATCAGCTCTCTACAAATGTGGTATTACAATGGTGGAAGGTTACGTACAGTTACTGGTGATACCTTTGGAATGATAGTAGCTGTACCATTTCTTCCATGTGCATGACTATATCGCAATGCTTTTGCATTGCTGCAGCCAGCTAGTCCATACCTGTGTTACCATATACACGCCCAATTCCCCCTAGAACCAAAAGCCCAAAACACGCCCATGTTCTGAGCATATTCTCAGGGGGATTTGGGCTTTTCTTTTCACTGCCCAAGATCCCTTCTTGTTTGCAATGGTGGCGGGCACCCCCCCTTTCAACCCTTTGGTCGCGCCCATCTGCCGCCCTCACAAACCCATCTACCAGCTCACCCATCACTAACAGAACCATCTCCCCTCCCCCCTTGCAGCCGTACATTCACCGTAGCCGCCCCCCCACATGCATTGTTCTTTTCTGGGAAGAGAGTGCAGCTAGGTAAAGACCTGCTTCATTTGCGCTACCGAAAAGGCGTGTTACCATATTAGTACCTTGCAAATGATCCCCTCTATATGAAAATACCTGTCATTTGATGTTCCATGTGGCAGTCATACCTGGGGAAATAATTTATAACCGTTTGCAAATGGTGTAAGTACGTGGTCATGTAATGACATTGCCTGGCAAATGCCTATACAAGAGCCAAAACTATTGACTTTGCCAATGTTTGTTAAAATGTATCACAGAAGGGTAGAATGTGTATTTTGTCAGTGCAAAGTGACTTTGTACTGACTTTGCGCTGACTTTGCACGGTTGCAAAGTCACTTTGCACTGCAAAAATACACTTTGCACTTCTCCGAGAAGCAGGGTGTTTGTTGGCAGTGCAAAAGTCACTATGCACCACGCTAAAAATTCCATGAATCTGTCTTATTTGGGATGACCTCACTATAACACTACATTTAATGAACTCACTAGAGATTCGAATCCCCGATCCACGATTAGAAACCGAACTGGTATAAAAAATTAAAAAAACATAATTAAAATAAACGGGGGACATTTTGGCAGGACGCACTCACAGTGAACTAAATTAGCACTTCTGGCTCAGACGTCGCAGCCGTCGCAGCTATATATCGGATCACATCCTCACTGAAGGCTACATACAGTATTAACCTGCTACTAAGCTCTGTGCTGCACCCATTTGTTACACAGTTGCTGGGACTCACCTAACATTACGAACCGGTCGGTGTGGAGGTGCACTCATCATCACTATATAATATGTAGTACATCTATTGTTCGGGTGTTCAGCGTAGCAGACACCCAGATCCTGTGTTCACATATCAGAAATACTTGCTGGTTCTTCTAGAGGCGTTGCTAGGGGGGACTGAGAGGGCTATAGCCCCGGGTGTTTTGGCAAACGGATGGTGTTAGCGGGCGATCCCGCCGCCCCCGTGAGCCCCCACACCCCCGTGCACACAGAGACACACGGAGACCGATGCTGTTCGTGTGGGCTCCCCGGTGGCTCTCCTGCCGCCGGGCGACGCCCCTTTATTTATATGGCACGCGACGGAGTGAACGTCACTCCGTCGCGTGCTTGCCCTTAAAGGGGCCACGCCACACTCCTCCTTTTCCATAACAACAAACACAAAGGAGGATACAATTATTCTACGTTCTACAGCACACAAAACTGACTAATCACTACTTTACAGCACACACATTAGGAATCCCCCATTTATTGGCAACCACCCTGGATCCCCAGCGGTGCCTTCACACAGTCCGGCGACCCATCGCCAACATGACCCCAGATCAGTCCGTCACATAGTCACTCAGGTGGGCAGGTTTCCCACGCCCTGTTCTCAGGGGGTACCTCCTGCCACTGTCCCTTACCGGAGTACTTGAGTCGGTTCTTCCGCGAACAGGCGAGTCCATGGTGGGGACATCTCCTCCACTATCGTCGGGTAGTTCTTCGCCAGCCTCTACTCGATTCGCTCCCGGGTCACCCAGTCTCCTAAAGAAACTGGCATTTCTGGTCACCGACGATGTCCCATCTGATGCAGTCACCATAGACCCCTTCACCGCTACAACATCCAGGGGGGCGGGCTCGTATGTGAGGGAGAGCTTGCCCTGCGGATGACGGTTCCTCACTAATACCTCATCACCTGGGGCAATGTTGGGTGGCTTCAGACCTCTTCTCATGTTCTCCGCCCGAGTTCTTGCCAGCCGATCTTCCTCCACCTGCTCATTGTCAATGATGGCGGGCTCTCGGGCCCCTACCTCAGGTACGACATCCCGAGGGCACCTCTGGAAGAGGGCCTCCGCCGGTGCTACTCCCGTCGATGAATGGGGAGTGGTTCTGTATCCCCGTAGGAATACATACAGGGCCCTCTGCAGACATTCACCCTTGCCTTGGGCGATCCGGAACACCTTGTTAAGGGTGCGCATCATGCGCTCGGCCTCCCCGTTTGCCCTGGGCCAGAGGGGTGTGACCTTCCTGTGCTGAATGCCATAGTTCTTTAAGAGTTCAGCAAAGCTCTCACCCTGATACGGTGCGCCATTGTCAGTGCACACAACCGATGGAAGGCCATGGGTGGCGAAGATCTTTTCCACGGCGATCACCACGTCACCAAACGCCAGCGACTCCACAAATTCCACCTCCGGGTATCGCGACCACTCGTCGACCATCACTAGGAAGTGCGTCCCTCTAGATGTAGAGCCGAAGTCAGCATGCACTACTTCCCATGGCTTGGTTCCCCTAGGCATTGTCTCAATGGATGGGTCCCGCTGGGCTGGGGATGCGGCCTGACACCACCGACACGAGGCCACAAACTCTTCTACCCTCCGCTCTAGCTCCGGGAACCACACCTTCTGGCGAAGCCGAGCCTTTGTTTTGGGCGCCCCTTGATGGCCCTGGTGGGCGAGAGCGATTATCTGTGGGATCTTCGTCTGTGGCACCACTATTCTGTCGCCTCTCAGCAGGAGTCCCGATTCCGAGAATGCAAGTTCTTCCCGCACCTTCCAGAGCTGTTCCAGTGCCACCCTGGCTTCGCATGTTCGACGGTCAAGCGCTTCAAGCACCGTCTTCCACGCACCTTGTTGCATGGCCAGTCTTAGAATGGCGAAGCACTCGTCATCATTCGACGCCAGCTCCAGCTCCTCCACCTGCATGGAGTTGGGGGTGGCAGACTCAACGACAAGACGAACGTGTTCATCAGCCTCCTCCACGGACACAGACGCCCAGGCATCCCCACATGGGTGACGTGACAGATAGTCTGCAGCGTTGCTTACACCAGGCCGATACACCAGCGACACGCCGTATTCAAGCAGGGCAAGCATCCAGCGCTCTATCCTTACTGGTGGTCTGGAGGAGGAGCCTGCCATGATGGGTAGCAGTGGTTTGCAAGGCGGGCCATGTGTTCTGCCTCTGACTTGGAGTGTACTAAGATGTCGTCACTGATGTTGATGACCCCATCCAGATCTGCTAATGCCCCTCTTATGATGTTTTGAAAAACTTCCGCTGCAGAGGACACTCCAAAACTCAGCCTCTTATACTGATACAGGCCCCGATGGGTGGTGAAGGTGGTGATGTATCGGGACTCAGGGTGCAGAACCACCTGATGATATCCTGCCCTCAAGTCCAGCTTGGAGAAGAATCTCGCCCCCTGTAATTCTGCAATGATGTCGTCCATGGTGGGGGTTAGGTGTCTCTCTCTTTTGATCGCCTTGTTGGGCAGGCGCATGTCGACACAAATCCTTACTGCATCTGGTTGTTTGGGCTTCCGTGCGTTGACAATGGGTGAGACCCAAGGAGTGGGGCCTTCCACCTTCTCAATTATGTCCAGCTGAACAAGGTTGTCCAATTCCTGGTCTACCAGATCCCTGAGGTGAAACGGTATGCGCCGGTGCTTCAGAGCCACCGGTTGTATGGACTCATCAATGTGCAAGCGGACTGGTTCCCCCACTAACTGTCCAATGCCTTCAAAGAGGGATGTGTGCTTCTCCAGGAGCTCCTGGATGTCGTCAAGATATACGTTGTATGCGAATGTCACAATCCCCAAAGCTTCAGCAGCTGCGCAGCAGAGGAGCGTGTTGGTGCTCACCGGCGTGACGTAAAACCTTGCCCGAATGCCTGAGTTGCCATATTGAGTGTCAGCCACAAACACACCATCCAGTGGGATTGGATGGTTGCCTCCAAATGTGAAAATGCGCGCTCTCGGTGCCGCCAGCGGTGGTGGTGCCTGCATTGCATCATAGTGTTGCCTGGCCATCACGTTCACGGACGCCCCCGTGTCCACCAACATGGGTACTGAATCCCCATTGACCAGTACGTCGCATCTCGGCTGTCTCTTGGAGTGCGATTTCAGCATTCTTACGCATGACACGAAGAAAACATTCTCTTCATCTTCTTCTTCCTCCTCACCTTCTTGAGGGGGGCCATCGTCGGCCTGGTCCACCTGGGCAACGTTGGATGTTCTCTGGGGGCGGAAAGAGCCAGCCCGGACAGGTCCCCTGGGGACCATTTTCGGGACCGTCGATCTGCACACTCTTGCAAAATGGTCTGTGCCCCCACATCGTCCACACTTCACTCCCGCTGCTGGACAGTCTGCTGGGTGCGGGAGGTCATATCCACATTTTAGGCACGAGGACTGCGCCACTTGGGGCCGTGGACTTTGAGTATTCATGGGGCGTCTTGATCCGCGACCTCTTCCGACTGCGCATACCTCTTCCACCCTACCAGGGCGCACACCCGCTTCCATCCTTGATGCCCGCAGCTCCGACACCTCGTGGCACCTCCCCAGTTCTAGGATGCGGGGTAGTGTTATACCAGGCTCGCGCAGGATTTGACGCCTCAGCTTACCAGAGGAACAGCCTTGAATGAGGTGGTTGCGAATCATATCATCAGGGTCATTCCAAGCACAAGGTGCCGCCAGCCTGCGCAGCCGCCCATAAAACACATCCAAAGTCTCGTCATCTATCTGTCTGGTGTTGCCAATTAGGAACCGTTCGTAATCCACATTGGCCATGGGCAGGAAGTGATTGTGGAGCGCAGTGTTGGCGGCATCAAAAGACCCATCCGCTGGTTGCAAGGACAAGAAGATCTCGTGCACAGCAGGGCCTGCAGAATACAGGAGAGTGGCCAACTTACTGTCGTCACTCGTCTCCATCGTGGCCCTGAAGTACATTTGCAGCCTGTCCATCCACATCTTCCACCTCTGTCCCAGGCTTGATGGCGTGCCCGAGACATCAAACTCTGGCATTGGCTGTAGGGTACCGGGAGGTCTCTGCAATGGTCTTGGTGGAAGGGCAGGCGGGGGTTGGGCTGGAGCAGCAGCCTGCTGTTGGGCCACGGCGGCCGCTGCACCTTGATCCATGGTGTAAAGCGCACAGGCACCCCGTGATGGGGCCGCAACTTGGACACCAAACACAACCAGTACCTTGATGAGGATCCCAGCCCCTCAGGTGATTCAGATGATGTCCAGGTTCGAGGGTTTTCCAGGCAAATGTAGGACCACCAGGTTCCAGACTTCAGCCGGTGTAGGATTGAAGAATCCAAAAATCGAGCAGGGTAGGCCCCAGTGTGCATCCAGTAGGCCTCCAGGTAGCTCCACCCTTAAACTCGATGAAAAACAGTGAAAATGCAAATGACTTGCATTTCCACCAGCACGTGTTGCAAGCAGTGACTGTCCGCCACTGGAATCTCCAAAAATTGGGTCCGGATCTCTCACAGATGCTTCGTTATGAAGCCGTGAGTTTCCGAGGCCTTGTAGTCAAAATGGCCGCCGGCCACGCGTGTCTCTCCCCTCTCCGCGGCCAACATTCACGGATGCGCTCACACGCGATCATCTGCGCATCTCGAAAACGTTGCCACCTGTCCCAGGGATCGATCCGACTTCGTCGCCATTGTTAGCGGGCGATCCCGCCGCCCCCGTGAGCCCCCACACCCCCGTGCACACAGAGACACACGGAGACCGATGCTGTTCGTGTGGGCTCCCCGGTGGCTCTCCTGCCGCCGGGCGACGCCCCTTTATTTATATGGCACGCGACGGAGTGAACGTCACTCCGTCGCGTGCTTGCCCTTAAAGGGGCCACGCCACAGATGGTTTCTGAGAAATGGACTGTATGTATTCAGTATCTATAGAAGTAGAAAAATAATAGTCCAAATGAATAGAGTCTATATGGGATCTATGAAGTGAACACTGCGAACAAAAAAAGTCAAGGCTGAAAATACCGTTTGTTTGTTACCCTTTTAACCACATATATGTGTGGGGGGGAGACACCCGCAACCTCCTCCAATACCCCTACATCTTTTGTATTTGCTTAACCTAACCCCCATATATATATATATATATATATATATATATATATATATATATTACATGGCCACGGTAGTGGCCATGTAGTTATGGTTAAGTTGCTGTTTCCATAGGAAGAGCACTTTTTGGGTGGCTTATAACTTCGCTCTCCCTGGACGGATCCTCACCAAACTTTGCAAAAAAAGTAGTTGGGTTACTCTGAATGTTTTTGCAAAGTTTGGTGAGGATTCGTCCAGGGGGGGGAAAGTTATAGGGGGGTCCCAAAACTTTTTTTTTCCCATAGACCGAATGGGAAAAAACTTTGCGCACGGCTACAGCCCGAACCGCTGGACGGATTTACACCAAATTTGCGGCAGGAGCGGCGGCCTGGTCCCAAAAGCGTGCTTTTGTAAATTTGGTGTAAATCTGTCCAGTAGTTTTTTTAAAAAATGGCCAAAATGTAAGGCAAAAAAATTAATGATATCTGTATTCGCTTCGCGGACGGACTTCCCTGTTCGCTCCGCGAACAGCACCCCGATTGGCCCATGTCCTTGCGTTATGTCCGCGGACATGCGACGTGTTCGCTGATTGGACGGTGAGGGGCGTGGAGCGCGTCAGATTTTCTGTGGCGCCCGCCATCTTGTATTCGCTGTCGACCGCGTACAGCGCAGTGAAATGTGGATAAAAAATTGTATTTAGTGCCGTGTGTTGGTGTGTAAGAGTGTTTGGGGAGGGTGGGGGAATATGAGATAGGTTCAATGTTTTGTTTTTTTATGTGCTAGACGTTTTTTTTGCGTTCGATTTGTCCACGGAGAACACGGCTGGTCTGACATTTTGTAAATAAACTAAATGGTGGGGTGTTTAGAGGACGGAGTATGTGTCATTTTTGTTCGCAAGGAAGGTAAAAATGAGCTATGAACACTCGCGGTGTACTGAATTGTTCGTAAATACACAAACTGGGGGTGTCCTCAGGACGCTGTCCGTATTGTAATCTGTCTAGCTGAATGTGTTCTAAGAACACTCGAAGTGTTCCGAAATGGTTGCAATTACCCAAAATGGGGGTGTTCTGAGAACGTTGCTTGTATTGATCGTTGTCAGGGTGAAAGTGTTTTAAGAGCACTCCTTTTGTCCGCTAATAGTACAATTTCCTGGGGGCGTCAACCGACTTTTTGTCCACTAAAGAAACGATAAATCTGGCTGGTGTGCGCCGACATTATGTGATAATCCGATGACCGGCGCTATTGACCTGGCTGACTTGCTTTTGTGACACTAAATCATATCTCCCGCCCCTAAGCCTGATATTATCAAAGCATTCATATTCCCCACCTCTCTCCGTGACGTTACAGGGTGCGTAATCAAACGCGCCCAGTCGTCTCCAGTACTACGCGACTTTACACAGAACCCGGAAGACAACACACATTATGTCACAACACAGCGCGCCACAATTCAGAATATGAAACTGTGATTTAATAGCAAACAGCAAGATTGTAAATGTTGTAAAGTACATTTATTTGACATCAAATGTTTAGAGAATATTCAGCAATTTGCATTTGTCTTTGTTGTCGATCCGCAAAAGTTCATGTTGAGACACGCGATGTTCCTTTGCGGTACAGAGAGTGTTAGATCAGCTTACAACTCAGTGCGCCACAATTCGGAATATGAAACTGTGGTTTAAAAGTAAACAGCAGGATTGTACATTTGGTAAAGTACATTTATTTCACATGAAATGTTTAGTGAATATTCAGCGATTTGCTATTGTCTCTGCTATCGATCAGTAAAAGTTTATTTGGAGCCACGCGTTGTTCCTTTGCGGTAGATAGGCTGTTGGTTTATGATAAAAGCAGTAAATGGTCGCGCTGATAATCGGAAGGTTGCTCCAACAACGAGCCATTAGACCATCCTATTGGTTGGTATGTTGTTTGTAGCCGCAAGTACTGCGTAAGGGCATATTGGTCCTTGGCGATTGTCCCATAAAATGGTGAGGGTCATGAAGTTGCATATTTGGACCTGCACCTGGCAGTTGAAGACCCCATCCGCTGGAGTCTGTAAATCGTGACATAGGCAAAATGGAGCCACATACCTGTTTTAAAAAACATAAATTAGTATCACCAGCCGATCTTCATTAAAAATCATCATTTTATTTATTAGGCCGTGAAAATATTTGCTATCGAAGATAGTTTAACAGAGTATGTTAATAATAAAATAATAATATTTTCCTATTTATATAGCGCTAAGAACCGTGAGGTATCTAAGCGGTGCTTATTATTAACCACGGTGTGTGCTGCTCATTTATCGACCACGGAAGGATGAAAGGCTGAGTTTGGCCTTGCCGGGATTCAAACTTGCGTTAGCAAGCTGTGCACGGATGTCAAAGCGAGCGCTGTACTCGCTGTGCCACTTGACAGGCTACAGTGAAGTGGCACAGCGAGTAGAGCGCTTGACCGCCTATAGACCGGTTAAATTATTTCTATTAACCCACCCTGTGTCGTCTGCCTTTTTCAGAGCCCTCTAAACGACAGGGGATCAATTCAGCGGTGATAGTGCGCGGTAGAAAACATTATGCCACTTTCAACGAACAAGTTCAACTTGAGCGGTCTTTAATGCTACGCTATTGTAATTATATTTGGTATAAAATAATCTAAAGGGTTACTTACAGTACAATTGCAATTTCCATTGTCTACGAGTGGTGCAGTCCCAAAATACGACTCTGCGTGTGCCAACGATCTTTCGCATAGTGATATAATATATAAAAGTGGTTTCGTTTCAGAAATTTCATCTTTATCTTCTCTTAAGTTTTAGCAACACTCCTTCAAGACAAGTCTTTCATCACAATCTCTGTCTGTCAAGGTCAAAACACAATACAACCTTATAGTCCGCTTTGTGAGCCTCTCCGGGGCCCGAGAAAAAAATGGAAGCAGCTGACCTTCACTGTGAACGAGCATAAATTCTTACTTTGCAACATTCTGTGTAAAGCCATCAAAGAAGTTGTGGAAGCAGCTGACCTTCACTGTGAACAAGCATAAATTCTTACTTTGGAACATTCTGTGTAAAGCCATCTGTAGAAGTTGGTTTTTGCACGGCATGTTTGTATATTGTTTGCGTGATATTAAAAAAAGTTTGTTTAAAGGACGTTATGGTTATAAGTACAGCCGAAAGACCCCTGAAAATCGCAAGTTATGGTAAGCTTTGAAAAATAACTGGCACCACCACCGTGCACTGCTAAGACTAACACCCAGGACATTAAAGATGACATCGCAAATGTCATTGATGAAATCACTGATGACATCACGTGTGTATGTACTTTTCATGGAATTTGTGTACTAGGGATTTTTATTATAATGTTGCGAAAAAAGTGTCAAGGATATTGCAATAAATATCATACCGTTATTAGTGCTCTGAACAATGCCTTAATATAAATAGCATTGTATTATGGGATTCTATCTAGTATACTGAGCTACTAATGGAGAAACATAGCATTGTGTGCAGAGTACAAGATGAAAGTATAATATGTGTAATGTTAATATGTTGAATAATGAAATAATAATTGTCCTGAAATGTTCGAAAATTCACAAAATGGGGTTGTTCTGAGGACGTTATTTGTATTGTGTGATTGCTTAGCTGTATCCAATGAGGGAATGGCACAGAGAGTAAAGTGGACACCGTCCGCGGACACCGCGGCTGTTCGTGGACAGGGCGTGCTACATCCGGGTTTTTCCAGGAAATCCAACATGGAAAGAAGACTGTACAGATCAGCCAATCAGATGTCGAGGTTGTGGATTTGTGTTGAAAGAGACTATGTGTGGTGAAGATGGCAGAAGTGGAGAAAGTCAGGGTGTTGGTGCTCGGAGATATGTTTGTGCATGGTTTACAGCAGTACGCTGAATGCAGGCATGTTGCAAAGAACTTTGATGTGAAAGGAGTGGAGGTGGTGTGGAGCAGTGTGCCTGATTGCAATGTACAGGGAATTGTACAAGTTTGTGAGGATATGGCCACGATGAACAGTCCGCATGTGGTAGTTTTGCACTATGGTGCTTTCCATTTGGGCAACGTCAGTGCCCCTACTTTGTTGGCTGATTTGGAATGCTTGGTTCAAGCAGTAATGAAGATCCTTCCAAATGCAAAAGTAATTTTTTCTGGATTACTACCTAGGGCAATATGGGACAATAGTTGAGTTTTTTGTCCTCAGCAAAATATTGCTAGGTGTGTCATCAACCGAGGCATGTGTGCCTTCATGCTTAGAGCTGGTATGTTCTTCTGTAACAATGAGAATATTGATGCCAGTAATGCTGTTAATTTTAAAGAAGATGGCATTTCTTTATCTTTTACGGGAAATGCCTTTCTATTTTGGAATGTAAGGGTTGCTTTGGAGAAGGTTATGTGAAGATTTTAGGAGTAAAGTAAGAAAAAAAAACAAGAAAAAAAATACAAAATAACAGGAGTCTGTCAAGCATCTGTAAAAAAAAAAACGGCTCTTTTCAGAGCCAACTTCAAAGGGGAAATGGGGCACACTATTTAAATTTACATTCACCACGCTCAGATTTTCGATGTGTCCGCGGACATGGCGGTAGTCCGCGGACATGAAAATCACTACGAGGGGTTAGTATGTTCTATGTTACATGTATAAGAAGTCAGGGATATTATGGTTAAGTTGTGCACTAAAAACCTATGAAATTCAGTGAAAGAACTTTGTTAAAGGGACGTTATGGTTAAGTTGCGCTACTAAAAACCTATGAAATTAAGTGAAAAAACTTTGTTAAAGGGACGTTATGGCTCAAAGTAAAACCGAAAAACCCCTGAAATTCGGCAGTTATGGTAACATAAGCAACCATAACTCGCGCCACCGTGCACTGCTAACACTAACACCCAGGACATCAAAGATGACATCACAAATGTCATTGATGACATCACTGATGACATCACATGGCTGGCTCTCCCTTTTTATCCTTTACTGACATATCGAAGCCACATAGTGTTATTCAGTAACAGTCAGGAAGTAAAAATTGAAAAGGTACTATATTTGTAGACTTAGGGTCCAGTCACATCATATGAAACATATACATAGCGGAAGATACAGCTTGAAAGAGAGCAATCCTTTCTGTGCATGAAGATAATCATTATGGTTATCAGCACTTTCTCATAGTTTTATTTTTATTACTCTACCTTCCCTCTATATGCTCATATTTGTATACATTATACTCACTCTCCATGGAATGAATGGGAAAAAAAATGTGCTCGCGCCTACAGCCCAAACCGCTGGACGGATTTCCACCAAATTTGGACCAGGAGCAGCGGCTTGGTCCAGAAAGCATGCTTTTGCAAATTTGGTGAAAATCCGTCCAGTAGTTTTTAAAAAGTAGGTAAAAAAAAATTAGTGATATCTGTGTTGGGTTTGCGGACACACTTCCCTGTTCGCTCTGCGGAAAGTGTCCTGATTGGCCAATCGTCTTGCGTGATGTTCGCGGACATGCAAAGTGTTTGCTGATTGGACGGCGTGGAGCGTGAAGCGCATCAGATTTTTCGGTAGCGCCCGCCATCTTGGATTCGCGGACGTCCCCGGACAGCGCGGTGAAACTTTGTTCAAAATGTGTATTTTGTAGAGTGTGTTGGTGTGTAGGAGTGTTTGGGGAGGGTGGGAGTGTATGAGATAGGATGAAAGTTGTGTTCTTTATGTGCTAGACGTTCTTTTTGTGTTCGATTTGTTTGCAGCCATCACAGGTGTTCTGAAATGTTCTAAATAAACTGAATAGGGGGTGTTCTAAGGAGTCAATATGTGTCCGTTTTGTTCGCAAGCAAAGTGAAACTGTTCTAAGAACACTCGCGGTGTCCGGGGAGTATTCGTAGGGGGTGTCCTACGATGTCCGTATTGTTCTCTGTCAAGTTGAATGTGTTCTGAGAACACGCGCGGTGTCCTGAAATGTTCGCAAATAAACAAAATGGGGGTGTTCTGAAGACGCTTCTAAGAACACTCGCGGTGTCCGGTGAGTGTTCGTAGGGGGTGTCCTGAGGACGCTGTCCGTATTGTTCTCTGTCAAGTTGAATGTGTCCTAAGAACACTCGCGGTGTCCTGAAATGTTCGCAAATAAACAAAATGGGGTGTTCTGAAGACGCTTCTAAGAACACTCGCGGTGTCCGGGGAGTGTTCGTAGGGGGTGTCCTGAGGACGCTGTCCGTATTGTTCTCTGTCAAGTTGAATGTGTCCTAAGAACACTCGCGGTGTCCTGAAATGTTCGCAAATAAACAAAATGGGGGTGTTCTGAAGACGCTTCTAAGAACACTCGCGGTGTCCGCGGAGGGTTCGTAGGGGGTGTCCTGAGGACGCTGTCCGTATTGTTCTCTGTCCAGTTGAATGTGTCCTAAGAACACTCGCGGTGTCCTGAAATGTTCGCAAATAAACAAAATGGGGGTGTTCTAAAGACGCTTCTAAGAACACTTGCGGTGTCCGGGGAGTGTTCGTAGGGGGTGTCCTGAGGACGCTGTCCGTATTGTTCTTTGTCAAGTTGAATGTGTCCTAAGAACACTCGTGGTGTCCTGAAATGTTTGCAAATAAACAAGATGGTGGTGTTCTGAAGACGCTTCTAAGAACACTCCCGGTGTCCAGGGAGTGTTCGTAGGGGGTGTCCTAAGGACGCTGTCCGTATTGTTCTTTGTCAAGTTGAATGTGTCCTAAGAACACTCGCGGTGTCCTGAAATGTTCGCAAATAAACAAGATGGTGGTGTTCTGAAGACGCTTCTAAGAACACTCCCGGTGTCCTGGAATGTTCGTAGGGGGTGTCCTTAGGACGCTGTCCGTATTGTTCTTTGTTAAGTTGAAAGTGTTCTAAGAACTATCGCGTTGTTCTGAAATGTTCGTAGGGGGTGTCCTGAAAACGATGTCCGTATTGTTCGCTGGCAAGTTCAAAGTGTTCTAAGAACACTCACATTGTTCGCGGACATTAAAAGTTTCCCATAGATCATAGTTGAAATGTTTGACTCTATGGATGTGATATGCTGCGGTGGTTGTTGCCAGGGCATAGAGTCTTGGGTGCATGGCAAATGGCCATGCACCCAAGACTCTATGCCCTGGCAACAACCACCGCAGCATATCACATTCATATTTGCTTATAACTTTGGGTGAAAAACAAATGTATAGGGAAGAAAGGTATTAGATACTATGGATGTGATATGCTGCTATGGTTGTCCTTATTATTGTATACTTACTGTTTGGTCTAGTAATGGGAGTCCATGTTTTTCTTCTTCATGTCTGTGATAAAAGAAAATAGCATGTTAGTATTAGTATTTTGTAATGACTTATTACATTGTATAAGCAATATACTTTTATTTTTTTTCGACCCTCATATTCAGTAGAGTACAAATCAGAGTACTGTGCAATTTGCTCAGTTTCTGTATTTGTTACTAAAATCATTGGTTCTTTGGGAGAAAACAAAATCCATGTTGGATTAAAAAAAAACCTTATTCTGTTATGCTACAGTTTATTTGTTTGTTTGTTTTCAGTGTTCTCTTTTTGTTTCTGGCTATACTTTGCTTTGTTGAATTTTTTTGGAGCAGAAACAGATTCTTCATTTGTTTTGATATTATACAACTTTGGAGCAGTTAGATACCAATTGGCGTATTCTAACTGTCTATTTTTTTAATATATTTTAGTGGTTTTGATTTATCTATTTGGATATTGTTAAATTTTGGGACAGTTAGATACCAATTGGCGTATTCTAACTGTGTATTTTTTGGCCTAATTTAGTGGTATTCATTTATCTGATTAGTTGTTGTAGAATCTTTGAGCTGTTAGATAGCTTTTGGAGTATTCTAACAGTTTATATTATTTTAACACAAATTTATAACTTTGGGACAGTTAGATACCAATTGGCGTATTCTAACTGTGTATTTTTTGGTCTAATTTAGTGGTATTCATTTATCTGATTAGTTGTTGTAGAATCTTTGAGCAGTTAGATAGCTTTTGGAGTATTCTAACAGTTTATATTTTTTAACACAAATTTACTTAAAGGTTTAAATACAGTTTATTTATCAAATTTTGGTTTTAAGAACATCAAATAAGCGTTTGTAAGATTTGCTGGTAATCTCTGCTTTAGAGTAATGGTACTATCATTACATTCAAACCATCCACATTTCTTTTTTATATATGCAGTGTAGTGCCCTGAATTGGTTGTGGCTCCTGCGTGGTAGATTATACCTATTGTTGTGAAGGTTTTCTTACCAAGTGATATTTGACCATGAGTGAATCCAGTCAGCTTGCAGTTGTTTTTGGTACCATCTGCATTGTAACGTAGAAGCATTAGTATTACGTATTTACTATGTGTTTGTATTACTAACGTGGAGCGATTATCTGAATTGCAGGTAGAGCATAATCTACCATGGTTTGCATTTTGTACAAGTTGCTGAAATGGAATGGATTCACAATTTGGTATTGATATATATATGAAGCGTTCATTGGGGAGTTCTTCTTGTGTCACATTGTTGCAGAGAGTGCATGTATGTTTCCACATGTATGAAATCTGAAAGATTTCATTTATAGGTATGTTTTTGTTTTCCAGTACTTGTAGTAAGTACATTAGAAATTCTTGTAGATCTTCCTGTGAGTTTATAGTGAATTTCACCATTCCAGCACAGTAGTCCAATTGTCGTCTTATTCCAAAAACACTATATGTGTTGTCAGGATTGTTTGCTGCATTTCTGTGAAGTACTAAAATTTGCAAACACAAAGGGTCTGTACTGTGTAAGTAAATGTTGTCAACAGTTGGTGGTAATTGAAATAGAATATTCATTGCTAGATTTGCATAGCAATTTACACCAACTATATTTGAGAATTTAAATGGTCCAGGTAGTTCTGTATCTAACTGCTTTTTTTGGAGTTTGTCTTCCTTCTTTAAAGAAGTACCTGGTTTACTTTCTCTAATTGATTCTTTTTTGTTTGTGGTACTTGATGAAGTATTAGTTTCTTTTACTCTCTTTGTAGGATTTGCAGTGACGTCCTGTTGCATTTCTGTTTGATTTAGTTTTCTTTTACAACGTTTTAGTTTTTGTGGAACAGAATATGTGTTTAGATGGGGAGTGTATAGTGAGCAAAGTCTATTATATTCTAAAATGCAAGGAATATCAGCGTTTGCTTTACTTGCATCAAAGTTGATTAGAAATAGACCGTCAAGTGTACGTAAGCGTGATAGTGCTATGTAGCTCATGCCTTCTTTAAAGACTGTGTTACCAATATCTATCATTGCTTTGTCTAGGGTAAGACGTTGTGATTTATGAATCGTGACTGCGTATGCAAGAGTTAGAGAAAATTGTTCTCTGCGTACATACATATCTTTGAAGAGAAGGAATCTAGCTGTTGAGCGTCCTATCCGTTTTACTTCTGAAAGTTTGTCAAAGAGTATATTGACAGACTGAATTTTGTTGTCACGTGGGTATGTTTGAAAGCCAACAACTGTACCCAGTGCTCCATTAACTAGTCCTTGGTCCATGTCACAGTTACGTTTAAGCATTACTCTGCAATTTAAGGATAATTTTAACATCTTTTCTAAGCCTGCTGTGTTTGAGATTGATTTTTCTAAATTATTTAGTCTTGTTGTGGCTTGGTCACACATGGGTAGTGTCATACCATGTACATCTAGTTTGTCTGTGGCGCTAATTTCCATTATTGGTTGCATTTCTTTACTTAGCATTATTTCATTGAATTTGAGACAGCTTGCAAGAGTTGGCATTAAGGCCATACAATTGACATTTTTGTGGCTAATTGTTCCATAACATCTGTAGCACATGCATTATCGCCATAAAGTGCATTAATGTGCCGGGTATTCAATGTGTTTCTGCTTCTTTAGAAAGTATACCAACTCTCAAACTTTTTAAAATGTTGGCATAAGTTAGAGCTGCAGATTGGCGCATGTTTTCTGTTCATTCTCTGTATTGGAAATGTTGCCAAAGGTTGACATTTCCAATGCTGCCAACAGTTTTATGGCAGAGTTTGTGCCCTAATGTTTTAAAAATAGGTTCACCTTTTACTGGTGTTAATTGAAGCAGATCTCCAAAAAAAATAATGTGTTTTCCTGAAAAGAGCTCTTCATAGTCTGTTTTGAGTACTTCTTGTAACCTGAGGTGAATCAAAGCTAACATCAGGTTGGAGACCATGCTCACTTCATCTATTAGTAGCATTTTCATTTGTTTCAATACTCTGCGTAATTCCATTGCAGCTTCTGCAGAAAGTTTGTAATAGTCTAATTTGTTCTGGTGTTCTACTGGTAATAGTAGTAATCGGTGTAATGTAACACCACCTATGTTGTAGGCAGCTAAACCTGTGGGGGCAGTGACAACAGCTGACAGTTTGTTGTTTGTCAATTGTTGAAGGAACTTACTAATGATTTTGATTAGGAATGTTTTGCCAGAACCAGCTTCACCACTGACGTACAGTAGTATAGGTTTATAATTATGGCAGGAACATTCTTTATTTTCATGTTTTACACCATGTGCAATTTGTTTTGTTACTTCTTGAAAAATGCTGCTTTGCTCATTCTTTAGTTTTGATTGTAGTATAGTTAAGTCTTCCTTATCTTCATACTGACACATGGTGTTTTCTACTTCTATCATAGCTAATTCTGCCTCATGTGTTATTAGTGGTTCTCCCAGTGGTTCTTGGCTGGCTTCCTGTTAGAGAAGGTTGACTACTGTCAGGAGTATCCTTATCTAGTTGGGCTTGGAGTTCTTCTTCATGTTGCTGTTCATTGTGCAACATTGTTTTGTACTGTGTAAAGTTTACATCAGTTATAGTGCTTTCATTTGCTTTGAAAGCATCCTCATATGAGTCATAGTTATCTAGTAATTGTTCTTCTTTTCTCCATGGTTTGAAGAGTTGTAGCAGGGACATGTAATATACTTATTTATGTTGAGGTGTCTTCAATGACAATTTGATATGATTAATTAAATTTGGTTTAGTGAGTTTAACTAAGCTGCCTTCACAGTCTGTCACTCTATATTTACCTTTTTTTTCATCAGGTTTCATATTATTTTTGTATGTTTAGTTTTGGGCTATTTGGTATAGACACATGTTTTCCAAAGTATTACTTCTGTTTGGGTAGTATGTGTCCAATAAATTGTTTTTTAAAATGTCTTGGCTGTTTGGATCATGTTTGGCTATTGTTTCTATATCTTCATATGATTTTAGAACTCTTTTTCTAGATTTAGCTGGACCAAGACTTAGCCATACTATATTTTCAGATTTACCATACAATGAAGTACCAGTTAAACGATCAGCTGCTTCATAAGATCCACATTCTCTATGGGTGAGCATTTTTATGCCCAAGCTGTATAATTTCTGAGATACTGTTTTATCTGATTACAGGTCATTCCAGAGGTCTTGGAGCTCTGTCTTTTCTGCTTTAGTTAAGTATGCTGTGACATATCGTGCAACTGCAGTAGAATTGTCTGCAATGTACTGCACATCTATGTTTGCATTCCATAAGTGGGCAATGATTGCATTATAATCATTGATATATTTTTCTTCTTCTTTTCTTTTTATGTAATATGTATTTTTAGGTGACTTACCTTTAACACAAAGTCTAACTGAAGACATGAGGTTGTTTACTTGACCTGTATTTGTAACTGGTCTAGGGAAACCAAATCGGCATTTGGTGTAGTATTTGCCTTTGTTTTTGTATTTGCGACAACAATATTTTCCACATTTGTGTCTTTGAAATTGTAAAATTTGTGCATGAAGATCACTATTTGTGGCTTCTGTTGGAATTTCACAAGTGACATATTTTTCAATAACTGTAAAACAGTGCCATCACTGTCTTGACCAAATTTAGGAGCATCTTTAATCCATAAAAGCTTGTGGATATGTGGTGCTTCTCTGGCTTGGTATTCTTTTCTCCAAAAGAAGTGTTGCACTTCTCCAAGGGGAGGAACAGTTTTATTACAAATAAAATGTAGCATAGCAATGAAGCGATGGTGAAAATATCTTGAGACATTAACAGGATCCAAAGAACAAAGTTCTCCAGGTGTTAGAATATCTATGTTTGTTTTGTTATTATTTGATATGCGTAGGAAATCATGTAAATCTTCCCATGCATATTCTGCACAACTTAATGTAACAAACCAAGTGGGTGGGCCAAGGTTTCTGATCATACTACATACATCTCCATGACGTCGAAACCAGTACTCTTTAGTACCACGCATAGTTGCAAATAGATTTGTAATATTTGATTGTAAAACCTCATTTTTTTTTGCACTTTCTCTAATAATTGTGTAGCTGTCATATTTTGAAAGTGTGATCCTGATTTTAATATGTGTGCAAATCCTTAACATAAAGTTGCTAGTTCACTTTCAAAGAGTAGGTGGAATATGTATTCCACATTTTGTCTAAATCTGGGATCTTCAGAATACATCCATAATGAGCGGTATTCTGAAGCTGATATTTGAATAGGTCTATCATCATACCTTCCTCCTTTGCCACTAGGAAAGAGTAGAGGAAAAGCACGTGCTTCTATACGTTTTTCCCATATACTGATTGGCGATCCTTTTGTTTGACACATTTGGTAAGTTTCCAGTACATCTTGTACGGTGTCATTACAGTGCAAAGGATGAATTGTATAATGGTCTAATGTATTTGGTATTGTAGCAGGATCTAGTTGCTCAAATTGACCAGCTTCTTGTGTTTCTTGAATTATTTCAGTTGTATCTTTCAAGTTTTCTTCAATATTAATTTCTTTGTAATATTCATTATTCTCTTTAAGATATTGGAAGGCTTATCAAACTTTATATAAATCTACCAGCTCTTGCCATATTTTTTTGTCTTTTGTAGGTACTCCATTTACTAATATAATTAAAGATTGCTGCATTGGACGTTGCACTCCTAGAGAATGCACATTTTCTTTTAGATTTAATGGTAAATGAACTACTTTTCCACGAATGCCTTTTACCAATTCAGAGGGAGGTAATTTTGCTATTTTTGGTTGAAGGCGCATTATTGCTTGAAATGGGTGTACTGTTTGAATTATGATGCTCTCATATAAATTAAGTTGTTGTAGAGGTTTTGGTACTGGGTATAATTCCAAATTATTATACGAAGGAGTTTGGTTGTTGTCAAGTTTTGTAGTGCAATAACTGCAAAGTATTAAGGGCTCAGTTATTTCATATTTGTTTTCTGCTAGAAGGTAGAGAGCTAATTCAAACCATTTGGAATCTTTATTGTCTTCTATTTTGTATGATAGGTCCACAGTTTTTGTGTTACTTTTATAAAAAATCCTACAGCAACAAACACATACATGGTTTGGTACTTCAGCTGATGTACTTTTAAATTTTAGTATTTCTTTTTTGTGTGTGTTTAGCAAAAGGTTGCCATGTGTAGAATTGTTGCTTAACTGGTTTAAAGCTATTTCATTCTGTAAATGGCTTTCACTTCCAAAATACTTTTTCTGGATATAGTGAATTTCTTCAAGTAGGTCTTTTGCTGTACCATGTAGTAGGATGTTATTTAACTTTGCTAGTGCTACAGCAGGACTTTTAGCATAGTACAGTTTATAGACTAGATATCTTATAGTTGAATGATGTGTTGATATCCTTTTCATATCATGGAAAGTGGTTTTACAAGTAGGTCCTGTAATGCAGGCCAATGAATGTCCTTGTAGTCCTGTGTACTTGCGCACTGGACAGGTATCTATATTTTGCAGTAATTTAATTTTGATTTTGTCTTTGCTTTTGACATATTTATTGAGGAATTGCTGTAAAGATTTGAAACATTGTTTGGGAATGTTACACATTGACGTGCATGGCCATTTGTACACTAGACGTTCTGATTCAGTTGAATGGAGGGGTAATTCTAAGTTTTCAGGGCATATTTTTGTAAGGAGTACTTCTTGTTCCATTATGGTATTATTCACTTTTTCATAACCTAGAAAACTGCTATTTATGGCAATTGTATGTGTTTGCTTTTGTTTGTACGCTTCTTCATTAAAATATGGTTCTGTGCTCGTAGTGTGATTCCATTCACCTCCGCAGATACTTAAGAAGTTCTTTCTGTTGACATTTCGCTTATTGAGAAGTCTTTTTTGTAATTTAGGTATTAGTTTTGTTAGTGGTTTCATTTTGTTTAACAGTAAAATAAATAAATTTCTTTTTAGAAGAATTGCACTGTCCATCAATGCTTCTAAGATTAATTTCCTACGATAGGTTTTAAGCTTTGAACCTGATTTCTCTCCTGTTTTTATAAGATTTTGAAGGACTTTGTGACGGTATATTTTGGCTAAAATACTTTTCTTGGTATGCTTACTTTGCACTATATTAAAATTTGAAGAAGGAGTTTTATCTGTACTGATAGCTGATTTTCTGTTAATTGTTTTTTGGTTTGTTTTACATTTTGATAGAGGAAGCGAAGTTGTTGTACTTAAAACTTCTTGTGTTTCACTAAATGATTGTATTAGCTGTTTTGTTTCAACTTTTTTTACAAATTCTGCTAGAGATGGATGCTTATGCTGGACACCTTTATTTTCATTTGCTCTACTTTTGCGTTGCTTTCTACGGAGTTGTCCTTTGGTAGGCATTCTTTAGGGTCTGTTGAAAAAAATAAAGAAGATATGGGTTGGGGCGTTCTGGAATGTATGTGTGCTGTGTGCATGAGTGTTTGAGTAAGATGATAAAGATGTATGTAATGGTGTGTGATTGTGCATTGGGAACTAAAACTAGTAGGGATAGGTATTCTTGAATTTATGTGTTACTAAACTGGGGTTTAGATGACAAAAAAAAAGTAAGCTAGTGGTGTGGAAAAGTCAAATAGTAAATCTAATGTATACAATTAAAACAGTTGTTTGTTCTATAACATGAAAATTGTAGTGGTTCAGTTGGCTAATTTGTGTGTCCAAAAATAGAAATTTGTGGGCCGTTCTGGCTGTAAATCGCTGTTTAAGACATGGACATTTTTGGACAAAATGGTACAAAATCTCTATTTTAAGAAACCAAAATAGCTCGTATTAATGTTATAGTATATTTGATTACTAATATAAATATTATGGTGATATTTTACTTACTTTTTTTAAAATTAACAGGTAACTACTTAGTTTTTCTTTGTTCTTCGAATTCGGCTGCTTCTTTTCAGGAAACTGGTCTTCACTGCAATTGTAAAAGCTTCAAATTAGTAACTTTGTTTGTATATAGCACTGTTTTTAATTTAGATATTGATTTTTTTAATTGAAATCCTCAGTGCCTTCTGTAAAACCACTAAACTAATTTATTTACATAAGATACATTGCACCAGTTCAGTACTTATGATATGTTCTTAATGAACAAATTGTATTGAATGACTAACTGTAGCAAAAAAATATATCTTTACTATGTCTTGTGAAATTTATAATATATTACTGAATACCACTATTTCTGTAAGTAAACTGTTCTAGGTAATAGCGCCTCAATGTCATGTCTAATTTAAAGTAATTAAGTAAATAAATAAATAAAAACTAAAAATATGAAATTGTATAAGTATTTTTATAAAGGTTTAAACATAGATTGTGTTTGCATGCAATTTTGTTTGAATATATGTAGTCTATATATTTCATTTTAAAAATGTTAATTTAACATGATTTGAGTGTGTGTGTATAAAGAAAGTAAAAAGTATAAAGGTTTATAAGTGATAGTTGATTTTAGGAAATTGAAAAAAGTACAGTAAATTCATTTTACAGATTTTACAAGGTAAAAGTCTGTTTGAAAATGTGTTCATCTACCATAGCTCTCAACTCACACGCTTTTGGCGGGTGTCACACGCCTTGTAAAGGGCAGACTCACGCGCCAAGCCTCCTGCACGCCCATTCATTCCAATGGGCGTCTCACCCGCCAAAAACAAAATCGGGTGATTTCACCCGCCTGTAAAACAAAAATGGTTGAGAGCTATGTCATCTACTATACAGAAAATATGCATACCTGAAGTTTGTGTTCATGCATATGGATATGCATGGAGCTGCAAGTAGAAATCTTGAAGACTTGTACAGTATTTCTGGTAGTTGCTGCTTGCCAATGATATGACACTTGTACTCAGAGAGATTCAGAGTACATTTGCAGTGCTGATCTATAATGATGCAGTTAGATGTAGAGGTCTTGAATGTGATTGGTGCATGGTCATGTGATTTTTGAGGTACATCCAATGAGGGAATGGCAGAGAGAGTGTAGTGGAAATGGTAGAAGGGATGTTCATGTTACGATATGTCCGCGGACATAGCGTTAGTTCGCGGACATCGGGAGTTACATCCGGGGAATTTTGGGTTCAGAAGTCATGCAAATGAGAATAAGCACTGAAAGGGATTGGTCAGGAAAGTTTGGTGGGTGTGTTGTGCCAGGAGAGATTTTCTCAGATACTGTTTTTGCTGAGAGAACAAAAGATAGCTATGGCTGTGTGTTTCAGAAAACAGATTGTTTGGATGTTAGGAGAATCGTGGATACATTGGTTGAAGGTGCATGCAGAAAGCTGTGGAGTAGCTTTAGATCTTGGATTCCCACATGTGGAAGTACACTGGCATGGAGTACGTGGAATGAAGTGGTTGGACTTGCTACCTCTCTGTGCTACTTTGGAGACAGAGCAACATCCAGACATAATTGTAATTCATTGTGGAGGGAACAGTTTAGGACATGTGACAGGAATTCTTTTGCAATTTGCTATGAAAGAAGGACTTAGGAAGGTTATGGACATGTTTCCTAATTCTCAAGTGATATTTTCACGGATTGCGCAGAGACAAATGTGGCTTTGTTCTTCTTCATTTGGTCCACAAATGGAAAAAGCAAGGCGCAATGTTAATAAGGCTGTTTGTGGCTTTCTAAGAGATTTTGGCATGTCTTCTTTTCACAATGAAAATATTATGTTTTGTAGTACATACCTTTTTATGCAGAGATGGAGTCCATCTTACTTATGCTGGCAATCAGATTTTTCTGAGAAATGTACAAAATGCATTGCAACCTTTTTGGGAATTACAACGATTTTGAAGTAGATGTATTTTTGACTTACTAACACCACCCAAAGGCTCTTTTCAGAGCCACCACTTCTTTCCAGAGAAAATTACAATGTTTGTGATGGAGTAGCAACCCAATTTTTTTAATGTTCGCGAACTGTCCGCGGACTTCCAAAAAATGCAAAGAGCCCTGCTTCATTTATTTTCACTTCTATTTTTTAACTGGGAAAGGCGGCTCTGAAAAGAGCCTTATTTTTTTTTGATTTTTGTAATTTTGTATTATTTGGGGTTTTTCAGACACGACACACTAGGAGAGGAGGGTAAAGGAGGGTAAAGGGGGGGACACCAACCACAGGGATAAGAAAGGGCGAGCTGAGAGAGGAAGATGTAGAGTGGGTTTTATTTGGGTAGTGAGCAGGTCTTCTCGTGCTCTGAGACGATAGTCTCAAAAGCACTCCGAAGTTGCTCCCCCCTGCAGAGTACTGTGTCACAGTACATACATACAACTGTGACCCTCGAAAGGTAAGGGTCATCAGCAGTCTGTATGGCCTGTGAGGCAGCTTGAGAAAGACGCTGTCCCACAGAGGTGGTCCTTGTGGTGACAGGATCAGAAACAGAGGATGAAGTAGAGGAAATCAACCTGCTACGTTCTTCGCAAGGTACAACCCTGCGAATAGCCCCAGAGTGAAATGACCTCAGGTGTCGCTTCATAGTAGTGGTCCCAAAGCTGTAGTTACCGTGCTTCCCATGACTGAGTATCATTTTGCACTCATTGCAGGTAACATGGTTCGCACGAGCCTTAGGACCATTCCCATGAATGGTAAATAACCACCACACCCAAGACTCATGCCTAGTGCGGGTAGTAGGGATTTCCTCTACCTCATTCTCATCATCCTCTTCTTCCTCCTCCGCATCCTCAGTCCTGTTCCCCTCTTCAGGCCCTTGGGGAGGTGGTGGTGGTGGAGAGGGTGGTGGTGGTGCTGAAGCAGGTGCAGCACCAAGTGGCAGTTCAGCAGCCAAGGATGCCATCTCGATGATGGTGTAGTCTGCAGGTGGCAGCAAAAATCACTGTGTTCTGAAGAATAGCCAGAAACACAATGGGAATAAGCTCTTGGGCGTGGTCTTTTATAGGGGTGCTTGTGCACGGTCCGCGGACATGCGCACTGTGCGCGGACAGATCGAACACAAAAAAAGGATCGGAAAGTTTCAAAAGGTATATAGAAACTCAAGATTGCTATGTGGGACTTGTGGCATGGTGAGATTTTATTGAAAAATATTATGGATTAACTGAAAATGTACTTTTAAATTGTTCGGGGCCACGAACAGTGTCCGCATTTCAGGACACACGATGAGCGTGGGTGCGGTCATATGATCCGTTTGCGAACTAGTCCGCGAAGGAAGCGCCTGTCCGCAGGACACCAAGTGCACGGAGATTGGTTAGCGCATGCGCATTGATGTCCTACGGACACTGTTCGGGTTCTGAAGTAATTAAAAGTGCGTCACACGTGAAACGAACATTTCAGGACACCGTGTGTGTTCTTAGAACAGTTTAAACTTGGTAGCGAACAGTAAGGACAGATATAGTGTTCTTCAGGACACATGTAATTTAGTTTATGTACGAACATTTCAGGACACCAATTGTGTTCTTAGAACAGTTTCAATTGGGTAGCGAACACTACGAACAGGTATAGTGTTCTTCAGGACACCTCCATTTTCGTTTACGTACGAACATTTCAGGACACCAATAGCGTTCTTAGAACAGTTTGAACTTGCTAGCGAACAGTACCGGACAGGTATAGTGTTCTTTAGGACACTTTAATTTTTGTTTGTTTACGAACAATTCAGGACACCGCGTGTGTTCTTAGTACAGTTTCATGTTGCTAGCGAACACTACGAACAGTTGTACTGTTGTTCAGGACACATCATTTTCGTTTATTTACAAACATTTCAGGACACTAATTGTGTTCTTAGGACAGTTTTAAGTTGATAGCAAACATTACGGACAGATATAGTGTTCTTTAGAACACTTTAATTTTTGTTTCTTTACGAACATTTCAGGACACCAATTGTGTTCTTAGGACAGTTTCAACTTGCTAGCGAACAGTACGAACAGGTGTGGTGTTCTTCAGGACACCTCCATTTTCATTTATGTACGAACATTTCAGAACACTCGCACTGTCCGCGGACACTTTTATTGTTTTTAAAAAAAAAAACAGAAACTATTCACAATACAATATAAAAATTAAACTTTATTTAACATGTATTAATAATTTATGACAGAGAAGGAGAGGCAGAAACAGAAACAAAAACAGGAGAATTTGGGGTTTCAACATGATTGGTATTAGGTGAAGAAGGGATGGAAATCTCATCAAAACGTTTTGGATTATGGAGAGGGTTTGGGGATAATTGACTGGGATATGCTGAGGAGGGACAAGTACATGTGGGGCAATGGTATGATGTTTTTGTTTTAAAATGATCTTCAACAAAAGTTTTCAAATTATTAAAATTGGTAAACAGTAAATCAATTTTTTCTTTTATGTTGTCAAGCGTGTTTTCCATAACAGCTTCTTCAGAGGTAGTTTCTATTTTGTTATGCTCTGTACAAAGAAAATATATATATGTTAAATGTATACAAAATAATAATATTTAAATGGTTTATATTATAAAGTGTTTACCATTAGTTTCACTATCTTGTGACATTTCTTCATGTGGGAAATTGTCCTCTAGCTATTCCAGAGTACTAGACATTTCTGTGAGAAAAAAAAAAAGATAATATATTTTTTAATCTAATACAGAAAGTTTATAAATATATGAGTAAAATGAAGTACACTTGCTATTTCTGGTAAAATAAGTCCTATGTATTCAATGGGTCAGGTCTTGTTCTCAAGTCTGTTGTGTATGTGAGGTAATTATGTTGGAAGCCAATTTATGTTCTTGTGGTATATTCCATTTCAGAACATATTGTATTTAAATGAATGGTTAGTGTGTTACATAAATGGGTTACATTTCTTGCTGCTTTTTGAATTTGTTAAATGTTCCTATATTATGATATAACAATCAAACATACCCCACCACCCCCCCCCCACAGTTTTTAGGTAGTGGTACTGTTCTCCGAATATCTCCGCGAACATTAAATAAGTTCGCGGACATCACGTTCATAAGAAGAGATCTAGTCAGTTACATATGACATGTATATAAAGTCAAAGTCATTATTGTTAAGTTTTGCTGCTACAAAACTATGAAATTCAGTGAAAAAACTTTGTTAAAGGGACGTTATGGTTAAGTTGCGCTACTAAAAACCTATGAAATTCAGTGAAAAAACTTTGTTTTTAGAAGGATATGTCTACAAATGAAATAAAATTCTTAGTTTCTGACTGTTACTGAAGAAAACCATGTGGCCTAGATATGTCAGCTAAAGAAAAAATAGTGAGCCAGACATGTGATGTCATCAGTGATGTCATCAATGACATTTGTGATGTCATCTTTGATGTCCTGGGTGTTAGTCTTAGCAGTGCACGGTGGTGGCGCGAGTTATGGTTGCTTAGCGTACCATAACTGGCGAATGTCAAGGGTTTTTCGGTTTTACTTGGAACCATAACGTCCCTTTAACAAAGTTTTTTCACTGAATTTCATAGGTTTTTAGTAGCGCAACTTAACCATAACGTCCCTTTAACAAAGTTTTTTTCAATGAATTTCATAGGTTTTTAGTAGCGCAACTTAACCATAATGTCCCTTTAACAAAGTTTTTTCACTGAAAATATATATATATATATATATATTACATGGCCACAGTAGTGGCCATGTAGTTATGGTTAAGTTGCTGTTTCCATAGGAAGAGCACTTTTTGGGCGGCTTATAACTTCGCTCTCCCTGGATGGATCATCACCAAACTTTGGAAAAAAAGTATTTGGGTCACTCTGAATTTTTTTGCCAAGTTTGGTGAGGATTCGTCCAGGGGGGGAAAAGTTATAGGGGGGCCCCAAAACTTTTTTTTTTCCCATATACAGAATGGGAAAAAACTTTGCGCACGGCTACAGCCCGAACCGCTGGACGGATTTACACCAAATTTGCAGCAGGAGCAGCGGCCTGGTCCCAAAAGCGTGCTTTTGTAAATTTGGTGTAAATCTGTCCAGTAGTTTTTTTTAAAATGACCAAAATGTAAGGCAACAAAAATTAGTGATATCTGTGTTCGCTTCGCGGACGGACTTCCCTGTTCGCTCCGCGGACAACACCCCGATTGGCCCATGGCCTTGCGCCATGTCCGCGGACATGCGACGTGTTCGCTGATTGGACGGCGAGGGGCGTGGAGCGCGTCAGATTTTCTGTGGCGCCCGCCATCTTGTATTCGCAGTCGACCGCGTACAGCGCGGTGAAACGTGGATAAAAAATTGTATTTAGTGCCGTGTGTTGGTGTGTAACAGTGTTTGGGGAGGGTGGGGGAGTATGAGATAGGTTCAATGTTTTGTTTTTTTATGTGCTAGACGTTTTTGTTGCGTTCGATTTGTCCGCGGAGAACATGGCTGTTCTGACATTTTGTAAATAAACTAAATGGTGGGGTGTTTAGAGGACGGAGTATGTGTCATTTTTGTTCGCAAGGAAGGTAAAAATGAGCTCTGAACACTTGCAGTGTACTGAATTGTTCGTAAATACACAAACTGGGGGTGTCCTCAGGACGCTGTCCGTATTGTAATCTGTCTAGTTGAATGTGTTCTAAGAACACTTGCAGTGTCCCGAAATGGTTGCAATTACACAAAATGGGGGTGTTCTGAGAACGTTGTTTGTATTGTTCGTTGTCAGGGTGAAAGTTTTTTAAGACCACTCCTTTTGTCCGCTAATAGTACAATTTCCTAGGGGCGTCAACTGACTTTTTGTCCACTAAAGAAACGATAAATCCGGCTGGTGTGCGCCGACATTATGTGATAATCCTATGACTGGCGCTATTGACCTGGCTGACTTGCTTTTGCGACACTAAATCATATCTCCCGCCCCTAAGCCTGATATTATCAAAGCATTCATATTCCCCGCCTCTCTCCGTGACGTTACAGGGTGCGTAATCAAAAACGCCCAGTTCTCTGCAGTCCTTAGTGACTTTACACAGGACCCGGAAGACAACACATATTATGTCACAACACAGCGCGCCACAATTCGGAATATGAAACAGTGATTTAAAAGCAAACAGCAAGATTGTAAATGTTGTAAAGTACATTTATTTGACATCAAATGTTTAGAGAATATTCAGCAATTTGCATTTGTCTTTTTGTCGATCCGCAAAAGTTCATGTTGAGGCACGCGATGTTCCTTTGCGGTACAGAGGGTGTTAGATCAGCTTACAACTCAGTGCGCCACAATTCGGAATATGAAACTGTGGTTTAAAAGTAAACAGCAGGATTGTACATTTGGTAAAGTACATTTATTTCACATGAAATGTTTAGTGAATATTCAGCGATTTGCTATTGTCTCAGCTGTCGATCAGCAAAAGTTTATTTGGAGCCACGCGTTGTTCCTTTGCGGTAGATAGGCTGTTGGTTTATGATAAAAGCAGTAAATGGTCGCTCTGATAATCGGAAGGTTGCCCCAACAACGAGCCATTAGATCACCCTATTGGTTGGTATGTTGTTTGTAGCCGCTAGTACTGCGTAAGGGCATATTGGTCCTTGGCGATTGTCCCATAAAATGGTGAGGGTCATGAAGTTGCATATTTGGACCTGCATCTGGCAGTTGAAGACCCCATCCGCTAGAGTCTGTAAATCGTGACATAGGCAAAATGGAGCCACATACCTGTTTTAAAAAACATAAATTAGTCTCACCAGCCGATCTTCATTAAAAATCATCATTTTATTTATTAGGGTGTGAAAATATTTGCTATCGAAGATAGTGCAACAGAGTATGTTAATAATAAAATAATAATATTTTCCGATTCATATAGCGCTAAGAACCGTGAGGTATCTAAGCGGTGCTTATTATTAACCACAGTGTGTGGTGCTCATTTATCGACCACGGAATGATGAAAGGCTGAGTTTGGCCTTGCCGGGATTCAAACTTGCATTAGCAAGCTGTGCATGGATGTCAAAGCGAGCGCTGTACTCGCTGTGCCACTTGACAGGCTAAAGTGAAGTGGCACAGCGAGTAGAGCGCTTGACCGCCTATAGACCGGTTAAATTATTTCTATTAACCCACCCTGTGTCGTCTGCCTTTTTCAGAGCCCTCTTTTTCGGCGGTGATAGTGCGCGGTAGAAAACATTATGCTACTTTCAACGTACAAGTTCAACTTGAGCGGTCTTTAATGCTAAGCTATTGTAATTATATTTGGTATAAAATAATTTAAAGGGTTACTTACAGTACAAATGCAATTTCCATTGTCTACGAGTGGTGCAGTCCCAAAATACGACTCCGCGTGTGCCAACGATCTTTCGCATAGTTATATAATATATAAAAGTGGTTTTGTTTCAGAAATTTCATCTTTATCTTCTCTTACATTTTAGCAACACTCCTTCAAGAGAAGTCTTTCATCACAATCTCTGTCTGCCAAGGTCAAAACACAATACAACCTTATAGTCCGCTTCGTGAGCCCGTGGGCCCGAGAAAAAAATGGAAGCAGCTGACCTTCACTGTGAACGAGCATAAATTCTTACTTTGCAACATTCTGTGTAAAGCCATCTGTAGAAGTTGTGGAAGCAGCTGACCTTCACTGTGGACGAGCATAAATTCTTACTTTGCAACATTCTGTGTAAAGCCATCTGTAGAAGTTGGTTTTTGCACGCCATGTTTGTATATTGTTTGCGTGATATTAAAAAAGTTTGTTTAAAGGACGTTATGGTTCTAAGTACAGCCGAAAGACCACTGAAAATCGCAAGTTATGGTAAGCTTTGAAAAATAACTGGCGCCACCACCGTGCACTGCTAAGACTAACACCCAGGACATCAAAGATGACATCGCAAATGTCATTGATGAAATCACTGATGACATCACATGTGTATGTACTTTTCATGGAATTTGTGTACTAGGGATTTTCATTATAATGTTGCGAAAAAAGTGTCAAGGATATTGCAATAAATATACCGTTATTAGTGTTTTGAACGATGCATTAGGGACATTATGGCTCAAAGTAAAACCGAAAAACCCCTGAAATTCGGCAGTTATGGTAACATAAGCAACCATAACTCGCGCCACCGTGCACTGCTAACACTAACACCCAGGACATCACATGGCTGGCTCTCCCTTTTTATCCTTTACTGACATATCGAAGCCACATAGTTTTATTCAGTAACAGTCAGGAAGTAAAAATTGAAAAGGTACTATATTTGTAGACTTAGCGTCCAGTCACATCATATGAAACATATACATAGCGGAAGATACAGGCTTGAAAGAGAGCAATCCTTTCTGTGCATGAAGATAATCATTATGGTTATCAGCACTTTCTCATAGTTTTATTTTTATTATTCTACCTTCCCTCTATATGCTCATATTTGTATACATTATACTCACTCTCCATAGAGTGAATGGGAAAAATAATTTGCTTGTGCCTACAGCCCAAACCGCTGAACGGATTTCCACCAAATTTGGACCAGGAGCAGCGGCTTGGTCCCGAAAGCGTGCTTTTGCAAATTTGGTGAAAATCCGTCCAGTAGTTTTTTTTAAAATGACCAAAAAGTAGGTAAAAAAAAATTAGTGATATCTGTGTTTGGTTCGCGGACACACTTCCCTGTTCGCTCCGCGGACAGTGTCCTGATTGGCCAATCGTCTTGCGTGATGTTCGCGGACATGCAACGTGTTCGGTGAGTGGACGGCCGCCATCTTGGATTCGCAGACGTCCCCGGACAGCGCGGTGAAACTTTGTTCAAAATGTGTATTTTGTAGAGTGTGTTGGTGTGTAGGAGTGTTTGGGGAGGGTGGGAGTGTATGAGATAGGATGAAATTTGTGTTTTTTATGTGTTAGACGTTCTTTTTGTGTTCGATTTGTTTGCAGACATCACAGGTGTTCTGAAATGTTCTAAATAAACTGACTAGGGCGTGTTCAATATGTGTCCGTTTTGCTTGCAAACAAAGTGGAACTGTTCTAACAACACTTGCGGTGTCCGTGGAGTGTTCGTAGGGGGTGTCCTGAGGATGCTGTCCGTATTGTTCTCTGTCAAGTTGAATGTGTTCTAAGAACACTCGTGGTGTCCTGAAATGTTCGCAAATAAACAAAATGGGGGTGTTCTGAAGACGCTTCTAAGAACACTCGCGGTGTCCGGGGAGTGTTTGTAGGGGGTGTCCTGAGGACGCTGTCCGTATTGTTCTCTGTCAAGTTGAATGTGTCCTAAGAACACTCACGGTGTCCTGAAATGTTCACAAATAAACAAAATGGGGGTGTTCTGAAGACGCTTCTAAAAACACTCGCGGCGTCCGGGGAGTGTTCATAGGGGGTGTCCTGAGGACGCTGTCCGTATTGTTCTTTGTCAAGTTGAATGTGTCCTAAGAACACTCGCGGTGTCCTAAAATGTTCGCAAATAAACAAGATGGTGGTGTTCTGAAGACGCTTCTAAGAACACTCCCGGTGTCCTGGAATGTTCGTAGGAGGTGTCCTGAGGACGCTTTCCGTATTGTTCTCTGTCAAGTTGAATGTGTTCTAAGAACACCCATGGTGTCCTGAAATGTTCGCAAATAAACAAAATGGGGGTGTTCTGAAGACGCTTCTAAGAACACTCGCAGTGTCTGGGGAGTGTTCGTAGGTGGTGTCCTGAGGACGCTGTCCGTATTGTTCTCTGTCAAGTTGAATGTGTCCTAAGAACACTCGCGGTGTCCTGAAATGTTCGCAAATAAACAAGATGGTGGTGTTCTGAAGACGCTTCTAAGAACACTCCCGGTGTCCTGGAATGTTCGTAGGGGGTGTCCTGAGGACGCTGTCCGTATTGTTCTGTGTCAAGTTGAAAGTGTCCTAAGAACACTCGCGGTGTCCTGAAATGTTCGCAAATAAACAAGATGGGGGTGTTCTGAAGACGTTTTTGAGAACACTCCTGGTGTCCTGGAATGTTCGTAGGGGGTGTCCTTAGGACGCTGTCCGTATTGTTCGTTGTTAAGTTGAAAGTGTTCTACGAACTATCGCGTTGTTCTGAAATGTTCGTAGGGGGTGTCCTGAAAACGGTGTCCGTATTGTTCGCTGGCAAGTTCAAAGTGTTCTAAGAACACTCACATTGTTCGCGGACATTAAAAGTTTCCCATAGATCATAGTTGAAATGTTTGACTCTATGAATGTGATATGCTGCGGTGGTTGTTGCCAGGGCATAGAGTCTTGGGTGCATGGCCATTTGGCCATGCACCCAAGACTCTATGCCCTGGCAACAACCACCGCAGCATATCACATTCATATTTGCTTATAACTTTGGGTGAAAAACAAATGTATAAGGAACAAAGGTATTAGATACTATGGATGTGATATGCTGCTATGGTTGTCCTTATTATTGTATACTTACTGTTTGGTCTATTAATGGGAGTCCATGTTTTTCTTCTTCATTTCTGTGATAAAAGAAAATAGCATGTTAGTATCAGTATTTTGTAATGACTTATTACATTGTATAAGCAATATACTTTTATCTTTTTTCGCCCCTCATATTTAGTAAAGTACAAATCAGAGTACTGTGCAATTTGCTCAGTTTCTGTATTTGTTGCTAAAATCATTGGGTCTGTGGGAGAAAAAAAAATCCATGTTGGATTAAAAAAAAACCTTTTTCTGTTATGCTACAGTTTATTTGTTTGTTTGTTGTCAGTGTTCACTTGTTGTTTCTGGCTAATGCTTTATACTTTGCTTTGTTGTATTTTTTTTGGAGCAGTAACAGATTCTTCATTTGTTTTGATATTATAATATTTTGGAGCAGTTAGATACCAATTGGCGTATTCTAACTGTCTATTTTTTTAATATATTTTAGTGGTTTTGATTTATCTATTTGGATATTGTTAAATTTTGGGACAGTTAGATACCAATTGGCGTATTCTAACTGTGTTTTTTTGGCATAATTTAGTGGTATTCATTTATCTGATTAGTTGTTGTAGAATCTTTGAGGTGTTAGATAGCTTTTGGAGTAGTCTAACACTTTATATTATTTTAACACAAATTTATAATTTTGGGACAGTTATATACCAATTGGCGTATTCTAACTGTGTATGTTTTGGTCTAATTTAGTGGTATTCATTTATCTGATTAGTTGTTGTAGAATCTTTGAGCAGTTAGATAGCTTTTGGAGTATTCTAACAGTTTATATTTTTTAACACAAATTTATTTAAAGGTTTAAATACAGTTTATTTATCAAATTTTGGTTTTAAGAACATCAAATAAGCGTTTGTAAGGTTTGCTGGTAATCTCTGCTTTCGAGTAATGGTACTATCATTACATTAAAACCATCCATATTTCTTTTTTATATATGCAGTGTAGTGCCCTGAATTGGTTGTGGCTCCAGCGTGGTAGATTATACCTATTGTTGTGAAGGTTTTCTTACCAAGTGATATTTGACCATGTGTGAATCCAGTCAGCTTGCAGTTGTTTTTGGTACCATCTGCATTGTAACGTAGAAGCATTAGTATTACGTATTTACTGTGTGTTTGTATTACTAATGTGGAGCGATTATCTGAATTGCAGGTAGAGCATAATCTACCATGGTTTGCATTTAGTACAAGTTGCTGAAATGGAATGGATTCACAATTTGGTATTGATATATATATGAAGCATTCATTGGGGATTTCTTCTTGTGTCACATTGTTGCAGAGAGTGCATGTATGTTTCCACATGTATGAAATCTGAAAGATTTCATTTATAGGTATGTTTTTGTTTTCCAGTACTTGTAGTAAGTACATTAGAAATTCTTGTGGATCTTCCTGTGAGTTTATAGTGAATTTCACCATTCCAGCACAGTAGTCCAATTGTCGTCTTATTCCAAAAACACTATATGTGTTGTCAGGATTGTTTGCTGCATTTCTGTGAAGTACTAACATTTGCAAACACAATGGGTCTGTACTGTGTAAGTAAATGTTGTCAACAATTGGTGGTAATTGAAATAGAATATTCATTGCTACATTTGCATAGCAACTTACACCAACTATATTTGAGAATTTAAATGGTCCAGGTAGTTCTGTATCTAACTGCTTTTTTTGGAGTTTGTCTTCCTTCTTTAAATAAGTACCTGGTTTACTTTCTCTAATTGATTTTTTTTGCTTGTGGTACTTGATGAAGTATTAGTTTCTTTTACTCTCTTTGGAGGATTTGCAGTGACGTCCTGTTGCATTTCTGTTTGATTTAGTTTTCTTTTACAACGTTTTAGTTTTTGTGGAACAGAATATGTGTTTAGATGGGGAGTGTATAGTGAGAGAAGTCTATTATATTCTAAAATGCAAGGAATATCAGCGTTTACTTTACTTGCATCAAAGTTGATTAGAAATAGACCGTCAAGTGTACGTAAGCGTGATAGTCCTACGTAGCTCATGCCTTCTTTAAAGACTGTGTTACCAATATCTATCATTGCTTTGTCTAGGGTAAGACGTTGTGATTTATGAATCGTGACTGTGTATGCAAGAGTTAGAGAAAATTATTCTCTGCGTACATACATATCTTTGAAGAGAAGGAATCTAGCTGTTGAGCGTCCTATCCGTTTTACTTCTGAAAGTTTGTCAAAGAGTATATTGACAAACTGAATTTTGTTGTCACATGGGTATGTTTGAAAGCCAACAACTGTACCCAGTGCTCCATTAACTAGTCCTTGGTCCACGTCAAGGTTACGTTTAAGCATTACTCTGCAATTTAAGGATACATTTAACATCTTTTCTAAGCCTGCTGTGTTTGAGATTGATTTTTCTAAATTATTTTGTCTTGTTGTGGCTTGGTCACACATGGGTAGTGTCATACCATGTACATCTAGTTTGTCTGTGGCGCTAATTTCCATTATTGGTTGCATTTCTTTACTTAACATTATTTCATTGAATTTGAGACAGCTTGCAAGAGTTGGCATTAAGGCCATACAATTGACATTTTTGTGATCTAATTGTTCCATAACATCTGTAGCACATGCATTATCGCCATAAAGTGCATCAATGTGCCGGGTTTTCAATGTTGCTTCTGCTTCTTTAGAAAGTATACCAACTCTCAAACTTTTTAAAATGTTGGCATAAGTGAGATCTGCAGATTGGCGCATGTTTTCTGTTCATTCTCTGTATTGGAAATGTTGCCAAAGGTTGACATTTCCAATGCTGCCAACAGTTTTATGGCAGAGTTTGTGCCCTAATGTTTTAAAAATAGGTTCACCTTTTACTGGTGTTAATTGAAGCAGATCTCCAAAAACAATAATGTGTTTTCCTGCAAAGAGCTCTTCATAGTCTGTTTTGAGTACTTCTTGTAATCTGAGGTGAATCAAAGCTAGCATCAGGTTGGAGACCATGCTCACTTCATCTATTAGTAGCATTTTCATTTGTTTCAATACTCTGCGTAATTCCATTGCAGCTTCTGCAGAAAGTTTGTAATAGTCTAATTTGTTCTGGTGTTCTACTGGTAATAGTAGTAATCGGTGTAATGTAACACCACCTATGTTGTAGGCAGCTAAACCTGTGGGGGCAGTGACAACAGCTGACAGTTTGTTGTTTGTCAATTGTTGAAGGAACTTACTAATGATTTTGATTAGGAATGTTTTGCCAGAACCAGCTTCACCACTGACGTACAGTAGTATAGGTTTATAATTATGGCAGGAACATTCTTTATTTTCATGTTTTACACCATGTGCAATTTGTTTTGTTACTTCTTGAAAAATGCTACTTTGCTCATTGTTTAGTTGTGATTGTAGTATAGTTAAGTCTTCCTTATCTTCATACTGACACATGGTGTTTTCTACTTCTATCATAGCTAATTCTGCCTCATTTGTTATTAGTGGTTCTCCCAGTGGTTCTTGGCTTCCTGTTACAGAAGGTTGACTACTGTCAGGAGTATCCTTATCTAGTTGGGCTTGGAGTTCTTCTTCATGTTGCTGTTCATTGTGTACTGTGTAAAGTTGACATCAGTTATAGTGCTTTCATTTGCTTTGAAAGCATCCTCATAGGAGTCATAGTTATCTAGTAATTGTTCTTCTTTTCTCCATGGTTTGAAGAGTTGTAGCAGGGACATGTAATATACTTCTTTATGTTGAGGAGTCTTCAATGACAATTTGATATGATTAATTAAATTTGGTTTAGTGAGTTTAACTAAGCTGCCTTCAGAGTCTGTCACTCTATATTTACCTTTTTTTTCATCAGGTTTCCAAAGTATTACTTCTGTTTGGGTAGTATGTGTCCAATAAATTGTTTTTTAAAATGTCTTGGCTGTTGGGATCATGTTTGGCTATTGTTTCTATATCTTCATATGATTTTAGAACTCTTTGTCTAGATTTAGCTGGACCAAGACTTAGCCATACTATATTTTCAGATTTACCATACAATGAAGTACCAGTTAAACGATCAGCTGCTTCATAAGATCCACATTCTCTATGGGTGAGCATTTTTATGCCCAAGCTGTATAATTTCTGAGATACTGTTTTATCAGATGACAGGTCATTCCAGAGGTCTTGGAGCTCTGTCTTTTCTGCTTTAGTTAAGTATGCTGTGACATATCCTGCAACTGCAGTAGAATTGTCTGCAATGTACTGCACATCTATGTTTGCATTCCATAAGTGGGCAATGATTGCATTATAATCATTGATATATTTTTCTTCTTCTTTTCTTTTTATGTAATATGTATTTTTAGGTGACTTACCTTTAACATTATATCTAACTGAAGACATGAGGTTGTTTACTTGACCTGTATTTGTAACTGGTCTAGGGAAACCAAATCGGCATTTGGTGTAGTATTTGCCTTTGTTTTTGTATTTGCGACGACAATATTTTCCACATTTGTGTCTTTGAAATTGTAAAATTTGTGCACGAAGATCACTATTTGTGGCTTCTGATGGAATTTCACAAGTGACATATTTTTCAATAAACTGTAAAACAGTGGCATCACTGTCTTGACCAAATTTAGGAGCATCTTTAATCCATAAAAGCATGTGGATATGTGGTGCTCCTCTGGCTTGGTATTCTTTTCTCCAAAAGAAGTGTTGCACTTCTCCAAGGGGAGGAACAGTTTTATTACAAATAAAATGTAGCATAGCAATGAAGCCATGGTGAAAATATCTTGAAACATTAACAGGATCAAAGAACAAAGTTCTCCAGGTGTTATAATATCTATGTTTGTTTTGTTTTTATTTGATATGCGTAGGAAATCATGTAAATCTTCCCATGCATATTCTGCACAACTTAATGTAACAAACCAAGTGGGTGGGCCAAGGTTTCTGATCATACAACGTACATCTCCATGACGTCGAAACCAGTACTCTTTAGTACCACGCATATTTGCTAATAGATTTGTAATATTTGATTGTAAAACCTCATCCTTTTGTTGCACTTTCTCTAATAATTGTGTAGCTGTCATATTTTGAAAGTGTGATCCTGATTTTAATATGTGTGCAACTCCGTAACATAAAGTTGCTAGTTCACTTTCAAAGAGTAGGTGAAATATGTATTCCACATTTTGTCTAAATCTGGGATCTTCAGAATACATCCATAATGAGCGGTATTCTGAAGCTGATATTTGAATAGGTCTATCATCATACCTTCCTCCTTTGCCAGTAGGAAAGAGTAGAGGAAAAGCACGTGCTTCTATACTTTTTTCCCATATACTGATTGGCGATCCTTTTGTTTGATGCATTTGGTAAGTTTCTAGTACATCTTGTACGGTGTCATTACAGTGCAAAGGATGAATTGTATAATGGTCTAAAGTATTTGATATTGTAGTGGGATCTAGTAGCTCAAATTGACCAGCTTCTTGTGTTTCTTGAATTATTTCAGTTGTATCTTTCAAGTTTTCTTCAATATTAATTTCTTTGTAATATTCATTATTCTCTTTAAGATATTGGAAGGCTTGTCTAACTTTATATAAATCTACCAGCTGTTGCCATATTTTTTTGTCTTTTGTAGGTACTCCATTTACTAATATAATTAAAGATTGCTGCATTGGACGTTGCACTCCTAGAGTATGCACATTTTCTTTTAGATTTAATGGTAAATAAACTACTTTTCCACGAATGCCTTTTACCAATTCAGAGGGAGGTAATTTTGCTGTTTTTGGTTGAAGGCGTATTATTGCTTGAAATGGGTGTACTGTTTGAATCATGATGCTCTCATATAAATTAAGTTGTTGTAGAGGTTTTGGTACTGGGTATAATTCCGAATTATTTGTGATAGAACTTGAAGGAGTTTGGTTGTTGTCAAGTTTTGTAGTGCAATAACTGCAAAGTATTAAGGGCTCAGTTATTTCATATTTGTTTTCTGCTAGAAGGTAGAGAGCTAATTCAAACCATTTAGAATCTTCATTGTCTTCTATTTTGTATGATAGGTCCACAGTTTTTGTGTTACTTTTATAAAAAATTCTACGGCAACATACACATACATGGTTTGGTACTTCAGCTGATGTACTTTTAGATTTTAGTATTTCTTTTTTGTATGTGTTTAGCAAAAGGTTGCCATGTGTAGAATTGTTGCTTAATTGGTTTAAAGCTATTTCATTCTGTAAATGGCTTTCACTTCCAAAATACTTTTTCTGGATATAGTGAATTTCTTCAAGTAGGTCCTTTGCTGTACCATGTAGAATGATGTTATTTAACTTTGCTAGTGCTAAAGCAGGACTTTTAGCATAGTACAGTTTATAGACTAGATTTCTTATAGTTGAATGATGTGTTGATATCCTTTTGATATCATGGAAAGTGGTTTTACAAGTAGGTCCTGTAATGCAGGCCAATGAATGTCCGTGTAGTCCTGTGTACTTGCGCACTGGACAGGTATCTATATTTTGCAGTAATTTAATTTTGATTTTGTCTTTGCTTTTTACATATTTATTGAGGAATTGGTGTAAAGATTTGAAACATTGTTTGGGAATGTTACACATTGATGTGCATGGCCATTTGTACACTAGACGTTCTGATTCAGTTGAATGGAGGGGTAATTCTAAGTTTTCAGGGCATATATTTGTAAGGAGTACTTCTTGTTCCATTATGGTATTATTCACTTTTTCATAACCTCGACCACTGCTATTTATGGCAATTGTATTTGTTTGCTTTTGTTTGTACGCTTCTTCATTGAAATATGGTTCTGTGCTCGTAGTGTGATTCCATTCACCTCCGCAGATACTTAACAAGTTCTTTCTGTTGACATTTCGCTTATTGAGAAGTCTTTTTTGTAATTTAGTTATTAGTTTTGTTAGTGGTTTCATTTTGTTTAACAGTAAAATAAATAAATACATTTCTTTTGAGAAGAATTGCACTGTCCATCAATGCTTCTAAGATTAATTTCCTACGATAGGTTTTAAGCTTTGAACCTGATTTCTCTCCTGTTTTTATAAGATTTTGAAGGACTTTGTGACGGTATATTTTGGCTAAAATACTTTTCTTGGTATGCTTACTTTGCACTATATTAAAATTTGAAGAAGGAGTTTTATCTTTACTGATAGCTGATTTTCTGTTAATTGTTTTTTGGTTTGTTTTACATTTTGATAGAGGAAGCGAAGTTGTTGTACTTAAAACTTTTTGTGTTTCACTAAATGATTGTATTAGCTGTTTTGTTTCAACTTATTTTTAAAAATTCTGCTAGAGATGGATGCTTATGCTGGACACCTTTATTTTCATTTGCTCTACTTTTGCGTTGCTTTCTAGGGGCTTGTCTTTTGGTAGGCATTCTTTAGGGTCTGTTGAAAAAAATAAAGAAGATATGGGTTGGGGCGTTCTGGAATGTATGTGTGCTGTGTGCATGAGTGTTTGAGTAAGATGATAAAGATGTATGTAATGGTGTGTGATTGTGCATTGGGAACTAAAACTAGTAGGGATAGGTATTCTTGAATTTATGTGTTACTAAACTGGGGTTCAGATGACAAATAAAAGGTAAGCTAGTGGTGTGGAAAAGTACAAATAGTAAATCTAATGTATACAATTGAAACAGTTGTTTGTTCTATAATATGAAAATTGTAGTGGTTCAGTTGGCTAATTTGTGTGTACAAAAATAGAAATTTGTGGGCCATTCTGGCTGTAAATCGCTGTTTAAGACATGGAAATTTTTGGACAAAATGGTACAAAATCTCTATTTTAAGAAACCAAAATAGCTTGTATTAATGTTATAGTATATTTGATTAATAATACAAATATTATGGTGATATTTTACTTACTTTTTTTTTAAATTAACAGGTAACTTCTTAGTTTTTCTTTCTTCTTCGAATTTGGCTGCTTCTTTTCAGGAAACTGGTCTTCACTGCAATTGTAAAAGCTTCAAATTAGTAACTTTGTTTGTATATAGCACTGTTTTTAATTTAGATATTGATTTTTTTAATTGAAATCCTCAGTGCCTTCTGTAAAACCATTAAACTAATTTATTTACATAAGATACATTGCATCAGTTCAGTACATATGATATGTTCTTAATGAACAAATTGTATTGAATGACTAACTGTAGCAAAAAAAAAAAATCTTTACTATGTCTTGTGAAATTTATAATATATTAGTGAATAACACTATTTCTGTAAGTAAACTGTTCTAGGTAATAGCGCCTCAATGTCATGTCTAATTTAAAGTAATTAAGTAAATAAATAAATAAAAACTAAAAATATGAAATTGTATAAGTATTTTTATAAAGGTTTAAACATAAATTGTGTTTGCATGCAATTTTGTTTGAATATATGTAGTCTATATATTTCATTTAAAAATGTTAGTTTAACATGATTTGAGTGTGTGTGTATAAAGAAAGTAAAAAGTATAAAGGTTTATAAGTGATAGTTGATTTTAGGAAATTGAAAAAGTACAGTAAATTCATTTTACAGATTTTACAAGGTAAAAGTCTGTTTGAAAATGTGTTCATCTACTATACATATAATATGCATACGTGAAATTTGTGTTCATGCATATGGATATGCATGGAGCTGCAAGTAGAAATCTTGAAGACTTGTACAGTATTTCTGGTAGATGATGCTTGCCAATGATATGACACTTGTACTCAGAGAGATTCAGAGTACATTTGCAGTGCTGATCTATGATGATGCAGTTAGATGTAGAGGTCTTGAATGTGACTGGTGCATGGTCATGTGATTTTTGAGGTACATCCAATGAGGGAATGGCAGAGAGAGTGTAGTGGAAATGGTAGAAGGGCTGTTCATGTTACGATATGTCCGCGGACATGGCGGTAGTTTGCGGACATCGGCAGTTACATCTGGGGATTTTTGGGTTCAGAAGTCATGCAAATGAGAATAAGCACTGAAAGGGATTGGTCAGGAATGTTTGGTGGGTGTGTTGTGCCAGGAGAGATTTTCTCAGATACTGTTTTTGCTGAGAGAACAAAAGATAGCTGTGGCTGTGTGTTTCAGAAAACAGATTGTTTGGATTTTAGGAGATTCGTGGATACATTGGTTGAAGGTGCATGCAGAAAGCTGTGGAGTAGCTGTAGATCTTGGATTCCCACATGTGGAAGTACACTGGCATGGAGTACGTCAAATTAAGTGGTTGGACTTGCTACCTCTCTGTGCTACTTTGGAGACAGAGCAACATCCAGACATAACTGTAATTCATTGTGGAGGGAACGCAGAGACAAATGTGGCTTCGTTCTTCTTCATTTGGTCCACAAATGGAAAAAGCAAGGCGCAATGTTAATAAGGCTGTTTGTGGCTTTCTAAGAGATTTTGGCATGTCTTCTTTTCACAATGAAAATATTATGTTTTGTAGTACATACATTTTTCGCAGAGATGGAGTCCATCTTACTTATGCTGGCAATCAGATTTTTCTGAGAAATGTACAAAATGCATTGCGACCTTTTTTGGAATTACAACAACGATTTTGAAGTAGATGTTAAGCATTTACAATTTTTGACTTACAAACACCACCCAAAGGCTCTTTTCAGAGCCACCACTTCTTTCCAGAGAAAATTACAATGTTTGTGATGGAGTAGCAACCCAATTTTTTTAATGTTCGCGAACTGTCCGCGGACTTCTAAAAAATACAAAGAGCCCTGCTTCATTTATTTTCACTTCTATTTTTTAACTGGGAAAGGCGGCTCTGAAAAGAGCCTTATTTTTTTTTGATTTTTGTAATTTTGTATTTTTTTTTGTTTTTTCAGACACGACTCACTAGGAGAGGAGGGTAAAGGAGGGTAAAGGGGGGGACACCAACCACAGGGATAAGAAAGGGCGAGCTGAGAGAGGAAGATGTAGAGTGGGTTTTATTTGGGTAGTGAGCAGGTCTTCTCTTGCTCTGAGACGATAGTCTCAAAAGCACTCCGAAGTCGCTCCCCCCTGCAGAGTACTGTGTCACAGTACATACATACAACTGTGACCCTCGAAAGGTTAGGGTCATTAGCATTCTGTATGGCCCGTGAGGCAGCTTGAGAAAGACGCTGTCCCACAGAGGTGGTCCTTGTGGTGACAGGATCAGAAACAGAGGATGAAGTAGAGGAAATCAACCTGCTACGTTCTTCGCAAGATACAACCCTGCGAATAGCCCCAGAGTGAAATGACCTCAGGTGTCGTTTCATAGTAGTGGTCCCAAAGCTGTAGTTAGCGTGCTTCCCTCGACTGAGTATCATTTTGCACTCATTGCAGGTAACATGGTTCGCACGAGCCTTAGGACCATTCCCATGAATGGTAAATAACCGCCACACCCAAGACTCACGCCTACTGCGGGTAGTAGGGATTTCCTCTACCTCATTCTCATCATCCTCTTCTTCCTCCTCCGCATCCTCAGTCCTGTTCCCCTCTTCAGGCCCTTGGGGAGGTGGTGGTGGTGGAGGGGGTGGTGGTGGTGCTGAAGCAGGTGCAGCACCAAGTGGCAGTTCAGCAGCCAAGGATGCCATCTCGATGATGGTGTAGTCTGCAGGTGGCAGCAAAAATCACTGTGTTCTGAAGAATAGCCAGAAACACAATGGGAATAAGCTCTTGGGTGTGGTCTTTTATAGGGGTGCTTGTGCGCGGTCCGCGGACATGCGCACTGTCCGCGGACAGATCGAACACAAAAAAAGGATCGGAAAGTTTCAAAAGGTATATAGAAACTCAAGATTGCTATGTGCGACAGGCAGCCGGTCACGATTAGTTGCATCTGGCGTCCAAACAAGCCATCACTCAGCATCTGGAATCCATGACATGCACAGTGAGGCAGGATGTAGCTGGTTGGAAAACGTAAGAGAAAGTACGTATCAATAACCAGCCTTCAGCAAACAATTTCAAAACAGAAAAAAAAGAACGTGGAAACTAATACAGAAATCAAAGTGGTCATACATGACATTTTAAGGAAATATTAGCATTGAACATGGGTAGTTCTAGTGACAGGCTACAAATGCCGACATTCTGCACTCTCCATAAGTTTTAAAAAAATGACACCTAAACAGAAAGATGTTACTTCAGTTACAAAGCCAAAATTAATGTTCAAGTAACAAAAAATTGCATCTCGTCATTTCAAAAAAGACCAAAATAATGTGCACAGTGATATACAAAGCGAACAGTAACATTGAACGAATGTAAGTGTAGTCAAAGCCTGCAAACGCAGAGAATCTAAACTCTTCTTAAGCGACAAAAAAATGACAACTGCACAGAAAGCTAATACTTCAGTTATATTGTCAAAATTATTGATCTGGTAATAACAAATTTAAACTTGGTCCAGTGTAGAGTTGTCAAAATTAAACTTACATGATATTTACCGCCTCCATTGGTTTTAGATAATGGGCCTCATCACGAGTTGGGCGGTAACGCCGGCGGTATTAGCCCTACCGCCAAACCCGCCAGTGCTATTAGCGCCGGATCACGGGTTTGGCAGTAATGGAATTCCCCATTCCCCACTGAGCCCATTCGGGAATGCCCCATTCCCCATTGGGCTCAATGGGGACTTTTTGCGCTCTTACCTCTGGCGGATTTCCCTCCGGCGGTAATAGCGCGAATTTTTGGCGGATTTCCCCCCAGCTCAGAACTGAGGAGAAATCTGCAGAAGCCCTGATTTGGCTGACCCTTAAATCCGGCAGTAATAGCGCGACCGCCAGATTTAAGGGTTACCGCCAAACTCGTGATGAGGCCCAAAGTCAGGCGGCAATGTACTTGCACCAAAGATTCTGCGTGAACTGATATTTCATGTGCCTTACAAAGGTTTTTAAAACATTACCTTATCAAGTGGTATTTTTTTGCAAACTTTCACTCCCTGCATTGTGGCTTAATTTTCCCTTTTGCTCAAGGTCAAAAAACTATTGACCTTTATGGGTTTAGTGGAATGCGTGGGGCCTACCGAGCTCGCAACCAAAAAAGCACGTCAAGTGACCTTCACTCAGAATGCAAATACATTCTCACTTTGCAACAACATATGAGAATCCATTCATGAGAACCGCTACTTCCATACACGTGCAGAACCCCTGTTTCCATCAAATAGTGCAGGTGGCTGCCTCATATTTCAAACTGTAGGACGCCGGTATGGCTGCAATAGTATTCAAAATACATTTTAACACAGATGCAGTAATTCTTCGCCGTATATTGAGCATCAACTTCCAATTTCCCGTATGGCTTTGCTGACAATAAAAAAACACTTTTTGACTTCCTGCTTCCGCATCCCATCCCAGCCTCATTAACGCTCACCTTCCGAAACAGTATTTCATAAGTGAAAGAAGTGCAATGGTGTCTTGTTTTATATGTTTTACCGCCGATGTCGGCGTGCACCAAAACACAAACAAAAAATGGTGGGCGCAGCCAAAGAATCTGACACACTTCACGCTGTTCCACAACCAATCTGTGAATGCGTCACATTTCCGCAGACATGACGCTACAGATTAGCCAATCAAATTTCTTGTCCGCGGAGCGAACAGGGAAGTGTGACCGCGGAGCGGACATAGATATCACTAATTTTTTCAGACATACTTTTTGATCATTTTAAAGGAAACTACTGGACGGATTGTCACCAACATTACAAAAGCACGCTTTCGAGACCAAGATCCTGCCCTTGCCACAAATTTGGTGAAAATCCATCCAGTGGTTTGGCCTGTAGGCGTGCACACATTTTTTCCCCCATTCAGTCTATGGGAAAAAAAAGATGTTTTGGGACCCACCCTATAACTTTTACCCCCCTGGACCAAACATCACCAAACTTTGCAAACAAATTCAGAGAGGTCCGTATACTTTTTTGCAAAGTTTGGTGAGGATCCGTCCAGGGAGATTGGAGTTATAAGCTGCCCAAAAAGTGCTCTTCCTACGGAAACAGCAACTTAACCATAACTACACAGCCACTAATGTGGCTGTGTAATATGTGGTAAAATTGGAGTCTCGAATTCCGGTATTTTCGACATCAACATTTTTGTATTTTCGATGTTGGTGTGTTCCCGGAAAAAGTATATTTCCGCTTGAAAAGAACATGTTGTGTGTTGTTACGTTACCATCTCTGCCGCTCTGCTGGAAACAGGTCTGGAATTGAAGTCAGGTCCATAATCAGGTTAATAATTTACAGATTAGCAAGAGTGTCGGCTATTGTAAATGAAGAAGGGATTTACAGAAAGCATAAGTGTCAAAGAGACATAGGACCCGATTCATGGAATAATGCGCAGATATCCCGCAATGATGTTTCATCGAGAATGACTGCGTGCAGAAGTTGTTCTGCGTGATCCACGTATTCATGGAATTTTTTGCACAAAGTAACTGTACACGCGAGTTGATGCCAATACGCCCCACATGCCCCCGCACAAAGCAAAAACAGCCAGAAACAGCTACCTTTGCGTGCTCCCGGTGCGCGAACACATGCACCCTTAAAACAGTACGGGGGTCCCAAGCAAGCGGGCCTGCATCTCAGGGCCCCTGCAGGGGGTCCCCCGTAACTGTTACCAGCACACCAACAACATGCCTACGATTTATTGTAGCTCAGGTAAAACTATGAAAATCTGTGTGTGAACACCTGTAAACCGATCCTGCACCCCGCTACTCTGCATACATGTACCCCTAAGTTAAATCGGGACCCCGGCTGCATGTACGCACCTCTAAATCCGACACCCAATCTTACTTCTGCATGGTGAATACTATGTGCAAGTTTCTGTACACCTGCCTTTGGGTGGTGGACAGAATGAGGGCTTTGCATGGCTATTTCCCCGCCGAGAGGTTGCGCGGTCAGATCCATGAATATGTATCATTCCGCGCAATAGTGGACGTGCGATGGACTGACTGCGGGCCGTCCCTCGTAACGCCCACATTTTCCCCTGTTCTTCCTCATTTTATGAGTTCCGCCTCCTTCCCTGCCCTCTGCGCAAGCCACGTCCATGCTCTGCATGGTGTCTCGCTCAAGGTACTCGGCCACTCGCAGAGACATGCCGAGCCTGCGCAAAGTCCGTGCAAAGTACAAAAAAGTGCCACGCAGGCGATTCCATTAATCGACAAATGGGATTTCGCATGCAGTTTGGCACACAAAGTAAATATTTACTGCGCATATAATTACATGAATCGGCCCATTACACCATTTTCTGTTTTGATAAAGTTTACTTAATCAATAGACTGCTATAACAAATGTCTACATATTGATCTTTACAGACAATGAACATTAGTTATAGATATAGTAAAAACAATTCTTCATTTTTTTACTATATCTGTTACTAATGTTATGGGACTACAGACACTAAGGGCCCAATTCATGGAAATGTGCACAGAAATATAGCAAGAGCCATGCGCTGAGATGGACACTGTGCGAACCTCTGTGCAGAATGAAAAATGCACGCCCCATGTATTCATGGAATTTATAGTGCAAAGTAACCGTAATCGCAAGTTGAGGCTGGAACTTCTTTGGCATGCCCACACGCAAATTATAAACAGCCAGAACAGGTACCTTTGAGCGCTCCCCTGGGCACAAATACATGCACACTTCAAACAGTGCGTGTGGTCTGCCGCAAGCAGGCCTGCATCTCAGGGACCCTGTGCGGGGTCCCCCGTAACTGTATTCGGCACCTCAACAACATGCGTATAGAAAATCGTGACTCACTAATTACTCAGGAAATCTGCTTGCGAACTCCCGTAAACCATTCCTGCACCCCACTAAACTGCAACACAGTCCAGGCTTTCGGAAGGTTCAGTTCAGTTTGAAGACCATTGAATTAAACTAACTGCTCAGCAGAAGTTCATAAGAACAAATATGTATAATTGAAGTTTGTGTCTCTCTTTAAACAAAGTTGGAAGGAGGTATTGTGTAGTTGTACATTTATTAATTTCCCTTTTTATAAACATTTAGATTTCCTTGTGAGTCTACATCTGTTGTTTTTGTTTTGTCTGTGTTACACTGCATTTGCGTTGTGGTTTTGACACATAATTTTGTACATTATTATTTAGTGAAGTTACTACTTCAGATATATGGTTTTATACTTTGTTGCACTGAACCACTCATGTGTGAAAGTGAGAAACCATGTCAAATCTTACAAATATTGTATTGTGGAATGTCAAAGGCATTAATGATCTCCTTTGAAGCTTTTAATTGAATATGATACAAAGGCAACCTTATCTAGGTATTTCCAGCACTTTAGCTACCAGTCCCCTGACATCTGGTTACTTAGTATCTATCCTGAATAAAATATCCTAAACAGGTAGGAAACAGCAGAGAGAGCATGAAGAAGATGTAATGTTGTTGTACTGACATTGTTTGTTACATCATTGTTTGCATAAAATTAGTTGTTTTGAAGGCTGTGATAAAGTCACATTAGAGGAGCCATCTACAGAGATTATTGGAACACTGGGAGCTGGATATGCCTATAACTGCTGTGTTATGCTTCCAGGAGGAAGAGTATCAAGGGTATCCCAGAGTCTTTCCCTAGTGTCCAATCATTTGCGTCTTCCTCACATCACAGGAAAAGTAAAGTTAGAATTGCAGGCATGACCACACACTGCACCAGACAGCCAGATATGGATTCAGCACATAATCACATCCATTGCAACCATACCCATTTTGGTTGGTAGACCCTTGCACACTCTAGGCACTAAGCCCATTCCACCCATTGTCCAGCTGCACCAGGACAGAGGATCTATCCTGGGTTCAGCGAAATAGTGGCGGACCAACAGTATACCAGTGTAAAATGCCTACTCACAATATTACACCTGGCTGGCACCAGGCCCTGCAAAAGAACCCTCCCTAATTGCTTAGCTCCCGTCAAAGATGGCATCAGAAATCTACAGACAAAGATAATAGATTTAGGGTGTTTTATTAAAGGGAAGTTCTCTTAGGAATTTTATTGGCCAATGAGTATCGCATGTCTTTTTGAGCATATGTCGATCGATCAAAATTTCTTTTCCAATGCATCTTACCTTCGATTTTCTGACATTTAGACATGAGAACATCACAGGTCATAAACCACTATTTTGTGATAATGATGAGGGGTCAGAAATGTGAGGCAGACAACTTTTGGATGATTTCTCAAATTATGCCATCTTATTAAATTATAAGTTTCAACAAATTCCTCACTTTCCCTACCCTCATGAGGATTTCCCTACGTATCCAAAACAAAAGGAAACACTCGCATAAGGAATATCTGGCCTCACACTTACACATAAAATAAACAAAGACAATAAATGGCAATTCACAACAATGTCAATGGTATTTCTAAAATATTTACAGTCTCTCTAGGTAGCCTGGGTGAGACCCCCTTCCCCAGGTTTCAAAGTAAAATTTTAGTTCCAGTGTTTAACAACAAAACTAAAAGGAAACATGGAAATTTGGGTTCACATTGAAGCTTCAGTTCAGTTCTTGGTTTCTTCACAGTATCAAAAGAAAACTCAGTAGACCAATGTTCAACTTATAGAAAAGTTTCTCCTCTTCCTTGAACAAGGATTTTTCCTCTTCAATAAATAGTATCACGGATGTTCCAGGTCAATATGCTTTACCACAATTTATAAATGTCAAAGAAGAACTACAGTTCCTTGTCAGACTCAATGCAACACAATTTCTGGAAAGGTAAAAGAGCAGCAGCTTCAGGTAGTACTTCTTAAGCTTTTTTATAATGGTATAAGTCACCGTTTACATCTTTGTCAGGATGACTTCACAGCACTTCTGCTTAATATTCACCATGTGGGTATTGCAAGTGACTTTAATCTAGCAATCCCACTAAGTCAATGCCTAGTCTGGAATGCCCAATGGAAGCCCTTGTTTATATATTTTTATGTCAAGTTCTTAAATCTGGATGATAAACCCCTATATAACCCCCCACTCTTGAAATCCCCTGACCTCACTGAGCCAAGAAGTAGGTTTGTTTTGAAAATTAAAAGGTTTATTGGAAAGATTAAACAATATATATATATATCACACTTTATGAATAAATTCATATTTGATAGTACACATATGAGTATGAACAGTGATCAACAATGGATAATATTACAGTAGCACAATTCCTTAATTACTTAGGAGTTGGTATAGAAAGGATAAGGTAGCAGAGAATACTTTGTATGGTTTCGAGGAAAAGCAATGATGGAAAGGATGCAGCACAGAAATAAACTGGATATGGTTTCAACAAGAGATAATCTGATCACTTTTTCCTCACTCCCCCCCTAAGCAATATGAAGAGATGGAAATGAGGGCACACAGGTTTTCAGGAATACAATCAAAAACAGTTCAGTTCCCGTTCCCTCCCAGCAAGCTTAGAGAAACAGGGATGATTTTAAAACACAGGCCAAATACTTTTAAATGTGGTTGCAATGAAGTTAAAAATATGCTAAACATTATTTTAATTCCCTATAGGAGATTCAGGGTAGGTAATAGCTACTTTGAATTAGTTCAGGTCAACACTAGCAATGATTCAGGAATGATTATCAGAGTGAAAATGAATTTCAGCAGTGGAAAGAAAGAAGCAGCTATTTTTACAAGTGGTGAAATTGAGTCAAATTGCAATTTGTGGCACTTTTTCTGAGTGCGTCGATCGCGATTTCGGAAAAACTATAAGGAGGTGGAATGGCGTATTGGGTTTGTTGGAAAGGTTCTTAGCTTTAAAATGACAGTTAAATCTTGCTTCTATGACATACGGTTCAAAAGATACCGTTGTTTTTTTGGAGGTAGATTTTCAGAAATGAAGTCAAGATTTCAGAATGAGAGATGACACTTTTGCAGCTTTGAAATCACAGAATGGACACACGATTTCTATGCAGTTCTGGACAGGTTGAAGTGGATGGGATAGGATCACTTTAGACTAAGAGATTGGTTCTGTACAGTTCTGGCTGGATACTCACTCCTAATTTTGGACTGGAATGGGCCTGGGACTGCACTCCCGCCACCGGACTGTCTCTGGCACTGGTTCTGCTCACAGCGTGACCTCTGGTCTGCTACCGGCACGGCACAGCGGTCTGGTCTGTGTCTGATGGGTTCTGGATACAGCTCTTCTTTCTGGGTCTGGATATGGTTCTAGACAGAATCAAACAGCTCGCTGTTGAATAGTTTAGTTAGGTTGCTGGATTCTGAGGCCTGCTGAGAAGGATTCAGCTTTTGGTTCAGGCATCTCTGCTTCAAGTTCTGGAGTCTATCTGGAGTCTAAATTCTGGATATGGTCCTTCTGGATATTTTCTGGTCCGGCAAAGGGCTGCGCCAGAAAGTGGAAAGAGCAGTCCCTATCTGGGTTTCACTGGTTCTTTTTATATCTTTTGAAAGTGGGTTGGAAGGCTGACTTTCTATGCCCAACCCTCCGAGGATCCTGATAGGTTAGAGGATTTTCTGTGCCCTGACTGGAGAATGGAGTTGTGAGTCATCCTGTGTCATCAGGTATCATTTTTATGGCTTTAAGGAAAGAACACTCCCCTTTGGTTTCTTATAGAAAATCGATTTTACCCAAAACACATATTTTCCAGATACACAAGTTGCTGAAATTACATGTACACATCATAGATTGCTTAAGGTACAGTTCGGTTCAAGGCACATGTTTCTACGAGCTTGGGTTCAGAAACGACAACATTTTGCGCTTTTAGTGGGTTTTGCCATATTGGTTTTTCATCAAATCTTCCACGGAGGTACCCACCCTCTCTGGGCACATCACAGTAAGTTTTCAATTCCCTAGTGTAATCCCAGTGTCTGCAATATTAATAATTATGGAGTTTGGTCTCAGAACATCGTACAGAGTTGAGCTTAGTCTCAACTTGTGGGTGCATTTTTCATATTAAGAATCCCCAAATTGTACATTTCTGTCAGCTTGATACAATATTTTATAAGCAATTTAATAAAATATACATTTGCCTCCCCTTCAGTACACCCATTTGTTTGTCCCCGCCTCCAGGAACTTGGTTCTGACTCAGAGAGATCAGATGTCTTGCCTTCCCCCAGAGAAGTTGTTCAGGCACACCCAAATTAGCATATTCTGTTTAACTCAAAGAGTCTATTGTCTTTACTGAGGTCAGCAGACCAGGGTGCCACTCTCCATTTGATTAATAGAAAATTGTGATTTCCTGCCTTCTTGTGTGGAGTTCTGAGGTGAGAAGACTTCCCGGGGACAAGCAAGGCTTTGAAGTCCCAGCTAACTCAGGTTCCTTTTCAGCTCCTGAAATACAGGTCTCCTGTCAGAGTTTAGATCGCCAGCGCCGGTCAGTGGCAAACATAAGTATTGCACCCATTTTTGGCAGCTGTCTTGAATTAATACATTTCAAAAAGGGGATTTTACTTGATGGCATATGATCCTTGCTAACATTGTATTGATGTGGATTCTGCAGTAGAGTAATGTAGAACACCCAACCAGAAGTTGGATTTTTTGTTTGGTGGTTTCGTGCCCATGATTTTAGCAATTTTTTGACATCAATTAAAACGGATTTTGAACAGCACCATATTCCTTTGCACTGGTTTTGCTCTGTGTGCAGCCAAAGGATAAGGTCTGGCAATGGTCTCCTGTATTAACATTGACAGAGGCAAAAATGGGTGGCAACCTATTTTTCATGTTTTCCCTGTGCATTTGTGGATGATTTCTGGCAAGCAGCATGCTTTCCGGTGGCCATTATGATGTTTCCGCTGCCAGTAATGCACAATTATGTTGTAGGGCTTGGATGCGTGGGTGAAACATCCCACAAATCCCCCCTCTTGCGATGGCCATTCTGATCTTTCATCGATGGAACTCGCAAGATCTGGGATGTTCACCTCATCTTCTTCTGATTCCGCCGATGGCAAAGTTCAGCATCTTTTCCTCCATCAGGGTGGATCGATCGGTTCTCCTCGCCGGTCCTGATGGGTGTATTGGGCGGTACCCCGGGCCCCTCGGATCTTTGCTCCCGGTCACTGGGTCGTCCTCCTTGGTCAGTCTCCAGGGTTTAACTCTCCTAGGATGACAAAGCAAAAGTGGCAGAAACATATTCGTAGACATTTCCCCACCACTATTAATGCGGTGGGGCGAACATATACATTTTTCTAAATCAGGAGACATTTGCATTCTTATCATAATATTTTAGAGACTATATGGGGAATATTTTAGGGTTGGAAATGTATTAATCTGGAGCGGCCCCCTCTGGGATTGCAGAGGACTCCTCCAGTTGCTACAAAGTGTGCCTGGGATGGCAACACTTTAGCTGATTAATATGGACCCACTTGTCTTCCCCTTCCGCCAAACTGCCTTTGGGGATGCGAATCTTGTAGGCGACTGGTGAGATCTTTTCTACAATTTCAAAAGGTCCCTTCCATGTAGGCAGACATTTCCGCTGTTTGGCCAGGTTCCTTTGGAAATTGTATAGATAGACCCGGTCATCTACATTGTATTCTTTTCTAGTAGTCTTCAAGTCATAGTGGGACTTCATGCTATCGGCCGATCTTTCTAGGTTTCGCTGAGCATAGGCAAAAAGCATGTTGAAGGTGTTTCCTTAAATTTTCAACATACTCATGAGTTGTGTAGGCATTGATCAATGTTTTCTCTTGGGTCCTGTAGAGCAAATGCTGGGGAAGTACCATCCTGCGTCCAGTCATCAGCTCAAACGGTGACATCTTAGTTGCAGATGAAGTAGTAGATCTGATAGCCATTAGGCCAAGAGGTAATCGAATATCCCAACTTGGCCCAGAATCTGCCACAAACTTTTTTTAAGATGCACTCAATGGTTTTGTTGTAACGTTCTACTGCACCAGAAGAAGCTGGTCGGTAAGCAATGTGTAGCTTCCTTTTAACCCCCAGTATCTCCCACATCTTAGTCATTACTTCGCTGGTAAAATGGCTACCTCTGTCTGACTCAATCCTATGGGGTAGTCCAAAATGTGAAAAGATGTGGTTGATCATCAGGGCAGCTGCTGTTTCTGCCTTGCAGTTTGGGGCTGGGAGACATTCCACCCATTTAGTAAATAAGCATGTCACTGTCAACATGTACTTATTTCCCCTAGAAGAGCGAATCACGGGCCCTATGAAGTCGACTTGCAAATCTGACCATGGCAGTGTCATCCCCCTCTTTTGGAGAGGCGCGCGGTGTGTGAGGGATGTTGGCTGAAATTGTGCACACACAAGACACCCCTTCAAGTATTGGTCGAGGTACTGCCCCATGTGTGGCCAGTATGCAACCTCTCTTAAGATCTCAAGTGTTGTCTGAAACCCCCTATGACCGGCTGTGGCCGCATCATGGGCGTGACTTAACATCAGGCTTCTGAATGAGGTAGGAACCACCCACTGATCATGGCCAGCTTGGGATTTCCTTACCAACAAACCGTCTTGGATTCAGAACATTTTTGGACATTTCATCAACACTCTAAGGTCCTCTTTCCCAATGTAATCGGTATCCGTCAGGGGAACGTTCTCCGGGTCCTCAATGTGTTGGTAAAACTTACCAATTATTGGATCCCCCTTCTGAGCCGTAATCAAATCAGCATCTGGGGTCTCCTTACTCCATTGTGTAGTTGAAAGATCATTGTGAGCATTTGTCTGGGACCTAGTGATCGCACTGACCTGGATTTCCCCCAACAGGGACTCAATCTCTATTACATTCCCTTGGATGGCCCCGATTTTGGCCAGCTGATCAGCTAAGTCATTTCCAGTTTTGTCTGGTCCCTCTACTTTGGAATGACCCTTGATCAATTTCCAGTAGATGGTCATCCCATTCGAGTTGACCAGATCATCAATATTTTGGATTAACATACCATGTTTCAAGGGTTTGTTTTTAGCACAACACATGCCTCTGGTTTTTCAATTAACCAGGTCCTCCACGAACCCGTTCCGTACATAATCCGAATCTGTGATTATGACCAGTTCGTGGAGTTGATGTTCGACAGCAGTGAGGATGGCTTGGTACACAGCCATCAACTCTGCACTTGACTACTTCGGGGACCAATCTTGTACCCAGCGGAGGGTTCTGGGGACTCATTCACCCATGCATTCCCTACGCCGGCAAAAAGTTATTTTTCCCTGTTGTTGTAAGCATGGTAAGAGCATCCATCCACATAGACAGTGGGCATTCCCTCACACTTGTCGTCTTCAAATACTTTGTGTGGGGAATTAAGGTATGCCTCCATGTTGTCCTTCATTTTTAGACTTTCGTCCTCGAGACAGTTTTCTCTGGCACAATCATACAATTCAGCCAGACCTTGCGCGAGGGGACTCTTCTTATTTTGGCCATATCTGACCTCCACAGGAAAGCCTTGCATTGACAGAATCCAGGAAGTAATTCGGGAATTACTCACATTTCCAGACCGGATTCTGTCACTTTGGAGATATTGCAGGGGCTGGTGTGGAGTCTCCACCATGATCTGTTACCCCTAGATAAACGGGCGGTAATTCTTCAATGCCCACATCGTTGCCAGGAGTGCCTTCTCACAATCGTTGAATTTTTCCTCCACAGAGGATAAAGTTTTACTCACATAGCAGATTACTTTATTGACCATGACATGCTTTTGATATAATACTGCAGTCAAACATGTATTAGAGAACCCTGTCTCCAAGAAAAACTCCTTGTTTCTGACAGGGTAAGCTAGGCAAGGCGCTTGTGAGAGGCTTCTTTTGAGCTTTCTTACTGCCTCGGATTGTTCTGGACCCCATTCCCACTTGACCCCCCCTTCAAGAGATGAATCAGGGGTCTAGTGATCTCTGCGTAGCCCTCAATGAACTTTCTGCTGTAATTAGTCAGTCCAAGGAGGCTCCTTAGCAGAGTTGTGGGGTCTTTCAGTTTCTCAAGTGCTTCCACTTTCTTTTCCTGGGGACAGAGACCCTGAGGAGTAATCTCATGCCCCAAGAAATTAACACGGGTTCTACACCACTGTGCTTTCTGAAAGGAAAGTTTTGCTCTGGTGGCCCTCAACTGTGTCAGAACATAAAGGATCTCCACTATGTGTTCCTCCACAGATGCACTTTTGATGAGGACATCATCTACATAAGCCAGGTTACCCCTCGCACCCAGGTCGGGCATGGCCTTGTGTAGGAAAATGTTGAATTAATTCCCGGAGTTGAGGTATCCGAAGGGAGTCTGGGTCCATGTGTACTGCTGGCCCCCAAAGGTAAAAGCCAGCTTGTATTGGGCCTCCCTACTGACAGGCACAGTCCAGTATCCATTGATCAGGTCTATTGCAGTGAATACCTGTGACCCCTGGATCTGGGCCAGCCCTTGGTCAATGTAGGGAAGAGGCCATCGGGAAGTATGGACCCGTTTGTTGAGCTCCCTAAGGTCGGTGCAGAGTCTCCACTGGCCGTTTGGCTTCAATATTCCCAGCACCGGATTATTGAAGGTGCTGTGTACTGGACGGATTATCCCCCGGGACTCAAGGTTCTTAATTATTTCAGTAAGGGACTCCATGGATGCGAGAGGCAAGTGATTTTGCTTCACAAACACTGGAGTCATGCCAGGCTCCGTGGGAATTGTTGTTGTGTGGATGTCGTGCGACCACCGTCATATGAGTGAACCGCAAAGAGATCTTGGAAATCCAAGAAAACTTGTTTCAACTTTTGCTTCTGCTCCAGAGTCACACAGGCATCAGCTAGGTTGACTCGCTCTTCAACCATCTGCCTGAAGCCTGGAAAGACTTCTGGTTTTGCTATCTCAGCGGCCTCCTCCAGCTGGGTGGAGAAGTCCCTGGTCAGAGTGCTGATTTGGACTGGAGGCTTCAGGTGGGAAAGTCAGCCCTCATGGACCTGGAAAATCCCCTCATCCCCTCTGAAGTCACAAGTCACATCTTCCTTACCATAAGGGCAGGAAGTGTACACCAGGAAGTTCCCCCCATGCCGGGTAAAGATCCTGTCTGGTGTTGTGTTGTCATCACTGTCACTGTCAAAACAGTCATTGCGGATTGGTCCTAACAGTTCATTTCCTAAATCAATGGAAAAATGTTGGTCATCAACCGCCATTCCAATAATGGTGCCTGCGGCTAGAGTAATACTCTTTAAGTCACTGTTATCCACCTCTTTTGGAATGGTGTCATGTTCTAGATTGACTAACGGTGTTGGGTTTACCCCCAACCCTTGCTGTTGGAGAGAAGCATTTAGATGAATATAAGCATCAGGATTTTTCAATTTTTGTCCTCTTTTAACTTTCACGTCAAGGGAGAATTGTCGGGTCCTTTCTGGGATGGTGACTTCCTCTTTAATCTGAATTTCAACTGCATAAGGTAGCAATTGAGCTGACCTAAATGCTTTTTCTGGATCATCAAAGCCCATATGATTATCCGCTAACCTGGACCAAGCTTTGAAGTTTATTAGGTCCAAACTAATGGCAAAGCGATTGAGAATGTCACTGCCTAAGTGAAAAGCGGCTGTGACGTCTCGCACAACCCAACAATTATGGTCTATGCTCTTGTTGCCAATGGAGATTTTGAGCATACACCTGCTTGGCAGGAGATATTTGGAATTGGGTGTTTCCAGATCCATTTCCCATTTGTCTATCAGTTTGAATGTGGGAATGGCTGGATCTTTTTGGGAGTTGGCGGAACATGGCTTCGCTGATGAAGCTCTTACAGTTGTTCACACACACTCAGGCGAGAGCAGAGTCCTTCCCATCATTTAACTGAACAGGGATGAACAACTGCTCTCCAACTTGCTGAATATCAGCCAGGCTCTGAGCTGATTTCACATCTTTCTGGACTATTGGAGTGGGAATGTCTGATTGTGGATTAGTAAAGAATTTCAGAGTGTTTCCTTCCAGTGTGGAATACCACCTTAAACTGGAAGGAAGGTTGATTTTCAGAAATAGAGAGGACCCCCCATCACCAGTCTGTTGTCCTACTGCTATTACTGTCACGTCTGGAATTTGGTTGTTCTGGAAGTGAAATTCTACTTGGTCAGATTTTTGTTCAAACATGTGGCATGTGCCGTTTAAACTAACATGGTTGACACTCTGTTTTAATTTTATTGGTCGGATAGTCTGGGTCCAGAGGACCTTGTTTACGCAATCTATTAGGGGTGACAACCATCTCAGGAGGTCATTCCGAGTAAACAAGGTGGACCCAAATAGGTCATTCCTAGTAAAAGAGTCCCATTTCTAGTTGCCAACTTTTTCTTTCAGATTCCCAAGACTCTTCACAGAATTCTGCCCAAATCTCTTCTCTTTCCTTGTCCAAAACCAGATAATTGGCCCACCAGTTGTCCAAAAATGTGCATTATCTGTGCCCCCTTGAGGCGAAGGAGGGAAGATACTATGCCCCGGTACAAGTACAGGTGCAGGGTACGATTGGCACTGGTGGACACTGGATCCCAAGCTACCCTTCTGTCCAAAAAAGTCTTTGATGAACTAAATGCAGGGAGGGGGGAGAATTACCAAATTCCTCTCACCTCTCTTCCTGGACAATTTAAGAACTTTGGCAGGAAGGAAATTCCCGTCGAGGGGACTGCGGATTCGGACATTAAAATTGGGCGACACAAGGTGAAACACCCGATCATAGTAGTGACTCCAGGAATGACCTGCCACCTTAGCAGCAGCAGGGGTGCTGGTTGGTTTGGGGCTCTTCTGAGCATTATTTTTATTTTCTATGGGCTTCTGCATCTCATAGATTCGGGTAGCCTGCTCAATGACCCTCTCTAGTGACCTTCTCTCATGAAAATCTCTCACTAGCTGGGTCATGATGTATTTGGGCAAGGCATGGAAAAAAGTGTTAACAAATTCTTTGCTGTCCGTGCGCACCCTTTTGGTAGTCTGCGCAAAGGCACACTTCAATTCCTGCACAAATTCTTGTGGGGCCTGATCCTCCCCACATTGCAAATTGAAGGCTGCCTTGAAAGCCTCTTGGGGATTTCTGTGAATAGAAAAGTGCTTTAAGATGCCCCCCCTGTAGGTGGACCATCTTGCATGATTTTGGTCCTCCAGCCCCGCAAAGAAACTGGAGTATTCTGCGGAGAATGTCCATTTGACGTACTGCATGCAGCTACTGCTGTCTTTCAAATGGAAAGTCTCCATCATTTGCTCAAAGAGCTCAAGTGTTCCCACGCAGAATACTTGGCGTTCTTGTGATAAGGCGTGATGACACTCCTTATTGCTTTGATCTTTTTTAAGGGGTCCTTAAGCAAGGCCCTTTTTGCCTTATTGGCCATCTTGGTTCGGGTAACCCTGGTCCATTCATCCTCTGACTCAGAAGCACTGCTCCCAGGGTGCCCGTCTGATCTTCCAGGTTTTTCGATTTGATGGGTACCCCCCCACTGATCTAACTGGGCAGAGGTTTTTAGGATGCCCTTAGTGGGCCTACTCTCCTGGGGTTTCCCACTAAATTGCACTGTACTTGGGTGCCCATACCCGGATGCCCGCCCATCCATTCTTGGGAGGCACTGGCCTATGAGCTAGTAATCTGCCATCCCTGTGGCCCTGGGCTCATGTGCGCCATGGGACATGGGGGTTGCAGAGTCCAAGGACTGGGAGAGATGAAGACCTCTGGTTCTAGGGCTCCTGAGGTTATGCTCACGTGTTTCCCTTTCCCAGCAAACCTCATCTCTATCAGCCCCTGGCTCCCTGTTGCCCTGCCAGAGCCTGCGCTTTCAGTTCCTCAATCAAGGTCTTACTAGACTCTATCAGTCTCTCCTGCATAGCTACCTGTTGCTGGAGCCTATCATTGTGCTGGCAGAGGGCTTCATTCTCTCTCTGTGCTTCCTGGTTAGTCTTGGAGTACTGGGCCAGTCTTTGCTGCAGGAGAGTTACCTCCTGGGTACCGTCCCTACTGGCCTGCTCCTTTCTTGCCAGAGCTCTTTTTGGAGTTCACCCAGTCCCTGGAGGGCCAGGTGATTTTCCTCCAACTTCCCTTTTAATTGGCAGACTTCCTGGCCTAAGGTATCCCTTTCCTGAGTAAGAGCCTGTCTCTGTGCCGCCAGGTAGTCCCTCTGCCTTTGAAGGGCACCCACTCTCTGGTGCTCCTCATCAAACTCTGCCTGGGTATCCAGGTCTTTCAAAATCAGTTTATTGCTCTCTGCCTTTTCCCTATCTAGGTGGCTTGGCAGGGTGACTACCTGCTCTGCGCATGCCCTGTTGAAGTCCAGTTGTTGCTCCAGTTTTTTCTGGCTCTGCAGTAGGGAGTCCAAACCTTCTTGGTACTCCTTCTGCAAGGCCAGAAATCTGGTATCCTGGTTTGCCTTTTCCTGTTGCAGGATACCCATATCATCTTTTATTTTACTGAGATACTGTCTACTATCATTTGCTGAATCCTGGCTCCTGTGCAGCCTCTGCTCAGAAGAGTCCAGGTCAGATTGGGCCTTCTCTAATGCCATCAGTTGCCTATTTGCCAGATCTTGGCCTTCAGCACATTTGTCCTGTATGGCTCCCATACATAAATATAAATATGCCGCTATCCTGGCAATCTTGTTGTGCTCATCTTTGGCTTTAGGGGCCATATATAGTTCACTCAGGGCCACATGTAAGGGACCCTGATCTCTCCATGTATCTGACCCTGTTTCAGTGATCTGGGGTGCGATTGCCTGCAACCACACCGTCTGGTCCTGCTGAGTCCACTCACCTCTCACAAATAGCTTATGTAGGAGGTGCTCTCTCGCTATTTTGATGTCTACCAGTGTCGTCATTCTGGAAATTGATTTCCTTCCTGACTTACAGAAGTTAGTATTTTATTTTGCAAAACAGACCGTTTCCTTAGAGCGTTCCTTTAGGAGTGCTTTTACAGCATAACACAGCGTGGTGATCCAACAGGGTTTATGTATCCTGTTAATTAACTCACTGTATTAAGCTGCACAAGTGGTAGATCTAATCCAGACATCCCGGACGAGCCCCCACTTTGTAAGTGACTTCAATCTAGCAATCCCACTAAATCAAAGCCTAGTCTGGAATGCCCAATGGAAGCCCTTATTTATATATTTTTATGTCAAGTTCTTAAATCTGGATGATAAACCCTTATATAACGTTCCTCTCTTGGAATCCCCCTGACCTCACTGAGCCAAGAAGTAGGTTTGTTATGCAAATTAACAGGTTTATTGGAAAGATTAAACAATATATATATATCACACTTTATGAATACATTAATATTTGATAGTACACTTATGAGTATGAACAGTGATCAACAATGGATAATATTACAGTAGCACAATTCCTTAATTACTTAGGAGTTGGTATAGAAAGGATAAGGTAGCAGAGAATACTTTGTATGGTTTCGAGGAAAAGCAATGATGAAAAAGATGCAGCACAGAAATAAACTGCATATGGTTTCAACAAGAGATAATCTGATCACTTTTTCCTCACTCCCCACTAAGCAATATGAAGAGATGGAAATGAGGGCACACAGGTTTTCAGGAATACAATCAGTTCAGTTCCCGTTCCCCCCCAGCAAGCTTAGAGAAACAGGGATGATTTCAAAATACAGGCCAAATACTTTTAAATGTGGTTGCAATGAAGTGAAAAATATGCTAAAAAGGATTTAAATTCCCTATAGGAGATTCAGGGTAGGTGATAGATACTTTGAATTAGTTCAGGTCAAACACTAGCAATGATTCAGGAATGATTATCAGAGTGAAAACGAATTTCAGCAGTGGAAAGCAAGAAGCAGCTATTTTTACAAGTGGTGAAATTGAGTCAAATTGCAATTCGCAGCACTTTTTCCGAGTGCGTCGATTGCGATTACGGAAAAACTATAAGGAGTTGGAATGTCATATTGGGTTTGTTCTTAGGTTCTTAGCTTTAAAATGACAGTTAAATCTTGTTTCCAGGACATACGGTTCAAAAGATACAGACTTTTTTCTGGAGGTAGATTTTCAGAAATGAAGTCAAGATTTCAGAATGACAGATGACACTTTTGCAGCTTTGAAATCACAGACTGGACACACGATTTCTATGCAGTTCTGGACAGGTTGAAGTGGATGGGATCGGATCACTTTCGACTAAGAGATTGGTTCTGTACAGTTCTGGCTGGATACTCACTCCCAATTTTGGACTGGAATGGGCCTGGGACTGCACTCCCGCCACCGGATGGTCTCTGGCACTGGTTCTGCTCACAGCGTGGCCTCTGGTCTGCTATCGGCACGGCACAGCGGTCTGGTCTGGGTCTGACGGGTTCTGGATACAGCTCTGCTTTCTGGATATGGTTCTAGCCAGAATCAAACAGCTTGCCCGGCTGTTGAATAGCTTAGTTAGGTTGCTGGATTCTGAGGCCTGCTGAGAAGGATTCAGCTTTTGATTCAGGCCTCTCTGCTTTAGGTTCTGGAGTCTATCTGGAGTCTAAGTTCTGGATATGGTCCTTCTGGATATTGTCTGGTCCGGCAAAGTGCTGCGCAAGAAAGTGGAACGAGCAGTCCCTATCTGGGTTTCAGTGGTTCTTTTTATGGCTTTTGAAAGTGGGTGGGAAGGCTGACTTCCTATGCCCAACCCTCCGAGGATCCTGATAGGTTAAAGGATTTTCTGTGCCCTGACTGGAGAATGGAGTTGTGAGTCATCCTGTGTCATCAGGTATCATTTTTATGGCTTTAAGGAAAGAACACTCCCCTTTGGTTTCTTATAGAAAATCAATTTTACCCAAAACACATATTTCCCAGATACACAAGTTGTTGAAATTACATGTACACATCATGGATTGCTTAAGGTACAGTTCGGTTCAAGGCACATGTTTCGACGAGCTTGGGTTCAGAAATGACAACATTTTGCGCTTTTAGTGGGTTTCGCCATTTTGGTTTTTCATCAAATCTTCCACGGAGGTACCCACCCTCTCTGTGCACATCACAGTAAGTTTTCAATTCTCTAGTGTAATCCCAGTGTCTGCAATATTAATAATCATGGGGTTTGGTCTCAGAACATCGTACAGAGTTGAGCTTAGTCTCAAATTGTGGGTGCATTTTTCATATTAAGAATCCCCAAATTGTACATTTCTGTCAGCTTGATACAATATTTTATAAGCAATTTAATAAAATATACATTTGCCTCCCCTTCAGTACACCCATTTGTTTGTCCCCTCCTCCAGGAACTTGGTTCTGACTCAGAGAGATCAGATGTCTTGCCTTCCCCAGAGCAGTTGTTCAGGCACAGCCAAATTAGCATATTCTGTTTAACTGAAAGAGCCTATTGTCTTGACTGAGGTCAGCAGACCAGGGTGCCACTCTCCATTTGATTAACAGAAACTTGTGATTTCCTGCCTTCATGTGTGGAGTACTGAGGTGTGAAGACTTCCCGGGGACAAGCAAGGCTTTGAAGTCCCAGCTAACTCAGGTTCCTTTTCAGCTCCTGAAATACAGGTCTCTGGTCAGAGTTTAGATCACCAGCGCCGGTCAGTGGCAAACACCGGTATTGCACCCATTTTTGGCAGCTGTCTTGAATTAATACATTTCAAAAAGGGAATTTTACTTGATGGCATATGATCCTTGTTAACATTGTATTGATGTGGATTCTGCAGTAGAGTAATGTAGAACACCCAACCAGAAGTTGGATTTTTTGTTTGGTGGTTTCGTGCACATGATTTTAGCAATTTTTTGACATCAATTAAAACGGATTTTGAACAGCACCATATTCCTTTGCACTGGTTTTGCTCTGTGTGCAGCCAAAGGATAGGGTCTGGCAATGGTCTCCTGTATTAACATTGACAGAGGAAAAAATGAATGGCAACCTAGTTTTCATGTTTTCCCTGTGCATTTTTGGATGATTTCTGGGAAGCAGCATGTTTTCCGGCGGCCATTATGATGTTTCCGCTGCCAGTAATGCACAATTATGTTGTAGGGCTTGAATGCGTGGGTGAAACATGCCACAAGCATACTCACCTGCTCCACAATGTTTCACATTCAACTGTGCTTCTGAAGTTTTAAATCTACTGACAATACAATTTATTTCCATACCTTCAGCAATATATATCAATGTGACTTTGATCAACTGTTCAGAAAAGACAATATTCACTTTAGTGCATCTCAACACCTTCAAGTAAGTAAGGCACTCTTCTTCTGACCGTTCACTTTCAGAAGGGCAGCCTCTTTGCCATTCTTGTCTTTCTGCAAAAGCAACAACCACAAAGACTTTAAGGATATAATTTTACTTTTCTTCTTCTTGGCTTAGGCAACATGCGTTATAACAACTTTCAGAGAACAGTCCCAACCAACAAGCTACCCTTTTCCCAACCTTCTCTTGGTTACTTTGCTTCCTGCCACCCGGAGTAATTTAATCATAGACCTTGTTAACAATTTCTTTTGGCTTCAGGCAATGCTTACACACCTTTGAATTGGTCAATATTTATATCCTTGGTCTAGGACAATGCTTTCAGCACTCTTTGCTTTGGGAAAGGCTTGATTCACTCTTGGCTTGGGCAGCACTTGTTTCACTGGTGGCTTGGGCAATGTTTACTCTCCATAACTCATGAACATATGAACGTATGATATGGCATTCATAACGCGCCTATACACAAGTGTTTCAAAGCGTTACTTCATGAAAGTAAATATTCAGTCATTTAACTTTAAGGTTACTTTGTATTTCGACTGCTTGGTTTTTAACTCTTAGGTTCACCTTCACCTTTAAAATCATTTTTAGGTACACACAACAATTGTTTCATCTGTTTTCAAAGGTGTGAATGTTTAATTAAAGTGTTCAAGATGTTTTAATTGTATGCAAATCAAGGGAATACAGTTCACTGACAAATGAGTGTTACTTTTTATTCTTCGCATTATCCAGCAATCAACGGCTGCATTAGGATAGCTTTCACTTCTATGCAAGGGATTCTACTGGATACAGTTTCCTGCCTTTTTTCGCACAAGGGATCAGAACAATTGGTAATACTCACTGGCTTCTGTCTTGCTCCCTTCACGTGCTGCAGGGCTTGGGCTGCTTCTGGCTTCTCTTGGACACACTCCCCTCCTCGGTAATGGTCCTTTCGGTCCTGCCATGCCATTAAGAAGCTCCTCGTGCTTCTGTGACCCTAGGCTGCATACCTTCTTTCAGCCACGGTCTCCAGCATGTTTCCTGCTGTGCAATCTCTGCAATCAGGTTCACATGGGAAAAAGCTATCTCCCTTCATGCCTTCCACTGCGCCACCTCTGCACTTCAGATTTTGGGAAAAAGGACCCTCTTAAAACAGGCAGTTGAAATCTCCTTAGTTAAAGTCCCGGCGTACCTTCTGTTCACCCAGTTCTTCTTGGATTACCAGCACCGTGCTCTACTTCTGTTTCTGCTACTGTGACTACTGACTTTCCAGCTCCATATTCCTTTACAAATAAGGTCCTCCACCTGAGGAGGCATTTTAAGCCTCCTTGCTTCCCTCGGGTGTGGGTCATTAAGCTTGACAGGCTGGCCTGCACTTCCATGTCAAAGTACTCATTGGATTATAGGACCTGTAGTCCCAAACAACAAGATTAGGTTGTCTTGCCAACTTCTCATTTCTAAATGCATTGTTATTTTTCTTGCATACATTTAAAGAAAAATAATTACAGTTTAATTGAAAAGAGGCAGGCAGTTTGATTAACCCAATATGTATAGGTTTCCTTTCACTGTACCTTAGGGATTAAGGGGGATTTTTGGTTTTAAACAATTCTTCTTTTGTGGGGGAATGTTACCCACATTCACAGGTTTAATAGCTGGTTCTCATACATCCTAACGGCAATTAGCCACTACGTGTTTTGGCACCCATAAAAGGTTCTTTCCTTTGAAGGATAAATACTGTGTCTCATTCCACTGGATCTCCTCACTTTCCTGACCTTGCCTGCTCTGAGGTGATCCTCCTGCAGCACACAACCCCCAAGGTCAGGGTCAGGATGCGTATGCCTTTTCCTGGCCACCTGGGAGGAGACTTTAGGCAGGGTTTTAGTGAGGGATCCACAGGATTCACCACATAATCTTATCTGTTAGTTAATCACCTTACATTCAAGTGTCCTGGTGGCAGTAAATCATAACACCCTGCCCTTCAAACTAACATCAACATGTCAAACCAATATGGTATGCCTCTTTTCATGATGCTGGTGCATAACGTAGACAAACTTCCACTGTCATGGACTATGCCATCACGTTACCTAACACAAAACGTGGAAGATGCACACACACGCAAATACACATGCATGCAGACAGTAAATGTTTACTCGCATTTCACAAAAAGAAGATAAGTTACACTTTTATTATCAATCAGTGAAGTTGGGAATTTGCAAAGTTGTTATGTTTCTTAATGCAAAGGAAACAGTTAAATACATCCAACTGAGCCATTACAACTTTTGCTGCAAATAATTAATGGAAGAACAAATTGTTTACTCCAAGGCATAGCAATCATGTTTCAATGGTCATATTTCAGACAATCTTTCAGATTCCATTATTTGATGTTTGAATCCCAGTACTTAAATTGTGAAAGTGAAAATTATGTGGAGTTTATTATAAATCTAAAGAGTTCCATCATCCATTTTCTCTCTAAGCACATGTTGTTCCGTTTGGGAGATAAAAGGTTTTGTTACAGATCAGTAAAAAATATTGTTCTCTGCATGTCTTCATTAAAGAAATACTGGCATGTTCGTCTGGATGGCAGCACTGAAAATGCGCAAACTGAGGCGCACGACCGTCCCAGAATATTGATATGATTTTTACATTTGTGATGGCGATCCACCAGTTCTGGGTGAAGAACCCATAGTTGCCATGACATGCACACGTCTTTATGATGTAACTATGTAGATTTAAGAAAGGAAAAATATACTTTAGTACCCATTGTCAAAATAAATAACACAATTAACTACATTTAAATAAAACATTACTTTTTATGCATACTTTATATTTCAATAAAAAATGCTATACTGTCTTTGCATCTACTTGAAGATAATTGAGGGACATTGTTTTGTGTCAAGCACGGATTTACATAAATATTATGATAATACCGAAAACATTACTTACAGGAATTGCTGAGTTTCCATTTTCGCAATGTAAAATGCAGGTTGTTCTCTATCAACAGCTCTTCCAGATACAAACTATTTCTTATGAATAGAGACTTACATTTCATCCATTCTGTCTTTCAGTTTCATATTATCTTTTCATTCAGCTTAGTTACTATATTTTATTCTCGAAATTTGTACTATGAGGAATTCAGGGCTAACTTACAATGTGCCTCTTCTTTTGGTGTTTACAATTCCAAGGTCCTCTTGGTTTTCAGTTTTACCTTTACTGCAGAAATGAAAAATATGTTCTTATTTCAATGGTGACCTCTACATAAAAAAATAAGACAATAATTGTTCTCTTCAACCGGACCATAATGTTTACTTCAAGTGTTACTATTAATATACACATTCTTAATCAAGCCAACTTAAATTATTAACAAGATTACATGCACACACAAGAGAGTGATCTTGTGTTATTACTGGTCTGCCGCTTTTAAATTGCAAAGAGATTACTACTGCTTTTACCAGTCAAATGTATTTGGATACAATGAATAACGGCTAACTTGTTTTAACCCAAGTAAAACAGTGTCCTATACTTATACTAACAATGAGACTTCAATACAATGTGTACTGTTATTTGAATGAAATAGTAACGTTTCACAAAATAGAGTCATTTTGATCTACAATTGCAAAGTCCAAGTACTCTATTACACAGTGTCATCTCTAGGGTAGGGCCAGGGAGGGCACCCGGTTCATATACAAAATGTTGTGCCTCCCCTTGTGTTCACCCTCTGGGTTGCTGTGCTGGCAACCTCTCTTTGGAGAAAGCAAGCACAGAGCAGAAGGTAAATGCTCTTCATAGCTCAGAACTCAGGATTAATATAACAAGGCCATTGAACCAGTGTTGCCCCGGCCTTTGGAAGTGTCCTGTTTGTGAGGGAGTATTGCCATGTCCTGGATGGTTTGGGTATTCTGTTGTGGAGAGTGGAAGGCAGGGACCAGGTATGGGGCTTCTGTTATGACTGTAGGGGTCAAGATGCCAGGTTTGGGATTTGCAATCTTGGTCGTAGGGGGCAGGATGCCAGGTATGGGGCTTGCAATCTTGGTAATAGGGTTAGGATACCAGCTATCAGGCTTGTACTCTGGGAGGTGGGGGACAGAATGGCACATATGAGGTTTGTGCTCTGTGTAGTGAGGGCAGGATGCCAGCTATGATGATTGTGCTCTGGGTAGTTCGGAACAGAATGCCTACTATGGGTATTGTGCTCTGGGTTGTGGGGGACAGGATGCCAGCTATGAGAACTGTGCCCTGGATGATGGACAACAGGATGCACATTATGGGGAATGGGTTCTGTGTAGTGGGGGGGCAGGATACTAACAATGTGTCTTGTGGTCTGTGTAATAGTGGGCAGGATGCCAGCTATGGAGATGGTGTTCTGGGTAGTTGGGACCAGGATGGCTACTATGGTGATTGTGCTCTGTGTGGTGGGGGCCAGGATGCCAGGTATGGGACTTGTACTATTGGTGTTAGGGGGCGTGATACCAGCTATGGGGCTTGTGCTCTGTGTATTGGGGGCAAGATGCCAGCTATTATGATTGTACTCTGGGTAGTGGGGGACAGGTTGCCTTTCTATGGGTATTTTGCTCTGGGTAGTGGGAGACAGGATGTCAGCTATGAGGATTGTATTTGGGATGGTGGGGGACAGGATGCAAGCTATGGGGTTTGGGCTCTGTGTAGTGAGGGGGGCAGGATGCCATGTATGTGGATTATGCTCTAGGTAGTTGGGAACAGGATGTATAGTATGGGGATTGTGCTATGTGTATTGGGGCAGGATGCCAGCTATGAGCATTGTGCTCTGGGTGGTGGGGGACAGGATTACAGCTATGAGGATTGTGCTCTTAGTGGTAGGGGACAGGATGCCAGGTATGGGGCTTGTGCTCTGGGTGGTGGGGGACAGGATGCCAGGTATTGGACTTGCGCTCTGTGTGGTGGAGGTGTTGGGCCTTTAAAGTTTGTTCTTGTGGGACTGTAACCGACATATTTTGACTCAACCAACGATAAAATATTATTATTTTGGCAATTGAGGCTGTAGTTGGCATATTATAGAAGGTTATACATTACATATGGTGAAAGGCACAATAGTGCATAGAGAAAAAAAGAAAGACATGCAGACAGAGGGTGGGGGCAAAAGGTCCAGGGGGCGACCAGTCTGTCATGTAACTCAGAGTTCTAATAAACTGTGCTTAGATCCAGAGAGATATGGATAGATATATAGACAGATGCATAGAGGGTGATGGATAGATATAGATGTACACAGAGAAATGGATGAAGGGTTATAGAGTGATGCATACAGGGAGATGAATCAAGGCACAAATTGAGTTTAAAATCCTCTCAATCACTCATTGGTGCATTCAAAACACTGCACCCACTTACCCGCCCAACGCATATCCAAAAACACAATCTTCACTGCCTGCGATCTTCCATGTCCACCTCTCTTGTGACACCCAGATTCACAAGACAAAGAGCAGGAGGAGCATGCTTCACCATCATAGCTCCCACCCTCTGGAATGCTCTCCCTACATGTATTCAAGAAGATCCTTCCTACATGCTCTTCCTTAAACAAAAAGTAAAAACGTTTTTTATTCAATAAATAAGCCAAATTATTGTCCTAACATTCCTACCGAATTATTGGTACCTGCACTTTTCTGTAACCGAGTGCCTTGATTCTAACTCTTATCCTTCCATGCCTATTTCTATTACAAGCTACTGTAACAGCTAGCATTGTGATACTTCCGGGTTTGGGCACTATCAACAAATTAATTAAATAAATAAATAAATAAATAACATTTGGAGAATTGAAAAATCCATGTAATTGTTCCAGAATCATACTTTTTGGAATGGATTACTGTCAATGGTGCATGTTGGAAGGTGAATGGCACTACTACATTGACAATTGTATGCATTCATATTTTTTGAAAATGGTGTTACTTGTAAATAAAATGTCAGACTTTCAATTATTTCCATAATCCAAGATAACTTTGATTCATTTATCCTACATTTTATTATTTTGAATAAATTAGCTCCAATTTCAATTAATATAATGCATTAAATTATCACATGTCATACCTCATCCGACTGACCAGTTGCAATGGGAGAAGATTATGTTGCTGAAGTACTGGCATCGTCTTGTATATAAAAAAATATGTTTACAATTATAATGTTTCAAGAGAATTATAGCAATATAAATTAAATTGAAAAGAGAATAAATACTGTCTAAGATTCTACATTCTAATTATTGTCAAAAAGACAAATAATCAATAATAATTTTTAATTTGTTATAAATTGAACCTGACCTTAGACATCGATAGCAAACCTGCAGACACATTTAGAATTGAAAAAATATTACTTGAAAGGGTAGTTAGTCTTGGCGGTGCATGGAGGTGGCGCGAGTTATGGTTGCTTAGTTTACTATAACTGGTGAATTTCAAGGGTTTTTTCCGTTTTACTTGTAACCATAACGTCACTTTAAAAAGGTGTTTTCGGTGAATTTCATGGGTTTTGTTAGCGCAACTTAACCATAACGTCCCTTTAACAAAGCTTTTTCCGCAAATTTCATTGGTTTTTATGAGTGCAACTTAACCATACCATCCCTTTAACAAAGTGCGGTAGTCTGGACGTCAGACTGCATTCACAAAGCCTAGAATCATAGGGGAGACCCAAAAAAGGTATACCCATCAACCAACAAACAGTTTATGGCATGCAAATATACCATATTGTACATCAGAAACCATAACTCTACACTTCACATAATCTCCTCAGTACAAATCTGCATACAGATTGAGAAACACCAGGTGCTTATTGGAAAACAAATTCTCACTAAATGGTAAGTGCATTGCATTTATTTCTCTGTTATCAGCATTCATTATATAAACATTTGTTATAAGACATAAGCACTTTTTAATCCACACTAATGGCAAACACACTTGAGTGGTTAGATGAGAACTTGCCAAACGAAAAAATTAATGATGATAACATCTCTAAAGGTACACAATACATATTTTAGTGTAAACAAATAATGTAATTTGTACACACCCTATTAAAATAATAATTTCTGTTTTTCTTACAGTACATAGTTTTCATGAAGAAACCACTCCCTTATTGAATTATACACAATCCCAAGAATCACAAAGAGAAGTCCTTTCCCCAACTGTACATATCAAGTTATAAACTTGTCTTCAAAATTGGATGAACTAAATGATGATTTTACAGAACTTTTACAATATGTGAAAAATCATGTCATTAAAAATGTTCCCTATCACTGTCCTTCTTACACCTGTCCCCCTTGTCCTGCAAGGAAGGCATGGTATCAACAGTAAAACAGATACAAGTGATCAAAGTTCAAGTGTGTTTACTGAACTTCAACAAGGGTGTGATAAATGCCTAACTAGTCCTAGATCTACAGATGGGAGCAAGCTATGACCATCAAATAATAATAATACAGTCCTAGTGGATTCTTGTCAAAATAAAAGGGCCTAAACTAAAAAAACCTATTGCCAATTCTGACCCCTCAATACAAATAGTGTGGGGGTAGTGTTCATGAAAAAAGAAAGAAGTGTTCACAAAATGATATGTCACGATGTTCAGGCCATTGGTCTCCCTTGCCCACGTTTTCAGCACGGGACAAGACTGTTCACTTGAGCAAAGCACACACTCTGGTTTCTTCGGCACGAGGATACAGTTCCGTTAACAGCATCAGAGCGTCTGTGCTCAAGCCTCTTTACTTCAAAGTCTCTTGATTCATAGGGCCTGATGTACCAAAATAAAATACAAAGTTCCTTTCTGTTTATAGGTACTCAATTCAGGTGATTCATTCTGGGTCCCCCTCAGTCAGGCTCATATCCCCATCTTCTGGGCTCAGATCCCACTTTTTAATATGTCCAGAGAATATTCTTTCTCGGGTGACTCATGATTCACTTCAGATCCCCCTCAGCTAGGCTCATATGCTTCCTTTTACACAATTAGTCTCCCTCTGTCGGGCTCAGGCCCATTTCAGTTTGCATTGAACTATCGAAGACTTTCAAATGTGCACAGGGTTTAACTTGACCCGTTGCAAGACCACTTCAATATCAAAATTCCCTTTTCACAGTTGCCAACCAGTTGGATACCTAACATAAACTTTCAAATGAGCACCCACGTGGCACCGGACCACTCTGTGTAGGGTATCTTACTTGGCCTCCAAAGTTCAGTCACTCCTCTGTTTTTTAATAATATTTGCATCACTCGTCACATACGTTTCACACACTGTTCTCTTTAGATTTCTTCATACATTGTTGCTGCTTGCAACCTTGACCTTAACACAGGCTGGTCTGGTATCAGTCTTTCTGACTCACTGGCTCTGCTGTCTTTACTAGCGCTGCTTTGTTGTAGGAGCCAAGGACAGTACCCCACCTGGGTCATCAACGCAGGAGAGCCCCGGGTACCTCTGGCACACAATGCAGGTTTCTTCAGCTTTAGTCCCAGGTCTTAGGTTTCTTGCTTTCCAACGGTCATGAAAGTAATGGTCTGAAAAGGTCAAGGGTACTTCCCTCCTTGTAACCCTTTCTGGTCTTGCCGTCTTTCTCCTCGTGTTAAACTGACATCTTGGAACCACTGCTTCCTTGTGTGATTTGCCTTGCTCAGAGTTTGCGTTTGTGCTCCACTTTTTATCTGTGTGGGGAAGTGTGATAGAAGTCAGGTGTTTGTAATGATCAGTAATTGCCTGACCTTGCCTGACCAGTGTATTGAGACATGCCAGGTATACGCTCTGGTGTTAGTCTGTTTTTGCTTACAGTGGGCTGTCCGTGAGAAAGTGTTGATGTCGAGAAAGGGGTGGGGGTGTTGAGCTCCTAAGTATCCTACGTGGTAGGATGGAGAAAATGTGTTACAAGGAAGGGGATACTGTGTCTCACCATCCGGTGTCCCACTCCCACTCCCAGTCCTCAAAGACCCCTCATCCAGGAGATCCTCCTGCACTGGTCCACCCCCAGGAACTGGATCCAAAAGTGATGGCTGCATCCTGGCCACCTGGATGACAGATCCCCAGGGACTAGCGGGTGAGACACCTTCAGGTTTCTCACAGTGTGGAGCAATCCTTACCACAGAGTACATGTATTAGTATTAGGGTATTTATCCTGGCAGGTGAGTAAACCAGGAAAGGGACAAATAGTAGTTAGTCCTGGCAGGCTAGTGGACCAGGTAGAAGATAATTTGAAGTACTATGAATGTGGTATAAGGTTGTGGTGGAAAAGACGTGGTAATTCCACTGTGTTTTGATGAACTGTTGTGTAACCATCCTGACTAAAGTGTTGCTTTTGAATGAACCATCCTGACTAAGGTGTTGCTTATGAAGGAGAAATATGATGTGATAAAAAGTGATTGGTCTTCAAAGAAAAGAACATTTACATTGACTTCTGATTTGAGATGTGAAGAGAAAGTCTTTTTGATTTGCCAAGCAGGTTTATTTATTTGTTTATTTATTTTTGTATTTATTTCAGCGCACAGAACCCTGAGGCATCTAGGCGCTAGTTACTGCAAGTGCAGGTTGCATTGTTCTAGCGCAAGAAAAACATGTAAGGTTACAGACATACATTAGTGTGTGTACACAACCTGGCCAAACCTTACCTATTGGTACAGGGGGCTACATCAGGCAGCATAAGGGACAAATTGGTAGGATTACACAGACAGGCAAAGTCACACCTCATGGTACAGGGAGCTACATCGGGCAGCCTAGGAGAACGATTGGAAGGATTACACAGACAGGCAAAGCCAAATCTCATGGTATGGAGGGCTACAAACAGATCCAAAAAGGTCTCTCTTATGTGAATTGTGCTACAATTTATTAACTAGACAGAAAGTCCAAAATCTATGGCACAAAATACAGTTTTTAGATTTTTGCGACCAGGAAACCACCAAAACACATGGGCAACAACACATGTGCTACCTTCCCACATTCCCAAAGGTATCCTGATGAAAATGGTACCTCACATATGTGGGTGCACTGACCTGGGTGCAAAGGTCGACCGTCCCCAGGCCCAGCAGCAGCCCCAAGAAGCACCGGCGAGGCACCCTTCCCTGCCCTGGGCGGAAATGAAAAAGGGTAATCCATTGGTAAGTCAACTGTTCTGAAAACGCAAGATTCATACTGCCCCACAGATTTGGGCCCGGGGTGTCACAGCCACTAAACAAACTAGGGAACTCCCTGCATTTCTGAAAAGAAGACACCCATGGGAATCCAAAGAGGCATCACTTGTGTGAATCGCGCTACCAATTCCTAACTAGAATGAACTGCAAAGTTGTAAATGTGCCAACAAATACACTATTTTCACACATTTCCCACTGGGAAATGGCTGAAACGCTCACAAAACACCATATTTATTTATTTATTTATTTTGCACTTTTAAAGCGCTCACACTGCCCGCGGTCATCGAGGCGCTCTTACAAGAATTCTTTTTTTTTTGTCTTAGTTGTGTATTTATAATGCGCTTAAATACCCAAAGGTTTCAAAGCGCGGACCCGGGGATCGAACCTGCGTTGCTTCGTGTCGTCTTGCTTCCAAGACGAGAACGTTGCCGCTGAGCTACCCTCCAAGGACAATATGTCCCATCTTCCCATACTCACACAGATGTTCCGACAAAAGCCAGACCTCACATGCCTGGGTGCGCTTAGCTGGAAGGAAAAGAAAAAGGGGTGACCATCCCCAATGCCAGCCGTGGTCCCAGGGAACACCAGCAGGGTCCCCTTCTCTCCCCGGAAGGAAAAGCTCAAACGTGGCCCGGCCTGATCTCCAAGACAGCCAAGGAGGACTGCCCCCAGCCTTGGGAATATGTCTCACACATGGGTGATCCACCCTGCAGCCCAGTAGCAGTCTCAGGGAGCGCTGGTGGCGTCCATGGCACTACTTGGAGGGAAAAACTCTAACACAGCCCAGCCAGAGCTCTTGGATGGCTAGGGTTCTGTCCCCAGCTTTGGCTGCCTGTCTCCCATGTGGGTTGACCGTACCCAAGCCCAGCGGCGGTCCTGGGGAGCCCAGTGGGGTCCCCGTCCCTCCCTGGAGGAAAAAGCTGGAACGCGGCACAGTCAGAGCTTCAGGATGGCTGGGGGTGCTGCACCGGCCATGGGTACCTGTATCCCTTGTGGGTCGACCATCCCCAAGTCCAGCGGCGGTCCCAGCGAGCCCGGCGGAGTCCCCATCGCTCCCCAGAGAGAAAAGCTCTAACACAGCTAGTCCAGAGCTCTAGGATGGCCAGGGGTTCTGCCTCTGGGTTCCGGCACCTGTCTTGCATGTGGTTTGACTGTCTCCAAGCCTAGTGGAGGTCCTGAGGAGCCCCGGAGTGGTCACTGACTCTCCCTGGAAGGAAAAGCTCTAACATGACCCATCCAGTGCTCTAGGACAGCTGAGGGTGCTGCCCCGGCATTGGCTGTCTGCCTTGCATGTGGACTGACCCCCAGCCAAGCGACAGTCCCATGGAGCTCCGCAGGGTCCCTGTGCCTCCCTGGAAGGAAAAGCTGTAACATGATCCAGCCAGAGCTCTAAAACGGCCGGGGTGCTGCCCCAGCCTTGGTTTCCTGTCTCCCATGGAGGTTGACCGTCTCCAAGCCCAACTCAGTCCCAGGGAGTCCCATCGGGGACCTCGTCCCTCATCAGAGGGAAAAGTTCTAATGCGGCCCAACCAGAGCTCCAGGCCGGCTGGGGTGCTGCCCCTAGCCTTGGCCATCTATCTCCTATGTGGGCTGACCAACCCCAAGCCCAGTGGCAGTCCCGGAGAGCCCTGGCAGGGACCTCAATTCTCCCGGGAGAGAAAAGCTCAAAAGGGCCCGCCCAGAGTTCCAAGTCAGGGGTGCTTCTCCCGGCCTTAGGCGCCTGTCTCACATGTGGGTCGAAAGTACCCAAGCACATCAGTGATATCGGGGAGCCCTGTCGGGGTCCCCATCCCTCCCCAGGGGAAAAAGCTGTAATACAGCATGGCACAATCTCTAGGATGGCCGAGGGTACTGCTCCCGGCCTTGGGCACCGGTCTCTCACGTGGGCCGACCATCTCCAATCCCCTCGACGGTCCCAGGAAGCCCCAGCGGGGTCCCTGTCCCTCCCTGGAGGGAAAATCTCTAACGTGGCCCGGCCAGAGCTCTAGGGCGGCCGGGGTGCTGCCTCCGGCCTTGGGACTCTGTCTCCCTTGCTGGTTGACTGCCCCCAGCGGGAGTGCCCGGCCAGAGGTCCAGGATAGCTGGGGGTGCTGCCCCTGCCTTGGGCGTCTGCCTTGCATGTGGGTAGCCCATCCCCCAGCCCAGCGGCGGTCCTGCAGAGCCCCAGTGGGGTCCCCATCCCTCCCCGGAGTGAAAAGCTGTAACGTAGCCCAGCCAGAGCTCTAGGATAGCTATTTCAAATGTTACCCTCTCTAGGGGCAGATTGGCAGGTTATGCTATTCACATACGCCATCCCTTTTGGGTCCAAAGGTGGGAGAGGGCTATTGCATATCAGCTTAAAATCCCTGGCAAAATGGTGGAAAATACCCCTAATTTTGACCCCCCAAGGAAGCAGCAAGGATCTGCACCTCCTCGGGGGGATTCCTGGTAGGGCTGGCCCACAGGCACAGGGCAAACACCCTGCTACTCCCATGTTAGCAAATTTGTATACACTGGTATGTTCTTCTACCTTCCTTAGGGGCAAATCGATGGAAAGCACGACCACTTTGCCCACAAAAAGGCAAAATAACACATTGCCATCATACTGCCAATTTTTAGGGTAGGGCTGGGACGCTGTTTGACTTGTGGGGGGCCCCACCCCCAAAATAATTTCCCCGGTGGCCTAGTGGTCCTGGCTGCTTCCCATGTTGGCAAAATGGGGACAGACTCACAATGTTGCCCCCTAGGGAAGCAGCAAGGATCTGCCCCTCCTTGAGGGGATTCCTGAGGGGGCTGACCCACAGGCACAGGGCCATCCCCCTGATACCCCATCTTTGCCACTCTGCATGGAGTGGAATGTTGTTTTACCTTCCTTGGGAACAAATCAGTGCAAAACAGCACCAATGTGGCCCCAAAGAAAGCAACAAAAACATTGTGGCATCTTGTTGCCATTTTTGGGAGTGGGGATGTGGCCTGTTTGCCCTTGGGGGTGCCCCCACCCCAAAATCATTTCCCTAGCGGTCCTTGCTGCTTCCCAGGGGTGGCAAAAGGGGACCTAAACCCCAATGTTGCCCCCTAGGGAAGCAGCGAGAATGTGCACCTCCTTGGGGGAATTTGTGGGGGGGCAGGGTGGATGGCCCACACGCAGAGGGCCAAGTTTGTCACTCTACATGAAGTGGAATGTTGTTTTGCCTTCCTTGGTGGCAAATCGGTGCAAAACAGTACAAATCTGCCCCAAAGAAGCTAAAACAACAGTGTGGCATATTGAGGGGTGGGGGTCATCCCAAGGCCTAACTGCCCCCACCCCCAAAACAATAATTTCCCTGGAGGCCTAGTGGTCCTTGCTGCTTTCCAGGGGTGGCAAAAAGGGTCCGATGTTGCCCCCCAGGGAAGCAGCAAGGATCTGCCTCTCCTTGGGGGGCATTCCTGAGGGGGCTGGCCCACAGGGCACGCTCCTTGATTCCCCCAAGTGTTCCACTCTATGTGAAGTGTAATATTGTTTTGCCTGCCTTCCTTGCAAAACAGCACCGATTTGCCCCCAAAGAAGGCAAGACAACATTATGCCAATGTGCTGGCATTTTTGGGGGTGGAGGTGGGGGGCTGTTCAATTCCCTGGTGGTCTAGTGATAACTGCTGGTCGAGGATCAAATGATTATCAACGAACAATCTCCTTGTGTGAGGGCTCTTTGGAAAGGGGAGAGTTTGCCCCTGCGGGATTCAAGGGGGCGGAGGGCTGATGGCATCCCGCTGGCCCTTCCTATGATTCCTGTCTCACAGGTTGCCGCACCATTACTGGCCCCGCCCACCTGCTGCTTCAAAAGCTCCCAGCTCCCTCAGAAGGGTGAAGCCCAAAGGAGTCAAGGGCACAGGGTGTTGGCGTCAGACTGGCCCTTCCTGTGATTCCTGTCTCGCTGGTTGCTGCTCCATTACCGGCACCGACCACCAGCTGTTGCAAAAGCTCCCAGCTCCCCCGGAAGGGTGAAGCCCATGGGAGTCAAGGGCGTGGGGTGTTGGCATCCTGCTGGCCCTTCCTGTGATTTCTGTCTCGCTGGTTCCCGCTCCTTATTGGCCCGTCCCACCTGCTGCTTCAAAAGCTCCCAGCACCCCTGCAAGGGTGAATCCTGTGGGAGTCAAGGGTGCAGGGTGTTTGTGTCCCGCTGGGACTGTTCACTTGCCTGAAGGGGGGGATGTGTGTTTCAGCCTGATGCCACATTACTCTATGAACCAGCACGGACGAACCATTTGCAATCAATGAGGAGCTGCGCCCTACTGAGAGCTGTCCCTGGCTTTCCCAACTTGCAGTGTGGGACTCCATTGCACCAAGGGATTGGGAGGGACTGAAAGGGACAACGTACATCAAGGAAGGTAAACATTGTGTTGGAAAACTCTGCTGTCTTGGGCCACTGGCAGATAACTGTTACAATATATGTTGATTCTCTGCCGCTTCGAACTATAAAGCCCTTACGCTGCAGTTGTGTGGTTAGGGGACACCTGTACACATGACTCTGTATCTCTACATTCGCTGTGACAGAAGTATCAGTCGCACATGACATTGCGCAGGATCCTATCTCTCTCCCCGTGTATGGTCCTAGGCTTGATTTGGGTTTAGGGCCTGCTATGGGAGCAAAACAGAAAATTCTAATATTAAAGAGGAATAAGCCAACTTTGAACGCTAGATCATCTAGTTTGATACCCCAGGTTGATACTGACCCATTAGCCCCTAGTATTCCTGACGTTTCTGTCTACTTCGGGATTGCCTCCTTACTAATTAATGAGATCCAGCAGTTCTTGGCCACACCAGGTATATCTGGCACACCCAGTGCCACAAGTACTCTGTCCCATGAGGGAGGTGGGAGGGGGGGCAACACTGACCCTGGAATAGACGCTGCCGTAGCTGATCCTGTTCCACCACTTAACATATCTGACATCCCACCTGGCCGGTCAATTGCAGACCCGGGGCTGGAATTTGTGGGGGGAGCAAGCTCAGCTTTACAAGTCTCAGTGGACACACTGCTGTGCCTTAGCAGTGTTCCTGGTATGGCCTTTCTAATTCCAGCTTCTACACCCAGCAGCTACAACCTAATACAGAACGGATATCAAGCAGTCTCCTTACCAGAGCTTAATTGGAAAAAGGGCCCCCACAATTTTTCCCAGCAGCTGTGAGGCTACAGCAGTATTAAAAGAGCTGAAAGGGCACATTTTCAAGTGCCCTGCATGCCACTAGTATGCATGGGTAGTGTGCCAGAGGGGAGCTTGGCACATATACCAGTGGCAACTCATGGGACTTTATTAGACACGCCACCCAGCCCACAACTGGATACAAGGGAATTGCCTAGTATCTCTGCTGCAGTCGCAGCTATTGTAGAAAAGGAGACTGTGAGCCCAGGGTTAACAGGGCATTGCCATTGCTGCAGCCTAGTGATTTCTGGACTGGCGACCATAAAAAAAACCTGCTCCTGTCCCTGCTGAAAACACTGGAAAGAGAGTGGAAAAGCGTAATCGTTGGTCAATCTGGGGGAAGTGAGTGGGGTCTCGACCAAGTCAAATGACCAAAAGATAGCGGCATCCGCCGTGCAAAACTGTGAATCTAGTGACCTCAATAAGGTAGATGGTGCACAGCACGCTAGGGCCAGAATGAAACTAATGAAAGCAGGCATCCTTAGCGGCAATGGGACATTCCAAGCAATGCTGCCAGGTGGGCCCTCTGGAGGAACCAGGATGCCAGTGCACTCAGTGAATGAGTTGCGCCATAGATTGTCCAATCCACCTTACAAATGCATTGGGCCCCCCTCCCCCAAGACAATATTTCTCCATGGAGTACCCAAACCATCAAGCAAATGACATGAACCCAGGGAAGCCCTCTGGAATAAATGCTTGACTGGTTCCGCTTTGTGAGGTGGTGTAACTTTGTATCTGGGGAGCACATTATAGATTGTAGTAGGGTAGCCACACTGGGGAAGGATGTGCTTGACTCTATTGTGATAAAGGTCAGATACCCCAAAGTGGCCAGAGACATATTGAGTACCAGTAGGCTATGTAATCAACTGTCTAACAGTGCAATCGTTCTGTATGCCTTCCCCTGGGGAAAAATGCCATTGGGGTCAGTCTTGACATGAGCGGACTTAGCAGCATTAGGGGTGAGGCAGGTGGGGCCCACCTTTATTATGGGCACAAATGCCCAGTGCTGCATTGTGTAGATGCAATTGCTACCTTTTCTTTGCACAGCTCTGAGCCAACTCTAAATTTTTGGATTCTTTGCCATGCTTTGTCCTTAGATTAATTACTGTCTTGAATTTGTTAAGTGATGCTAAAAATGTCTATTGATTTGAAACTTTTATGGCGCTTAGCTGTAATAAAGTTATAAAGAGAAATGGGAGAGGCTCTCCTTTTCAACAAGCCCTCGGTAAAGGAAATCAGGCTAAAATTTCCTGAGCAGCATGCAAGAACGTGTCTTCTTTATTTACGTGTGGCAACGTCATCACGGCTGCCCCTGACCCCCAGGCATGGATGGGAAGCTCTGCATTCACAGCCTGGGGGTTGGGAAGCTAGCGGCTGCTCCAGGGGGGCCGATTCTCTCCCCCCAAAGGTAAGTAATGCGGAGGACGATCTATCTCGTCCTCTGCATTGTGTTAGCAATGCAGAGGATGAGATAGCTTGTCCTCCTCAATAAAAGGGTTAATTGAAGGGAAAACACTCCATGGATCTCTCTCCCCCTACACCCGCCTGGTTCATGTCTTGATGACCTGTCAGTTGCCCAAGGTTGGTCGGTACGGAGCCAACCAAACAAAACCCCCAATGTTAGGCCACCCAGTACGTATTAGACTAACCAATAATATATTGTAGAAATTATGTTTTATTACAGTTAGCAATTTAGAGGTGATCTCAGGAGGAGACATCAGATTGTTGTTACCTAATCAAAAGTTTAACCCTTATATTATGTGTATGAAGTTGTCTCTATTAAGCAATACCTTCACCCCGCAGGTTTCGGTACATTATGATGCTAATTATTGTGATTGATCGACTTGAAAGCTGTTGTTTTCAATAAGCTTGCTCAGATCGTAGGGATTTGTACGCTTGTATGCTGTCCCCTTATTTTGATGTTAATAAAGCTCAGAAACATTCTGGCTCCTAATCCTCTTAGTAATTTTGGGGACTTCACAGGCCGTCCTTACAGATGATAGCAGAGGATTGTTCATTAGAGTCCTTGAGTTGTTGAGGGCTCCCCACTTTGCATGTGGAGAGCGGAGCATCGCGTGTAACAGAAGAGGTCGACAGGAGCCCCTTTGAAGGTATTTCTTGTCTGGCACCTGCAGAATGCCCCGTAGGGGAAAGGGCAGCTGGTTGTTAGGGGAGACTGGATGCTAAAGACTCTCAACGGTTCCACGGATTAGTAAGTATGACAAAGGCTTGGCAAAATGAGGGGAAGGGCATTGCTTTGTATATTGGTGAAGTGTGATGAAGTAAAAAAAGATTGAAGATGAAAGTTCACGTGGTACACCTTGTTACGGCGTAATAATAAAGATAAGGATAACCTCACCAGGAAATGGGAAGACAGCCATACTGTATTTATTTGTGTAGTAGTTGCTGGCGCCAGCCTCATGTTGTAAGGCAGCTTAGGTTTGGTGGAAAGTGCCATTTTTGTGTATATTGTTTATATATTGTGGAGGACGTGAAGTTGTGGTGTAGATCGAGGTGTGTGATCCAGTGTGGGAGCAGCAAAGTGCGGCTGCTCGGGGTGAGTGGCAGTTGTAGTGTCACTCTGAAGCATTGGGGGATGTGGGAGGCGTGGTCTCAGAAAAAGACACAGAAGTATTAAATATAAAAGGTGCATTGTTGGGGAAGGGTGTGAAAGGGAGGTAAACGAGGGTGAGTTACTCCTATTATCTACCTGTGCAAAGCGTTACCTCAGTGCAAGGAAAAAAATCCTTAAGTACCGCACCCAGTGGGTTTGGGACACTGTGGACAAAATGTGTATGCCCTGTCTATAGGAGGGCACTAATTTGAAGTCAGTACTGCAACACACGTGCACATATTTGCATGCTGCATACAAAGAAATACAGTTGCAGAATCCACTAGCCATTCTGAAACTGGGGAAAATGTATGGTGAAGAGATAGAGGTGCCACCCACAAAAAAATTGATGCTTCACCAGCATGACAGAGGATCACAGCACCCACGGCTCCTCCTCCTCCTCAGAGCAGCAATCCACCCTTAGAAGAGCAGGGAGTATGTCCATAACGAACATTAAAAGCAGTAGTAGGGTACACTATTCCCAAAGCCCCCCACCCCCGCATACAGTAGTGAAGACATAATAAGTGGTGAAATAATAAGTAAGCAAAGTCCTGTGTCCACACATGTGGAATTTTACAAGCGCCACAATTTGCAAATGAAATTAACAGAAGCCTAGTAGGAGCTCCAGAGAGAATGAGACAGATGAAGGCAGAGAAATAAGAATGGGACGTCAAATGTGCCGAATTAATGGATGGAATGACAGATAATTCTCATAAGTTAGATGGATAAAGCATGGACGATTTTAAAGAAAGACAAAGGGAAGTTAGAGAAAGGCAGGAGAAAGAAGAAGAAGATAAAAGGAACAGGAGGAAGAAGAAGATAAAAGGAACAGGAGGAGAGAGAAAGAGGGCAAAAAAGGGAGGAGATAGAGAAATAAAGAAGGAATAAAGAAGAACGAGAAAGAGAAAAGAAGTGAGAGGTAGACAGACAAAGGGAAAAGAGATGTGAAGAAGAAAGAGAAAGGGAAAGATAAAGAGATGCAGAAAGGGAAAAAGATAGGTGAGAGGTAGAAGAAAGGGGTAGAGAAAGACAACGAGTGAGAGAAAGAAATAGAGAGAGGTGAAATACAAGAAGTCGATGATATTATCAAGTGTTGTACATTCCCAAATAAAGAGAGAGACCGTAGACAAGAATGGATGCGAAAGAGAGAGGAGTTAAGAAAGACGCCGCAAGGAAGTAGATGAAATTCTGACAAATCATACCATTCCACATGAAGGAGAGGAAGAGTCCATATGAAGGAGAGTTAGTAACCTGTATAGGAGCAGGTGATATGGTACTAACAGCATGATGGGGAGAAGAAGAGGGTCTCCGCAAGATGGAGGGAGGAACATATTAGAGGAAGTGATGAGTGGAAGATATAGGACAAGTCCCCTTGGGAGACTAACTAGCCTTTGAAGACAGTGAAGATGACGAAGGGGATGAAAGTGACGACTCTATGTTGGAAGGTGAAAAGAGAGAGGAGAGGAGAGAGGATGAGACCACACAGGCCCCTCTACAAATATGGGGATAGGGAAAGAGATAGCGTGGTTAGATTTGGAAGAACCAGTGAGGAGGCCAGAGCCTGTTAAATATCCCAGGTGTCCGAAGGCACGATCAAATAGTTTAGAAGTTAAAATGCCATAAGTAAACAGACTAAGGGATCTATCAGGATGAAAGAGGATTAGTATGACAGACGCAGTGACAAAGACGAAGTGTGCAGCTGCACTCAGACAAGGTGCTGGGTTTGCACAGTTCCTTTTATTGGAGAAAGGGGGGGGATTGCCAGAATATATTCTGTGGACACAAATGGACAAATATAATGTGATTTGTAGACTGACAACACTAACACCATGGGCAGGTAAATGCATTGATGAATTAGAAAGAATGACAGCCGGAATGACTTTTGCCGTAGGTGACATGAAATGCTTGTTTGCTGCCATATTAGGAGAGCAGGCAAATTACATTTAGATGCAGTCTGGCTATCCTGGTGTTACGGCACAAAATACTGACCGAGACAGAGCACCCTGTAATAATTGTCGAGCTAACTTATGGAGAGCACTTAGGGTTCGTACCCACGCTCGTCAAACATGAGCACTATTATGACCCATAAAATGAGAGCGGACAAAGATCCGATGATGTATATTTAGGAAATTCAGGAAAAGTGGAGGTTAGAAACGAGAGAACCGTGGGACAGAAACCTAACAATCCTTTATCACATTTTATGCCAGGGGCTTCCTGAGGAAGTACAAAGACAATTAAAAGATTCTGGGAATGGAAGCTAATCCACGGGCGGAGATTCAACTGGCGATTGTGTAACATTGTCGTTTAAAGCAAGAGAAAGACAAAAAGAAAATTGAGGACAGGAAAATTGCGGAAGCAGGACTAGTTCAGAAGAAATGGTTGACATTCTTAATACAAGGGGCAGTATTGGCAAGCGGAGGGAAAGGTTTTAACACACAAGGGACACAGCAGACACAGCCAGCAGTTAACAGAATTTTGCAGGAAGTGGAGAGTATAATTATTTCTCATGAGGGTGAGGGTTTGCACCCAGGGGTATAGGGTTTGGATTTCAGGCCCTGCAAGGAGGAGAGTTTAACAGGGGCAACCCAGATTTGGGGGACAGAGACATCAATGTTGAACATGAAAGAAGATGGGCCACATTTCACATCAATGTAGAAGCAGGAGAGGAATGCAACAGAAGCTGATCCAAGAGGTGGGAAAGCCTACCGCACCATATAGCTCAGAGCCACCTGAATATTATACACAAGATCACATTCAGTATCAGGCACAGGTATATCATAACATGCTTGATAGATCTTCCTCGGAGGTGCCTATTAGTCCTGGGGGTCTATATATCAAGAAGATAGTTAGCGTGCAGTTATTGGTTATGGGAACTTTGGCAGATAATATTTCGTAGGATTTGATTTGAGGGGTGTGGTTATTCTTAAAGCCAGGTTAGTTTTAGCTATAATAGCCAGGCCGCCTCCTCTGGCATTAGGTCTGCCCACTCTAAATATTGGGTAGTTGTCTGGGATTGCTAGCATGAGGGCAGGGCCTACTACTTCATGGAGCCAGGATTCAGCTACTGCCATGAAGTCTACATCATCCGTGGATAGTATGTCAGCAATTGCTGTGGTATGTGCTATAAAAGATCTAGCATTAATAAGGGCACCAGAGATGGTTGTCGAGTCAATCTGCCCTTGGGTAGGAGAAGATTTGCGTTTAGGGTGATTGAATCTCCTTTGTGTGTGTAGAGCAGGGGGGACAGTATCGGTCTGTTTATTTTGCAGCCATTATTATGAGGTTGCTAAGAAGTGATAGTCCAATGTTGGATGGTTGGGCCTTACTAGTGTACATTATTCAATTAGGTTGCCATAGTTGTGCGGCTGGTATGGTCTGGGTAAGGCAAATGCAGGCAGTGGGCTAGTCCACGTTGCTAGGTGAGGTGGCAGTATGGTAGGCAGGTGGCAGGTAGCCGTTAGTTAGGTGGGGTAGACTTACCCAGTGGTGGAGTTACAGGTCAAAGGTAGGCTATTTCCACATTAGGATGGGTACAATTGGTTGCAAGAAAGGCTAGTTCTGCCTATGCGAGTTCCAGGAATACCACAGTTACCAGGGAGTACATGTGGGCTAGATCCCAGTTATCAGAGCTGTGGTTCAGTCGTGTGGGCTAGTCCAGCATAGCAGAGATACAGATAAAATCAAAGATGAGCTTATACCATTTTAGCAAGTTAAGTCGGAAAGGCAAGTATCATCTAATATAGAAACAGTTAAATTCACAATAGGCAAGTTCAAAATAAGCACTGCAACGTCATTGTGCAAAACACATATGGTAGTGAATAGGTTTTGAAATAGTAGGCCGAGGGCACTTCAAAGTGTGCAGCATACAAGGCGCAAATGGCAGCAGCCATAAGGAAGGCAGCAATACAATTTTAGGGCAATCATACACAAGTTGGCTCTATTACAGGGTATACATGTATTACACAGGCGCTAATTCTGAATTAGAGGTGCTAGGAGCTTGGGATAGCGTGGGATGTGGAACACTAGGCTGTAGAGCAGCATACTCAAGAGTCTCAGTGTTGCAGGTGCATGAGATGGAAGTCAATGCGATAGCAAAAAAGAGATGGACGAAAGTGCGAAAGTATAGTTACTTCAAAGGTTGGCGTAGCATGTGTAATGGTTGCCAAATTAAATTGTACCATCACCAATATAATACCACAACTCTCGCCCACTGCATTGCCATTTTCTGCTCAAATTTCCAGTGCTACGCTGAAGACACTCAACTAATTTTCAGGCTGCCCTCGGCCACCTCCACTCCCTCTCTCTTCTCTGATTGCCAACTGCCATTCAAGATTGGTGTGGTTTGTCTGAATGCCAGCAAGATGGAGATCCTCCTCATCGGCACACCTTCACCATCCTTTCCCCTCACTCTCTGGCCGGCTTCCCTTGGCCCTCCTCCTACCTCCACCTGCAAGGCTAAGAACCTTGGGGTCATCTTTGACTCCAACCTTTCCTTCTCCGCCCACATCTCTGAGGTCCCTAAAAAGTCAAAATTCCTACTGCACCTCCTCAGAGGTACTCTGCCTTTCCTCTCCTTCCCCCAGAAGCTCATGGTATCCCAAGCTCTGGTTCTCTCTAGGTTGGATTATTGTAACAGCCTCTTTCTAAATCTACCTGCCTCTACTCTCCGCTCTCTGCAACTAATCCAGAACAGGACTGCAAGACTCCAGCTCTGAAATCTCTCCATTGGCCCCCAGTGGATGCAAGGATTAAATTCAAAACCCTCTGCATTCTCCACAAGGCTTTCTGGGGCCTGGGTCCAAAATACCTTCAGCTATCCCTATGCAAATAACTCCCCTCTCGAGCTCTTCGCTCCTCTACCTCTAACTCCCTCAGGGTCAGTTATTTTTCAAAGAAACAAGCTGGGGGTAGATCTCTGTCTTTGGCTGGGGCCTCCCTTTGGAACAGCCTCCCTGCCACTCTAAAACTTGAGGAGAACCATCTCCGGTTCTGGAAGCACCTCAAGGCCTTCCTCTTTTCTCTGCCTCCGCTCTCCCTTTCCCCTGCTGATCTGTTCTCTCTTGGCACTGTGCACCTGGCCACCCTCTGTCCTCCGGGCCCAGGTACCTGCTCACCCTGCCACCCTCCCGCACTGCCTCCAGGCCACACCTTGCACTGAGGTCTGTAGCTGTACCCATACAGCCCCCCCTTTTCTTCCTGCACTTATCAGACCTACCCTGTCTGCTGCCTCAAACGTAGCACTTGCAAATTGCTGGCTGCACTACCATTGTTTGTTACCTTTATTATTTATTTATTTATTATTATTTATCTGATTCTCCTCTGCTTCGCACTTTCCACTTCTCCCCCTTCCATGCACTTTTCACCCCTCCCCCTCTCCCATGCACTTGCGTGTTCTCAATGTCACTGGGCCTAGTAAGATCGCTGTTTTGTACTCCCCTGTTCCCCTCCCTTGCCTTGTCGTGCTCTGAAACTCTTGTGTACGAGCGCGATAGAAATAAATTATCAATATCAATAACCCTGGACCGACCACTACCTCATCAACTTCTCCTCCACAATCAAGCCTCAAAAGCTGTACAACAAAGCTATGGCACCCCCCTCCCCACCAGAAGTAAAAAAGACATTACAGTGGAAAAATTACTTCCCCACCTCCTCCCTACTCTCTCCTCCCTCAAGGATACCTCTGACCCTAATGGTCTGGCTGAGTCCTTTTACAACACCATGACAACAGCCCTTGACATTATTGCACCAATCAAACTGTGCAAAAGTAAGCAAAGGTCCCACCTTAGCACCTTGTTCGCCCTGCAGCTTAAAGAACTACGACTACAGAAAAGAAAACTCCAAGCCTTACGGTAACACTCCCCTGCAGCTGAAAACAAAGTAATTCTAATCAATTTTGCAAATAAATACAAAAAAGAAATAATCTGCACCAAAAGGAACACGTTTAATGACAGAATTTCCAAGGCCAACTCTAACACCAAGGAGCTATTCACCATCCCCCGCGAAATGGAAACCCCTACTCCTCCCACAGATAATGTCCCTAAAGATAAGCAATGGTGCACCAGCATCCAAAATGCTTTAGCTAATAAAATGGCCATGTTACAGACCAAAATAGCCAACAAAAAAGCCTCCCTACTCTCCACTGAAATACAGTCTACCTTACCTACTGAATTACCTAGCACCCACATACCTTTCAGATTTACTAATATCTCTATACCAGAAACTGAAAAAGTGATCCTATCTCTCAAGCCATCTAATTGTTAGGGTGATACCTTCTCAGCCCAAATCATTAAGGACGCAGATAGAGATTTAGCCCATTTATCTCAAAATTAATTAATGCCTCCTTCAAGACTAGCACTGTCCCTAACAACCTCAAAGAATCGTGGGTTCTACCATTACTAAAGAAACAGACATTAGACCCCTACATCCCAACAAACTATAGACCGATCACTACAGTCCCCTTCCTCCTCAAAGTAATTGATAGAGTAGCCATCTTGAAACCAACCACCTATTAGTCTCCTGCCAATCTGGATTCAGACCACAACATGGCACTGAAATGGCATTAATTGATTTAAAGGCTCAAATTGACGAGCTGAAGGATAAAGGTAAAACAGCTATGCTACTCCTCCTCGACCTATCGGCGGCTTTTGACCTGGTGGATCATGAAGTGTTATGCAAACATCTGGCATCAGCCGGCCACTTCTCAAGTGATGCCATAGCCTGGGTACAATCCTTCCTAGCCAAGCCTACAATGAGAGTCTTCTCCCCCTCAGCGTCTGCAGACCCAATCCAAATCACCTGTGGTGTTCCACGGGGAACATATGTATCACCTGCTATGTTTTAAACACCGCGAGTTATTAGCAAGAAGTATGCTGTTTTGAAATTAGAGATTGGCACTGCGTCAGTTTTGTAGTCACCTGGGTACTGGATCCGGTTGCCTTAACAAGGGAGTTTCTCCCTGTGCCCCACATTGTGGGTTTCTTCACCTGTGTGAAGGTGTGACGATATCTCGGTGGATTGGGAAGCCTGTTGAAGAGTTTTGGTTTTTCAATAAAGAAAAATTAGCTTATCGGTCATTTACAGCTTTGAAGGTTCACCATATTAAGGCTGTTTGCCTGAAACTACCCATTCAACACGGTGTTGTGAAGAATAGTGGATGTTTTAAAGTTTCCCCTGAAGAATGTTCGCCCGAAAGGGGCTTTGAAGAACAGAAACATGTTGGGATTATATGTTGTTTTATTGACACATTTAGGTTTTTCTGTGTATTGTGATATGTTATTTCATTTGTGTCTTGGGTATGTGTTTTATTTGAACCTTAGCTTTTTAGATTTTGCAGGTTTTAGTAGCAGTATTTACACTGTGTTAGGTGAGGGTAGTATTTTATGTTATAATTTAAATATTTTGAATAAAACAAGAAAATGTTTTTTTTGAAAATTTAATGTTGCACGCAGTCTATGTTGTCAAGACTTGTAGTGCCTGGGTAATCTTTCAGAGGTTTCTAATTGATGGGGGAGAGAGAGGGGTGCAAGTAGAGAAAGTTTACCATCTTATCCTTCTTTTATGATATATATCACCTACTATGTATAACATCTTTACCAAGCCTCTCTTCAACATATTGGACAGACTAGGTGTCACCTACACTAACTATGCAGACGACACCCAGTACCTAATACCCCTTTTGGGCAATTTTGACGTGGACACATCATTGGTAAACAAGATATACCAGCTCATTCATGCATGGATGGCCTCACATGGCCTATGCCTGTATGACGACAAAACAAAGATCCTGATTCTGGGCTCAGACACCAACCTTAAAAAATGTAGCCCTAGCTATGCCTCATTTAACATTGATGGCAACGCAATCAAAGCAGTAACCGAGGTAAAAACATTAGGATTTTACCTTGATTCTACCCTATCACTAAAAAAACAAGTTAGTGCCATGGCATCCTCAACTGCCTATACTTGCAAACTTATTATGGCCTGTAGACCCTTCCTCTCCAAAGCCAGCTGCATCACACTTGCCAATGCACTAATAATGTCCAAAGTGGACTACTGCAATGCGCTATACGTTGGGGCTAATAAATACATCCTAGATAAAATGCAAACACTTCAAAATAATGGCGTCCGAGCAGTATTGAACATTCCTAGAAGAGAGCACATCTTTAACATCAGAAGAAACCATCACTGGCTAAAAATCAGGGACAGGATCCTTCTTAAAACTGTCTCCCTCATCTTTAAATGCCTGAACAATGCAGCACCCCCATATCTCTAAGACAGAATGATTAGAAGAGTATCTACCCGCCCCACTAGATCATCCAATTCTCACTGTCTAGAAGTCCCTAGATTTAAACTTGCGAAATCCGGCGGATCCAGCTTCCCAGTCAGAGCGGCTTTATCCTGGAACGCACTCCCCTTAGCCCACAGAATTGAACAGCCTTACCTTAGATTCAGATGTTATATGTTAAACTGGCTTCGTGCTAATGACAATTAATATTTGCCTGTTTTTGAAGTACCCATTTGAGTGTGTGATTTACAGACCACCCTCTTTTCTCCTCAGTTAAGCTATGACAACAGCTGACTGTACCGACACCTCTTGTATGTCTCATTGTTCCCCTGGCATTCCCAAATGTAATTTCTGTACCTTTAACATGTTGTAATGAAGCTTGATGTATACTTGTAAACTGCTGTGCCCAGCTACCTAAGGGTTTGGTGTGCATTACCAAATAAACAAACAAACATACAAATGCAACAGGGATTGCCCCCCTAAACATAACAAGTACCGATGCAAACATAGCAGGCTCCAATGCAGATACAGCAGGCACTGATGCAGACACAAGCACCAACACAACAGAATGCAGCAACACCATGGAACACAAACATATTGTCACAAGCACATACACCCAGAATAGGGGGTGTGATAGTAGTGGGGGAAATCCTTTTACTGGCACAGTACTGGACATATACCCACAATATGACAGCCCACAGGAAGACCTGATGTGTCCCATCCTATCAGTTATATCAGACCTACAAGAGGAACCGAGAGTGGGGGTAACCATAGTTCACAAAATATTTTCCTTTCTAGTAGATACAGGGGTGACTCGGTCTATGTTAGAGAAGGAACATTTCCAATGTCAGGAGTTGCCATGAATGCACAAGGATCTTCTGGGGCAACATTATGGTTCCTTTTACAGACTCTTTACCTATCACTATTGGAGAACACAACATGTCCATGCAATTATTATATTCCTGCAAGACACCAGTTAAGATATTGGGTATAGCTTTGATGATCAAATTAAACATGACAATATAACTTACTGATCAGGGGATAATATGTTCTACCCCAAGGATTCATTATGTAAATGCACAGAAATGTATAACAGCATTAAGCACAAAGGGGCATTCCATTAGACCCATATGTATTCCTTTATAGGATACACATATTGTTAGCATGGCTTCCAAGAATACAGGACAAAATATTAGGGTAAACTACAGAATTTCTGTTCTGACCAGTCGTTTCCATGGAGGTGGAAGAAGGCCAGCTGATTACAATTGAATTAGAAGTAGCAATAGTGAGGGAGGACAGAGTAATTTTGCACAGAGTTGACGAGGAAGGGATAACCTGGAGAACAGTGATAGCTCTTGCTGAAGGGCATCGACTGACTTAGCAGAGGAAAACCTGTTTACATATGACGAATCAGATGACTAGGTGATGTTTAACATAAGTCTTACATATCAGTTGAAAATTGAAAATAGAGAGATACCTCAGATTATGTTACTAATGAAAACGTTACAGTCTTTTCTCCTGGAAGATTTGGCACAAGTACCAAGCACATTATGAACCAGCAGTCCATACAGCATTTATCTATTAATAGGAGGATGGGGCAGTCAAAATTAAATTAAAGCAAGGAACTATTTTGTATTGAGTGAGAAAATACTCATGTCAAAAGAAGCTGACAAAGGTATCTATGACACTATTGCTGCCTTCATGCGACAGGGAATATTAGTGTTATCAGAATTCCCATGAAACACTGCTCTGTACCCAGTAAAAAAGGCAACAGGGGGTCAAAGAGAATTATTCAGGACTTACGCCACCTGAACAATATTGTTGAGGCAGAGTTCTCATTGGTTCCAAGCCCAGCCACAATATTACGTAACATTTCATCTGCAGCTAAATATTTTACCGTGATCGATTGAAAGAATGCTTTCTTTTCCACCCCACTACATGAAGAGAGTCAGTATTTGACCTTGTTTAACTACTGCTGAATTAAGTTAAAACACACTCGATTGCCCCTGGGGTATTGCGAGAAACTCTCGGTTTTCAACCGGGTGCTGCAGATGGACTTGTGAAGCATGCAACTTGATAGCACAGTAATGCAATATGTAGATGTCATTCTAGTGTGCAGCAAAACAGAAGAAGAGTGCAGAAGAGACTCAGTAAAACTAATGACAGCACTGGCAGAAAAAGGGTACAAGGTTGTGTGATGAGTCAGGAATGAAAGGTCGGACACAAGTTTGTTATGCTTTTGTTTAAAGACTTTTATTGAAAACAAAAGGGTTGGAAAAAGGTCTCTCCAACCGTGCTCTAACAGGAATTTCCCAACCTAAAACCACAAACTAAGGATCTGTCTGCGTCAGGATGTCAAAATCAAAACTGTCCTTGTGTCCAAAGTTCTATTCTGACCCTCAGACTATAAACTAAACTACAAGGTGAAAAGGGAAATGTCTTTAACTGTTGGTGATTGCAAAAATGGTTCACAAAGGAAGAATAAACAGCTCCAGCATAAAAATTCTCCACGGGTGGGATAAAAAACCTTGGTTCCAGATGGTCATTCCCTTTGCTGGATTTCTCTTCAATACAAAAAATGCTTGTTTCACAGTTTTTTGTGTCTTTCTTGCTCCACAACAGTAATGTTACTTACAATGTTTTTTAGGTTGGTATTTCCACTGGGTGATTTGATGTGTTCAGTACTATCTATGACTCCCAATCCCCAAGCGGAACGAGGGTTGACGTCACTATAGGAGGCAAATCCTTTTCTTTTTCAGTAGATACGGGTGCAACTCGCTCATGTATACGAGAGGGAACATTTTCACTATCGGGTAATGCCATTAATGCTCAAGGATTCTCAGGAGCTACAAGTAGAGTTCCTTTTACTTGCCAGTCTCTATAGGAGAATGTGATATGTCTGTTCCATTGTTGTATTCACGGCAGACACCAGTTAATATACTGGGCCGAGATTTAATGACAAAACTAAACATGACCATTTCTTTCACTGATGAAGGCATAGTGTGTTTAACACCAGGAATATATTATTTAAACGTAGGCAAACTTATTATGGCATTTACAGGGCAAATAGCCATATGAGGAGTACCATTAGAATCAGAAGTATTTCACTATAGGAAACGCATTTTGTTAACATGGCTGCCCTGGTATAAAGGGTAAGACTTTGAGAATACCTATTGAATTTCTCTTTAGGCCAGAGATTCCCATAGACAAAGACGGGGGACAGGTTTTTCCCTTAGAATTATAAGCACCTGCAGTGCGAGGAGAATTACCCATGCGCATAGGATCTGATGATGATGGCAAATCATGGAGCACAGTGATTACTATTGGAGAGGGTTACAGATTGAATGATGTCACTGATGAGGACATATTTGGAGATGACCCACCAGACAACAAAGTGATATTTGAGCATTACCTATTGGGTTAGGGCAGAAAGACGTAAGGTTCCACAGAAAATAATGATAGTGCGACAGCGTCCTGCATTTTTTGATGAAGATATGGTGAAAGTGCCAGTTTCTTTATGGACTATGGGCCCTTATGACATAGGCCTATTAAAGTGGGTTGGAGAAGTTATGCTCAAACTGAAGCCAGGAGCAATTTTACCTCGAGAGGCAGACAAAGGTATTTTTAAGACAATATCCGCCATGATGTATCAGGGGATTTTAGTGACGTCAGAGTCATCCTGCAATACCGCGGTGTACCCTATAAGAAATCTAAGGGGGGGTTGTAGTGTTTAATTCAAGATATGCGCCCGATTAAGCAGATTGTAGAGGCCGAATTTCCTCTAGTTTCTAATCCAGCTACTATCTTATGTAATTTCCCTGTTGAAGCATGATTTTTCGCAATCCTGCTGCATAAAGATTGTCAGGATCTGGCGTCATTTACGTTTCATCAGGCTAAGTTGAAAAGCACAAGGTTGCCGCAAGGGTATTGTGAGTCTCCCTCAATTTTTAATACAGTGCTGCAGATGGACCTAAGCAATATTGATTTGCCAAGTGTTGTGTTCAAATACATAGATGATATTTTGGTCTGCAGCACATCAGAAGAAGAGTGCAGACATGACTCAGTTTAGCTAATGATTATACTAGCAGAGAAGGGATATAATGTGGACAAAGAGAAATTGCAGTACTGCCAAGAAGAGATGCTACACATAGGACAATTAATCTCACATGAAGGAAAGAAAGTTACACCTGAACGGACTGAGGCAGTTTTGAAAACAGCAAAACCGCATACGATAAAGCAAATGCAACAGTTTTTAGTACTGTGCAATTATGTCAGAGCATGGGTATTTGATTATAGTTCTTACACAAGACCATTGTTGCAGGCCCTGAAAAAGGCACAGCAGAATCAGGAAAAGTTTGTATGGACTGAGGAAATGGAGGAAGGGTTTGATGATTAAAAAAGGCAATTTGCACAGCTCCCGTTTTAGGGATTCCCAATTATTCTGAGGAGTAATTTTTATTTTTGCACACAAATGGTACAGTCATGACAGCAGTGCTCACGCAGGGAACTACGTTGGGGTACAAGCTTCTTGCATATTACAGTACGATTTTGGACCCAGTAATGAGGGGTCTCTTCCCATGCGAACAATCGTTGTCAGCTGCCTCATTCGCTATTGAGAAGTCTACCAGCATAGTAATGGGGTGTTTCATGAGGTTATTTGTTGAACATGCTTTGTTTGCTGATTTGGAGAAACCTAAAGGTACACTGACATCCCAAAGAGCTTCTACTTATGAGGTGGTTATATCGAATCCAGCAATTAAAATTGTCTGATGGAAAATGATGAACCCTGCCACGTTTGTAGCTGCACCACTAGCAGAGGACGGCAGGTACATGACTGCTCAAATTATGAGGAATTTTATGATGAGATCCCGAGGGTGAAAGAAAATGCTTCAGCAGCGGGGGAGATTCTCTTTATTGATGGTTCCTCAAAGATCGATCAAACTGATGGAAAAAGATATTCAGGAGCCACTGTGGTAAAACACAGGGCTGATGGGGAATTTGAAGTAATGACAAGGGTATGTTTACCGTCTCACTTTTCAGCACAGGCTGTAGAATTAGTGGTGCTGATTGTCACGCTCGAAAAACACGCAGACCAGAAAGTAATGGTATACAGTGACTCTGCCTACATGATGTCAACTGTGCACGCAGGGCTAGCACGTTGGGAAAGGAGAGGCTACCTCTGAGCAGACGCCACTCTAGTGTAGCACGCTGCCTTATTGGACAGACTTATTAAAGTAATTCAACTGCCAGTAGCCATTGCAGTAGTTTAGTGCGCAGCACACACTAAGAGAGCAGATTTTATTTCACGTAGAAACCAAGCCGTGGACGAAGAAGCAAAAAGAGTTGCATATTTACCTGATATAATGAGCTATGATACGCCTGATGTGAAAGAAAGAATGGTGGTGATGATGATTGTGAATGAAAGCTTTCACCATCTGTCGAAAACACAATTGATGGAAGTTCAAGGTGGAGCCCCACAGCATGAGAAAGATCTGTGGACACAGAGGGGGTGTTCTTTATCCCCTTCTGAGGCACTGTGGCAACAGGAAAGCACTGGTAAACCGGTGATTCCTGTAACCTTATTAAGGGTGGTGTTAGAACAGCTACACTACCCTGCGCATGTCACTAGGGAAAGCCTTCCAACAGCCATTGCAGAGGACTGGTTCATATCGAATCTGTTAGAACAGGTTGCTTTTTATGTATTAACTTGCATCGTATGTCAAAGGTTTACTGTTGGGAACACACTGCGAACAGTCAGAGGAGTTATTCCTCGACCCAATGGTCGTTTTCAGCATTTACATATCAACTATGTTGATATGCTGCAGGTCTGTAATGGATATAGGCATATGATAGTGGTGGCGTGCCCCTTCTCTAGGTGGATCGAGGCCAGTCCATACACACACCCTCACACCACTTGCGCTGCAAAGTCTTCAGTCCGAGAAATATTTCCAAAATGGGGAATATGTGAGGTGCTGAGATCAGATAATCGCCCATATTTTGTGAATGAGGTTTTTGAGCAAATAAGTTTATTATTGAGCATTAAGCACACATTTCTTCTGATTATCACTTGCAAGCAAACAGGATATGTGAGAGACTCAAGGGAATGCTCAAAGAGAGGATCGCTAAACTAAAGTTAACATTGAAAAAGGGATGTCTGCATTGCCTGCCCCTTGCATAATATGCATTGAGGAACCAACCAGGCTCTGACCATCACCTCACACCCCATGAGCTAGTTACAGGGAGGCTAATGAGAATGCCTCTCACTCCTTCATCGAGGACTATAAGTGATGCCCAGACAACGGCAGAATTGTTAGGAAATTAGCTACATGCTTACTTAACATGTATGACCATAAGTATCTCTGTCTTTTCAGAACAAATCAAACAGAGAGGGTGTCGGTCTCAGAACACAGATGAAGACCATACAGCAACCAGACCTGAGAAACTACCTGTACCTAGATATTTCCAGGTGACAAAATTCTAATTAGGAATTTTACATGTAAATGGCACGAGCCCAGATTTAACGGCCCTTTCAAAGTGGAGGATGTTATTCCATCGGCAGTGAAGATACTAGGAAGACATGCATGGATGCAGCTGGGGGATGTAAAACTCTATGTTGGAGAGACCACTGCACCCCGACCCCATTCGGAAGCAAGCCACGGAAAAGAAGTTCAGCACGTGCAGACTATATCAATGATGAGGAAGAAGGACAGAGAGACTGTCAAGTAGACAGAGGAAAAGTGTGCACATTGAACTGTGGTTCTTCTGAGACACTCTTTGTAGCTTCTAAGCAAGGAGTGAAAAAGCTATTGTTCTTGAGCCACAGGAGTTTGCTAAACTTGGGCTGTGAAGCATTGAGATCCTGAAGAAGAAAAATACGAAATCTCAAATTCTTTTTTTTTCGACGACTGGAAGAGGGAGCAGTTTCCCGGCTCCTTTTTTACCGAACTTCTCTTTGGAGGCACCCATAGTGGAGTCCAATGGCAACATTCATTGGATCATTTTTGCTGTTTTCCTCTTCATTCTTCGTGCATATCCTGTGTTGATTGGGAGAACTAGTGACATTCACTTGTTTCTGCAAGATCCTAAAAATGAGCCTATTTTGAGGAGACTGCTCGCAGCCATTATTGAGCAGATCCTCCAGCTACCTGAGTTTTGCACGGAAAGTACAGATGATCCTATCTGATGAATATGCCCACAAACTACTTTGCATGATCTTTTATTTTCTGCTCCACAAACATCCTTATCTTGTTGGACGACATCCTAACAATCGTGTATTTGTGAGGGATCCCAGGAATCCACCTGCAATAAATTTGCTGATATGAGATCCGCAAGCAGATTCGTCTACTACCTCAGCACCTGACAAACTTGCCTGTTTCAAGTTATTTTTCCTTCCTTTAAAGTAATCACAGGCAAATGGGAATATTGATAGCAATAATGATAATGTGGCAAACAACGAGAGATCACAGTGAGGTGCGAGAAGCCACTGTTACTGGAGTTGGATGTATTGGTACATAATATATACATGTATCATATTTACCATTGTTCTTTTGGTTCTCACGATAAACACTGTTTATTATGTTGGTCCAAAGAGAGCAGTGGTCCCCATGTATCTTCCTATGCAGAAGGAAGCTACAGATATAGCAATCCCTATGTGATTGTTCCTGCACCAGTAGCTCATGTAGAGACACCAATTTTACTGACAAGTGATCCTATGATTCCTCCAGTGAGAACGAACTATGTTGATATACTTCATGAGATGTTCATAAAAGCTTATGAGGCAAGAAAGAGACCTAAGAGAAGTTCAAGGTGTGATGATCATGAATTGAATGATTACCTAGATAGCACAGCACATTTGGGGAACAACATGTGGTATCAGCATATGAAAGAGGTGAGAAGGAGCTCCTCAGAGGAGGAATTCTATGTATATGCACGCCTGCCTTACATTATGGGACAGCCTAAGATATTCAAAGCCATTGAAATAGATGTTAAGACAGCACATTGCCTATCTCACATAGCATCCTGCTGAGCAAGAGGTCAGTTCATGGGCCGAGCAGCATCTTTGGTATGGGCAACAGAATGGTCAGCTCCAGACAAAGATGATTAGGTTCAAGACACAAAGATAAGGGCAAGGACATTCAGCAGAAATCAAGTGATAAGATATGACCAACCTGGAGTGAAAGGAGCTGGAATCAGATGGGAAGTAAACAGAAGACTTGAAAGCCAAGGAAAAACTGCAGAAGAAATTCGGAGATGGGAGGACAGAGGTCAAATGCAGATCTGGGGATCAGCACTTTCTCCAGACGGCTGGGAGGAAGGTGTGGTTATCTGCAGAGCATGGGCAGTAATTGGTTGTCGCAAACCAACCATTGGCATTGTGGAAAATTGATGCAAATCTTTATGGCCAAGACTTGCTAAACTACTGACATGGGTCGAAGACAAAGGAGGGCCCTTACAGTTAGTGCCTCTGGACATTGCAAAGCTGTTTTTCAGAAATAATGGCACAAGAAAAGTTGGAGAGAATCAAAATTGTGGTCGAGTCTTTGATGTGCCAGGAATTAACATTGGGAAAGCAATGATAATTGATCACTACTGGGCCTGTGGATCCAGAGCTTACATGAGGCTGCCCAGAGATTAGGGAGGACAGTGTTCTATAGTAAACCTCCATGTACCAGCGTTGGTGATTCCTAAAAGTAACTTGAACATTTGTGACTTTCCAAAGGCAGATGCTCACCTGAGGAAGAAGAGATCTGCAGAGCTGATAAATTGAATGAAGAAAGAGAACTATTTTTAAGTTAAGTCTATAGACGCTTTTGATTCCATTCCATATGAACACAGATTATTCAGTCAGACCTCATCAATATTCACGATAATCTTCATGCACAGGATCCAGACAGCAGCAAATACCAAGTGGTTACAGATAACCAGGTAGGAATTGTTACAGACGATTAACACTACCGTAAAGGGATTCAATGCTATCAAGGAAGAGCTGAGAGCCATACGACTGATGACTAGACAGAACAGATATGTCCTGGACATGATTACAGCTATGGATGGAGGTGTTTGTGCCAACATTGGACAATCATGTTGTCATGACCCTCAGCCCTGATCCCCACTGGCAATCCCATTGGCCAGGTGGAATCAGGGCTCGGATCACTAATAAGGCCTGGCATCCACTTCTCAGGCCCTCTTGGGGCCAGTCCTGGCGCCTTTGGCGCTAGGCTCATCAGTAAGGAAAGACATCTGCTTGAGGAACTACTTTATTTAGGCTTTCAGCCAACATGGAGGCATCCACATAGCTTGATTCCTAGAACCAAGCTATGCGGTCTGGCGTTTTGGGTGTGGTGGCCTAGGGACTACTTTCCCTGGACTACTTTACAGTTGCTATTTAAACCACACCCAAACAAGACAACACGCTTCGCGTTACTTTGCTTCTAGCAACGTGACACTCACCGTGTCCAGCTTTCTCACGAGCCTGGTGAATTCCGGACCTGCACAAGAACCAAGAACATCGTTAGCAGCAGAATCTTACCTGCATTCATCATCCTTCACTGCTCGCAGCTCCTGAGCAGCTCTGTTGGTGGAGTTCACCGCCCAGATCGAAGGACCTGAGAAAAGGAGGAAGACATCATTGAAGGAGGTAGTGGAGTCATTACAACCACAAAGCGCTTAAAGACTTACCTGGTTGGTTGCTTTTCGGCCGGCATAGCTCCGGAACTCCATCTGCGCTGGGAACTCACCGCGACCTACGAAAAGAGAAAAGCACAGGTCAGTGAGGACAAGACATCGCTGCGCTACACAAAGCACCTTCTTACCGCATCATAGCGCTATAGCGCACCATCATCTCCCGGTGAGAACCAGCATATCCAGTTCTCCAAGCGGACACTCTGCGCTCTTAGGGAGATATAAAAAGAGACATTTAGAGCAGAGAAAAGGCATGCAAGAATTACGATGCCATCAATCGCAATAAGACCCACCTGAAAGACACTACAAGGGCAGCAGTCAGTGAAGTAACTGGACCGCCAGCGCCCACAAAAGAAAACGCGCCCCTGCCCAGAGAGCAGGACGGAGAGCCCACCGATTCCAACAACCAGGTGAGAATAAAACCTGGAGGGGCTGGAAACACAAGGGAGGTGGGGGAAAACTTACCTTGGTCGCCCAGTCCTAATATAGTCTTCATTTCCAGGCGGAATCCCATCGACACCGAGACCACACCAGGGAATCATTGGGAAGGGCACCAATGACCAACTGGCTGGGTGGCGTCCCCGTGGATACCAGGTGAGCGTAACACATGTTGCACATTCATACTTTCTCATGATGACGAGAATGGCACCTTGACAGAGGCCATAACGTTACTGATGAAATTACACGGCCAGATGATAGATGAAGTGGAAGACATTGTTGGTGACAGTTGGTTTGGATCAGTCTTCGCATAGGTTCCACAATGGATGGCAGACATGTTCAAGTTCCTAGGAGTCCTGATAGTGATGGTTTTGCTTGGATTTTGTGTGATCAGGATAACAATCACAATGTAAGAAGACTGCAAAGAAAGCAGTACAAATGAAGATCATGATTGATGTCGAATCAGGATGGAAAACTAAGGAACTGACAGATGAAGAGACCAGAGACTATGTGAAGGCCAGCATCCATGTACCTGAGGGAATGAAGTACCCAAAGAACCGCAAGAAGTATGTAGGAAAATTGATCTACTGCAGTCAAAATGGACAATGCATGCTTATGTCCTGGAATAAAGATGAGTATGTGTAATCAGCAGGCTGCCTGAAAGGAGTTATAAAGATATGGGTCCAAAAATAGCTTTGCTTCAGACAGGGATGTCTAGATGTAAAGGATTATTGGAGAGTGGTTGATGAATCACCCAGAGGGGGGAGTGGTTAGGTGGAGCCAAGTACCCCCACTTAAAGCTGCGCCCCATGATGCTTATATGTTGGGAGCCAGAGTGCGAGACACGTGCAGTGCCAGTGAAAATACCTATACCGAAAAGAATCCTGGAGATGAGGTACCCATTGAGGAAACCATGTATGCTCTCATGACAATATGATGGTCATTTGAATGAAATCCCGAAGGAAGTGTGAAAAACAGGCAAGAAAGAAGATTGGTGATGTCATGCAAGCAGAGCTGATGCGTCCAGAAAAGAGGCTGAAGACCATAAGCATTCTATTAGATCTATGATTTAGGTGTTAAAGGTGAGCAACATTTCGGGCTCGAGATCAAGATGCTCATGCTACAGAAATGATGAAGAAAATGCCAAGTCATTTTACAATTGTACTAACGCAGTAATGCAAGTAGACAAAGTATTCTTAAAGGCTGGCTATGTAGTGAATAGATTGCAGCGCCAGTGTATATGCATAGGAATGTATGGACTATGGATGTTCCAAACGACTTAATGACGGAGGTAAATTCAAGAAGAGCTTTGCTGGCCTAGCCCCGGGAAGCCAAGGCCACTGTGAGCTTGGATGTTCATGCAGTAGCTACAAAACATGTGAAAAGAACAAACTCCTGTCTGAGGAGAGGAGCAAGAACATTGAAGACGTCAGAGGTTCATCATTTAATAGTATTTCAAATACAGAAAAGCTCTAATACATGGTCTCTAGTCACATGGTCGGATGAACATAGATACTGAGTTGAGCTACATAGAAACCAAGAGGCAAAGTGTTGTAATATGCACACTGGTGGAATATTGATGCATGTTTGGCAACCAACATTCCACAGTGGCCGTTGGAGCTGAGGGAGCTGTGATCCGCTGCGGGGTCTCGCAAATAAAGATACTTATATTCTTATACATTGGAGTGGCGGTGGATTACTACTCAAAGCATGCCTATACTCCCTTTTATTCTCAGGCACACAGAACATTTCCAAGACCAATGTTCAAAGGGCTAATTGACTGGCAGACCCCAAGAGTGATGATATATGGCAGGCTAATTAGGTGGGAAGCTATGGTTAGGACCAGCCCACCAGCACCTGGGTGCCAGCCTGCGTGCTGGTAGCGTGTGTGGAATATTAAAGAAGGGTAGAAGGGTACCAACCAGTTGTAGAGGGCCAGGTGATAGAGAGCCCTATAGTTTGTATAACCAATAGGGCATTGTGTGCTTGATGACGTTCGTAGTGACTTGCACAAGAGGAGGGCTTAGTTGCCCCACCTGATGTTAGAGACCCAGTCACTTTCCCAAACAAGTATTGAACGTATATCGAGATGTTCCCTTTAAGCCTATCACTTTCCCAAGTAGGTTTTTGCAGTTTACCAGGTAGATTGACGTCAATGATGACAAGTTTTTACTATATAACCTGCACTTTTTATTAAACTCGCTGAGTGAGAAGATCGAGTGGTTATTCGTTGATGTTTGTTATACTCTGTGTTTTAGACAATTGATATTAAAACAGACATACTTTGCCAACTTCCTGAGTCAGTCTGATTATTGATGTTTGAGTATATTCTGCATCCCCATCCATCTCCAAGTATTGCTACCTCATCTTAAAGGGCCTAGTGTGGGTACACGGGTTCAGTTCCATGTTGTGAGCCAAACAAATGGGGCATGTACGGAGTAATTCTGGGCCAGTGTCGGGAAATATGGTGCAAACCATTCCTGATTCATTGCAGCAATCATGGACCCTTTACTGGAGCATGCCACAAAATGCAACAATCTGGAGAGATAATAAAGTAAAAGTCAGATGTTACCAGGCATCCATATGGAGAACACGAAAAAAAAAATCCACATGTCCACAGCCCCTTGTCAGACACTGGCACCAGGTCCTTCAGCACAGCCACACTAGAAAGAGTTATGATTGGTGGCTGTTCCACCGAACTACAGACAAGGACTGTTAGGCGCCAAGGGCCTTCTAGGGCTGCAGTCTTCGTAAATTGTCAGCTAGGTCATTACCTATTGCCTCCATTGTATTCAATACATCATGTCCCTTGTACTTTATAATTGCCAACATGTAATATAAGCGCTTCAACCAAAATTGAAATCTAGATACCCTTCGGAATAGGAGTACCTGCTGATGTCATGTTGCTTCCATAATATTCTAAAGTCATGAACAACGCCATTGGCATACCGGGAAACTGCAGAGATGTGGTGGATTTCCCTCTATATAGCCCATAGACATGGGTCAAAGCGATCAATTCAGCAACTTGCGCAGAATGAACATTTAACAACTGATATGCCTTCAGAAGCTCTTGCTGTGTACAAACTGCATACTGTGATACTAACCAGATTATTACATAAACAAGATCCATCAATGAACAGAATCATCTCAGGTTTCTGCAGAGGTATAGCCTTTAAATCATTGTCAGAGGTGCAGCATTGAGGTTGCCCCATTATGGTGGGAAAGGAGTCAACATTGCATGAACACACTGATCAACGCACGATGTGAGGAACGTCACGTATCCCCCCCATTGTGCTCCCGAGGAATTAGACAAACAGGGAAATCCCACCCCCAAAGGCGTCACACCGTCAGGGGAACTATCAATACTTCCTCATACCCGCAGCAAACAAAACGTACAGCCTAGAGGACTTAAATCTATATTAGAGTGCTCCTGCATAGGTGGTTCTAAGCAAGTACGGAGCAAGATAACAGAAGAAAGAGTTGAGGCACAAAGTAGGAGACAGTAGAGTTCTACGCAGTGGAATGGGATGGAAGGACTCAGCTGCAGGGGAATTTAGAGACACGTGAGGCCCATGATGATACCCCAAGCTTCTGAAATCATACTGAAGGCATCTGAGTTGGGTGGTAACAAAGCCAGCCTTTACTGAAAAGCCTGCCACAACACCTGGGGTAGGTCATTGATGCTGGATGGCTTATGTACCCTCCCCAGAACACCAACAAGACGTCAGCGGAGGGCCCCTCTCTTGGGACACTGTGAACCCATACCTCCCTCTGACCAAGTAGACCTTCCACTACCCAGTTGGAGAGGTAACCGTACAGAGGCAAAAGGAAGTATATCATATAAACGACACTGAAAGCTGCTAAAGGATGTTCAGCTCTCTCACCCCTCAGCTGACACAAAAAGGTCCATAATTGGGGATACTAGCTGAGGGCTGGGCCCCCGTCACTGGGATGTGTGCCCTCCTCCACAAAGACCCTACACAGTTGCTGCAACTGATCGGACCCCACCATCTGATGAAAGCCCACTAGGCAGTTCGAGCACACTACTCACCTTGAGTACAACGGATACAAGCAGGACACACAATAGGAACATTTTCTAGAGGACTGGACCGCCACCCTCGGGGTGAGTACCCCACTCCAGATCCCAGTGCACGCCCAACAGAAAAAGACAAGTCATCACATCATTGCAAGAGGCCTGATGTAGAGCATCAGTAGATCCCACATCATTGGCGGTACCGCAGGGTCCACAAGACCCTCGAGGTTGGACGTGGCGACCCAGACAAGAGGCACTGTTGATCCTTGCCTCACTCACATTAGCATTAAGCCTTGCCCACTACCCCTGCCACAGAGTTGAGGATTCAAAAGTATATTGGAGACCTGCTTACGTATATATGGACATAAGACTGAAACTAGCTAATTTCGCCTACTCCCCGTCCCCTCCTGCTGTTGAGAGTTCCCAAATTCCGATTGTAAGTGACTTCAATCAAGCACTCCAACTAAGTCAATGCCTAGTCTGGGATGCCCAATGGAAGCCCTTATTTATATATTTTTATGTCAAAGTTCTTTAAATCTGGGTGATGAACCCTTATATAACGCTCCTCTCTTTGAATCTCCCCAACCTCACTGAGCCAAGAAGTAGGTTTGTTTTGCAAATTAAAAGGTTTATTTGAAGAATTGAACAATATATATCACACTTTTATGAGTATAATAATATCTGAATAGCACACTTATGAATATGACAATGATCAGCAATGGGTAATATTACAATCTCAACAATCTCTTTAATCAGTAAGGAGTAGGAATAGGAAGGATAAGGTAGCAGAGAATACTTTTATGGTTCAAGGAAATGCAAGATGGGAAAGAATGCAGCACAGAAATAAACTAGATATGGTTTCAATCAAAAGACAATATAATCACTTTTTCCCCTGTGACTACTCACTCCCCCCACTATGCAATATGAAGAGATGGAAATGAGGGCACACAGGTTTCAGGAATACATTCAATAATGCAGTTCAATCCCAGTTCCCCTCAGCAAGCTTAGAGAAAACAGGTATGATTTTAAAACAGGCAAATATTCTTTTGAATGGGATAGCAATGAATGGGAAAATATGCTAAAATGATTTTAATTCACTAAAGGAGATTCAGCACAAGTGAGAATTAGTTTGGATTGGTACAGGTCAACACTAGCAATGCTTCATGAAGGATTATCAGATTGAAAACGAATTTCAGCAGTTGAAAACAAGAAGCAGCTATTTTGACAAGTGGTGAAATGGAGCTAAATTGCAATTCACAGCAACTTTTCCCCGTGCGTGAAACGCGATGACGGAAAAACTATAATTAAATGTCGTTTTAGGTTTGTTGGAAAGCTTAGGATCTTATCTTCAAAATGACAGTTAAATTTCGGAAGATAGATTTTCAGAAATAAAGTCAAGATTTCAAAATGACAGATTGTGCTTACAGATTTGGAATCAACAGGATGGACACAAGATTCTATAATGCATTTCTGGACAGGTTGAAATGGATGGAAGAGGATTACTTTAAACTAAGAGATTGGTTATGGACAGTTCTAGACTAGATACTCACTCCTAGGCTTTGGACTGGAATGGGCCTCGTCAAAGATCTGATCAAGGGTTTGGCTTCACTCGCCACCAGACAGGATCAGGCACTCTGGTCTGCGCTCAGCACTGCACGGCGCTCTGCACAGCCTCTTGTACTGGATCTGGCGGGTTCTGGATACAGCTCTGCTTTCTGGGTCTGGACCTTGGTTCTAGCACAGGGTTCTTGGCTAGAATAGCAAAACAGCACAGCCTGGCTGTTGAATGTGAGAGCCCCTTGGCAGTTAGGGGTTAGAATCAGGTTGCTAGGTTCTGCAGGCCTGCTGAGAAGGGTTCAGCTTTTGGATTAGGCCTCTCTGCTTCAAAGTTCTAGAGTTTGGTTCTAGAGTCTCTGTCTGGATATTGTCTGGATCTGTCTGGATCTTTTTGCAGGGTGCTTCGCCAAGAAATCAGTTGAGTAGTGGGAAGTGAGTGTTTTTTATCTGTCCAAGCAGTCCTTATTTATGTATTTCCAAAGTGGGTGGGGAAGCTGATTCTACAATGCCCAACCCTCTAAGGATTTGAAAGGTTAGAGGATTCCCTGTCCCCTGATTGGAGAAAGGATCAGCATGTCATGTTTATGGCTTAGGGGAAAACACTCCCCTCTGTCTCTGTACAGTATATCTTATTTTTCATAAAACACATATTTACAATATACACAACCTGTTAATATTACATCAATCACGTGACAGATTACCCAAGGTACAATTCTGTTCAACTCTTATCTTCCTAAGAGCTTTTGTCCAGAAATGACCACTTTTTTCGCTTTTGGTGGGTTTCCCAATATTCTTTCTGCACCAAATTTTAGAAACGCCTGCACACCCTATCTGAGCACATTTCTGTAATTTTTACGGTTCTTGGCATAAATACAGTCACTACAAATATGAATATTTCCAGGGTTTGCTCTCAGAACATCCCACGAAGTTCAGCTTAGGCTCAAACTGTAAGTGAATTTTTCATTTTAACCATCTCAAAGTTTTTCATTTTTGTCAGCTTGGTACAATTTGTTATAAGCATTTTGATAAAACATACATTTGCTTTCAACTCAATTCACATCTCAGTCTGGTCCGCCTCCTAGAGCTTGGCTGACTCAGAGGGTCACATGTCTTGTTTCCTGCCAGCAGTTTGTTGACAGTTACACCCGAATTTAGTATATTCCTATACATCCTAAAACATCCATTGTTTTGACTGAGAGCAAAAGGCCAGGGTGCCTCTGCTAGTTCCTGTTCACACCAGCCTGTCAATCTCTTGGCCAAGGGCAGGGGAAGCTTCCTTTGTCCAGGGAAAAGGTGTGAAGGGTTCTCAGGGGAAGCAAGCCTTTTGGAGTTTTAACTGCATCAGGTTACTTTATGATCAATTGTAACATAGTTCCTTGTGAAAAAAACAACACTTATAAACTTAAAATAAGCAACATATCTTTAAATCAAGTCTTTTTCAACATGAAATCACTGAGTGGCACTCTTATGTGGCATTTTGATGGAATTCTCTTCTTTGGCCTAGTTTGCGTTCAATTGTTCACTTTACAAACATGGTTTTAAAATGCCGGCTTTCTGGTAGAAGTGAGCAACGGTATTACACCCATTTTGACAGCTGTCTTTCCATCAAGTATCTTTAAAATAGGATTTTGTTCTGAGAACATATGATTTTTGCTGACATGGTATTTGTATTGATTCCTGCAAGTGATGTGTAACACCCAACAAAGAGGTTGGATCTTTTTAGGTGCTTTGTGAGCCATGATTTTAGCAATTTCCGACAATCAAGAAAACGCATTTTCAAACAGTTCTGTGTTTCTTTTTCAATCAGCATTGCTATTTCCAAGTGGTTTCAGGCTACTTTGTGGGTAGCCCAATGGTGGTGTATGGCAGTGATCTCCTGTGCTCACTAAGATAGGCAAACGTGGATGGTGGCCTATTTTTCAGGTTTTCACTGCGCAATTTCTGGTGATTTCTAGCGAGCAGCATGCTTTCCAGTGGCCATTATGATGTTTCTGCTGCCAGCAATGCACAGTGATGTTGCAGGGCTTGGATGAGTGGGTTGATACATCCCACACGGTCATGGAAGCTTCCAGAAGTGAATCGGCGGCCACCAAAGGTGATATTGCAGCTCTCCTGAGCAAAATCAAGAATATGAGAGCCCACATAGGTGGAAAAATAGATAAAATCACACAGCAAATTGACAATATTGAAGAGAGGCTTGAAGAAGTTGAGAACAATCAAGCCTCAATAGACACTCTCGAAACACAAATGGAACATAGACTAGCCGAGATAGAACAAAGAGAAGAAGAGTTCAAACTCAAAATGGACGATTTGGAAAATCGAGAGAGGCGAAACTATTTGCGTTTTTTTGGGATCCCGGAACAGGAAGGTGAAACAGAAGGGGACCTCTAGAAGATGCTCCATGATATCATTAAACTTTTGGTTGCCGATGACGCGATCAATGAGCAGAAAACGGAAAGAATCCAAAGAGCGGGGGGGTCCATCAGGTGGACCGGGGTTGATCCTTGCCCGCTTCCATAATTATCAAGACAAGGCCAGGATCCTGGAAAAGGCCCAATGTAGAAGGCTGATTACCCTCAGGGTGCGTGGATTACGATCTTCCAGGACCTATCCTCCTTGACTCCAGCCCTGAGGCGGATGTGTGGTCCCCTTACAAAATGGCTGAAGGAACACGGGATCAGATATAGATGGGGCTACCCTTCTCCCTCTCTTTTGACGTCAGAGAAAGAAATTCAGACAAGTATTTCCCAACTCTTGGAGACTCATGAAAGAGGAGGAGACGGAGAGGAAGCAGGACAAAGTGGATGACAGTGGGGCATCCAAGGCCCAAGGAGAAGACGGGTGAAAGGATCGGGGAAATTCCAGAGAGGCAACGCCTCCCCTGAAGAATATAATTGAATCTCACTGATACTCCAACCAATACCTGATCGTTCACAACCACTCATCGTTGAACTACCCCAGATGCTTACGGCTATCCCCCTCTGAGGGGGAAGGCCTGGCAGAGAGGTCCTATCTCAAGTCATCTCCCCTACTGCTTGGATTTTACTGACTAGGAGGCTTTATATCTGGGGGAGCGGAAAGGGGCCTGGAATAAACTCCTTGTTAGGTCAGAAATTGGAACATAGGATGTTGAATAATGGTTTGATGGGTTGCCGATCCCAGGTGAGGGGTCATTCTGCACATACAATCATAAATGGCGGTTAATTAAAACCCACAGGTGAAAGACCTCCTTAGGGTAGGGACGATAAATGTCAAAGGTCTCAACTCTCCGACCAAGAGATCTTTGGTATGTCGTGAATTTTGTAGGGCAGGGCTTGACGTCCTCCTCTTGCAGGAGACAAAATACACCAAAGGAGAAGAACGGCGAATCCTAGGGTTGCGAAAGGGGACAGAGTTTTGAGGATCTGGACCGTTGAGAAAGTGAGGAGTTGGGATACTCATTAGAAAAGGACTAGATTTCACGGCTGGTAAGGTATGGGCAGATGTAGAGGAGTGTTCCCTGCTCGTAGTGGGCTCTATAGGGAAGGTAAATGTTACATTTGCCACTGTATACTCCCCCAATTCAGGGGAATCCCGTTTTTCTCTAAAACAATCCCCAAAATTATGCTTGAGGCCACGGGCCACATCCTCCTAGGGGGTGACTTCAATTTATGGGCCAATCCCAGTCTGGACAGGAAAGCAGGTAATCCTGATGCGAGAGTTCCGGTCGAAGGAGGCCGCATTGAGGTTGCGAATATGATGAATGTGAATAGATTGCGGGACGCATGACGGGGGTTCCATCCTGATGAGCAGGGCTACACTTTCTATTCTGCCCCCGCAATACATTTACCAGAATCGACTATATATATCTGTCTGAAGAAATATATGATCAGAGATCGTCCCGGTCACTTGGTCTGACCATGATATGGTCACTGCTGACATCCAATGGGGGTCGGTGGCGGTGTAACTAAACTCTCTGGAAAGATACCCAGCCTTATTATGAGTCTGCCGGTCCGGAAACAATGGTGGCGGTAAATCCACCACCACTGTTGTTTCCGGACCGGCTGATTCCGAGTTCTGCAGGCGGGAGGTTTCACTCCTCCTGCCTGCAGACGGAAATGGAAACACCGGCTCCGTCATAGGCGGAATCAGTGTTTCCATTGTCCCCATCCATGGGAATGGGGATTTACAGAATTCCGCCTCTGGAATTACCGGGTCACCAGGGTTGTAATGCCCCGGTAATTTTGGCAATCACGGAGGAGGAATGGTATTTCAGGTCCGGTGGCAGCCTGTCGGTTTTTCCAGCACGGCTACCGCAGGACTCGTAATGAGGCCCACTGTCTTTAAGGCAGAGATGGAAAGCGAAATTAGTGAGTATTTTCAGATCAATAATAGAGGGGAAATATCCAAATTAACAGTGTGGGAAGCGGGGAAGGCAACATGGCGGGGCTTGCTTATGAGAGAGGCCTCGAACAAAAAGAGGGAGCGGACTCTAGTTGAAAACAGCATCAGGAAAGAGATTTGTCTTTTGGATGGGGAAGTGAGGAGGGATGAGTGTGGGAGTGCTGACAAGATTTTGGAAGCGAAAAGAAAAAGGGAGGACCTCTGTCTTCTGGAACATGGACAGACGGTCTGTAAATTGCAACTTCTGAAACAGAAGTTTTATGAAAAAGGGGATAAAGCAGTTGCACTGTTAGCTGCTAGATTAAGGGAACAACAGGCAGAATGGAAGTTTGTAGAAATAGAAAAGAGAGGGAGCCCCCAAACCGCAACAAAAGCTGACATTCCAGAAGTCTTTCCACTTTCTATGAGGCCCTGTACAGATCGGAGGTAGACTCTGGCCTGCAAGGTACTGAAAGCTACCTGTCCTCTGTCAAAATGCCAAAGCTCTCTTTTGATGAATCACTCTCCTTAGAAGGCCTGATAACAGAGGAAGAAATCAAAAATGTGGTCAAGAGTTTATCACTCGGTAAAGCCCCAGAGAAAGACAGCTATACTGCCGGTTCTATAAATCATTTTTGGCCTCCGTTCTCCCTTTCATGGTTGAACTCTTCAATGAGATCCTCGATACTGGGAGGGCACCGGACTCTTTTGTTCAAGCCCTTGTATCGGTAATCCCCAAAGAGGGAAGGGACCCCAAACAATGTGGTTCATATCGCCCCATATCTTTATTAAATGTAGATGCCAACATGTATACCAGGGTCCTTGCCGCCAGATTGGAGACATTCATGCCCCGCCTAATACATGCTGATCAAGTTGGTTTCATATTGGGCAGGCATGGAGCTGATACAATGAGGAAGACCCTACATCTAATTAACGAATCCCAGAAAATGGCCAACGACCCTGTCCTACTCTCGGTCGACACAGAGAAGGCCTTTGACAGGGTTGAAAGGAGCTTTTTGATGGCGGTCCTCTGCCAGATGGGAATAGGCCCGAAATTTAGGAGAGGAATCCAGGCTGTATACACATCCCACAAGGCATCTGTCTTTGTGAATGGAGAATGTTCCCGTTGGTTCGAACTAAGTATGGGTACGAGACAGGGATGCCCCCTTTCAGCCATACTCTTTGCGCTCTCTTGCCCCTAGCCCAAAAATTAAGAGAAGACCAGCAGGTAGAGGGACGTCAGCTAGGAAGAACTGAGTATACCCAGAGCAATCCAACTAATTGGAGAATAGAGAGACCTCTTGGGCTTCAAGAAAAACAAACCAAAATCAATCTTATTCCCCCTGCACGAAACCACACAGGCCGACATAGATAGACTCTCTCCGCTGGGACTTATGGTAGAAAATGTTAAATTGAAATATTTGGGTATACTGATCACGAGGGACATAAATTAACTATATGAAGCCAATTCCCCCCCCCCCCCTCCTCCTAAGGTTCCATGCCAACCTCGCCAAGTGGGAAAAACTGACAATATCTTGGCTGGGAAGGCTCAATGCGATTAAAATGGTCTGTCTTTCCCGTTTTCTTTACCCTTTTCAAATGCTTCCTATTAAGATGCCAAAGCTCTTTTTTGATGAGGCTAAAAGAGCTATCCTACGGTTTCTCTGGCAGGGAAAGAAGGCCAGGGTTGCTTATGATACCCTGATGTTACCTAAGGACAAGAGTGGGGTGGGCTCCCAGACTTGAGGAAATACTATGAGGCTGCCCAACTATGAATCCTGATTCCCCACCTACGAAACCAAAAAGAACCCCAATGGATTGCTATTGGCAATCACTATCTAGCCCCGGCAACTGTCTCCGAATGGTTATGGGTACCAAGAAACAAACTGTTACGAAGACTGATAGACCATCCAATATTGGGAACTATCTGGGAAGTATGGAAGGAGAGGAGTGACATGCGAAAAGTTACCTCATGGACATCCCCCCTGTGATACCTATGAGCCCCCGGGCAACAGGGAAAACATTCTCAACTTGGAGATAATCTTGGTTTGAAGCTGGGCTGGAGAGGGTGGGACAATTGTGGAGAAATGGCTCCTTCATTACAATATCGGAATTAGAAGAGGCTTTACATCTGGGCCCTCTGCCTATTTTTCAATTCCTGCAGATTAAGGGTATCCTGACGAAGGCCGAGTGGAAAGATAGCATATGTAGAGATCTCACCCCATTTGAAATGCTTTTGAATTCTAGGGCGGAAATTAAGGGTCTGATATCTGCCATGTATAGGGAATTGATGAAAGCGGGGTAGGGATCCACGTTACTGTTGAAGGGCAGATAGGAGAAGGATGTTGGTGATGAAATTGAGCCGGGCATGTGGGGGAGAATATGCAGGGCTGCCTCCCAAGTCTCTACATCAAGTCAATACAAACTCCATGCAATCAAATTATTACACAGGTGGCAATGCGACCCGCACAGGCTCTCCTGGATGTTCCAGTCAATGAGCCTGTTGTGTTGGCGTAATTTTGATGAAATCGCCGATTATTGGCACATGTGGTGGGGTTGCCTTACTGGGATGAGGTCCTGGGTTGGATCAAAGACCTTGACGGAATTCAGAGAGCTGCAGACCCTTTTCTCATTTTATTTGGGTTTGAAAGATGCGAGGATGAATGGAATAGAGTCAAGGGTTTGGGAGCTCACCTCTTGTTGGCAGCCCGCTCCATCCTGGTAATAAAGTGGAAGTCTCAAAATGTACCAAACTAAGGTGAATGGGTTAATGTAGCCTCAAATATATGTGTCATGGAAAAAATAACCTCGACTCTACATTGAGTGTCTATGCAATGCAATATGACTTGAGGAGATTTCGTAAGTAAATATATGCCTGGGTCCAGTTGTTGAACTGCGGGGAGGAGAAGGAGAGACCTTGCCCACTTTTCTGGCGATGAGATGCCAAATCACCCATTTAGCAGAACCTATAATACGACCCAAGAAGAATCACGAACGGCTACCAAGTTCACCATTTCTACTAAAAGATATTCACCACACACCAATCAAGATCTTTGTAATGCATATACATTTGTTAATGAAAGAGGAAAATAAATTCCGGCCAAGGTGGGGGTGGGAGAGGAAAACTAGTTTGAACATTTCATGCTTTCACTGTTAGAGAATATGTATTAACTGTTTGAATATCAGTCTGATGAATCTCCAACACTATTTTGACTGTTTGAAAATCTTAATAAACTTAAATTTAAAAAAAACAAAAATTGTTGACTCTTACATTGACTGAGAATATTAGAGTTTTCTTATAATTGGCTAAATGTGAGTTCACAATATGTTGGGTCTTGCCATTCAGGAGAACTGCTAAAACAGCATAGGGCACTCCCAGGGTTGATTGGGTGACCCTAAACCAAGTTGTCAGATTTCTCTACTAACAATGCAATTGCCACCACATCATGTAAACAACACAGTACGCCTGTAAACACAGGATCTAGTGCAGCATTGTGATATACAATTGGGTGGTGCCTGCCACCAGGCATTAGAGCTAATACTCACAGTCTGCAACCTTCACGTTCATCACAAACAGAGTGAACGATTTCTTATAATTTGCCAGACATAAGGCCCAGAGTCTTTGACAGTTCTTGCTAGTTTCTGACAACTGCCTCTTCTGCTTTAGGTGAGCCAGCTAGGGTTATAGGAAAGGAATCACGAGTGAGATTTTTTAGCATGAGTTTAATAAAAGAGGCAAAACCCATTATCCACTAGCAGCAAGAGATGTTTTTTTCCAAGAAATCCTCTCATTTGCATTTGGTTTTAGGTTCTAGGTACTTGTGAATCACATTACTTCAATCTTTAGACATGTTTCTGTCCCCAGCAGAGATGTGACGACCAAGCTAATGGGCTTTGCTTTTACACAATTGAAGCTTTCATTTAGAGGCTTTATGTCCCTTCAGAGAAAGAGCTGTCAACAAATTGAGAGGAGCTTGTTCACAGGCTGTGATGATTTGCCATCTGGCAAGGGTGTGAAAGCCATTGCTTTTTACATTGTTATCAATGAATACAATGATGTTATGTTCTGTTAAAAGATATTTTTACCATGCATTATTACCACCAGAGTGGTCCCCTGGCGCTCTGGTGGATCTGAAAAGCAAGAGAGTAGAGTAAGTTATTTGGCAGCTTCAGTTTGGTTTACACCATTCACTGATCATAATGATGGTTTCCTCCCTCCCCCAATCATGGGTAAGAATGGTGTGTTTGGAGGGTGTTGGTTCCTGCCCATCTGAAATGACTGAACTGTGTCATCACTACAGATACCGGAATCCTTAGAGACTGTAGTTGAAAACTAATTAGCAACACCTGAAAAGGTACACCGCCTCCCTGAAGATTGTTTGAGACAAGAAAGTACTTGGAGGAGAAAAGCAACAGAGGAATTGAACAGCAGGGATGCAATCCTGTTACTATTGCATCATGGGATTCAACCCTGTTACTATTGCATATTGATGGGATTTAACCCAGTTACTATATGCATCAAGAATTTTTGGCTGGGAACTACAGTGCGTGCCTCACCTTCTTTTTTCATTTCTCTATGTGAGTTCTGGGGTTACCATGCCCCACTGTGGAGGGCCATAATGAAGGTTTTCCCCCTACCCCAATCATGGGTAAGAATTGTGTGTTTGGAGGGGTGTTGGTTCCTGGCCATCTGAAATGACTGAGCTGTGTCATCACTACAGGTACCAGAATCCTTAGAGACTGTAATTTAAAACTAATTAGCAAAACCTGAAAAGGTACACAGCCTCCCTGAAGATTGTTTGAGACAAGAAAGTACTTGGAGGAGAAAAGCAACAGAGGAATTGAACAGAAGCACATGAGATTCAACCCTGTTACTATTGCATATTGTTGAGATTTAACCCAGTTACTATTTGCATCAAGAATTTTGACTGGGGACTAGATTGCACGCCTGACCTTCTTCTTTCATTTCTCTATGTGAGTTCCGAGCTCTAGAGGCAGCAGCACCGGGGTTACCATGCCCACTGTGGAGGACTATAATGATGGTTTCCCCCCATCCACCAATCATGAGTAAGAATTGTGTGTTTGGAGGGGTGTTGGTTCCTGGCCATCTGAAATGACTGAACTGTGTCATCACTACAGATACCAGAATCCTTAGAGACTGTAATTGAAAACTAATTAGCAACACCTTAAAAGGTACACAGCCTCACTGAAGATTGTTTGAGACAAGAAAGTACTTGGAGGAGAAAAGCAACAGAGGAATTGAACAGCAGCACATGGGATTCATCCCTGTTACTATTGTATCATGGGATTCAACCCTGTTACTATTGCATATTGTTGGGATTTAACCCAGTTACTATTTGCATCAAGAATTTTCGACTGGGAACTAGAGTGCGCGCATGACCTTCTTTTTTCAATTCACTGAGCATAGGTGTGATTTTTGGTCAGTAGTTGTCATGTGCTGTGTTGCGAGGCTATGTGTGGTTTGTTTAGTGGTGGCGTTTCATCATACCTCCTTAGCTTTAGCCACCTATGATACGCGTTCCTACTAGTATTGAATATTGTGGCTAGTATTGCATATTGTGGTGTGCTGGTGTGGTGCGGGGGGCGGTCTCCTCTCCCTCCTATATTCTGTGTAGCTTGTGGGTTGTCTTCAGGGACATTTAGGTGTGATGCCTCCTCCATCCCATGTCCTGGATGATGAATTCCTACACCGCTTTTTCCCCGGTCAAATCCCAATGTGCAGCCGCCATCTCCTTCCTGGGCCTCTTGATGGGGGGCGGGATGGGGAGACCCAGTCGGACCTCTTCCCTGTGCCCTTGAGCTACCTATTCGCCATTGATTTTCAGTTCGGTTGCCATTCTTTCGTCTTCAACTCTTATCCCCTCTACCTGTGGTTCAACCTAGGACACTCCCATCTCTCTCGTTAGCCTCTGTTTACGACCTCCATGGGGGCCTGAGTCTCCCTCCCACTCAGAAGTCTCTCCACCTCCTTGCAATTGTTGTGGAACGCTTTTAGTACACTGTTATGTGACATGTGTGTTCATTACGAGGGGTGTGGGTGTTGCTCATTCGTTTTCATCCGGTTCTGAGTTGAACAGTCAGGTTTTCGGGAGTTTTCGGAATTTTAGATGGTCCTTCATATTTCGTATTTCTCTCGGGAGGGAGTTCCAAATGTTGGCGCCTAGGCAGGAAAACGCTGAACCACCATGTTTTTTTCCTTGTGTACGGTTTAGGTTCCAGGCGGATGTCGTTTCTGGATTCTGGATCTGAGTGTTCTAGTTGGCTGGTAAATGGTGATTTTCTTTTGTAAGAATACTGTTCATTTGCCGTGGATTGATCTGTGCGTTATGCACATTGTTTTGAATGTGATTTGTTTTTTGACTGGCGGCCAGTGTAGCATCTTTAGTGTAGGAGTGATGTGGTCTCTTCGTGAGAGTTTGCGGAGGAGTCTGGCATAGTCTATCCTGAACATGATGAGGGAGTTGATAGCTAGTGGTTTGTGTGTAAAGGAGAGGAACAGATGGATCTTTTTGATTGTGTGTAGGTGGAAGAAGCATTTCTTGGTTATTGAATTTACTTGCGGTTCTAGTGTTAGCTCATTGTCAATTAGGATTTCAAGGTTTTCGACTATTTTTGATGGCATGGGCACTGTTCATAGATCTGTTGGCCATGGCATGTATTGGTTGATTTCTTGGTTTTTGGATATGATCATGATTTCTGTCTTGCCCAGGTTGAGTTTGAAGCTGTTTGTGTTCATCCAGTCGTAGAGTTCATTCAGACAGTTTACTAGCATTGTGTTCTCCTCTTGTAAATCTTTGATTTTTTTTAGACAATTTGGATGTCATTCTCGTAGTTGTATCAGGTGGGACCGTCCCTTTCAATGAGGTTGATTAGTGGGGTCAAGTAGATGTTGAAGAGGAGTGGGGATAGGGAGGATCATTGCACTACTCCAGAGGTGGAGTCCTGCGCGCAGATTTGAATGGTTTTATCCACACGGTTTCTGTTCTTTCCGATTGGAACAATTTAATGCAGAGCAGGGCCATTTCAGTGATCCCTATGTCTTCCAGTCTCCTGATTATGATGTTGTGGTTGACTGTGTCCCTTGTGGGTAATTCCATCTCTGAATGGGTAATCTGCTGATCGCATTCCTCTTTCATAAATGCCATGCCAGAAGCATGGTGTGTATCTGTGCCCTGCTGCATCAGTATCCTAATCTGCAGCACCAGCACTACCAGTGGCAGAGTGCAGGTTCTGAGGTCACAGGTGCCCATTTGATAGCTGAAGTGGAGCTCAATTTAAGATATGCAGCCCAGTGTGATGAATCCTGCAGAGTCATCACTGATTCCCCGGTATGGTCTCCCCCCACATGGCCAGGGAACGGAAGTCGCTACCTGATCCTCGCCCTCGGGGTGGTATTATGAGGGAGGCTCATGTGGGGCGGGATGACCACAGCAGGAGGCGATGACTGCATTAGGAGAGACACGGTACACTACCCCCTTTTGAAGAAAACACTATAACATCTAAAGTGCTGATGGCATACTGGAAATAGGAGCAAATTCCCATTGCACATACTGCGCACTTAACATTACCTGTCTCTGATGTTTTTGATCTTAACAAAGATCCAAAACAATGTAACTTTAAAAGATCCAAAATTCCTATAGTCTCCAACCAACTCCCATAAAGCCTCAAGTACTGAGATGAGGAAGAGGAAGAAGGAGACCATGTGTATTCAAGGAAATGCCAAGCTAAACGTGCAGACTAGTTGTTATACTGGAAATCAGCTGCATGGGACATTTAAACATGGTGAACACCTGCAATAGAGAAGTGGAGGTGGAGAAGAGAGATGCATAGCGGGTTAAGTGGGAAGCAGAACCGAAGGCAGAAACAGACAGATGGAAATGGAAAACGCAGAGAGAGGCAAGCGTTTACAAGCAACCACTTGGGAGCATAACTTACTGGAGAGGCATGAGAGCGGGAGAAGTGCAGCTAATGCCTTGGAGGGACCGCTAAAAGGCCGGCAGTATCAGCAAGGCTTTGGGGACACCGTCTTGGTGAGCAGCAACAGTCTTACCAGCAAAGGAGCGCAGATCCAGCGAGAGAACTGAATGAGGGTCTGGTAAGCAGGAGAAACCATCCCAGAGTAAAAGCTTTTCTGCATCAATGTGCTGCAACGCGGAAACATCATCAAACACTGGAGAATCTGCCCATAGAGGTTGAGGACCCCAGGGGTTTCCGAAAGATATATGAACAATTGAAAACTCATTTTGAATACTCACCAAGTAAATTAGAAAGCCAGAATATATGCAAATATTCATATAAGAGAAGTGAACATGGGGAAAGTTGAAGTAAATATTATCACAAGCAAAAGAACATTTATGAAGAAGTTAAAAGGCAAACCATGTCCAAGTTTCCACATATGAGATGTCAATTTGGGGAAAATTGGAACATGTATTGCCACATGAAAATGAATACTAGTGAAGATGTTAACAGGCAGAACTTGAATAAGTCTCTAAATATGAGATGTCAATATGTGGAAAGTTGGAACAAGTAGTACCTAAAGTCAATGCATTATAAATAATGCAACTGTGTAATACTAAAAGAGAACATTGTAGGAAGTCCTGGTGAAAGAAGCACATCAGACAGTGACCCTTTGGGAGAATGATACTGGGCAGCAGAGTACACCAAGGGATCTATAGAATCTACTGAATGATTCCTTGCAGGGGAGTATACCAGGGCATCACTCTAAGAAGTTGTTGTGTAGAAGAGACATGTTTGCCATCTCAAAAAGAAATGTTTTGCCATCCTAATAACGTGTTTTAAAAAAGACACATTTCTGCTACTCTAAGGAATCATTGTTCTAAAAGGACACTGTCGTTATCCTACCTGAAACAATCCAGGTGAAGGGAAACACATCCTGGATTCAAGGATTGTTTCCTAAGAAGGGAAACTCTCTTTAGGATTGGGCAGAAAAGCCTTTATCCAACCCCTATTCTTTAATAAAGATGTCTGATGTTGAAAGCATTGCAACATTGTGTCCGCCTCTCATTTCTGACCACTCACACCTGTACCAAAACCTTGATAATTATAAGTAGCTCAGGCTGGAGGCAGGATACACTCTAAATATAACCTATACCTGTTGTTAGGGAGTTTTACAAAAGTTGCTGTTTGTGACAGAACTTAGGAAAGACCACCTTTGGTGAACAGGGTTACACTTCTTAGGTTTGGCCTAAACTACCCAAAGGTATAGTAGCAATGGACATGCAGCCAGTCTTAGTCTAAGGTAGAGGGATGTCTGTAGTATGTACACAGAACTCAGAGAACACCTGGGTCCAAGAAAACAATATGACACGGTAAAGCTCTATATAAAATAGATATGTATAATGAACACTCAAGCACACTGGTGTACTTCTAAGTTCAGGTAAGTGGAAAAACATGTATTCACAGTATAGGATAATTTACAATATTCTTACAATAGATAAACCACAGGTAAGCATGTCCAGAATAGCTTCAAGGATAACAAATCACGTGTATGCAAACTTTTAAAATTCTTAGTAACTTTTTGTAACTTTGACCCCAACCTATCTCAAGAGTCCAACCATATATGGTATGAGGCATTCAAAGTTCAGATCGGTCACTGGGCCACCAGTGACCAGGGGTTAGGCAGGGAAAATGCAGGAAGGTAACTTACAGTGTTCAAAGAGGTAGTATCCAGCAGGATTCACTACTGTTGCAGGTAAGTAGAAATGTTGGTTAAAAAGAAACTAGGGAGTTTATAGTGATCCCCTCAAATGATTGCCCCAAGGACCAGTGTCCTAGGGCAGGTGATTCTACTGCAAGAGCACAATGGGTTGTCCACCCCAATGTAACTCTACACGACCTAGGAGGGTGCAAGATACAAGCTATCTACAGCTCCCAGAGTCACTGAAACAAGCAGGCAGACTCCAGTTGAGTTGTACCAGAAGTGGGACAGTACCTTCAAATGAAGAAGCAATTGTAGCAGGATGGTTCCAGCAGTGAAGCGACAGCAGACCCCATCACAGGTTTCTCGGGATTGGCAACGAGAGAAGGGGACTTCCGGTGGATCTCATGACTGCTCCCATGCAGATGGATGCCCAGCAAAGGATCTTTGTGGTTCTGGCTTGTTGGTGCCTTTTTCAGACACAGTGGAGTGATGGTTGTTACTGCGGTAAACTCATCTCAGTGTTTCGGTCCTCACCCCTGGTGAGCGGACCTTTTGGAGCCAGTTTGAGTAGATGCAGGTCTAGGAGGATTCCCACAAAGTTGCAGGTGAAACCGTGATTCCGGCAATGATGCACAATGATGCAGCACTGGTCTCTGGGTATTGGGAGTTTGCAGGTCATGGAGCTCGCAGCTCTTCCATGGATGGCGCAAATCGTAGTGCTTCTTGGGACTGGCTAGGCCCATCATTCTATGGAAGGAAGTTGTCTTCTTCAGATCTTCCATGCCACTTAGAAGGAAGAGGTCAGAGCAGCAGCAGTTACCAAACAGGCTCTGGCAGTCTTGGAAGGTGCTGGTGGTGTCTTACTTCATCTTTCTTCTTTGGAATCGTCTGTTCCAGTGGTCAACTCTGAGTTCCACCTCCAGGACCTCAGAATGTATCCAGGAACACCGGCTGAGTCCACCAATCATGTCCCATGAACCATACAAACTTGGGGGTGGCTGTCCAATGGGAACAGCCAGCCTCCCATTTTGAACTGGTTTCAATGAGGCGCACTGCAGGTCAAAAGACAGGGCACTTTCTGTCACCTCCCCCAGTTCCTGTCCTGCCAGTCACTCAAATGTTATGTTATTTTATTTAAACTTATACCGCGCCAAAGCCTGTGGGCATCCAGGTGCCAAGAGACAGATAGGTGGATGAAAAAGAAATGCTCAGGAGACATTCTGTCTCGTTAACAAGGATTGTTTTCAACTGCTTCCGGAAGGCAAGGTGGTTCTCTGTTTTATGTAGCTGTAGGGGTAAGACATTCCATGCCTTAGCTCCCTGAACATGATACGCCCGACCAAAACCACAGGCTCGTTTTACCCACTGTAATTCTTGTGAGGAGCCCTCAGCTGATCTTAAGTTTTTCTTAGGCTGGTAGATATTAACTCTATCCTTCAAGTAGGCTGGGGCATTAACAAAAATGCCCTTATGGTATGTGGATAACGATTTAAACTGGATTCTAGCTGCTACTGAGAGCCAATGTAGCTTCTTCCTTGCAGCAGTTGTTGGCTCTAAACGTTTCATCTGAAATATGATGCGTATGGCTGCGTTCTGAATTTGTCTGCAGTAATTGTTGGACATCGGCCTTATTGGCACCTCCTAGAAGTGCATTACAATAATCTACACGTGGAAGGATCACCACTCTCACAAGTTTGATGCTATTTTCTATTGAGACCAGGGGTGCTACTTACCTGAGTACCTTTAGATGATAATTGGTACTGACAGTAAGTGCCTAGTGTCTTTACCTTCTGCACTACTTTAATTTGACTACCATCAACAGTGAAACTTGCATACCTCTGGCCTAGATTGATTTGGACCTGCCGAGGGCCGAATAACATAAGTTTGGTCTTAGCCGCATTCAGACAGAGCCAATTAGTAGACATCCAGCATTTTATGATGTGATATACAGTGTCCAGAATCTGTTGGTCCTTCTCATGATCTCCAGTAAAATCTGGGATATGATTGCAGAAAAATATCTGAAATAGTTCTAAGTCATCACACAGGGGGAGGATGTAAATGTTAAATAACAAGGGAGAAAGGCACGCCCCCTGGGGCACTCCACATATTATGATTTGAGGCTCAGAAGCACTGTTGCCCCAAAGCACTCGTGACTGGCACCCCTCTAAGAAAGATCGGAGCCAAGTAACAGCATCCACAGAGAAGCCCCGGAACCCATCATCCAGTCAAGCAGTATTTTATGGTCTAGCAAGTCAAAGGCTGTTGATAGATCTAACAACATCAGCAGCCTTGACTTGCTATGTTCCAGCTTCGAAAGCATGTGTGTCTGTAAATCCAGGAGTGCACTCTGTGCCATGATAAATCCTGAACCCTGACTGTTTCACGTGTCGTATGCCGGAGGTCTAGACATGGGACTGTAACTGTATGGCGGCTGCTTTATCGATGAGTTTAAGAAAAAATAAGATGTTGGTGATAGGCCTCAAATTTGTTGCATCAGTAGGTACCAGTCCTACTTTTTTCAGCAACGGTGTGACTGCTACGCTTTTTACTGACTGGGGGATAACACTGGTTCGGAAGGAGGAATTCACAAATCTGCAAAGAAGGGGTGCAAACAAGTCCCTATGTTCTAATATATATTTTGACTGAAGCAATTCTCCCGGCTAGTTGGTAGGGTGCATAGTTTTAAGTATGTCAAGCATTTCAACTGTGGTAGATTCCTTGAATCTGAACCCTGTGGTTTGATCTAGTTGTGTTACAGTATCAGATTTCTGGTTCAACACGTTTTTAGGGGGTTGACACAGGTTGCATGTGTCTCGGTCTGGCTTTGGTTAGATATCAGAGCTGGTAGTGACGATGCCAAAGCTTCCTTCTTGATTTTATCTTGTGCTTTCAATAGTTTGTCAGCAAATGCCTTCTGTACTCTATTGCAATCATCAGCTCTAGGTTTAATAGAGGGAATGGAGACAGTGGGTTTTTCCCACGTTCTTAAAGGATGAAAAAGTTCTTTCGTCTGATCCCCAGCCAGGCTAATTTGATCATTGTAAAAGTTTTTTTTTGCTTCAATGATCTTGATATTATAGTGCTTCTCTCTAGATTTCCAGGCCAGCAGGTTCTCTGTGGAGTTATACTTATGCCAAGTGTGTTCAGCCTGTCTTTTATTGTTCCTGAGCTCGGCCAAGGCTGGGGAATACCATTTATGGCGATTTGGTAGGTCTCTAACTGTTTTATCTTTCATAGGGGCATGTTTGTCTAATTGAAATCTCCTCATTGTAACTATTTATGAGTATCTCTGGACTATCAAGATCATTGGTTGTAGTCATAAAAGATTGCATACAACCGGCCAAAATAGGGGCAGTAACACCTTAAAGTTTTGAGTTTTGACTGTGTATGTAGGCTTGTGCACTCTGCGTGCTTTAGCCGGGAGTTTCAGCATACATGCGACAAAGAAGTGGTCACACCAAATGCAAGGAATGGTCATAATATTTCCATATTTCCGCTACCGATCCAATCTAATATATGACCCTTGTTATACGTAGGTTCTGTGTTATGAACTATGATGTGGTGGTTTTTCAGCATTTTCTCCAATTGTAATGTTTTTTATCAAGTTTGTTGCTTTTCCAATGATTAAAATCATGATTTTTTATCAATTTCGTCGTTTTTCCAACGATTAAAATCACCCAAGATAACCAAACCTGAATTAGTGGTCATCATGGGTGTGACAGTATTAACAATATCATCATTAAAACTGTCTAATTCCCCAGGTGGCCGGTAAAGGAATACCAGGTTCAAGCTGTGATTGGGATTGAAAATCAGTTTAACATGGATGATATCACTTCCTGTGCATTCGAATTTGACCTCATAGAACCCCATGAGACCATTGGGGTTCTATGACCATTTATAGGCTTTCCTTGGGAAGCCGGGCAAAGTCAAAGCTACAAGAGGATCTTCCCCAGCCACAAAAATTAGAAAAAGTCATAAGAAAGGACAAGTAAACTTGTTCGGGGCTTAAAAAAATGAGACCACAATTTTGGGTAAATGGTGTCCCTTGTGTCCCCTAATGCAGCTGCAAAGACAGCTTGCGATAAAAGTTTCCAAAAGGTCATGCAAAAGGTATACTGCCACCAGCCCACAGCCCGAAAAGAGGAAATTGTCACAGTAACAATTTGTTATTGGAGAATCAAGAAAAGGGATACATTGTCTCCACTCAGCACTCCACTTAAGGTGGGGTGTGCTGATCTCTAAAAATAAAGTACATAAGGGATAAAAGTACCCACTGCCCTGATAACTTTAGTAGGGAGTCAGGAAAACAAAGAAACAATGGAGGGGAAGCTCTAGAATCCTCCAGCAACACTGCACAGAAGGTGTGATGTGCAGCTTTAGTAAAATGTAGATGCCAAAAAGTTGTAGGAAAGCATGACTCCAAATAGAAATACCAAAAAGTGGTCAAACGGTTCCATACACCAGGGAAAAAAGGAGAGTGAGAAGGGGAAACAGGTTGCCATTCACTCAGAAGAATTAGCAAAAAATGCAGGTGTTCAGCAAAACAGTTCTGGGGTACTCATATAGATGGAAGATTTCACACAAGAAACTCTACCCTAACACCCACCGCCCTCTGCTCCCCCCGATTAAGGGACAGGAGGATGTAATCTACTCCTGGATGAATCTCTTGTTCCAGTTGGCCAGGCCACCTGGAGAGTACATAAGCATTCTGGTGGCGTGTCTGTGACCTATGCTCTATGGTAAAGTCAAACACTTGCAGGCGTATAGACCACCTGAGCAGTTTGGGATTTTCCCCCTCCATGTGCATCATCTATCTAAGAGGTTGGTGGTCAGTCTGAATATTGAAAGTAGATCCATACTACAAGTATGGTCTAAACATCTTCAGACACCACACAATGGTAAAACATTCACATTCAATAGGTGCCCACCTCCTTTCTCTATCTTTTAATTTCTTTCTGATGAAGCATATATGTTGCTCCCTGCCTTTATCAGCCATTTCACTTAAGACTGCCCCAATCCCTGTATCAGAGCCATCTGTTTGTACAAGGAACGGTTGAGAATAGTCTGGAGCTCTCAAAACTGGAGCTTTGCATTTCGCATTTTTTGAGACTCTGGAGAGCCTTCTGACATTTGTCGTTCCATTTAACCTTCTTGGGGTACTTTGGAGAGGATATGGTTGTCTTGGGGTACTTAGGAGAGGATATGGTTGTCAGTGGTGCTGCTATTGTCCCATAATCATCAATTAAGATCATATTGTACCCAGTGAGTCCTAAGAAAGCCCTCACGTGGGTTAGAGTAGTGGGGGGTCTCTCAGTCTTTTGCAGCCTATACTATACTGGGTAAGGGCTTTATTTTACCCCCGGCTACATCATGTCCAAGGTAGACCAGTGAACTCTGACCAACTTGTCACTTGCTGGCTTTGATGGTCAGATTGGCCTGATGAAGAGCCCATACCACCTGGCTGAGGTATGAAAGATGTTCTTTCCAAGTGGGGCTGAACACTGCAATGTCATCCAAGTATGCCATGCAGATGTTCTCTAGCCCATTCAGGACATGATTCACAAGTCTCTGGAAGGTGGATGGTGCTTACTTCAGTCCAAACAGCATCCCCCTAAATTGATAGAGGCCTTCCGGAGTAGAATATACTGTCTTCTCCTTGGCATGGTCTGTCAAGAGTTATTTGCCAATAGCATGAGGTCACATCAAATGTGCTGAGGAATTTGGATGAGCCCAGCTTAACGACTAGCTCATCTGTTCTGGATAATGGATGGGCATCAGTCTATGCAACTGCATTCAATCACTGTAGTTCACACAGAATCTAAGCTCCTTAGTTCCTGCCTTTGGTACTAGCAACACTGGGCTAGACCATGGACTGTTTGTGTGTTTAATCACTCCAAGGTCAAGCATCTGGTTGATCTCTGTCTTAATGTGATTTCTCACAGTATCTGTCATGATTCCTGCCCCTCATGTCCCCAGCCCTCCAAGATGTCAGGCTGGAGCCAGGCCACGATTGCCTACATGGCCCTCAAGGGCCTCTCCATTCCTCCAAAGACCCACTTGGAGTCAGACTTGGCGCTTGTGGCACCAGACTCACTCAGTCCCATAGGATAACATTGGGGATTGGACTTGTAGTGCATTGATGGGGACAAGATGGATGCCCCCACATATTTAGGTTCCCAGAACTGCATGTGCGGTCTAGTCTTTTCGGTGGGGTTCAGCCCAGAATCACCTGGGATATCCAGAGACTATTTAAGCAACACCCAGGCTGAGAAACATGCTTTGCATTTTCTGCACTGCAGCGTGACACTCACCGTGTTCGGATCGGTCTCCAGTAGGCCTGCATCTTTCTTCTGTGCTCAGCTCCTGCAAGAACAAGAACACTGTTAGGAACAGCCTTACCTTGCGGCGCTTCTGCCCATCAGTCATCGCTCCTTCTGTTCTGTGAGCATCTTCGGCGGTGTCATTCCCATCCCGGCATGCCGTTTCCTAAGGAAAAGGGAAAGGAACAGAAAAAAGGCTTTAAGAAGCATTCTGCAAGTCTTCGCTTATTTTTAAATACTGTACGAGCTTCAAACGCTTACCTGAATCCCAGCCGCTCTGGGGGAACCCTGCCTACGGAGCTTCTCATCCATCTGCAAGAGGGAAAAGACACTCCAGGTTAGCGTGGAAACATCTAGAGGCGCCGCATACCGCGCTTACCCACCGTATTTGTTCTTCATAACCGGCATCCACGCTGAAAACGTTGCGGCACCTAAAAGACACAGAAAAAGAGCTCAGTTCAATGCAAATACGAAAGGGGTGCATCGTGCTCTCACTCACCTTCAGCGCTACTCATCTCAGCAGCACGCCGCCATCCCCGGACGCCGGCCATCATTTAAGGAAGGAAAGGAACGAAGTTAGAAAACTGTTCAAAAGACTCATTATACTTACCTGTCGGACTCTTGCCAGTGAAGTAACTAGGCAGCAACGAGCCTGCATCAATCAACGCACCCCTGCGCTGAAAGCAGGATGGAGAGCACACTATCCAAGAAAACAAGGTGAGCTGTGGATCAAAGGGAAAGGTTGGAACCCGGGGAAGAAGGGGTTCAAGCACACAGAAACAATAGGGAGTTAAACTCTACCAATCCTGTATTTCAGGCCCAGTCTCAAGTCGAATAGCCTCCAGGGAAGGGTTCGAGGTTGTAAGAGGTAAGAAGAGGCTGAGTGACGTCCCCGTGGATATGAGGTGAGCATTACAGTATCTGACATTCTGTAACCCCTGCTTTTCACATGGACACTATAACAGGTATCAATATCATGTTGGCTCCAAGAAGTCGGCCTGGTGTAGTAGAGAACATGGGCGCAAACTGAGTCTATAGAGCTTTGCACTCCTCCTGCTGGTGTAGAGTCAGATTAGAGGAGAGTTTTACTCCCTCTACTAAGCCCTTTTAGAAGATCTGAGAGAGGTTCACTCTCCTCATATCTCTGCCCTTGGGGCATAAGCCTTCAAACAGTTGGTGTGAAAGACCCAAGGAGCCTGCTTGGAGTTGTCGAAGTCCACCAAATAGTTCACCTTTCCAAGCTTGCCTGCAATCTTGAAGGGTCTAGTCCACTTAGCTTTGGGCCTTAATAGGACCATTAGAAGAACCTGTTGGTCTGGAGTAAACTCCACCATGCCATACCAGTGTTTCACCAGGGCTTAACAAGCTTTCAGTTTCTCTGTGACATCCAGCATCATGTGTGAACTTATGGTTATTTAGTATTGTGCATGCAATGGATGGGGTTCGCAGAATAGCTCTGAGTCCAAATAATCAAAGCAACTCAGGAAAATGGCAAAGGTTGCTCTTTTATTAACAATTATCTAAAACAGGGAGGTTACAACGGACATCAATGGACGTTCGCTCAGTTTTCGGCATATCTCACATAAAAACATCCTTATATAAAAGAAATATGTCAGCAGTGATGTCATACTACATGGCAAATAAGAAGAACCTAAGAGGGATATTGATACATTCAAGGGGAATGTCTAAGTATGCTTTCTATAAGGGCTGGGATTGTGATTGGCTACCTACTGTCAGGTGGACAATGTATGCCTACCTCTAAAACATGTAATCTTCAACACTGTTAAGTACAAAGTATATCATTGGCTCTCAAACTATAAGGCCCTGCATTATACGGCCTTCTACAATTGGTTGGCATGCTCGTGGCATGTCTGGAACATTTGGTTCAATTAGCAGCATGTAAGCTCATACCCTGGTGCCAGGAAGTGGACTGGATGATACCTCCCCACCCAATTAGCCCGACATCTCTCATCACCCAGGGCTTCTGACAAGCAGATTGTCTTTGAACTTGGCCTTGCAAAGTATCCTTGTCTGTGGGAATATATGGGAGTACAGGCTTTCACTATCGTTGTTCTAGCACTTCAAGCTCAACTCTATTTCCATCCACAGCTCAAGTGACAAGAGACCATGATTCTGGCCTATTCTGGTGTTCTTTCTTTGACCCTTGATAAGGGAAGATTCATCCTTCTAATGTTTATTGATTCCAAGAATAGATAACCGACCTTGGCTACTTCAGTTCTGATGCCAGGCCAGACACCCCTGCCAGGCTCTTCCAGGATTTCTGCTTATTCTTGCTGTGACACAATTCTCAGCCTTTCTTCTTCATGGGTTTCAGCTTCCTAAAATTCATGACAATGATGTCCGGCTTCTATGCAATGGCGGCTTCACCTGCAGTCTATTCACTATGTATAGCCAGCTTCTATGATCACTTAGTCTACTTGCGTTTCAGCGTTTGTACAATCATTTAAACGGTTGCATTTCTATAGCACTTCACATGAATGTAATCTTCTTTTCTGCATATTAAAGCTTACTCCATTCTTAACTTCATCATCAGTTTCCGCAATATCCATACATTCTCTTCAGGCAGTATTCTCAGTGCTTCACACTCGTCTTTGGATTCTCTTTCACTCTTTTTCATATTCCTTCAGGCAGTTCCTCCTTCAGATTGTCATCTCTTCGGGGATAAATTCTATAGGGTTTTTTCAGAGGATACTTGTTCTCAAACACTCGCTGCAAAATTGGCACAACTGCTGGTGTCAAACATGGTGCAGTCTTCGACCTACAACATGTAGGAGGCAGGGGGACGGGATTTCCTGCAGAGGCATGCAGCTGGTCCTCTACATTCCACCCTCTGGTCGAGTCATCCACCACCTCTTCAAGTGCTTCTTCTGAGTCCAGATCTTCATCACCCCCCTCAGTGTGCCGGCTGATTTAACATGTTCTTCCACACTCCAGGTCATGTAGGTACACTGTCCATTTGGATTACAATAGACCCATCGTCCCACGTACTTCTTGTGATTCTTGGGATACAGGAACATTGTTCCCTCTGGTGCTACAATGCTAATCGCTATGTATTTTCTGACATCTTTATCTGTCAATTCCTTGGGTCCAAACCCTGATTTGATATCGATCATGCTCTTCATTCCTACTGCCTTCTTTGCTGTTCTCTTACATTGTACAATTATTATCCTGATCCCACAGAATCCAAACATCACCATGACCAATATCGCTCCAAGGATCTTCCAAGGATCTTAAATATGTTCCTCCCCAATCCTTGGGCAGCTTCATGTAGGCCCTAGACTCACAAGCCCAATATCGATCCATCAGGACTGTTGTCCCCACTCCCACCCTATAAACATTAACTGTAGTTTTGCAGTCCTTGTTCTCTTCCACATGCTTCTTTCCATATCTTCAGAAGCACAATGTTGCATTAGCTGACGGGATCACAGCCAGTGGACCTGATTCATCTTCTACCAATGTCAGCAACATGGCATGCTTAGCCCATGACTTCAAACACCCATCATTTACTCTCTGTACCTCTTGTACATGCTCTGGCTTCAGTAGATGAGCTGCACAGGACATCAGCCCTTCTTCCCATCCCTTCTCGGATTGCACTTGTCCATAGACTTGAGTTCACTCCCAACATACAGGTGATCCAGCTATTTCCGTCACATAAAAGCAAATAATTCTCTTCATCTCTTCAATGAACACCTCATCCTGTCCTGTTGCAGGATACACAAGCATTATGCTCTTCCATCCAGGTTCCTTTTCCATCTGTGTGGTCTTGATGTAGTCATCTGGGCATGGAAATTACCATTTCGATGTCCATCGCAAGGTGGCTCAACTGCCTTTAAATTGTCCTCTGATCATACATGCCGCAAGATGGCTGAGGCACCTAGCATTGTGTTCTGGAATTTCTCTGGCAATGAAAGTTTGCACTGTATTCATGGCATAGAGTATGAGAGAGCAGATGTAGCAACTCTCCTTAGATGTTCTCTCTCCCATCTTTCTCATGTGCTGATACCACATGTTATTCCCCAAATGTGCTGCATTATCTAAATAGGTATTTATCCCCTCACTATCTTCCTTTGCATTTCTCCTGTGTCTCCCAAAGGTTGTGTAATATTCATGAATCAATTCAAAAGTAGATCTCATATTGGAGAGAGCCATTGGGACCTCTGCGTCACAGAAGTACCAACATGATAGAGAGTGTGGAAGACGAGGAAGAGAAAGACAAAGAGAACAAAGAACATTGGCTTCCATCTTTTGATCCATCCTACTACTCGTTGTACTTGTGCTTCGTCTTGAACCGTGCCGCTTTACTCTTTAATAATTTTTAATACAATTTCATCAACATCCTTTTATACTTGTATCTGCAGAATCTGCTCGATAATGGCAATAAGGAGCCTCCTTATCACTGGGCCATTTTTAGGATCCTGTAAGAAAGTGCAAACATCAACGTTTCTTCTCACAAGAGCAGGGTAAGCTTGAAGTATAGACACAAAGACAGAAGCAAAAGTCGATGAACGTCACTGTAGGTAAGCACTATATGATTAACTGTTCATCATTGTTAACATTTATGATCCACCAAAAATGTTACTAATTTCAGAAAACATCAGTACCATTGATGCCATTCTAAAACAATATTCCCACAAATTTCCGATCTTAGTTCTGGGAGATTTTAATGCCAAAAACGATGTGCTAACACATGTTGAGCAATTGGTAGATGATAATACTAAATCGAATCCCATTAAAAAAGTATCCAACCGCCAAGGGAAAAAGTGGCATAGCCTGCTACAAGCCCATAACATGACACGTCTCAATGGCACTACTATGAGTGATCAAAATATGGCTCTGACGCGGGTTGAAGGCTTGACAGCAGTACCTATCGACTACATATTTTCCAACGCCCTTGGAATGCCATTTGTTAATGACATGGGAGTCGTATGTCGTGAAGAAAGCGACCACCTGCCATTATGTCTTGGCATTAATACACAGACTATGAACCACATATTCCCTCGATATGCAAACAATGGCCAGATATTGCTAAATGAAGGTCAGAACCGAGTTTTAATGAAACCCCACAATATTGAACAAACAAAATTAAAGGCCCGAGAATTGCTACCGGCTTTTTTTCAATCGCACATCTTGAGTCCATATTCCATTGCCCAGTTAATTGATAATTTTTCTACTGTCATGGGGAACATACAAAGTTCAACTGTAGAGAAAAGAGCTTATAAATCTTTTACGGAGAGAGTCAACCTACCAAGACCTGTCCGTAACAATAATGATAAAATAATTCACACTGAGAAAAGGAAAATTCGTAAAAATATCAAAAAATTGGTTCAGTCAGAAAAGGGGGTGTTACCGCCTTCTTCGATATCATCCCAGATCCGTGACCTGAAGAAAAACTATCAGCATTGGTTAAAATCTCACAAACTAAATATAGAGTTAAATCTCTGGAAAAAGATAGCGAGGTTGTCATTGCTGGGTGATGGAAATGTGATATGGCATCTCATAGCTAAAAACAAAAAAAGAGATTTGACCATAAACTGCATTAGTGAAGAAACATGGGCAGAACATATTGCCTCGACTATAGGTAGGAGCGATACTGTTGCCGAAGCTATACCGATCCCAGAGTCTTCTTGGGTGTGCACGGCTTCGGTCTTAGATATTATAACCATAATCGAAAACCTAAAATCTTCGCGTGCGGCGGGCCCCGATGGTATATCCAACTTAGTGCTCAAAAGTGATCCTCCATTATGGGGTACTGCCCTGCACATCTTATTCACCCACATTAACTGTTTAAAACAGATATTCTCCACAAAATTAATCTGGATACTGATCTCAAAAACTGATGTTTAGGTATGACACTGACACTTCAATGTGTATTTCTAAAGTTTATCTTCGGCCTACTGAAATTTGCTGCAAGTCTTTTCACTCACTACTAAAATATCTATAAGGAGTGTCCATTTGAATTTCAGTCCATGATAAATCTGTATTATCCACTGGCAGCTGCTTTATCGTCCTTCTTCTTCGTTATTGATCGGGTCTGCACATGCTGAAATTCTTCTTCTTGTCTTGCTTCTGAATCGGCAATGGTGGGAAGGCGGGTCTCACCTTTGTAGGCCTTTACAACCCCTAAGTAAAGCCAAGCTCGTCTCCCTTGGACTTTCACAGCTGAAGGAGTTATATTTTCAATGCAAAAGGAACCATTAAAATGTGGCTCATGCCACCATCTGGTATAATTCTTTGTTAGGACTAGGTCTCCAACATATAACATAGCTGCCAATAATAATTCACTTGGCCTGGTTCTTGAATTGTCGTCTTCTGTGTTCTGAGACCAACCCCCCTTGCACTTCACTTGATCTGAAATGAGAGAGATGCTAGAGGTCATATATTTCAAATAATCATGCCTTTCATTACCTAATGTTTTAGCTACACTATGGGCATCACTCCTACTCCTAGGCGGAGGTATGTGCCGCCCTGTCACTAGTTCATGACGGGTGAGGTGATGGTCTGATCCTGGCTGATTCTGAAGGGCATACAAGCTAAAGGTAGGCAGTATAGCCATCCCTTCTTCAGTCATTTCAATCTTGGAAATCCTTTATTTAAGGAGGCCGTTGCGTCTCTAACATATCCCGTTTGCTTGCAGATGATAAGGAGAAGAAAATGTATGTTTAATGTTCAATAGAAACTCCATCTGTTAAAAAAATAGCTCATTAACAAAACGTAGTCAATTGTTGGATCTCAGCACTTCACACACGGGAAGACTTTGCACACTAAAATGTTCACTGAGCACATTGCATCAGGGTGTGCACACGGACCTGCCTTGATCCACCTGGAAAAGGGACACACCACCACTTGGAGATAGCTATATCCATTACACACCTGCATCATATCGACATAATCGATATGTAAATGCTGGAACAGACCATTCGGTCGAGGTATCACCCTTCTAATTGTCCTCAGTGTATACCCAGCAGTAAACTTTTGACACACAATGCAGTTCATGATAAATAATGCAACATGTTCCAACAAATTTGGAATGAACCAGTCTTCCCCAATTGTAGCAGCAAGACTTTCCCTAGTTACATGCGCAGGGTAAAGCAGCTGTTCAAGCAAAACCTTCAATAATGCTACTGGCATCACTGGCTTTCCAGTGCTATCTTTTTGCCATAATTTTTCTGCGGGAGATAAAGAACACCCCCTTTGCTTCCATAATTCTTGCTCTTCCTTCAGTGCACTTCCTTGAATCTCCATTAGTTGGGTTATCGATAATTTATTAAATCCGTCTTGCACTAACATGGTTGTAACTACTTTTTTTTTAACATTCTCAGTATCAAAAATCAAAATATCTGGGGAATATGCAACCTTCTTGGTTTCTTCATCTGCGGCTTCGTTCACGCAAGTGTAACGCTCACCTGATATCCACGGGGCGTAACTCAGTCTGGTTGTACCACTTCCGACCTCGAACCCTCTCCCTTGGAATCTTGTTCGTCCGAGGACTAGTGCTGAAAACACAGGAATTTAGGTTTATCTTATTGTCTCTTCCTGCCTGGAGCCCACCTCCCTTGTGGACCCAACTCCCCCCCCCCCGTGATCTCTTCACCTTGCTTTATTGTATGGTGCGCACTCCATCCTGCTTCTCTTTGCAGAGGTGCGTTGTTGGATGGGCGCGTCGCAACCTAGTTGCCTCACTGGTGCGGGCCCTCTGAGTCCAGACCTGCTGCGACTTCAGTTTGTCCAGGTAAGACTGCTGGTTTGGCAGTTTTGTCCTTTACTTTGCAATTTCCCCCACTAATGTCTCTCCTTCTTCCTTAGGTGCAAGAAGAGTTCTAGTGGTGCTGTGTTGCTTGGGGCAATGCACGAGATGGTGAGTAAAAGCGCGATGCGTGGCGCTATGTGCCTTTTCTTATGCTGACCTGTTTGTTCACTCTTCCTTGCAGGCCGCTGCGATGTCCCCGAAAGGATGCTGCTGAGAAGATGGAGCGTGGTGAGTAAAGCGCAGCCTGCGCCACCTTCTTGCTCTTTTGTGTGCTAATCAGTGTTTCTTCTCTCTTGCATGTCGTTCTTATGGCCCGAAGTGGACGTGGGCCGAGGGCAATTTAAACCCAGGTAAGCGTGCAATATTTTGGCTATTTCCAGTATTGGAGAATGAACGCTTACTAATGCTGTTTTTTTCGTTCTCTTTCTTCCCAGGTTGTGGCTTCGTCAAGATCGAGGGAACGTCACCGAGATGGAAGATTCTCAGGACCCAGGAGCGGAGGACAGGAGCAGGGTTCACTCACAGGCAAGTGTACACTAACAGTGTTCTTTTTCTTGCAGGTAACCGGCTCCGGAATGCTGGTGAAGATCCGAGCTGAACGTGGTGAGCGTCACGCTGCAAAGGGCAGAGTAACGCGAAGCATGTTTCTCAGGCTGGGCATGGCTTATATAGCCCCCAGGTATCCCAGGTACCCCAAGGTTGACCACACCTAAAAGACTAGACCGCATAGCCCGGTTCTAGGACTGAGCTATGCAGGGGCATCCATGTTGTGCCAAAGGCTATTGCCAAGCCCAGTTCTCAAGTTCTTTTGCTTCACACATGAGCATGACGCCAAAGGCGCCAGGACTGGCTCCAAGAGAGCCTTGGGCGAGATGGTGAGGCCTTTAAGGCCATGATTGAAGTTTGTGGCGCAGCCCAAATGGCTTGCCTATTAGGGCCAGGGGCAGGGGTCATGACAGCACTCCCCCCCCAAGGCCTCTCTCAGTGTAGTTCTTCTGTCTGGTCCTGGCTTGGTGGGATGGTCATGATGGAACCGCTGTATGAAACGTGGTGCATGGATGTATTGGATATAATGGTCATGACAGCAAGATATAAAATCTGTTTGCTTAGTGTGCGCTGCGCATTTAATGACCGCTATGGCTACTGGGCATTGTAGTGCCTTGATAAGCCTATCCAATAAGGATGCATGCTGCACTGGAGTGCCGTCTGCACGAGGTAACCCCTACTTTTCCAATGTTCTAACCATCCATGTACAGTTGACGTCACGTAGGCGGAGTCACTATACACTGTCACTTCCTGTCCTTCGTGTTTCTCTAACACAACAATGAGCGCTACCAATTCTGCTGCTTGCGTTGAAAAGTGAGACGGTAGCCTTGCACTTGCTACAACTTCACATTTTCAATTTAATCTATGTCTCACCACTGCTGTGCCTGAATGCCTTTCCCCACTAGTCTGATACATTTTCGAAGAAACGTCTATAAAGAGAATCTCCCCTCCTGCTAAAGCATTCTCCTTTACATGGGGTATATCGTCATAAAATTCAGCATAATTAGCACAGTCATGCACGTGATCGCCTTCTTCTATTGGTTCAGATATAACCGTCGCAATTCACTATTTTACATCTTACAATTTTAATTTTTGGGTTCAAAATCATTACCTCATATGCTGAAGCTCATTGGAATGTCAATGTACACTTGGGTTTCTCTAAAATGGTAAACAGAGCATGGGCCATGAAGAGAGTCATAGAACAGCCCATAACAATACTTGTAGACTTCTCAATCACGAACGCGGCAGCTGCCAATGACTCTTTGCAAGGGAAGTGTCCTTTCGTAACTAGATCTAAAATTCCACTGTAATATGCTAAAGGTTTGTACCCAAATGTCGTTCTCTGTGTAAGCAGTGCTGTCATGACTGTCCCATTGATGTGCGAAAACAAATATCATTCCTCAGCATAATTGGAAATTCCCAAAACAGGGGCTGTACAAATTGCTTTTTTCAGTTCCTCAAACCCTTTCTCCATTTTTTCAGTCCATTCTATTTTTACTTTTTCCACCTGTGCTTTCTTTAAAACTTTCAGAAGTGGTCTTGTATATGTACTAGAATCAAACACCCAGACTCTGACATAGTTGCATAACCCTAAGAACATTTGCATATGCTTTACTATGTTCAGTTTTGGCATTTTCATAATCGACTCAGCTCTTTCAGGAGTGACTTTCTTTCCTTCATGCAAAATCAATTGACCTATGTATAACACCTCTTCTTGACAATATTGCAATTTCTCCTTGCCTACCTTATATTCCTTGTCTGCTAAAATAGTCATCAACTGAACACAATCTTGTCTGCACGCATCTTCTGTGGTGCTACAAATTAAAATATCATCTACATATTGTATCGCTGTACTCTTAAGATCAATATTGCTCACACCCATCTGTAGGACTCTGTTAAAGATTGATGGGGACTCACAGTACCCCTGGGGCAAACAAGTATATTTCAGTCGAATTTGGCAAAATGTAAATGACTTCAAGTCTTGTGAGTCCTTCTACAACAGGATAGAGAAAAACGCATTTTTAATCGGTCTATCTTGTATAAATCTCCACAACCCTCCTTTCAGTTTTTTGATTGGATACACTGCAGTATTACAAGATGATTCCGATGGCACTAGAATTCCCTGATTAACCAGTTCTGAGATAGTCTGGAATATAACCTCATCAGCTTCTCGAGACATAGGATACTGCTTTGCTCAACATAAAATCGCTCCTGCCTTAAACTTTATTTTAACCTCCCCGATTCCCTTCAATAAACCCATGTCATAAGGGACTGTGGTCCAAAGGACACTCAGCACTTTCTTCAAGGCTTCCTTACAAAATGCTGGACTTTGCCGCATTATTGACATTCGCTGTGAAACTTCCCTTTTCTCTATTCTTATCCAGTATGTAATCCTCATTAAAAAAAAAACACTTTGTCGTCTATTTGGTCTTCTCTGAACATGCCGTCATCAGTGATGTCAGTCAATCTGTACCCTTCCTCGAGAGCTATTACTGTCCTCCATGGTATACCCTCATTGTCTACTCCTTCAAGCATTGCCCTTTCCTTTTGTACTATGGCTGCTTTAATTTCTATATGGCTAGTCTGTCACCCTCTTCGTCCATAGGTATTCGCAGTCTAAACAAGAACTTGCAGGTATCCTCACAATTTTTCCCACTAAGCCAGGTAGCCATGTCAATAGAATGCTCACTCCATCCAGAAACATCTCTGGATCTACTGGAACACCTTTCAGAGCCACTTGCCCTGTAAACACCAGTATAACTTCTCAGTTTCAGTTTAAATACTTCAGTTTAAATAGTGTATTCCTGGAGTGGAGCACACTATCCCTTGATCAGTGAATGAAATCCTCATGTTAGGTTTTGTCATTAAATCTCTTCCCAAAATGTTAACCGGTGTCTGTCATGAATATAACAAAGAAACAGACATGTCACACTCTCCTATAGAGACCGGTAATTCATTAGTAAAAGGAACTCGACTCGTAGCTCCAGAGAACCCTTTAGCATTCATGGCAATTCTCGACATTCAATATTTTCCCTCTCGTATACATGAACGAGTAGCTCCAGTGTCTACTAGAAAAGAAAGGAATTAGTCTCCTATCGTCACATCGACCCTTGGTTCCGCTTGGGGTGGTCTGGTGTCACAGATATTACTGAACACAGAAAGTCACCTTGTGAGCTGTACTATTGTGGGTACAGGCTCACCCCCCCCCTGTGAAATGATTTCCTCCTACCACAGTGACATCTCCTATTCTGGGTGTTTGTACTTGTCCTGTGTTTGCATACTGCTGTGCCTGCATTGGGGCTTGTTGCGACTGCCCTTGCGGTGGATTCTTTTGCACTTTTTCTTGCTGTTGCACCTGCTGCACTCAGGGCGCTTGTGTCTGATACAATGTCTGATCTTGAACGTACCCTTCTCTAGCCTGCCCCACCTCTTGAAAATTAGCCATTCTGTATATTCCCTTGGCTCCCACATACGCGTGCAATGTGCCCTGTCATCCCACAAGTCCAACATGCTGGGGGTACTGACAAGCCCCCCTTGAGTACCCTGGTTCCCATTCTGTGTACCATGAAACCCACCTTGATAATTTTGAAATCCTCCTCTTCCTCAGTAGCCTATACCTCTGCCTCGTGGCACAAACCCATATCCACCTTAGTCTATCAGGCACAAGTTACTTGTCTGCGATGTACCCACTGCTTCCTGCATTCCGAATCCTTCTCCGCTTGTCAATACGGCCCCTTCTATGGTAAATGTTGACAATGTCTTCTGAATCACTTGGCTTCCTCAATTTTCCTATTCTTATCTTTATTCTTATTTTTCTCTTGTAATAACTGGCAATGGTGTACTATTGTCCACTGTATCTCAGCCCAAGGATTTGCTTCCATACCCACTTGTTTCTTCATCTGTCTCTGTATTGACTCAGGCAACCCCTGACATAAAATGTGGTAAAATAATGCCGCTGTCTTTTCCCGCGGCTCGCAAGTTTCAAGTTGCCATTTCTCCTGAATATCCTGAATGTAAGCAATAGGGACTTCATCTTCCTTCATCTTGCGTGTCATAATTGCACCCATATCTGATGTGTCAGGATACTGTACCCTGAGTGCTCTCCAAACATATGCTCTACAATTATTAAACAGCGCCCCACCATGCGCTGTAGTCTGTGTGGTCACACTTGAATACCCCGCTCTTCTCGATATGTCATCAGCTCTCTCCCTAGGAATTGCTGCCAGGAGACCTTTTATGTACCCTATGACCAACGTATTTCCTCCTGTCATTTTTTCTAATTCGTATATCCATTTCCCAGCGCCATAAGTCAATCTTGGGAGCATACACCTTAAATTATTCTTGTCCATCTGCCATCATGGAATATACTGTGGTCTTGCTTCCCCCTTTTCCAATAAGGGAAACTGCGTAAACCCTGCCCCACAGTCGGATCCTACTATTAGTATATCCCTGGCAGGGACTGTCGTCCCTGTCTGCCTCCTGGTAGGTAATAACCTTAACCTGTTCACATATGGTAGTGACTCTCCCTTCTCACTGTACGATCATCCTCAGGATGCTCAGGATGTGCTATGGGATCTGGTGTCCTATCCTTAGGTTGTTCCAGATCAGACCATCTCACTTCTTTGTCCATTCGCAAGCTTTCTTCAGGGGCACATGCGCTCCCTCCTCCTACCTCAAGAGTAGACTCTCTTTCCTCATCTGACACGTCTTGTCCCGAACTAGTGAGACTATCATGACCTTTATCTTTATCCAGATTCAATCTACTTAAAGACAATGCTCGACATTCATCGCTGAACAAGCTTCCCTCCTCTCTTCGTGATCGAGGCATTAGAGATCGATCATCGTTCCCTCAAGTTTGATACTCGCTATTTCATCTCAACTGTTGACAGACCTTATCGATCCTTTCTTGGATGCTTTCCACATCAAACCTTTCTTTGTCTAACACAACTCTAGATGCCCCTGACATTGCTTCCTTTATCAGAAGAAGCTCTTCTATTCTATCCCATCGTATTTCTAGGCTTAGCCATACTGGTTCTTTATGACTGAGACTGGTATCAAAAACTTTTTGCCTCTTCTTTCGTTCCACTTCTTTGTCTATGTCTCTTTGCTTTCTCACATCCCTTCTAATTCTTTCTTCCTCTTGCCTTCATTCATCCCCTCTCCTTATTCCTTCCCTTCATTCCTCTTCTTGTGTGAAATCTGTCAGAGCAGGAGTGTCTAATGACGTGTAGGTATGCTGGTTTCTGCTGTTTCCGTAGTATGGCGAAGTCAATGTCGAGGTGGAACGGTTCCAGCGGGATGTGCTCTGCGAAAGGAATGCATGTAGGGTGCGTTCACTGGTAAGAGTAGCAACGCGCTTCGGTGCACCGTCTGCTATCCTTCCTCTGTCAGGCACAATAGGCGGACCCAGAACCGGGATTAGAAAGGGAAAGACTGAAACGCTGCTGGCTCTTTGCAGCACCATCTTAGGGTGATTCTTGTATGCTGAACCAATCTGCTTCCATCTATGCCACACTGACCAGCGCCGCCTATGTGACATGACAGTATGCCCCCTCCAAAGGGGCGAATAACCTGGTTTATCATGGTGCAAGAGGTGAAATCACCAGACCAAACGAGGGGCATGGACTGCTGTGGTTGGTTCCCAGGTCCACTCAGCAGGTGAGTGCCTCGTCCAATCCCCTGAAATAGCGAGAATCAAAGATCCCTGAAACCTCAAATTCTGGTCCCCATGCCATAGACACCGGGGAGGTCTTGTAACCTTGCCACCTCGGAAGTGATCTGGAACATCGGGTTTGAGCTGGGACACATGACACACTGGGTGAATCCTGGCCCACGAGGGGGGAAGCTGAAGATGAAAAGCCGCTGAGCCCTTCTGACCCAAAACTGTGAACGGACCAAAGTACCAGGGGGATAGCATTGGTGGAATGAGATGTCGAGGAAGGAATCAGAAAGCCAACCACACCTTGTCCCCCAGGTTCATCCTGGGAGCTGGAGTTCAGTAACGGTCAGCAAAGCGGTTGACACAGTCTTGAGTCTCTTGCAGAGCCGTTCAGGCGGTCTTATGACCTTGTTGAATGCAGTTCACCAAGTCATCAATGTCTGGAAAGAGGATTGCGGAAGGAACAATAGTCGGGAAGCAGGTAGGATGGTACCCATAGGTACAAAATAATGGACTGGTTTTGAGGGTTGCATGAGATGCGTTATTATAGGCGTATTCAGCCACGGGGAGTAGTTCTGTCCAGTTATCCTGGGCAGCTGAGATGTAACATCTGATGTATACTTCTAGGGTCTGGTTTAGCCTCTCGGTCTGACCATTTGTCTGTGGGTGGAAAACGGAACTCAGAGCTTGTTTGATATTAAGAATAGAACAGACATGCTTCCAATATTGGGAGGTGTATTGGGAACCTCTGTCAGAAATTATTGTTTGGGGCAATCCATGATGAGAAAAATATGTTCAATAAAGACCTGTGCCATCCGTGCAGCTGAAGGGACACCGGGTAAAGGTACAAAATGAGCACATCTTGTGAAAGAGTCAATGGTCACCATTATCGAGGTACATATTTGAGCAGGGGGTAAATCCACGATAGAATCTGTGGATATGATCTGCCATGGTTTATCAGGTAGGGGCATTCTAACCATATGTCCTACAGAGGGAATACAAGGTATCTTGGATTGGAGACAAGTGGTACAGGAGGAAACCTAGTCTCGAACATCCAAGATTAAAGAGGGCCACCAAAAATGTTGCTGGATTAGTTCCATAGTGTTGGCCAACCTTCTATGTACAGATGCTTGAGTTTCATGGCACATATGTAGTACTTCCCTCTGAAGAGAAACGGCCGGGAGAACGATCTTTTGATCCCAGAATTAATATCCATTTTCCATCGTAAGACTGTACTTGGAGATCATTTGTTGACATTCCGCCTCATGGTTTCTGGACTCAGATTCTATTTTCTGTAAAAAGATGGAGATGGTGTGCATGAACAAAGCTTTGGGAAACAGGAGTTTGGAATTAAACCGAAAGAGCCTTACTGGTTCTTTTCTTGATCATGCATCGGCTTGGAGATTGACCCTTCTGGGAATGAAACCGAAGATAATATTAAATGGAGAGAAAAAATGTGCCCTGCCTGCTTGCCTACTGTTTCTTGTTTGGGCATATTGTAGGGTCTTCAGATTGTAGTGGTCTGTCCTCACTTCCACCGGACATTTGGCACCCAGTAGCAGTTGTCTCCATTCCTCGAATGCTCTTTGTATTGCTAACAACTCCTTTTCTAAGACTGTGTAATTTAACTCAGAGGGTGTCAGGGTTTTGGACAGATAAGAGACCGGGCATTGAACCCCCTGGGCAGTCTCTTGTAAGAGGACTGGTCCTAGAGCGTGATGAGAAGCATCTGTCTCCAAAATTATCTTCTTGCTTTGATCGGGAGCAAGGCCCAGTCAAAATTGGGGCTGTGATGAATAACATCTTGCTGTGTTTCTGTCGACCATAGAAAAGGAACTTCTTTCTTCAGAAGAGTAGACAGTGGCCGGATGATAAAAGAGAATCCTGGAATTAATTTACAATAGAAGTTGGCAAACCCTAGAAATCGTTGTATCTCTTTCACAGAGGTTGCGGGAGGCCAATCCAAAACAGCGGTCACATGAACTCACATTTCTCCAATTTGAAATACAAATGATTTTTCTTAAGTCGAATAAGTACTTCTTGTATGTGAAGAATATGCTCGGTCACTGATGGGGAAAAAATCTGAATATCATCTAGGTAGACTATTATGAAATATAGCAAGATGTCAGCAAAGAGGTGGTCCATAAACCTTTGAAATATGGCCGGTGCGTTGGACAACCCAAAGGGCATTACTCGATATTCATAATGCCCAAAGGGCATGCGAAATGCGGTCTTCCACTCATCTCCCAGTTTGATTCTGATGAGATGGTATCCCGTCCATAGGTCTAGCTTAGTATAAATGGTGGATCCTTTGATGCCTCCAAGATGTCTGGACATAGTTCAGACGTGTTTTTCTTAGGAATGAAAAAGAGAGATGCCCCTGCTGGGGAGGTGGATTCCGTAATGAGACCATTCTGTAGATTGACCTGAGGATATTCTTTCAAGACCTCGGGGGGGGGCGTGGCCTGCGCGCATGCTGTGAAGACAGGCTCCTGCAGAGCTCCGTCCGTGATCCTTCCATATGACAAGAATATCGCGGTAACGGGTCGGTAATGCAGGACCGGACCGGACAGAACGGAAGGGGAACCGCTTCCCGACACTCTCCCTGACTCCCGGCCCGAATTGGAGAAGCAAAGCCAGAAAACGGGAAGCCCAAACTCGAGCCCCCTGGGACCCGCAAGATGGCGGCGCCTGTTGCGCGCCAAGACTAGAGCTGCGACCAAGTGTGACATACTCCAGGGCGAGACGCACGCTGGTGCCGAGGACATCGGGGCTAACTGTTCTCGCTCCGGCTCCGCCTCTACCCTGGTGACTGCGTGGAAGTGCAGAGAAGTCTGGGATTCCACCCCCCGGACCTACGGAGCGATCGAGGGGGAAGCGGAGAAAGCAGGTGAGGAGGAGGGAGCGGACCCTGCCTGATAGACCCGTGGTTCCTCCATTGAAGCTCCCAGAAAAGGAGCGGACAATAAGCCCCTGGCAACGGAGGGCCCGGAAACACCGAACCCCGCAGGCAATCCAGCGACAACATAGATGGTGGACCCCTCCCGCCCCTCCAAATCCCAAATAAGCTTCTGAGAGAACGCCATTTTGGATTCGAAACTCACGAGCCGAGAGCCGGCCCTAGGGAAGCTCCTTCCTAGACAGTGACAAAGGCGAGCCGGGACCCTGAAACCGGAGGGCAGCCGGGGCCTACGCCCGACCGCATCAACGGTCCGAACAGCGACAGCGCCCCACCCAAACTGCTCCTGATCAGAGAGAGGGGTGTTCGCGAAACATCAGTCGAAAAGAGGGGCTACTAGGACGATCTATACATTGCGCGGAAACAAACCCGCAGCCCCCCTCCAAAAAAATGTCTCCCCCCAAGGGCAAGCTGAAACTGGTCACCATGGATTCCTTCACGACAGTTAGAACCCAGAGACAGTCGCAACAAGACCCAGAACCTGTCGAGGAACTGCCCCAACAAGGAGAGGATTTCAAACATGCGCAAGTCCTCCAAGCAATAGCGGCCCTCCGCACATCACTCGAAGGGAGACTGGAAGAGGTGAAATCGGACATTCAGCTTATGCGTCAAGACGCCCGCAACCTAACGGAAAGAATCACAGTGGCAGAGACCACCCTCCAGGAAAACGTAGAGGACACCCGAGTCCTGAAGAGGACGGTCCAGGATCTGGAACAGAAAGTGATCAGGCTGGAGGCCCGCTCCGAGGAGGCCAAAGGGCGGGCCCGCCGAAACAATATCCGCATACTAGGGGTCCCTGAGGACTCGGAGGGCCCAGACCCGACAGACTTCATCGAAACGCTGTTGCTACAGGAAATTGGACCGGGTAACCTCTCCCAAGGGTTCTCTGTGGAAAGGGCCCAAAGATCCCTCCAGAAATGTCCTCCACCCGGATCCCATCCACACCCAATTATAGCTAAGATCTTAAATTTCCGAGATCGAGAAATCATATTGAGATACTCCAGAGAAGGTGGGGAGATAAAGAGGAATGATGCAACAATAGTTATATACCCCAACTATACCCCTGCAGTGCAACGAGCAAGGAACTCCTTTATCCCGATAAAAGCCCGCCTAAGGAATCTTAACTTAAAGTACATGCTGGAAATCATGCACACTCACCACCTCACGCCTCAAGGTTCTCTATAATGGAAAAGCGATATTTCTAGAGACTCCGGCTGCAGCCAACATGTGGCTTGAACATAACAACCTGGCAGATGATGGAACAGGACCTTCAAAGTCGGACCGGGGCTGATTGGGAACCTGCCAGAAAGAGGAGGAAATGGGTACTCCCCACATAACGACCGACCCCAACCAAGCACCATCCAATGCAAGCCTTCAAAGGACCAAACGAGTGAAGTTAGGCAACGCACCCCACTGAAAACTGTGTGAGCAGCTGGCCCACACACAACCCGATCCGGAAGGCCAGGAGTGGCCTAGAAGGCTCGGGACCCCCTGAGCGCTGCAAGTTGGGAGCAACTGCTAGGGACTGTTCATCTTCTTTTGTTTGTTTTTCCCCATTCGAGGCAATGGGAGTTACTCAAGTTACTGAATCTCCTACGAGTGAAATGAGCGATGCTGGAGAAGGTGCACGGGAGGGAAGACGGTATGGACCAGGGGACGCCGTGGAAGTCAATGGTAGGTGCCGGACTGATTCATTGACAACTCGATTGATTCGACATGGCATCTGATACTAAAATAAAGATAATGACTTGGAACGTGAGGGGCCTGGGAACCTACTTACGCCGGAATAGAATCAAGTCTTACTTGAACAGGAAAAGAGTGCAGATAGCGCTGCTGCAGGAGACGCACTGCACGGCGGACTCCCTGGCTAGACTGGGAGAACACTGGGGGGGACAGGGCCTGGGCACTAACTACTCTAAATACGCAAGAGGTGTGTACACTTGGATCCATCCCCAACTCCCTTTCCACCTAACCAGGTCTGAGACAGACCCTGAGGGCAGGTTTGTAATTCTCTGGGGCCGCTTGGAACAGGAGGAAACATGCATAGTGAACTCTTACCTCCCCAATACTAACATTCCAGCACACTTAAACTCCATGTATGCTAAAATCGCACCTTACAGACATGGTATTTTCTTATGGGGGGGGACTTTAATTGTGTCCATGATGCGAGCCTCGACAGGTCCCAGCCCCACCCGAAAGGGCCCTCAGCGGCAACCACAGCCTTGTCCTTATTGTCAGATAGGTTGAACCTGGCTGACGTCTGGAGAGAGCGCCATCCTGATTCTCGGGGGTACTCATACTTCTCTTCCCCTCATGCTCTTCACACGAGGTTAGACTACATCTTCGTAGACAAAGAACACCTGTCACAAATAGAAGAAGCCCAATATTTGGGAAGGACCATATCAGACCACTCACCGCTCTTAATAGATTGGAATCAAACCGGCCCCGGACCCCCTACCCCTATGTGGAGAATGCCGATAGACGATAGACGCCTTAAGTGATCCGGTGTTCAGGGAAGAACTCCATGAATTTATAGAAAGTTTTATTGAGAGGAATACGGGAAGCGTTGCCCGCCTGAGCACGATGTGGGACGCTCTCAAAGTAGTGGCGAGGGGGGAAATCATCGCGAAAGCAGGGGGCATCAGGAAACAATTGAGGGGTGAATTAGATCAGTCGGAGCGACAGATTGAGCAACTCGAATCCACCCCGGTGAATACTCACCAAAGAGAAGATAACCTTAAGGAACTTAGAGTTAAATGTGCCCAGGCTTGGGAAAGACTAGCCAAGTTTGATTATGCCACCAAAACAAATAGAACGCACAGGGAAGCCGATAGACCTAGCAGAATGCTGGCCTGGTTGTGTAGGAAAGAACACCCTAAGCACACGATTACCATGATACAGACTGAAGAAGGTAAGGTATTACAGACACAGCAAGATATAAACGAAACCTTTAGGGGCTTCTACGAACACCTTTACTCTCACAGTGATCAGGTTCCCCGAGACCAAATCATAGACACCCTGGAGGAAATAGGGCTCCCCAAATTGACCCCTGAACAGGCTGAAGCCCTTGTCGCAGATATCACAGCGGAGGATATAGCAGAGGCAATCAAGTCACTGACCAATGCTAAAACCCCAGGGGGTGACGGACTTCCCACTGAGTTTTATAAGGCATATGAGACCTCCCTAACACCCTTGTTACACGAGGTCTTCCAGGAGGCACACGAGAGAGGGATACTTCCTGACAGCATGAGGGAAACCTTGTTAATTCCAATCATTAAGCCAAATAAGCCCCCTGACAAATGTGACTCCTACCGTGAAAATATTGACCACGGTATTAGCTGACAGGCTGGCTAAAATTATAGGGGACGTGGTACACAAGGATCAGTGTGGCTTCATACCAAGCCGGAACACGACCATGAACCTACGTAGAGTGCAACAGGTTATTGCCCAGACAGAGGCCAATACGGAGACATATGCCCTGCTGTCCCTAGATGCTATTAAGGCGTTCGATTCTATATTTTGGGAGTGGCTAGTGGAGGTTCTTCTGAGTTTCGGCTTTGGCCCAGGGTTCATTAGATGGATCAAGATACTTTATAACAGACCTACGGCCAGAGTAAAAACAGGGAAACACATATCTGAAGCCTGGGACATACGCAGGGGCACTGGACAGGGATGCCCGCTCTCCCCCATGCTTTATGTACTGGGACTGGAGCCCATTGCCATATACTTCCGAAAACAATTCTTTGATGCCGGGATACGGCTGGGGGGTATTGACCATATTATTTCTCTTTACGCAGACGACGTACTATTGTACGTCAGAGACCCACAAAATAACGTGCCCACGATGTTAGACGTCCTAGACAACTTTGCAAGGTTCTCTGGTATACAATTTAGTAGGGTAAAGTCCTGCCTCTTCCCTCTAGCAGGCTTCAAGGGGAAAGACATAGCAGAACTTCCTGCGGTAGGAATACACTGGGAGCTGACCTCATTTAAGTATTTAGGTATACACATAATGCATACCTCTACATTAATGCATGAACACAACATGAAGACTGCGATTCCAGCCTTGAGAAAATCCATGCAATTTTGGGCGAAACTCCCCCTGTCCATGATGGGAAGAGCTGCCATAATTAAAATGATTGTCCTTCCCAGATTCTTGTACAGGTTCCAGAACATACATTTTTACATTAATGCCCCTTTTTTCCGCCTCCTACAAAGGATAACCCGGGACTTTTTGTGGGGATCAGGGAGATGCAAAATAGCATTATCCACCCTGATGCTACCGTACACCCAAGGGGGAATCCAACTCCCGAACTTCGAAAAGTACTACCTTGCAGCACAGCTTAGTTTTGTCACTAAATGGCTAGCAGATGAAGCCACATCCGAGACCCCCCTCCTGCAGACCCTAGTATCCCCGTTGCATATGAAAGAACTCATCTGGGCCCCCTCCCACCTAATGCGAAATGCCCCGTCCATGGCTAACCTGGGGCAAAAAGTATGGCGCAGGGCAGTAACCCTCGCCTGCTCTAAGCCCCACTACTCCCCGGACATACCACTACTCTCGGACCTATGTGGCTCCGTCGCAGATTTGCACCACCTCAGACACTGGGAAAGGAACGGGATATACTCATGGGGGGACCTGTTTGCGGATGGGGCCTTTAAAGACTTTGAAACACTTCAGGAGGTAGACGGAGTCCATACGGGCCAGTTCCTGTGGTATCAGAAGATGAGAACCACAGCAAGAACCAAATGGTCGTCATGGCCGGAAGAACCGGAACCAAACCCCCTGATCACACTACTTTATGCTCTGGGCGAGGGCTGGAAGCCGGTGTCCCAGATCTATGCCCACCTGAGCGACGTCCCCAACCCGCGGGGCCCCGCTTTGAGAGACAAATGGGAAGCAGACATGGGCCGGGAACTGACAGATGGAGAATGGGAAAGGGCCTTGACATTTCCCAAGTCTGTCTCCAGGAACCACAGATTCAGACAAATACAACTCAACCTGCTACACCGAACATATCTAACTCCGTCCAGGCTGGCAAAAATCAATAATACGTTGCCCTCTAACTGCATATGGTGTGGACAGAGCAATGCGGACTTGATCCACGTGTTCTGGAAGTGCATTAGGACACAATCCCTGTGGACCGCCATACAGCAGACAAGCGACAATCTGGGGGTGACTAGATACAAATGGACCCCGGAGGAATGCCTGCTCGGCACATACACCAGACCGGCCAAACTCAAGCACCTCACCAGATTAATGGACATTATGTGTATACTGGCAAAGAGGACCATGGCAATGTCTTGGAAGAAAACGACTGGGCCCCAACAGAAAAGCTGGCCCTCTGAACGCTGGATACGAGCAGAAACAACGGCTTGGGAGGACAATGTGGCCAGATCCACAGATGACTCTAGTATGACCCTTGGGGCCTGGAAAGAACTCACAGACTCCCTGTTTTACCCCTCAGATGACAAGCCCCCATGAACTGGTATGAACCCACTGAAACAGAACCAGGCTCTGAATTGACAAGACCTGTGACCACCACGCTATCACCCCACCGGGCTTTTACAGGCATGGGCCTCCTCCTTTTTCCCCCCCTCCAGACCACCAGGATCCCCCCCCCCGCTCCACCAAGCAACTTCACCTTAATAGCAAACACTGGGAGATAGTTGAATGTTGTAATGTTAATGTGTTAAATGTTAAAAGTTTTATTCTGAAATGCTCATTATCCTAGAAATGCGGACACGCCTGGTGTCCTGTAAATATACTAAATTACAAATGCCAATAAACAAATTTAAAAATAAAATTCTTTCAAGACCTCCTTTTCCTTAGCCGACAAAATATGCATCCTCCCAAATGGAAGGGGCTGATCGGGAATGAGATTAATGGCACAGTCATCTCTGCGATGCGGGGGCAATTCCGAATATTGTGATGTAGAGAAAACCTCCTGATGTTGTCTATAGGGCTTGGGAATTTCTTGAATGTGATTTAGAATGGTCGTGTTGATAGAGATATTAGTCGAGGAAGAGGAAGCATGGAGACCTACAGACCCCTAGGAGAGGCAATGTGGTAAGCAATGTTCTGATCCAAGAAAGAATTACTCTGCTGACCAGTTCAGAAAGGGATTATGTAATCTCAGCCAGGCCAGCCCTAGGATAACGGGATAATGTGAAGCTTTGATAATGTCAAAGATGATTTCTTCATAATGAGATGCGATTCCCATGCAGACAGGGAGAGTCTGTTCTATGATGGGTCCAGAGGTCAGGGGACTTCCGTCCACGCTCTCCACCAGAATGGAGACGGTCTTGGGAAAGCGGAGAATACCGTTATTGAAGCCCATTGGTCATCCATGAAATTACCTGTGGCACCACTGTCTCTCAAGGCTTGGGCATTGCACATCTCAGTATCATCCCTAGAGAAAGTGACTAGTAAATCCACCATGGGAGCTTCAGGTGTGTCGGTGCAGTGAGATGTATGTCTACGTCCTGGGGAATCTGTATGGTCCTCCTGAATCGCGGTTCCCCCTACGATCGAGCCCCGGTGTTTCCCTGTCTCCTTGGGGGGGCGATGGGACATTCCCGGATAAGATGATCTTTCGCCCTAGAGTACATACATAAACCCTGTGACCATCTGCGGGCTCATTCTTCGGGTGACAGGGGGCCACAAGCTATCCCTAACTGCATAGGCTCGTCAGGGACTGGGTTTCTACTTGGGTTCGGGGATGGGTCCGGAAGGGTCCGACTGGACCTTCCTTTCTTTCTGTATGTCTTTTCTGCAATCGGTAATCCAACTGCATCACCACAGTGATAATTTCCGCCAGGTTAACAGATCGAGGGTCCCGAGAGACTTCGTCTTTAAACTCCCCGATAGCCGCCTGCAAAAGAGAGTAATAAGGGCATTGTCTGGCCAAGCAGTATCTGTGGACATCTGTTTGAATCGGGTTATGTAGGTCAAGAGATCCTGCAATCCCTGTTTGAGGTCCAATAAATGTCCCTGGGAAGCCACCGTTAATTCCTGCCGGCTAAACATAGCCTTGATGCTATTAACAAAAGCTGCATAGGAGTCTAGTATGGGGTTATTGATATTATTGGAGTTGCCCAAGTCAGGGCTGAACCCGTTAAATGTGAAATCATGTGGCCCACCTTGTCTCTATCGGGTTGAAAAAAGGTTGTTTTAAACACAAATTTGACAGTAGTTGCCTCTGAAAATTCCTTCAACTTGTGAGGATTGCCATCACATTTATCACCCGGTAGGGGGCTGGGAGGTAACTCCAAGCTCTGCGGGGATAGAACCATCTCCTGTCTTAGGACGGCATTCTCCTGCTTGATGCTGTGGATTTATACTGTTAACTACTGGACTGCCGCTACAAGCTGCTGCATCTGATCCATGTTGGCTGTAATAGGCGTTGCTAACGGTCACTGTCAAATTCTCAAAGTTAGTATTTTGGCTGTTTTACAAATATTATGTCAGCACTGACCTGGATCCAAAGCAGATTGATGAAAGTGAGAACTGTCCTAGTCGCTCTGTTCCCCCTTACCAAAGACAGTCAGGGAGGCAATAGGACTCCCAGGGAAACCCTTTGGTGAAAAAAGCCTGGAGCTCCCACATTCCCAGGGGATCAGGTGTTCTTCTATGGAACTGGATTGAGGGAAGCTGCTTCTAAGGTGAATACCGATCACTCTGCCTTGCGCTGGCTGCAACAAATACAAACAACAAAGTGAAAACGAATCCTTGGAACGAGAAGCTTGGATGGAAAAAGGCAGTGAGTATTTACCATAAAGTCTTTCCAGTGGGAAGGGGAGGCAGTCATGAAACCTTTATTCAAGTGGTTAAGAGCGGGCGGTGTGTGTGAAACCTGTCAGAGCGCGTGTGTCTAATGACATGTAGGTACGTTGGTTTCTGCTGTTTCCATTGTACGGCGAAGTTAATATTGCGGTGGAACGGTTCCAGGGGGATGTGCTCTGCGAAAGGAATGCTGGTAAGGAGCGTTCATTGGTAAGAGTAGCAACATGTTAGTGCACCGTTTGCTGTCCCAGATAGCTTCTTGTGTCAGGCACAATGGGCGGAGCCAGAACCGGAATTGGAAAGGGAATGACTGAAACGCTGCTGGCTCTTTGCAGCACCATCTTAGAGTGATTCTTGTATACTTAACCAATCTGCTTTAATCCATGCCACACTGACCAGCACCGTCTATGAGACATGACAGCTGTATCCTAGTGCCTATTCTGTTTAATCTATACCTGGCTAACCTAGGTGAGGCCCTTGCTAGCCCGTCCACTGTTCAACATAAACTTGGAGATACTCCAATACAGTGGATGGGCTATGCAAATGACCTCATACTCCTTGACTTGACCCGGGAGTGCTGCAAGCCTCGCTGGTTTCCTTGCAGACTTTTGCTGATGCAAACTCCCTCAAAGTGAACATTACAAAATCTAAAATCATGATCTATGAAATAAGAAGTCTTCTAGAATTAAGTGGCATATGAAGCGGAGGACACACAATATCTTGGTATCCAATTGGATTCTAAACTCTGTGGGAAGAAACATCTCAAAGGCAGAAAGGCTAACATTTGCCAGATTGCTGGCCCTATCGGATCCTTTGCCCATACAGTTGGTGGGTATTCTACGGGGGCTCTGCTAAGGCTGTATCAATCTAAAATGCTGCTTATTATTCTGTATGGAGCAGAGATTTAGGCCCCCAGATTCAGTCAGAGCATTCCAAATTGGAAACCATAATACTAAAAAGGCTGCTTAGACTGTCTCCCCACAAAGCCACTGAGATGATTTATTTAGAACTCAACCTCACTGCAGTCCTGATCCGCAATCAAGCAGGCATTCTAATTGCAAACTGGAAGCTTGTGAACGCTGCTGCTGCTTCTCTGAATAAACTAGTTTATGGTGTCTTGCAGACTAGATCAGGCTGCATGTTCCTAATACACTAGTTACTTTTTTGTTAGAACATTCAGAATCCTCAAGGCCTAAGAATGACTACTGTATTCCCTTGCTCCCTTTGAAGCACTTCACTTGTGTATAAGCGCTGTACAAATCAACAATTATAATCGCCTTGCTATATTACGACCATCAAGGGTATTGCTGATAGGTGGCTAGTGATAGCCCCAAACAATGTCCTTGCTTTGCCACTTATGCAGTATAAACAGGGCATGACATCTATACTTTTTACTGTGAGCAAGGAGCAATTGATTGTGAACCTTGCGGGCAAAAGCAACGCCTCCCTTTACATTGAGTACATTCAGGATAGGGGTAAATTTCCTAGCTGCATATATATTATTTTCTGGGTAATTTGATGTTTGTGACTACATCAGAATACAATTCAATGTAGTCAAGTCATTGGAAATACAGGGAGCATGGCATAAAATTCCTAGGCATGCTAGAAACTGTCGATTGTGCAGGGAAAAGGAATTGGAGTCAGCCAAACATCTTTTGGCTAATTGCAATTCCTTGACAAAATTGCGAGAAACGTAGCTGAGATCAGTTGGCTTGAGTCCGAATCTTTCTGAGAACGAGCTTTGGTCACTCTTCATGGATGGGTGTCATGAAACCTGCATTGCCTATCTCACAATTTGAAATAACATTGTAAATTGAACTTTTGGCCCCTTTTACTTGGTCCAGCAGTACCGGGATCAGTGACAGAGGGTATAGGTTCTTGATTGTCATTTTGTTGAGCCCTCTGTAGTCTATGCAGGTTCTAAGGTCCCCCTCCTTCTTAGGGATGAAGAAAAGAGCCGAGGAGGCGGGGGACTTAGAAGGCCGAATGAAACCATTAACCAACTATTGATCCGGATGACTACGCAAGTGCTGGTTCTCTTTTTCTGTAAGTGCATATATATGACATCATGGTACCTGGGAACCCAGAAACAAATCTATTTGACAGTTGTAGGGGAGATGGGGCGGCAGGGTATTGGCCTGTTCCTTCTAGAAGACGTCTTGGAATGTTTCATATTCGGGGGGCAACTGTCCGATGATACCAATCGTTAATCTACGAGCATTGCTTTGTGTTTCCGCAGTGAGACAAGCGGTTCTGGATGTGGTTGAATAGAAGGTTTGTAGACATTCAGGAGAGAAGGTCAACGTATGTGTTCTCCAGTCGATGGCCGCATTGTGACACTCTAAACAAGGCATGCCAAGTATAAACTGGAACTGGGGTGCGTTGATTAAGTCAAACACTATATGTTCTCAATGGGCATCGTGACACAGCAATACCACTTCACCTGTTCACTGGGTAACTGGTCCAGATAATAGTTGCATTCCGTCCACCAAGACGAGGTTATCAACCTTTCCTTTCCGCTGCATGGAAAAGCCTATCTGCTGGGCTACTGTGATATCCAAGTAGTTTCCTACTGCTCTGCAGTCCACATAAGCCTCAAGGGCGTGCATCCGCTGCGGCTGCTCAGGGGTGATGAGGATTACTGATATGGTAAGATGTGAGACCGTTGATGCCTTCTCTTTCCTGACAAGCCGATATCTACTCTTGCTGAGCCATGGAGTTTCCGACTGGTTACTTGCTTCCCCTATTCCAGTATCAATTGCTCCCAATGGTTTCCTTGGTAGTTTACTTGGACAGTCTTACAAAAAGTAACCTGCCTTGCCACAGTATAGGCAAAGCTGTTGTCGCCTGTGCCTTTCTCTTTCCTCCTTGGTCAGAGATCCCCTGACACTGCCCAGTTGCTTAGGTTCTGGCAGTGCATCCGTGGGACGAGACGTAGTCTCCCGTGGATGTACATACAAAGGGCGCCCTTCATTTCGAGACCGATCAGACCTTCTTTCCTGTAAACAGTGTTCTAGTTGCACCAGGAGAACTAGGTACTCAGAACACCGTTCCGGCGGGTTAACCACTTGCGCCAAACATCTTTGAGGTCGCTACGAAGACCTCAGTAGATTGGAATAGTCAATTTTTCTTCGGGCCAATTCATCTCTGCTACTGACTGGTTGAATGTGGTGTTATACACTAGCAGATCCTAATTTCCTTGTTGAAGGGTCAATAATTCCACATCCAAGGTGTGCCCCTGTATTCTGTGACCAAAGAGTCTATTTCTTGTTGGAAACCGGCAATAATTATACAGAATGGGGTTATACCTATTCACAAGGGGCACTGACCAACTGGCCACATGTACTCTCAGATATGATAGCACAAAAGCAACCTTGGTTTGGTCTGTTGGGAATGCCCCGGCCCGACACAAGAAGTGCAGCCAGCACTGGTTCATGAATATGGCGTATCTCTGTAGATCTCCTTGGAACCGTTTGGGACGTGTTCATCTGACTGTGACAGGAGTGGTGACTTGAATCTGGGCTGGGGCTGCTGCAACACCATCTGACGGGCCGGGAAGAGGGGCCTGACCCGCTTGGGTCCTAGTAAAGCATTTAGCCAGCTCATCTGGTATTTCCCGGTTCACTGCCAACTCTTTCCTCATTGCATTAGTTTCTGATCGTGCTGCATGGAACTCTGCCATCAATTCGCCTAATATGGTGGCTAACCGATCGACTTCCGACTCCATGACACTCAGGTAGGGTTCATCTACATGGGCTTAGGGTACTGTAACGCTTACTTCTGGTGCCCTGCAGGAGTGCCTGGTCTGGGTCGTCGGGATCGTGCCTCTCTAGATGACCTCGTACTGGTTGTGAGCCCAAGCCACTCCTTTCCCCACTGTTCCACTCACAGGCAATTGCTCAGTCTGCAATGTGGGTGAGAGTGGATTGGTTGATTAGAATATGCAGTGTTGTTAGAATGGATGACTGGCTTATTGGTGAGCCTGCGGGCAAACAAATAAGTGTATTCATTCCGATCCTACTACTGTCCCCCTCACCTTCCGTCCTGTTCCCTGAGGTTAACTGGCTGGGGTGTAAGGCTCTGGCTCACCTTAATAATGTAGTTGTGCACTTCAAGGATCAGTTCTGCGTCAGGTCCAGTTTAGTCACTGGAGGGTGGCCCAGTCCTGCTGCGGTGCATGTGATGCTTTCTACTGCTTTCTACTGCAGGTAAATCTTTTAAAGTATTCCTTGTACTTCTGCAACTGTGCAATGTCTCTGCAACTCGATCGGTAAGTCTTTAAAGTGTCTTTTGTGCTTCTGCAGCTGTACAATAAGAAATGCGGGTGGTGCGTGAGGCGCGTAATGCTGATGACTAACTTCTTTCCTGTTTTGTTATTTTACTTTCAGGTGGCGCGTGTGGAGCCCTGCTGGCAACAAGTTTGTGGAATGCCAAAACACAGGTAAGCCCTATTTCAAGGGTCGCGTTGGATGTGGGATGCCAAGCATTCAAATGGTTACTGTCTTTTTGTGTTTTCTTTCAGGTGCTGAGTCCCACAAAGCGTGCAACCAGACTGGAAAGCTGCCGAACGAATCCTGCCAATGGAACGTGAGTAGTGGGGTGAGTATGGAAGCAGATGGTACGCAGGAGCAGCTGACAGCTCGCTGTAGATCCGGAATCAGGTACATAGACAAGCGGCAGAAGCCGAAATTGCAAGAATCCTCCTGCACATGGAGCTGGCTAGACGGCAAGCGTTACACCACTTGCATTCAGAAGGGAAAAAACGCTAAGCACTGGGTGTGGCCCAGGGCGGGATTTTTATAGCCCTGGGCTGCACCCTTCCACTAGACCACCATGGATATTGGGACCATGAGTAGCTTGGGGGCCATCTTGGTTCCCATATGGAGTCCTGACTTGGCTGCCATTTTGGCAGGAGCTCAAATCATGTGCAAACCGGTGCCATCTCCAGCCAGCCACTCTCATTGTCCATTGTCTCCCAGAAGCACTATCACTACCCCTGCAGTGATGTGAATGTGTACTAGGGCAGTTATGTGAGTGCGTACTAGGGATCATGACAGTTAGGCTTCACAAGGTAAGGCGATCCTTGTAGGCAGGATGACATACTTTGGCTTAGCTTCGAACATAGTACACAGTGCAAAACCATTGATCGAGACCCGCCTGGCCTTCCACGTTTAAAGTTTCAAAATAATGTTTCAACCAAAATGTTCAAAAAGGTCCCCCTCTGCTGGACTCAGACCTTTCACCACACAGTTCTTGTAGGCCCCCCTCTGCCTAGCTCAGACCTCTCACGATACAGTTCACACAAAGTTGGAAGAGGCTCCCTTACCCAAGCTTAATATACTTCGGGTCTCCATCAATTGGGCTTGGACCACTTTCGGATGTCGAAGTCTTTTGAATGTGCACAGCTTTCTTTACAGACCACCACAAGACCACTTTGACTCAGTGTTTACTATCTACTTTCACTCTTGCCATTTGTTTGCTCTTTAGCTTCAAACAATGTACCTTTCACAGAATGGGCTACTTCCTTTCACCGGACCATTTAGTATTGCTGATCTTGCAGCTGTATTTCACTTTAAAGTTCATTCACTGGTCTGCCTTTCTTCGTTTCTCATCCACACGCATGCAGCCTTCACTTGTGGTATGATGTTGTTACTTCATTCACTTAAACTCACACCGGTCTCTCAGGCCGCTTTCCAACTCACCGGTTGTGTGAGCTTCTTTCTTGTTTTGCCTTTGCCGATTTTTGAGTCACGGTTAGCACCACAGGCTTGACCTCACCTCGCCAAATCTGCCGTTCACCCAGAAGAGTCACTGACGTCCTTCATACACGATGCAATCTTCACTTGTGGTATCTGGCCTTCTCCGCGCATCTTTCGTGGTCTGTCGGAGGCAACGACCTCCAGTAAGGAAGCCTTGGGGTTTTCGGCCCGCTGCTCTGATCCCTTGGTCTGTTGCTCTGCTCCAGTAGGAGTGCCTTTGTCCCCGAAGTTCTGTTCATTCTCCTTTTAAGCCTTGCCCAGAGTGTGTCCTTAGGTGTTGCTTTTTTGTGTGAGGAGAGCTAATTGATTTCAGGTGTATGCATTTAGGGTAAAGTGTCTGACTTTGCCTGACCCGATGACCCTGACTGCGGTGTGTTTCCTCTGCGATCCACGGACGCTAGACTTCCCGCGCCAGCCTTGACTTCACAGCTCGCCTTCATTGCGTGCCTGACTCTTTGCAGGCTCCTTTTGCTCAACTGGTAACCGTGACGAACCTTCATTGTCACACCGATGCTTTCAGCTTGAGGCAAGCTCCTGCCTTCACTGCGAGCATACAGCGCCGCTTTGATGCCCGCGCAGACCATCCTCCCAACCAAGACTCCGGCCATTCTTGATGCCCTCGCTAGCAACCACATTGCCAAGGGAGACTCTCAGTTGCACCTGGTTTGTACACATTTTTCAAACAGCATAAAACAGCGCCTTTCCATTAGTGGACGATTCAGTGATTCGAGCTGAGCACTGTGAGACCCAGCTTTCGCAGCCCCAAAAGGAAAAGTCTTGCTGCCAGCAAACCAAAAGGCTCACCAGTCTGCGCACCCCTGTGCAACATACAGGGTCCGCTTTGCCCTGAGGAAGGCTCTAAAATCTATGCCAAAAAAGATGGCAATAGCCGAAACGTGTCTTCAGATTTTCCCTATTCGAAAGTGTTATATCAGCAATACTGAAACAATTATTTCTTTGCTTAAAAACTGACACGTAGGCAGTTTACAGAACATGATCATATACTGATCATGATACATACAAAAAAATAAAGAAACCTCTGAGAATAGACATTTTGAGTTAAAAGAATGTGTGAATAAAAAACATTAAGTCTATCACAGATATTTTTTCATCTATTTCCCTGTAATTTTTTGTATCTATTTTTGTTTACATTTCTTGTCACAAATGTCTCTGATATTTTATTGTTGAATGTGATATTTTCTCTTACTCCGTTCTTCATGCTTTGAGAAATGCATCTTTTCCTGTGTTTTCTATTTTAACAATTTATTTTTCAAGCTTTGTTTAATTCACTGTCCCTGTGTTTTGAATAATCTATTTACAAGCCTTATTGAATTCACTTCAATTGTTTTTGAAGTCTTTGTATACCTTGTATATTTCCTTTTTCAATTAAAAAATGGTCAATACTTGTCCAGTTGTATTTTTGGTATTTTCCTACATGTGAATCTATATATGAGCACATAGACATTGTTTGGTATAAATAAGTAAAATTAGGACATTCCTTTCTATGTCAATACTACAGTGTGGTTTACTCTTTTTTCGTTTATTGTTGCCTGACCCTAGTACGATGTGAGAGTTAGTCTGGTTACTCTCAGTCACCCACTTGCTCGGCCCAGTGTTTGTGTATAAAGGGGGTTAGGGGTTGGGACTTCGGAAAATCCTAAAAAAAATAAGATGGGGTAGATGACCAAAAAAGGGGCGGAATACTGCATCTCACCATCGGCTATCTCACCCCCACTCCCAGAAGACCACTCGCCTGGTGATACTCCTGCACTGGTCCACCCCCAGGGTCTGGATCCAAAGGCGATGGCTGTGCTCTGGCCAGCTGAGACAGCGATCCCCGAGGACTAGCGGGTGAGATACCGTCTGGTTTCTCACAACACACAGGGATTATCTGGGTGTATCCTGTCAGTTTCTTACACTGAAGATCTATGTATCAAGGTAGGTACACAAAATGTATCTGCACATTTGTTGTATTGTACAGATATCCCGGCAAATCTTCTTGGTAGAGACCTCTTGAGTAAGTTGTGAATGTCAATTGCTTTCATGGAGGAAGATATACTATTCTCAACTACAGGTTTGTATCCGGTAAGAGAGGCAGTGCATTTGCATGCATACTATTGCCACAGCACCTCTACATTAAACATGGTGTGATATTACCACAGGTTAAGCAGTACCCCATTTCTAGGTAGGCAGAGGAGGGGATTTACGAAACCATTATGGCCTTGTTAAAGCTAGTCATAATATAACCTTTTGTGTCCCCATGTAACACGGCCATCTACCCTGTGAAGAAAGTGAAGAGGTCCAGTTCGAGGATTGTCTAGGATTTGCTCCCTCTCAATAACATTGATGAGGTAGAATTTCTGGTGGTACTGGATCCTGCCACCATTCTCTGTAATATCCCTACTGGGTCAACCCACTTCACAGTGATGATTTAAAAAATCAATTTTTCTTGCCTCCCTTACACCCCGATTCTCAGTACCTCAAGGCATTTACATATCGTGGTCAGAGATTCGAGCATACAAGTTTGCCCCAAGGGTACTGTGAATCTCTGAGTATCTTTAACAGGGTGGTTCAAATGGATTTGGAGAATTATCATGTGTCCAGTGTAGTAATTCAGTACATGGATGATTTTCTAGTTTGTAGGAATTCAGAGGAGCAGTGTCGAGAAGATTCAATAACGCACCTTACACTACTTGCAGAGAAGGGATACAAAGTGGACGAACAAAAATGTCAGTACTGCCAGACAGAGGTAGTATGTTTGGGGCAACCGATATCGCCTGCAGGAAAGAAGGTAATGGTAGACAGAGCCACAGCAGTTCAGAGAAGAGGGTTTAGGAGATCTGAGGGGACCCCTGTCCAGCATGCTGTGTTGCTATCTAGACTAATCAAAGTATCAACCCTGTCCCCAGAGGCAGGCATAGTTAAATGCGCTGAATACACTAAGCGCACTAAAACACTAGCCCTCGGGAATGATGCTGCAGACAAGCCAGTGAAGGAAGCAGCATACTTATCAATTACAGATCCCCAGAAAATGTAAACCATTTCCCCACAGGTACAATTGCCAACCCCATACACTGCAGTCCTGGTGCTTCAAATAATAGAGCTGCAAGGAAAAGCCCCTAGAGAAGATCAGGAGATCTGGAAGAAGAGAGGATGTTTTCTCTTGCCCACCGATTTGCAGGAGTTGACAGGGAAGGTAGTAATGCCCGTAGAGCTGCTCTTTGTGGCACTAGAGCAGCTACATTACCCATTGAACACTTCTTGATGACAAATTGCAGCAGAGCTCCAAGAGCAATGGTTTATATCGAACCTCCATGAACGGGTAGGTAGATTCATAGGAAATTGGGTTGTTTGTAAAGAATTAAATCCTGGAAATACCATGAGGTCAGTAAGGGGGTCTTGCAATATTTTTTGGTCTAATGTATCACACTGTAATAACCAGATGCTTAATAATTCGCGATTACTTCTGTCCCTGTTAAACTCATAGACTTGATCAGCTACTATGACAGACTTATATGTACTCTTAAGCATTGGCTCTAATTGTATATATATATATATATACATACTTGTCATGATGTAACTTTGTTCAATGTTGCTCAAACAAGCATTCTGTACATTATTAAAATTGAGATCTTTATTTTTCAGCACTTAAGTATCTTATTTTTATTTTTAATTTTAATTTCTCATTTTTGAATTTTAATTTTTAATTTTGCATGTTTCATTTTTTTCACTTTAAGAATCGGTTTCACATATAACATTGGGTTATACCCCTCACAAGCTGCAGTACCGGGTGATTAGGAGTACCATTGAAGACTTAGGGCCTCATTACACAGTAGGCGGTAACCATGGCGCTATTAGCACCATGGTTGCCGCCGGTATTTTACCGTGTCCGCCTTGGTGGATGGCGGTATTACCGCCCTACTGCAAGGTGAGCGGGGGAGGTAATTCCCCATTCACCAAGGTCCTTCCCCATTCCCATTTTTGACCTCATAGGGCATAATAGGAATGGGGAAGGCGCTAATTAGGGTACCGCAAATTGCGGTACCGTAATTAGCACCAAGGTCCCTTTGCGGCACCCTACTTTAATGGCTGGTAAAACTAGCCGTTAAAGTCGGGTCCCGCAAAGGGAACTCGTAGTAAGGCGGTAAGGGTTAACGTTCGCCGGTAGCATTACCGGTGACCGTCAACCCTTACCGCCTTACGTGTAATGAGGCCCTTAGTTACCGCAGTTGATTAGCAGCCTACAGTGGATTGGTTCATATATACATTTAATGATAGTTTCATTCCTTGCACACATATATGTCCCATATTATGACACATCTAATATCCTTACATATACTAGGAGTTGTCCCTATCAACCTGCAATCACGCCCCAGTAACCAGGGGCGTGTCTATAATCAGGGGCGGGCCTTGGAAGCATTGGAAAAACAATAAATAAAACTCTCTAGCTTACATTGGAAAACCTAAGAAGCTTGGTTCTTTCGATATAAGAATTTCTGGCTACATACTACAAAGTTAACCATGAATTGTTGAGAGAAACAGTATTATACAATATACGAATATAGTGGAACCAGTATATAATTACTTATTATCTTTGACTAACCCATATTAACCTAAAACTCTGGTGAGAAGTATGGTGAGCGGCCGCTTGGTTGGGTGTGTTACACCTACCTTTTTCTTGACAGTATATTTGAAGCTCAGATGTCTCTGAGCTCTACACAGCCTGCTCCTTCTAAACTGTTAGCAATTAAAACCTTTTTGAAACTGAACTGATCTTTAACAAGAGTTGATAACAAAAGGTGGTGCCCACCTTTCCACATGTTTTTATTTGAGAAATCAGCCAGGAAAAGAGCACCACCTCAGCCCTCACTAGATCATGACGGGCGTAGGCTACATACACCTCTCCCACCTGCACGCACTGCATTCGACACACAGAGGTCCTAGGAGAGGAGTTTAGGGAGTACCTTAGGATTTAACTAAAAGTGTCAAGATTATATCTTCACAGGTTGTCTCTTCTCACCAACAGTTTACAGGAGAAAGTGTCAAGGAAACTGACAATCAGCACAAGCAACAACTGCTCCCGGGAGACCAGATTTACGCCTGGACCTTTGTACTCTGTTGGACCGAGCAGCGTTTTCATTGGCCGAACCGTGTTATTTATGCGACTCTGAGTGCTGCAAAGGTGTAGGTCAACAAGAGTGGGATTCATGTCAGTGATACAAGAAGGGATACCAGTACCCCTCCACTGGCATAGGAACAGGCTCAAAGTTAATAATGCCCTAACAATCCTCAGTTCATTCCGGTGGAAAAGGGGGGTGCGAATAGAAATCTGGGACTTGAATGTTAGGATGAGTGTTCATATGTTCTTTGCGTTTATTTTGTCATCATGTTCGAAGATCGCAATAAGTGTATATGTAAAAGGTTTAAATGTATCTCGTTTTACAGTACCTGAGGATGTATTGTTAAGATTAAGAAGAAATGTGGATGTTGATTTTTTGAACAATGGGGATGATGAAATAGATCAAACAATAGATGCACATGGTTTTGCAGCAGACAAAGGTACAGCCATATGAGGAAGGTTGGGAGAGAGAGATCAGTAGGATAATTTCTACATTTGCTGTCTCATCCCACATGCTTCTGGCGTCCCTAGGGTGTTTATCCCAAGTGAAGTAGAGGTAGCAGATGCACTATGTCTAGTGCACCTAGCATTGTGCAGGGTCTGAGAGTAGTTCAAAGTCAATCAGTTACAGCATCGGTTTTGCCTATCGATAAAGAATGTTCAGTTACAGATCGTAAGGAGCAGAAGACTGTTCGCTGTACACAAAGAGCCCAATTGAGTTTGGAAGGGCTGTCCCAAAGAGTCCAATTGAGTTTAGAAGGGCTGTTTTCCCAAAAAACAATGGGAGCAAGGGATGAAGAGTTGCAGAGCAGGAGGAATGAGGGGGTTCTCAGAAGAAGGGGTGGCACGGGTAAATCAAGAATGCGGAAATGTGTGGCAAAGTTACCTGAAGTATTTGACGTCGCTCAAGGAGCCAGAAAAACCTGTTAAGATACAGACACATAAATATTTTTCTCTGTGTTTTAAGGGCGACAGTACAGTGCTCGATTGCACAAATGGGAACTGCAGTCGCCTGCTTCCCATCACCGATCTGGTTGGAGTTACAACTGCCCTTTTGGACTTTTTTGGACATTTGGATCAAATGCCTATAGGCAGTTGGCTCAAGCCTGGCGAGGTGTGTGCAGTTTCAACACACTCCATGTGGCAATCCTCGCTATCCCGGAGGAACATTTGCTACTGGCCCGCCCAATGCCCAAAGTCACATCTCTGCCCCCTTTGTCCCCTGTGCCCCTTGCGTCCCCTTTATCATCCCATATGGACCAATCAATTACTTTAATCAACCACAGGAAGAAAGGACTATTGCGACAGACCAAGCATTTCAACTACCTTTTGGTGGCATCAGCAAATGCCTTAATGGATATCCCTGAGCAGTACCGACTGTTTAGTCACACAAAGACGTTCTTCTCCTCTCTCCTGGCACCTGGCGTCGAAACAGCAGCAAATGCCAAATGGCTCCAGGTGACCAGGTATGAACTTACTGTTTGCCAATTCATTTGAATCAGTGTTCAATGCCATCAAAGGAGAGCTGTGGGCCCTGAGGCTCATGACTCTACAAAATTGGTACAACCTCGACCTCCAAACAGCTATGGAGGGAGTGGTCTGTCAAAAGATAGGGAGCATGCGTTGTATGTTTTTCCTACCAATGATTCAGAGAATGGGACCCTGATGCAAACTATCACTTTCTTACACAAGCTCAGAGTAACCATGAAAGGTAGGCAGGAAGTACAAATGATTTGTGGTTACATTTGCTTTTCTCTTGGGTGCTGTCTTGGATGAGCCTTGGTGGCAAACATTATTCTAGCCATGTGTTGTCTTTTTTCTTATTATCTTTTGTTCCTGTCAAATCTTCCTATGTTTTTTTTCTGCCCAGGCAGGTACCGAAAGTAGCTGCCATGATGACTGTGACCCTGTCCAAAGCTAGAATCATTACCTTTTCATCTCATATGGGTACTCAGACTGAAGCAGTTCTGTCTCCTCCACCAACCTGGAATGATGGAGTGGAGCAACGGGTAGATTGTGGAAATGGTAGGGGAATGAGCTGTGTTTGTTCAGCGGAGGAAAATGCCCATATTGGAGTATGAAAGATGATTGTAGGGTTGTTTCAAAGAAGGTGATGATAATTTGTTAGTTAAAATAATAACTAAAGGGGGAAATGTTGGGGTGGTCAGGAAAGGGTGCCATGATGAAGAGGGGTTCATGTTGTGCATGCCATATTTGTGACTGGGGGCGCAGCAGACTCAGCCCGATTTTGCTATTTCATGTGTATCCAGTGTAGTTAAATATGGATGGGATATGTTACTTTTTGTTTAAGTTGATACATATTAGATTTGCATGTGTGTAGAAAGATACAATGCTAAAACGGCCAAATTAAATATAAACACGATTCCAACATGGTGTGCTATGGAGTGCCTAGAAGCAGGCAAGAAGGGGTTTCATAATGCACATTTGAGGAAGGTGCGCCAGTCCTGAAAAAACCACTGTAAAGGAAAGAATATTTATTAAACATGTATGCACACTGAGGAACATTCAAAGGGAGTTTATAAATCTGTATGTGGGCTTTTATGAAAGTATTTAGACTTTTCAGCCAGCAGTTCACACAGTGAATTACACGTGGCTGGGAACATCTAGTTCTACAGGATTGAGGACTGGGTGAGGAACAACGATTAACCAAGCAGATGGTCAGCCGTTGAACAGGACACAATGTTTATGGCTTGGTAGTTCCACAGGAGGCCAATGTAAACTCTTTATGTAAATTGAAGTTTTGCAGAGGTACCCGGCCATTTGTTTTGACCAGCAATAAACATGGGGTGAAGTAGCGCTCGAGGCTAAAGTGATCGATACAGAGGAGTTTCAATTGTATTTTCAGATGTGCTCTGCATGTTTAAATGGTAGTAATTTAGATTAGAATGTTTCAATGACGCCAGAAAGCCGGGCCGGATGAGATAGTTATCGCCAGTTCAAAGAGAACCTGTTAATTTAACCTTCCTCATGTTGCTTAAGTATCCATGTGAACCATGTGTAATTATCTTTAAGGTTAAATGGCTCAGGCCAGTTGTGACTTGTAATAAATTATGTCTGTATGTGAATGTGTAATTATGTCATGATCTCGTGACCTACCTCGGACGAATCCCAAGAAGGGTGCGCTATGAATACGATCTGTAGATTATAGTTTAGATAACAAGGGGCCAATGACAATGGAAGAGTTGGAGAGGGATGTGATTTCTTTGTATATGTTTTGTCCAATCGTATGTGGGGGTGGATTGTAATGAAATACATGGGAGTGTTTTAACTGTTGCAAAAGTTTATATAATGTGTCAATGTATGGGGTTCGGCGAGACTTGGGTTAGTTTGACTCTGCTGCATCATCTAGCTCCTCCCTGGACAATTGTACAATAAACCTGCTTTACGTACAAACATGCACTCGTTCCTTAAGTGGTGGGCCTGCATTGGGTTAAGGTGATTAGGGACCCACCCATACACGTCTCCCCCAGCATGAGGTGTTTGTGGTCACGCCACCAATAGCTTCCAGACAGTTTTCTCCTCTCGTGCAGCAGTTTCCCCATTGCCGTTCTTGCCAGCCCACAGTCGTCTCACTGTAGCGTTCCTCGCTGACTCTAAAGTTATGGGCTACGCGGCTTGTCTTTGCTCCCCCCTACAAGCCGCAATCCCATATGATAACGTTCCATACTCTCTCCTTCTCCTTCCTCCACTCATTTCAGTTAATACATGTCTATGTCTCTTCGTAAAGAGACATCCTCTTTCTAATAGATCCACTTCAACATTGCCTGCATTCACATATAAAGATGTTACATTCTTGTTCCCAGCAGGCAGTCCTACATATGCTGATATGTGGGACAATCTAATAATAATATTTATTGTGATATAGTTTACATTGAAACTTTACACATTAATACAACTTTTACATAAAAAGAGCAAAAAGAAGAACATATATGGAGTAAAAATTATCGTAAAAAAAAAGAATACATACCAATTTATCATCAAATTCCCTAAACAATCAAGCCATCATATCTTCATCTCATAGCTTTAGGAGAACAATAGTTTAAGCAAAAAAAAAGCATATAATGCCTCATAGTAGCAGCTAATCTTCAGTGCGAGCTTCCAGCATATAGTTAACATGGCAATAGTAGTTTTCCGTTATAATAGTTTTTGCTTAGATGCACGCCCGTGATAAATGTCAAAGCCAAAATAGGTTTAAACAGTAAATGTTCAGTAGATTATCTGTATGTCCTCCTGTATGGTTATATTAAGACTTTTTTCCACCTTTAGCCAAATATTATATAATGCCATCAGAAGGCTCATGCTGTTAGAATTAATGCAATGATGCCAGAATAATTCCTCTTTGATGTATTCATGATTATGTACAAAATTGCCCAAGCCGAGGTTTATGGCACTTAGCATCTGGTGGCATTCAGTCAACAAATGTCTGGCCGTCTCACACTGATTCATCTCCTTGCATAAACGGCAAAGTCGTAGTTCAGGAGCAATCCTATCTCTTCTCCCGGTGATCATTAATGTGGGTAGTTGTTCGAGCCTTAGAAGTAAGATGAAGCGTCTAAGTCTCACATCAGGGTACATATTGAGGTAGATCTGAGGTTTTTTAAAGTTGTAAAGTCTATACTGGACAAACTGATAGCTTTTCAGTTTCAGGGAGCACCGGAGACCCAAAGTGAAAGCCACAGCAGGCAGAAACACAACGCGGTTATGTTTACATGCCACGTAGTGTTTCTACCTACAGCTGATTTCCCATTTGGGGCTCTCGGGCTCCCCGTGGGGAGCCCGAGAGACCCAAATGGGAAATGCTAAATGCTGCGTTGTGTCTGCCTAAATCTGCTTTCCCATTTGGGGCTCTCGGGCTCCCCTTGGGGAGCCGAGCCCGAGAGCCCCAAATGGGAAAGCAGATTCAGGCAGAAACAACGCGGTTGTTTTCCGCAATGCCGCGTTGTTTCTGCCTGAGTCTGCTGTCCCATTTGGGGCTCTCGGGCTCCCCGTGGGGAGCCCGAGAACCCCAAATGGGAAAGCAGATTCAGGCAGAAACAACGCGGTTGTGTTGGAAAACGCTGCGCTTTTTCTTTCCGAGTTTCTCAGGCTTGTCCGAGCCGGAGGAGCCTGAGAAACTTGGAAAGAAAAACCGCAGCGTTTTCCAACACAATAACGTTGTATTTATGTTTGCGATTCAAAAGCGACCGCAAACATAAATACGTTTTTAAAGCTGCGTTTTTATTTCTAAGTTTTCCGGGCTCCTCCAGCCCGGAAAACTTAGAAAAAAAAACGCAGCTAGTGCTTATTTTTTAAAAAAAAATAAATAGCACTTACCGAGATTCAGCTGCAGCTTTCCTACTCTGGTCTCCGGTCCCGTCCTCCGCCTACAGCACTAATGAAGGGAAAGACACCCAGCGGTAGCTTTTGTTTACTACAGCTGGCTGGCTTTTCCTTCATTAGTGCCACAAAAGCAAAAGCCAGCACAGGAGGGCCTCCATTTCACAAAATGGATGCGCCCATGTGCTTGCTTTTGCGAATTTTGAGCTTGAATAGCTCAAAATTTTACATAGGAAGTTTTAAAAAAGAGAATGCTAGTATTTTTTTTTATGTTGCCTATTTATTTTTTAAATAAAATTTTTTACTAGACCATCCCTTTAATAAAACCATATAGGAGGACATAGAGATAATCTACTGAACATTTACTGTTTAAACCTATTTTGGCTTTGACATTTATCACAGGCGTGCATCTAAGCAAAAACTATTATAACGGAAAACTATTATTGCCATGTTAACTATATGCTGGAAACTCGCCCTGAAGATTAGCTGCTACTATGAGGCATTATTTTCTTTTTTTTCCCTTAAACTGTAACTATTGTTCTCCTAAAGCTATGAGATGAAGATATGATGGCTTGATCGTTTAGGGAATTTGATGATAAATTGGTATGTATTCTTTTTTTACGATAATTTTTACTCTATATATGTTCTTCTTTTTGCTCTTTTTATATAAAAGTTGTATTAATGTGTAAAGTTTCAACGTAAACTATATCACAATAAATATTATTATTAGAACAATCTACATAGTTCCTAATAGGAACAGAAGCCCTTGTCCCATAAGGGAAAGTCACTCCCAAAGAGGTCCGACTTGCCCATACACCTAGGGAGGGTATGCCAAGCCGGCTCACCTCCTTAGCCTCAAAGGGGTGGCTTCCTCTCTGGTAGAAGGAACGAATACCCTGAACTCATCACAATATTCAAATATTTCCAGAACAGACTGGTTTCGTAGCTTAGGTGGTTGAGTACTGCAAAAGGAGGAACTTTAAGTGATCAGATTGTTATTATTATTATTATCTAATTAAGTTTGGCCTATTTCTCTAACATTCAAAAACTATAATTGTCTCCAAGTCACATTCATCAAATACTTAATTGTTTGCATTCACAAAAGCAGAAAAAAAAGGTGCAACATTTTAATACCAGGCTTTCTTGAGGTGAGTTTCTAGGCCACGGCTGTATTATTGAACTTAGATACATGTTCCGAAATTACTTCATGGTTTCCTCCTTTGAACACTGTAAACTGCGTATTTAATGGTTAAAAAGATGTAGAGGCGGACTTCCAGTACAATAATAAACAGACTACGCGCTGGTAGTCAGTAGGCTGGAGTCAGACCGCTCCACCCACGCCGTCCCGCTCGATTCAAACAGGGCATTTGGAGCACTTTTGCTAGTGCGACTGATGGCTTCTGTTACAGAGCTACTATCCCAGGCCATGCTGTCTTCAAGGAGACAGCCAATGATAGTAACGCTTCGGACTCATGCCGGCCAATGGCAGCACGTATTGTTGCGAGGTGGGCTTTACTCTCTTCAGCGGTGTGTGAGCGGGCTCCATTTGTCTGCTGTGGGTAGCCCTCTGCCGCCTCCGCCCCACCCCCTGCGCTAGCTGCCGTTCCGACTCCGAGCCCTAGTACTACCACTACAGCGAGTACGCCCGGAGCTGAGGCGGGGAGGCTGAACTGCAGCGGTGCAAGATGCCCGACTTCCTGGAAAACCCCTCTGCGCTCACTAAAGACAAGCTGAAGAGCGAGCTTCTAGCGCACAACGTGCCTTTGCCTACAGGGGAGCAGCGCAAGGACGTGTATGTGCAGTTGTACCTGCAGCACTTAACAGCGCGCAACCGGGGCAAGAGCCGCGACTTCTCCAGCGACGAGGAACGCGAGGCGACGCCTGCCAGGGGACGGACTCCTAGGGTGCGTATGGGACCGCTACCGTTTTCTAGTGTGTGCTGTCGCCGCCAGTAGGTTTGGGGGACAGGGGCTGTCTTTATGAGTGCAACGTGGGCTAAGAAGTGTGTGTTGCTTCCGATCCAGCAAAGCTTATCACTTTAGCAGACCTGAAAGATGGTTGGCAGATAACGGGACTAGCTCTTTCTAGCCCAGCAGGGGCGGCTGTCTGTACTACATGTATTTCAGCAAAGGGTGGGTGTTATCCCAGCTTTAAGACGTGCCTGGGCTCGTTGTTTCACATCTGCTTTGCTGCAATACCATTTGTCTATGTTTTCGTCTCAACCTCCGTGTTAGAACCGATCTAATTTGGTGCCATTTCTTTGTTCTCTCAAAATTGAATGCACTTCCGTCCTTTGCAATAGCTCCCGTTTCCTGTGAATAATGGCCCGAGTCGCAGATTTTGTTCTTGACCATCATTTCAGATGTGAGCGAGCAAGTTTTCTCACCTCTACTGCAGTTCCCTTTATCGCCCGCTTCTATGCCCCCGTTACGCAATTTGTGTTTACTGTGTTTTTTTAAAAGGGTTGTTGGTAGCTGTGCATTTCTGCCTAGGGCCCACCGCCTTTCTTCTCATATCTTCCATCATGGTAAAATAAACGCGATCCTAAAAAATAGACTATACGCGGCTTTTAACCAGTTACAATTTGAGTATTTGTATCCAGTAAGAAACGCTTGGGTGCCTGTGATGGCCATGTTTTACATTGTATCTCTTAAAGACCTTGTGGTTTTCCCGCTCTAATTGAGCCGCTGGCTTCCGCGCCCCCTGTGGGCCGTTTCTATCCATTGCCACTCAATAGTGAGAAGAAGCCTACCTTTTCTCCACGTTCAATCGTCACACAATTTGTAATCTGGCCCTTCCCATGTTTTCGTCTTCATTTTACAGTGCTCACATACAGCACGTTTTACTTCGCTTTTATGTTTATACACGAGACAGTCATACACTGTTATGCGTATACAAGACTTTCCTGCGTTTGGAGAGAGTTATTCCCTAATTCTTACAGCACGTGTACGCGTACCCAAACCGCTTCCTCTCGTCGTACGCAAGTTTCCCCTTCTGGTCACAAAACGGCACCGCGCTCAGCAAATATATGCGTACGTTGGAGCGATTCATTTATTGGCTGTTGAGGAGCCGTATGCTACGGAGTTTATTTGGTGTAGCGCTCTGCTTTTATTTACACAAGGGCCGACAGCTGAATGAAACCCGGCTTGGAGGATCGGGGCTGTAGATGTCCTGCACCTACTGTGAGCAGGTAGTTCGGCCCCTCCCTCTGCACGTGTATGTGCAGGTTGCCTTGACTGGATCGTGGATCTGTAAAGTACTTACCACAAGAAGAACGCAGAATTCCCGTTCACTCCCCCGCCCATTTCGCCATTGAGCGAGAGGTGTTCGTTCATATAGTAACAGTTGCATCCTGTATTTCAAACCATATATCTAGCGTGTTAGTATTTTGGTTTCTAAAGCAAGAAGTCACGGAGCAGGTGACTTTACAAGAAACGAAAAGTTACAAATGGGCAGTTTTTCACATTGTCGGTTGTCCATGCATGAAAAGGGGTGTAGGTTATTGCTTTCTTGAGCATTGTAGCGTGGTACTATGTTGGTGCCACTTTAATGTGGAACTGCCATGGTAACGTTAAGTACAATTTTGAAGCTTACGTTGAGTCCGTAAGATCATGATAGCCGACGTGATTTCACCATGCATTTAATGCAGCCGGTGGAGTCCATGGTTATAGACCAGATGTTTGCAGAACACAAATATGCTGAGGGGGGTATGTGTGTATATATATATATATATATATATATATATATATATATATATATATATATATATATATATATATATATATATATATATATATATATATATTTTGCATTCCCGATTCTTTCAAAGCCTAGGCAGTCTGTTATGTGGGAGGAAACTGGCTTTCCATTACGGGGGCGTAGTAGATCTCCAGAACAGAAATACAACACAACAGATGTAGATCCCTGTAAAACTGTGAATGCATCTATATTAAAAAAACATCCAGGTATAGTGAAAGCCACATGTACATGCTTCTAGAGCTGTAACCACATATTTCAAGAAGGCTGTATACAAGTAGCTTTGCTTTAAGAATATTGTCTGTGAATTAAAATGTACAGGATCCAATGCACATAGTTATTGTTTGCATGTACATGGTTTAGAAGATAGTACCATGAAAGCCAGTCATTGGGCCTCATAAGTTTGGTGGTAGCCTTGCCGGTGGCACCAAAACTTCCCAAAAATTCCGGCGCCCGCAAATGGGCAATTACTAGGTCATTCCTGCCCTGCCGGACCCGGTAATTGCCCATTCGCAGGCGCCAGCATAACATGCTCCCCATTCACATTTGAGCCCCATAGGGCTCAATGGGGAGGTCGGATGCACCGGCACCATTCAGAATGGTGCCGGTGCATCTGACATGCTCTGCTCGCGGGTGCCAACGCGGCTGCCAGGACAGACCTGGTGGATGTAATGGCACCCTTGGGCAGAACTCATAGTTTGCCAGTCTGGGAACTACAGTACTGGCAAGCTTACCAGCACCCTAGTTCCCGGACCTGCAAACTTGTAATGACCCCCATTGTCTGTTAAGTGGCCTCTATATGGCCAATTCACTATCCCACGCATGCACATGGTAGGCTGTGCGTTATTTATATATTCGGTGAAGAAAACTTTCGTTAAGGGGCAGTTAAGCGGACTACAGTAAACCCCTTGAAATTCATTGAACGATCTTGTTGACGTGCCGATTTTAATGCAACAAACCCCCGAGATTCACAGGTGCTGGAAGCTATGCCACATTCACTGAGGCACGCATTACGTAGCACGTAAGCTCTCTGTCATCACAAGCCACATCACTGGTACAGAAGGTTACACGCGCATGAAAGAGATGCGACATTTTAGAATGCGTATTTCTGCACATAAGGTTAGACTCATTTAACTCTCTTATTAACAGGATTTGGAACTCTCTTATTAACAGGATTTGGAACTAACTGGTTACACACAATCTCTAGCGCAGGGTCATTGACCCACCGAGCTGCCTTTCAGCTGTTGACAGTGAAAGCCACATAGGGTAAGGGCACTGGCAGTTCCATGTGAGGCTTGCCTGACGTAAATGGCTTGTCGAAAGCTCTAAGCCTGTTTGGACTATCCTACACTTGTCAGGTGATTCATAATGAGACTTTGAAATGTGCTATATTTTTGGCAGTGGGACTCGTAATAGGACATGGGAGAAGCAGAAGTTTAGAAAAGCGCAAGACCGAATAGAAGGGATTGAGGTATGACAGCAATACTACCTTATCAGACTGTAGGAGGTTGGTGGGAAGAGCTCACACATTGTTCTTGCTCTGCACTTTAGCTTACTACGGAAAACTCAACACATGTTCGTGCTTTCTTAACAGCGAGGAATTCAGGTACTGTCCCGAAATATAGCAAACCTGCTAAGGAACATGGGCATGATGCTTTTTTGGCATTGTGCGATGACGTGCGTACGGTATAGAAGCTTTGTTGATACTTTGCCTGAATATGTATTAGTCCAGTTGAGGGGTACGGGTACAATCTGTGCCACTGCACTGTATCTACCTGTATCCATTATACCCGCTTGCAGTGGGTGGTCAGAAAGGGAAGAAAACAGAATGCGAGCCCTGGTATGGTATGTGTAATTTTCAAGTCCTCATTATAAAGCAGAATATTGTTAACGCCAGGCATGTGGGGGGGTGGTGAGGAGGGGAAATGAGGGCAAGTATGTCATGGGTATTTGCTCACGGTGTGGTACGAGAGTTTGCAATCCTGGACACATGCAGTTATTTTCCACTGATTGTGGCTGCTTTTCAGGGCACAAGTAAAGGACAAATTTGGATGGCAGAGGCAACCTCCTTTTTTTGGGGGGGGGGCGGGGAGGTTGGCAGACTCTGTTTTACTCTGTTGTCATGTTCCCCGTGCAGACACTTACCCACAAGACCACAGGCACTTTTTTCGTATTGGGATTTTGTTTCCAGGGAATATTTCACAAGACATTGCTGGGTTTAAAAGGTGAGCACCTTTATATTTTGCCAGCATATTTATTGGGACATTTCCTCTGTTATTTTTCTGGTGTTCATAGCTACTTTGTCTTGCACACTTTTTTCTAGGGAAGGTAATTTAAAGGGAAATATACAAATGTAGTTAAAGATAACTGTGCATATATTCATGTGCGCCAGCTTTTGGTTTTCGCTATGGGGCAAATGTACCTGGGCATGTAGTAGGTCACCCCCACCCCTGTTTTCTGTGCTGCTTCAATGTGGTAAGTTGGGGTCATGCGATGTATCGCAACTGTCTCCAAGAGGACGGCCATAAAATGAAGTGCTTGTAGCACGCTGCTTAACCAAAATGTGTGATCTGTGGCAAACTTAATCTTGTTGTGCATTGCCTTAAAACATTGTGTTCTGAAAGCCTGAAACCTTTTATACATAATACGTCTGTCAAAACCGCTCAAAGTTTGCGATTGAATGTCTTTGAGCGATCAGTGGCAAGTGTTTTAAAGTAGTGTTTTGTGCCTACCTGTCATTACCAAAGGCCATTGCTATTGGTCTGGTAATGTCAAATATACAGTGGGGACGACCGTATGCTGTGGTCACTGGGCATGTGTGAAAAAAAAATCTATGCAACAGACCCCTGAAATTCAAGGGAAAAACCTTAGTTGCAGGGACGTTAAGGTGAGAACTTAATGCAACAAAACTTTTTTTAAAAATCTGCTAAATCCACCTTAACTGTGGACCCCCTGTTGTGCAGCCTATGACCCCAATGATGGCATTACTGTTGGCATATGACCCCAATGGTTGACTAATGACATCAGACATAAGATCATTCTAGTTATTTGCCCATATTTCTACCACTCTTGCGTTTCTATATATGTGATGTTAGCCTTTTAAGAATAGTTTATAACAAAGAGTGCATTGTTTGTAACAGTAAATAGCCATTCATGCATCACATCACTACTTGTGAAGCTTTGCTATGTAGTACTTTTGTAAAAGATATCTGAATTACAATAGTACACTGCTTAGAATGTTCCTGTTTTGTGCCAAATATATCGGTATGTTAACTATAATCGATCAAAATTTGTAATTATTTTTTTTTTTTTACCGTAAGAAAAATGTGCGCACGTATCATATTTTCTAAATGACATGAAGTGACCTTGATGGAAGGACCACAGAATTTTGCAGAGTTAGTCTTATTGCACAAGCTGAGTTTGTAGCCCAAACTTAGAGCTGGTCACCAACTGGGGAGGTCCGGGACTACTTCCAAAGGCTCTTCTTGTAGGACTCCGCGCTGGCATCGAGAATGGGTGTTGCCTCCACCCCAAGGGTTGCAGCTCCTTTCGCAGGACTGCTGAAGATCGCCTACAAGACAGGGCTCTACTGGGACAGCAGCTGAAGCTGGTTGCCAGGCCACCTTCAACTGGTTTCCGGTCTCCTCGCAGGTCTTGCAGCTGGACAGGATTCTTGGCTCCTTCAGTTTCTCCCAGGATCTCTCTGGAGTGGGTGCAGGGTTTCTCTTCTTACCCTAAAAGCCAAACTCCCACTAGACGATGACTGTTCTGGCCCCCCGCCCCCACTGGCGGCAAAACTCATTCATCCCACTCAGGCACTCTGGTACAAATTGGGACAGTCGCGGCCCACTTCCTGGCAGCCTTGCAGCAAAAAAACATAGCCCTCCAGTAGCCTGCCAAAAGCCTCTGTCTTCCCCGGCAGCCTCGGTCTTCCCCGGCAATGAACGTCCTTATAAGAAGTTTCCTAACCAACAGTCCAGTAAGAAGGTTAAAACACAAGATTGGCAAAAGACAACAGTGTGTGGCATGCTGGTTATGTTTGACCACTACAGGTGGGCCCTGCTACTTTAAATTCTTCTCTTTTAAACCTAATATCTTAAAATAGAACATCCTGATATTTCAAGTCTTTGAAGCTTTGTGGTGAGAAAAAGGCCCAGATTATACCCAAGAAAAGCTCACAGGAACCCCTGTGCAGTTTATAGAGCACTATAGACAGTTACAAGATTGTGTATCGGGTGTCAAGGTGTTTGAGAACTCAGTTGAACCCTTGGGCAAAGTGTGAGCCTGCAAGTTTATACAGGTTCCGCTTGATCTTCAGTACAAAGTCTGGTCACTCACTAGTGGTCCTCTTTCCACACAATAAACAGGCCATCTATGTAGCAGATCCACAGGAAAATATATATTTTTTGTTTTTCTGTTCTTCAAAACTTTCCTCATGTAGCATTTCTTGCTTCCCTATCGGATTTGCATATCATGGGGCAATGTGGTGTTCAGCGTTCTCTGTACAAAAATGCATTGTCAAACAGGAAAGCATTAACGCTCTAGACAGGACAGAAATGTCAATGAGCAATTTTGAGTGTGTTGTACAGAGTTAGACTGGTCATGACTAACATCTGCTGGATTTTAACTTTTTTGTTATACCGCTTAGTATAAGGCTGTACCTCCTGGTAACATCGACAGAGCAGCCAGGCTTATTTTAGGCTGGAGAGCGGGCTGTAGGATGGTACAAAGAACATGTAGCATGCAAATGGCTAAACACTTGCAACCAGAGGTATTATAAATAATAAAGATGTAGTACTAATGGACCATGGTAAATCTTGGTGGGTAAACACTTTGTCATAGAATCAAACACATTAAAATATGCAACACAATGCTTGGGTACACAGACCAAGGCATAGACCTTGTTCAGAATAATTAACTGTATTCCTAGGCAGGTCAGACCTAATCGTACACATTCTGAATAGCATACACCTATTCGGGGGAGGGGGGGGGAGAGTAAAACCACACACTACTTTTAGATTACTTTACAGTAAGTCAAGGTAGTATTCTCAATAGTGAAACACAAATGTCCGGTCTTAGCATCAAGGGGACCGGAGACTGGAGGGAATGTTTTACTGCGGCAATTGAGCCCTTTTGCATCACCGTGCTGTGATGAGCACCCTCTGAAATCTCTCACCTGACCAGAGTGCAGTCCTGAGAGGGGTCTTGCATTTAGTTTTGCTGCATTTTTCATTTGAGAGTCCTTGCACCAGCGAAGACGCCAACCAGTAATCAGCTAGAATCTGTAACCCCTGCGACTCGAGGTTCCTTTGGCCTGCCAAGTCTGGGTCAGAATCGGAGTACGTGAGGGGAAGTTCGTGATTCTTACCTACCCCTAAACTCAATTATAAGTTTATGGGCTTATATTAAACTTTATTCTGACAAGACTTCTGAAAGTTGGGGATACTTCTGTTAGCTAGTTCTATTTTATCTAGTGTTGTGTGATAACTCTACCTGCCAGGAGTCATGTTTCTAGTGTTTGCATTGTATTTTTGTACATCCTGTCTAAGTGTAATCTTTGATTCCCATTGTGTGAACCCTTTACAAGCACACCACCTCTGAAAAACTTAGCCTAGACAGCCTGTCACTGCTACCTGAACTGGTTTGGCTACAGCTCCCCAGAGTTGTCAATATAGGTTGGCCTTCTACACATCTGTTCACCAGGCCAGAGTATAGAAAATTCATCTAAACAGTAAGTAATACCCCAGCCAACACAGTACCTCAGCACAGAAGAGTTTGCAGCAGGACGTCTTCGGGACCTGCAGCCAAAAAAAATGGTCTATTAATTCCATTTCATGTAGGCAGAAGAGTGGACGCTGGAAGGGATTTTGCAACCGGGAAGAACTGGGAGGGCTCAAAGCAAAAGTTTTTGTGGCTGGATGCGGTTCTGTGGTTTTGGCTCCCTAGTCAGGAGTAGACTGAATATTGCCGGTCTGATTATTGTTGATAATCTGGTCCGGCACTATGGTGAAGGGAATTCAAGGATTCGATTAATTCTCTGGAGGTCCAGTAGGATGCCCCAAGATTCAGAAGACCATGCAATGGCTTGAGGTCCCAGGGTATTGGGGTAAATACCCCAACAAGACGTGGGATAGATCAAAATGCAGGTCTTGAATCTAGTGGATCTCACCAGGATCTGTATCGAGTTCCTTTTCGGGATCCCCAGGTCGCTTGGAAGGAAGGGTAACGTCAGGCTCCAGTTACACAGCCTGGTCTTTGATCGCTTGAAATGGTGTCAGCCGGCTTTTTGTCATTTTGCTCTTCAATCTTGGTTCCAGTGGTCGACTACTTTAGTTTCTAGGATCGGAACTTTGAACAGGAACCCACGCAATCGGACAGGCATGCAACATTGAAACCTGAGGGGGTGCCAGTCCTTTTAGGACAGCCAACCTCCCATTTGGACCTGGATTCCAGCAGGCAGGCTGAAAGACGAAGGTCTCCCCCCAAAGACAAAACCTGCACAAAGGAATGTCCCTCCCTTAAGAGTAGGGGATGGACCAAGAAAGGACAAACTGGAAAATGGCAAAAAAGGCAGGCGCCCATTTTGGTAAAATGGGCCCCCCATGGGTTTCTTGAGGTGTACCGAATTAGTAAAAAGGTTCACAAAAAGGGGAGTCACTGTATCTGCCCAGCACTCCACATAAGGTGGGGTGTGCCGGTCTCACCAAAATAAAGTTCAGAGACGATAAAATGTAATTTCTATCCTTAACAGTAGTTACAAGGTTAGCTAGAAAATTTTAAGGAGGAGCCCAGAGGGCAACCCAGCAACAATAAGATATATGCCAAAAAGTTTCGAGGTGTCCATTACCAGGCAACTAGCCGTGGCCTTTGGCCGTGGCCACTGTATATTTTGCAACACTGCCAGCCTTCGCCCGTGCCCACTTCATTTAAAACGCTACCTGATTATTATTTTTTATTTATTTTTTAGCCACCTCACAGTAGCTGTAAAAAAATATTAACGGCAGCTTTAATAATTATATACTACAGATAGTCACGCTTATCTGTAGTTGGGTACCCATGAGGAGGGGGTGTGAATATTCTTCTGTGCTTTCCCCAGCACTTGCCTCACCTGTGCCTGCTTTCCCCCCACTCTCCTCAAGGCCACCTCACCTCTCCCGCGTGACGTAATTTCATTCCCACTCGCATTTCATTCCTGTAGCTACGGTTATCGGGCCAAATAACTGACGACAGAAAATAGTTTGTTCTATGAACTTGGTCCCTAGGCGTTTCCACCCCCGCCTCCCAAACTATAAATGTCCCCCCCCTCCCCCAGCCCAATGCCATCTGTTCTTGCTCCAAATGCCTTTATTCTGTTTGTTTCGGGTATAGCTGCAGTTTTCTCTGAGGAAAAAAGTTGGCAGATTTTTAATTTCTGAAAAGCCTCTAACCTACTTTTTATTTCTTAAAAGGATGAGGCGGGGGGATTCAGTTCAAAATTGTCTAATCCTCTGCTCCTGCCTCGCGGCTAGGTTTGGCGTCCATAAGTCCCATGACTGCAAAGGTGGGAGGGCTTTTCACACTCTTAATGTAAATTGCCCATTTAGTTGAATTACAATCCATCTGAATGCGAGATTAATAAAATTGGTATCAAATTCGGTAGATCAGTATGCACAAACGCACAAGATGCCTATTCCTATACAATGCAGATTGCCTTCGATAATCAATTTTTTTTCTATTTATATTTTCTATTTTTAATCTAAGATTATCAACTTTCATCTGCGTCCCTCAGATGTTTCTAAATGATTGTAGAAATACAAAAATGGGGATGATAAGTTGAAGTGCGCTCAATTTCCCATCAGTAGTCCAGTGCGGCAGAAACTATACAGGAAGTTCCCCCTTGTACTTCAACAGTCAATGAATGACATAAAATAAAGTTTGTGCAGCTGTACTGCGCACTCTGTATTCAAACGGATATATCCTTAGTAGTAACTACAGAGTTCTAGTATCCTTTAGTAAGCAAAGTCCAATTCAATGGCAAGTGTTTTATTGTGCTCAATGCCGACGCGTGTTTCGACCAATAAGGTCGTCTTCAAGGCAATAAACGTAACTGGGTAAATCCTTTGAAGTTTCTTGAATAATATGTAGATCATGGTTTGAGCTGGATTCAGTGCAATACCCTATTCACATGAAGAAAATAAACGCTGGAAAAGTTAAGGTGAAGGGCTTGGAAGTTATGGCACAATGTTTTCAAATTTCCGTTTAATGGTCTCAATACCTGAAAGAACAGTGAAGGGGATGAATCCCGTGGGCAGCGTGCGTGCAGCAGCCGTTCTTTGAAGAAACGCATGACGGCTGGGACCACAATAAAACAAACTTTTTTTTGTCAAAATGATTGTAGTTTGGCGTTTAAACAGGAACTTGTTACTTTGCTGTTTCGTTTGTAAAACGAGAAAAGCGGACATCAGCATGCAGCTAATACTTTTGGTACATTCTCCTTTCTGATATGAATGTGAAGGCAAGGTTTGTGGGCTTTTTGCATGGAGATCAGAAAATAATTGCATGACATCATCTAATGGATTTTGAGAAGCCTGTAATGATGAATGTGACTGGCCCCTTTTGAAGTTCACGAAAGCAGGGCCACCCGGCAGTGCTTTATTTGGCCAGTTGTCAGAACCATTTTCAATATAGATCTAATAGTGCTGCATGGCCTCATGTCTTGTGATGTGAATTCTTGAACTGGAATTGGGCTTTTAAAAAAGGTGAATATTCTGTCATTGCAAGTCAACAAGCTACACCCAGATAGGTTTGCGCATGTTTATTTTTTTGTGCAATATTCTTGTTGCTCAAAGTGAAGTGCATGCATGATGGAATAAAATGGAACCTTAAACGCACTTCCTGTTTCTACATTATATTTCACAAGTGCACCTGATCATTTATAATTGCATTTTTCCATGCGATAAGCATTAAAAGGAAGAAAATATTAGATATTTTATCTACACAACTCCACATTAGAGGAATATGCAGAGGTCTTTCTTTTTAAGCTTTAAGCCTGCAAAAATGAGTATTCTAGGACCCAAACTTTGTTCCTTGTGCTTGGGCCTTTGTATTTGTTTTTTTTCTTTTACATGTCTTTACCGATGAATGAGGCTTGCTATTGTGTAGCAAGTTTCAACCTGAATACAGTTCTCTGCATGTCTTCAGCACCAATAAGCCAGTCTCTAAATTTAATTAAAAGGCCTTAGCAATTCACTTTTACTTTGTTAAACAATGTTCATGGGCATGCTACTATTTGTATTTCACATTTTAGAGGTATCTTTTCCATCATGACAGCTAGCATGATGTACAAACCAACAGGGGGCATCATTTTGTGAATGGCTCCTCTCTTGCTCTTTTAGAAAGGCTTTTCTGTTTGTATGATGTTTTAATCGGGCATAATGTAATTCGGGGTATATTCCCCCCCCCCCAGTCTGGCACGGCCAATTTGTATTCACTTTCTTTTTATGAACCTGGGATGCACAATTAACTGTATTCAACCCCTTTTAGGGACAAAAAATACACAGGGTTGCACAGACTGGGGTTACACAGACTATTCATTAAAATATACATAATCAAACCATTGAAATATAAGCCAATTTTACATCCTCGCCACTTTAGGGAATCTATCACTGGTTACTACAATGATCAATCGACTGGTCAATTACAGTGTACAAATTGCATTGAACTTGGATAATGACACATCACCCTTTGTGTGTTTGTTTTATCCTGAGCGCACATTCACGATGCATTAGTGAATGAGGATTCAGAGCGACGCTTCTATTTTTTATGAAACAAAATTAAATTGGAACATCTCAGCATATTCAAATATATCAATTTTAAAAATAGACGTATTCCCCTGCCCGCTTACTTAATGGGTACATCAGTATTTCCGTTTAAAGACATGCTTCTGGCATTCCCGCATGTGAATTGGTTGCCAACGTTAAATATTTTTCTTTTTTTCTGTGTTCCCTGCAATGGTGTTTTTTCTTTTACATTCAGGATTCGAACTGCTGACAGCTATTTAGCTCCTGCTTCTAGCATAGGTGAAAGCCTGGTTTGCTGAAAACCAACACTTAGCTCTTTGGCTCCCAAGGCCAACTGGTGAATTACAAACCTGCATTTGTGACGTTAACTTTAGTGTTTGAAATTGTAAATGAAGAAGAATTGGGACACACTTAAATAACGGATCTTACATAATGGACAACACAGTTGGTGTGCATCTCATATGGAAGTCAGATTTGCAGTGCACTTTGTACTCTCTCCTTGTGCCCCAGTGTTCCTCACTGCTAGTTGATGCTGGACTCCCAGGTGCTTGTTTAGCTCCTGCTCATAGAATCTCAATTTCGAGCCCTGGCGTTTAACTGTGTAAAGTGTAGTTTATTTTTTTTTTTCAGTCATCAATTTTAAGTGGGGAGGGAAGGGGTGGCAATGTATTTCCTAGGGTCGTCAGAGCTAGTTACCGACCCACACTCTGTGATCTAAGCAGGGAATAACTCAAGCCATATTATTTTTCTAGGCATGTGCAACTTTTATTGTATGGCTCCCATTCTGTTACAGTAAATCCAGGATCTCCCAATATACATAGCATTTGTTTCTAGTTTTTCAAATCCAAAGTTTCCAGAAGCGCTTGCACTTATGCAATATAAATTCCCGGGATGCACAGTAAATTTATATAGCCCGCTTCCAGTCCTCTCCTGTAGAAAGGTTGATCTATTCCCCTGAGTATACCTCCCCATAAAAATGTTCTGTTGTGCAATTTCTTTTGGCTGTCTGACTGGTGGGCTCCATCTTGAGGACTGCTTGAATTCTCCCCTCCTCTCTCTCTAGGAACAGGTGTGCATCAGTCAACAAGGAGGTCAGCTTCACTCCACAACCTGGTTTCTCTCCTTCTGCAATGTGCTGGTCTGGTCCCCCGTCCTCCTCACCTCTCACCCCTCCCAACACCCTTCTTATGGAAGGCCTGGGGTTTAACTCCATATAAGCCTCTTTCACAGTGTCTGCTAGTAATCCAAGATCAATCCCGAGGAAAGCAAGCAATTCTCTTCGTACTGTTGTCAATTCTTCTTTTGCCTTCTTCCGGTCAGTCTATCCCAGTTATGAGTGCGTCCCCTTCAATCTCTGGGTTTGGACTTCTATAGATTAGAAACCACGCTCTTTAGAAGTGTGTATCATTTCTCTCTTGTGAATGGTTTGGCTATGTGATCAGCGTTCCAAAAATCTCACAACCATTCTTTTTATACTCATTGGGCATATTAATGAAGAGGGCACTCTCTGAGTAACTTTGAAACCCCTAGACCCACTCCTATTTAATGTGATGTCATCTAGAAGATTTTTACATTAAACAATTTTCTAAAACTTTGTTCCTCGCATGTGATTGTTACTAATACATTTGTCAGAATACGCTCTCTCCGGTGATGTGACGATCGGTGTGTGAGCCTTTTTCGTTTTTGCATTCTGTTACCTTCACATACATATTCTATTACCATCTCAAAATATCGGCATAGCCGCACCTGCCTGTGTGTCTCATTACTGGCTTGCACATTTTCTTTGCCGTGGGATCTACATCTAATTTGCATAATGAAACCACTATAAAAAATACTATCAGCGGATACTTTAATTTTTTTGAATGGAAAAACTACATTTCTACAATCTTTTAAGATCTTCAAGAAAATCAGATTCCATATAAGGTTGTTTTCTATTAAAATACTAACTTGCTCACCTTTCCTGGCCTGGCAGTGAACATATGGCATCTGGCCATTTATGACCCAGAGAGACCTTGTCGTTATGGCACCAGTGTCGGGGGCCTATTTGAAATGAGGCTGCTCCGGGACATTTTTTGACCGTTCCCTGCCCCTTGAGTGATTCCACCATCTGGCGGTCACAGATGTCAGCCTCCAGGTCACTGCAAGTGTGAATGGCATCCTGCTTGAAAGACCTAGTTGATGGGCACTTCTGACAAGTTGTGGAACAACCAAAGTAAGCCCAATATCCCTGTATTTGGTGCCTTTTTTGGTTGGCCCAATGACACATGGCATTCGTTAATGTCTTGTTTCATTGTAACATTTTTGCAATCGAGTTCCTGTCAAAGATCTACTCTTCTAGTCTCCACATGTTTTCTTTGTCCAACACTGATTCTCAGTCCTGTAAGGAAGAAAACCGGCACAATGTACACCTCAATAATTTGCCTTTTCTATAGAATACTTGCTTTTAATCCCAGATTTGACTGTTATCCATTTTATCTAGCTGGGTGTGCTTTTTATCTTGCATCCATGTTGTGCACTGCATTGTGGTCCTTTTTTTATAATTAAATCCTGCACCCCACCTATTGCTCTGCATTGTGTCTGTGCCCTCTTTTTAGGTCGCCTCTGGAGTGAGGCCCAGGACTGTGCAGTGCACCACCCTCCTCTCGTCGATCCTCTACCACTGAGATGGCTACTCGCAATCTTTCTGATCTAACTCCTACACTATCACCTACCCTCCCTCTCTCACGAAGTCTGGATGTACAGACTTTCTGGGGGCAAAGCCGGGCCTTCCCATCGCAGACACCTATGTCAGCGCATCCTTCAGAGATTCACCAATCCTTTTCTCTGTCCCCTCTCCAAACCTATGGACTTCTCACCTCTCTCCCACGTCACGTCCTCTCCCATTTAATGATGGCACCAAGTGGGAAGTCCTCTTGGCAGGCTTCTTTTCACTATTCTGGTTCAGCGTCTTCAAGCCAACCTCCTACTCTTTGACCGGATCTTGTCGTCCCTCTAACTTTTTCCTTCTCCTGCTACACCCCTCCCACCCCCCATCTGACTGGAGTACCACACCCCTGTACTCCACTTCAGAAAAGCTTCAAAGGCTGCCTCCACTTGCCGACTGAACACCCGCTCAGATAATAAACACGCTGCCGACATCTGCCTTCTTCTTGAAGACTCTGACCTTGACATTTTTGCTCTCACCGAGACATGGTTAAATGCCATCTCAGCCACTGCTTTTGATTCTCTCCTGCCTGACTGCTTCAAGATAATTTCCAAGCCTCGACCTTGCTGTGCTGGCGGAAGGGTTGCCTTAGTCTTCCCCGAGTGGGTTCCTTCCTCCATCCAGCTCTGCTCTTCCTTTGAGAGCCTGGTATGCAAGTTGGTAATCTCTGCCTCCTCCACCCTGATAATTTTGACCATTTACCGACTCCAAGCACTACCTCCCTGTTTCGCTCTGGGCTGATTTCTGTTCTTTACTTTCTACCTCCTCCAATCTGCTCCTCCGGGGTGACTTCAACATCCAATTGGACTCCCCTGCCTCAGCATCCACTCTTTTCATTGGCCTCTGCATCTCTATCCCTCCCATCTCTGAACCAATCCACTCTGCTATCCACACTGTGGATGCCCTCATCTCCTCTGAATCTCTTGTCAGACAAACTTGACTACTGTAACATCCTTCTCATAGGCACTTCTGCCAATAACATTAACAGACTACAGATTGCACAAAACACTTTCAGAGCTGCCCTCAGCATCCCCAAGAGAGCACATCTCCCAGGCAAGAAAGGACGCCCATTGGCTTCCAATCAGAGAATGCATAACATTCAAAGCCCTCGCCATCATACACAAGTGCCTCGCCAAGACCGCCCCAGCCTACCTAGTAGACAGAATACACCAGACTACAGCCCACAGACCTAAACGTGACAAATACTCCCACCTACTATAGGTCCCAGCGTTCAACAGAGCTAAAGCTGGCGGCACCAGCTTTGAAGTATTAGCCCCAATAGCCTCGAACGTACTACCTCTCCACTTAAGAAGCAAAGAATCTGTGTTCAGAAAACTGCTAAAAACAAAGTTATTTAACTAACACCTTTTACAAATGTACTTTCTACACCCTGTTCCACTGTAACCCTTGGAACTCTTTCTCTACACTGTCACAGATGCCAACTTCTTCACTATATTACCTGTCGTACTGTACTAAGTAACTTGCTGTAACAGCGCCACAATGCCTCCGGGCCACTGGGCGCTTTATAAATTCAAATAATTTTAAAATAAACTCTTCTCTCCTCCCACATGGGTCCCTTTGGCCCTCTGACTTCACCCCCAAAAGTCCTGCCAACCTCGTTCGCGAACAACCGCCCGATGAAACTAGTTCAGCTGCTGCCTTCACTTCTGCCTTTAGCCCCCTTTCCCCCCCTTACTCAGACTCTACCACTGACATTGCCCTCAGCAACTTCCACTTGCCAACACTCTTGACATTGTTAGTCATGTAAGCATAACGCCTGGTACGACTCTGGACTTGCAGCCCTGAAGTGCAGAGCGGCGGAACGGAAGTGGCAAACCTCCGGCTTACCTGACAAACTGGCCTGCCACATGCTCCAAAGGCACTAGACTAGCCATCCGTGCCAAGAAAAGGGGCCACATTCACCCATACATTTCTGGTGCATCCAACAACACGGCTGAACTTTGCAAAACTAGCCAACCCTACCGCAGTCATCTCCTCTCTTCCCAGGGTCTCTGCAATGCACTGGCCACTTGCATTGCCTCAAACTCGGGACCTCCCGAACAGCCTTGTTACTTACTCACTCACCCACCCAACCCATCCCACACAGGTATTCAGTGACATTATCAAATTCTGAAACAGAATTCATTTTGAATGAACCCTAAACATCTAAAAACTACATATGTAGTTGGGAATGGGAATAGTAGCTTATGGGGTGGGGGGCGGGAGTATTAAAAACTGGTTTGTTCTCCCCTTCCCCCCAAAACATTGAAAAAAAATTGTGGTTCGTTCGAAATTCTGTTTCATAATTTGCTGTGTAACCTCCCTTCCCCTTGTCACACCTGAAGATGTCACCAGAGTTGTCAGATCCATTTCCAAACAAGTCACCCCTTGTTCATAGAGAACCATCAAGTACAACATTAGCTCTCTTGCCCCCTCACTGATCTCTGCAACCACTCATTTGCCACAGGATCTTTCCTCTCCTCCCTTGTGCGCCCCCAACCCCATAAAAATTCTTCACCAGACCCTTCTTGCCCAGCCAACTAGCACCCTATTAACATCGCCTCCAACCATCAATCTGGATTCCGAGCATCCAGAGGCACGGAAACTGCTCCTGAACATCCGTGAAGAACTGCTTGCATCTCTGGATTCTAACTCTCCAGCTGTCCTCATCCTACTTGATATCATGTCTTTAACACAGTCAACCACTCCATCCTCCAACAAAGGCTCTACGATATCCTTCGTATCTCGGAACAGGCACTGGACTGGTTTACCTCTTTACTACCTGACCACTCTCACCAATTCATCTTGAGCACCTTCTCCTCGCCGATTTCCTTCTCTGCCTTTGGTGTCACAGAGGGCTCTATCCTCTGCCCATGTCTCTTTAACATCTACCTCGCACAACTGGCACTCCTCATCTCCTCCTCAACGCCGATGACTCGCAACTGTTTTTCAAACTCCCTGCTGACCCTCTTGCATCTTCCATCATCCCTGATTACCTATCTGCCATCCAGGCTTGGTGCACTTCCGTTGATTCTGCTTCAATGCCAGCAGAATGGAGATCCTTCCTATTGGGACCCTCTGCTCCCGTCTTCTTCCCTTCACTTTGGCCTTCCTCCATGGGCTTTACCACCCTGCTTCTCCTCCAGAAACTTTGGAGTCCTCCTTCCTCCCTCACCGTCAGGATATTGCCAAGAAGTTCCACTTTCAGCTCTTCCTTCTCAAAGGAATTCTTCCTTTTCTGACTTCCCCCAGAAGCTCGAGGTTACCCGACCCCTGGTTCTCTCCAAACTTTACAATAGCCACATCCTGAATCTTTCTTCCTTCCACTCTGTGTCCCCTCCAGCTAATTCAGCATAGGGCAGCGAGACTTATCCTTGGCTTCAAGCCTAGGGACTGCATCTCTCCTGCCTTAAAGTCTTCACTGGCTCCCGGTTGCTGCACGGTTAAAATTCAAATCCCTCTTTGTCCACAAGGCTTTCTGGGACCTGCAACTCTTACTAAATGTTCCCCGTCCAGACCTCTGCGCTCCTCTGGCACCAACTCTTTGCATGTAAAGCGTTTTGCTAAACAGATGGCAGGAGGTTGATCGGTTTCTTCAGCTGGCTCCCTTCTATGGAACAGCCTGCCCTCTACCTCTGCATCTTGAGCAGGACTTCCTTAAATTCTGCAAACTCTTCAAGACTTTACTCTTTAAAACCACACCCCCTTCTCTCCTCTGCTAATCTCAGTTGCTTTGATTAGGTACCAGGGCCCTTATTAATCGGCCACAGGTTCCGTCTATCCTCGGCACACCCTCTGTCCTGGAGGCTCGCACTTATGTTCCATGAACTTCATCTGCTGCTCACCCATGAGCACCCCAGCACTTAACCCCACTGCCCTTCCCTTCTGCACTTGCACGTTCTGAATACTCACCAGGCATAGTAGGTTTGTCAGTTCCCCCTCCACTGTAATTCTTTGTCTATTATTGTGTCTCAATCCCATGTCCCCTGCCTGTTGCCCTGGGGGCACTAAATTTACTTGCTATATACACACCTAACAAGCGAACAATAAATAATAGTCTGTTTTCTTCCATGTAACTTAAATTGCTTATTTTCTTGTCTTGACTGAACAAATACTCGTGTGGATGGGCTGCTGACATCCCGACATTTCCTTACATACATTTCTTTCAAATGCTTTGCACTGGATGCTTTCATATCTTTTTGAGAAGTAGTTGTGTCCTTTTTTTTAAAATTGTTTTAGTTTTCCCTGCATGTCAATTCATTTTAGGCCAGTCTCCTGTACCAGGGGACCTCCAGTAACAGTAATCGCAGGAATAAAAACCAATTCTAAAAAGGAGCATACACCGATCAAGAAGTAACGCAAATTTATTTGGCCCAACTGCTGGGAAGCGCGGTTCAGGCAGTCCCGTGGAATTGAACTTAATTAAATGAGCTGTCAATGCCACCCACTTTGGTTGAACATTTTATATATAATTTGCAAAATTACCCTACAACATGTTAGGTACATTTTTAAAGCAGGTAACGGGAGTTTATCGGTGGCACTAGGTCAGTCACCTATATCAAAATATAGGTTAGATGACAATAATTGGACAATACTTTTGGCCGTGGCTGAAATTACATAACACCCCTCATGACATGAACCTTCCTACCCCAATTATGTAATTATGCTGATCAAATTAATTTGCCAATGGTTGGCACTGCTCAATATACAAAATGGTTTGAGATGGCAAGGGGCGACATTCACACCGAATCTAACCAATGATTTGCCCCACTAACCTCATCGGGACACTGTACATTGTTGTACCCTCGGGACACCAAAACCTCCCACTGATTGACTCTGTTGCACGCCCCATGACCCCTACCTCAGGGCTCTGCCCCAGCTCTCTTCTCAGGCATTGCTGCCAAGTGTAGTCTGAAACTGTACCGCAACGTGGCTGCAGTTTAACTGTATTTAATTTCTATTTCTTTTCCAGTTCTCCTCGTGCACCCAGATGCCTAGCTCATTGGCCTCAGAAGTATCTCTTAGAGTGAATTTGCTGGTGATGCGTTAGCCTGGGAAACTTCAGCCATGCAACATTTCTGCACATTGCTTCATGAGCTTTCCTAACATGGGCCTACAAGAAAAGGGCATCTCTACTGTTTATATATTGCCAAAAAGACTCCCACCCCCATCATATACTCCCCAACAACATCCTGCACCCTCACCCATGCCCACACTGTCCACCATGGGACTTCACTTGCGCTGCTTTTGTCTCCCCTTATGCATGCAGCGCCGCGTGTAATGATGTCCCCACCCCTGATGGCACCCACTAAATCTCTGGAGGTCGCTGCGTTACTTGCAGTTGGTATGCGAGCCCCCCTTGGCTGCGTTGAACCTGATATATAATATGGCATCTATACACAAGTGTTTCAAGGCGCGAGACCTGGACCTTTTCAAGCCCCTGCCCCCTTCCATTGATCGGCTCTGCTTTTTTCCTTAGTTGTCCATACCCTTATTAGCCTACGCAAACTCTGAGCCTCCTAATTCTCCGGCGAGCAACCCATTGTAACTTCTGCATCAGTTGAACAGTTTACTGGCCAGGCCTTCTAGTGGTCTGTATCCAGGGATGGCATTGTGAACATTCCTGGGGGACCATATTCAGTCATATCAGTTGTGTTGTACACTGGGTGTCCTTGTTCTCATCTCCTCTGACCTAACCCTCTCTTTTCTCCTGAAGCGATCACTTTCTCCTTTCCTCCCATCTCTCCCTCTCTACTCGGCAGGCCAATCCAGCTCCAGCACTGCCACCTACCTTCTCGATCATGTGGCCCATGAAGCATGTGTCAGTTGAGGCTTTGGCTGCCATTTTCTCCTCCCCTCCCCCCCCTTCAACTCTGGCTGACTCCCATCCGGATACTGCCCTTTGCTAGCTCCACTTTGCTGTCTCAGATACTCTCTATGTTCTTGCCCCTGTCCTGAGGAGCCGCTTGCCTGCTGCCTGCTCTAAAGACAATATCTGCTCTCTGAACACACTAAGAAGAGAGCCCACATCCAAGCCCATGTTTCTGCGGCATCTAACAACTTGGCCGAACTCTTCTGAAGTTCTTTCTCTCATTTCTAGACTAGTCCGATCTATGAAAGTCTCGTCAAAACAGGTTCTTCCCTGTTCATCCAAAACCATCAAGGACCATAGTGACGCCCTCGCTCCTGACCTGGCTGCCTTCTGCAATCACTGCTTTGCCGGTAGAGCCTGCCCCTTCCCCGCTGAAATACTCTGGTGCACCATCTTCTCGAGAAACCCACAGCCGACCCCTCCTGCCTGGCTAACTTTCGTCCGATCTCCATCACACCTTTCCTGGGCATACTCCTGGAAAAGTTGCCCATCTCCCAGCCTAACCTCCACAGTGATTCTGTTGGTTGACTCCATGACCATCAGTCTGGCTTCAGAGCAGCCAGAAGCACGTAAACTGCTCTTGAACATCCGTGAAGACCTGCTCTACAACCTTGATTCTAATCTCCCCTCTGTCCTCATCCTACTCTCTCTCTCTCCTCTGCCTTTGACACGGTCAACCATGCCATCCTGCTCAACCGCCTCTGTGATAACCTGGGTATCGCTGATCAGGCCCTGTCATGGCTCGCCTCCTTCCTCTACAACCGACCCTCCCAGGTTCAACCAGAGTCCTTCCTCTCCTGTATCTCACTCTCCACTTGTAGTGTTCCGCTGGGGTCTAACCTCTATGCCTGGCCTTTCAGCCAATACCTGGCACCCCCCGCCCACCGCATTGCTGCTGTATGCTCCAACTTTCAGTGCTATGCTGTTAGGCTTGTTTTCAGGCTCCCCTCTGCCACCTCTCCTGGCGGACTGTCATCTCCGTCTATTCAGCAATGAATACAGGCACAGTTCATATTATGCATCCTAAACAGAATGTGCTGTCGAGCATTTAGGTCAGACCCGCACGCGCGTGATGACGCCATGGCCTAACGCACAAATCACGTAACAACACACAAAATGGAGTCTAGCCATCCTGAGGGATCCTAACTTCTAGGGACAGTGTTAGATCCACACTTTGGTGGACTAGATATACGAGTCATTCTCAATAATCTAACCACAGCCCTATTTTTTTTGTATATTTTTTATATATTCCTTAGACCTGGGCTGCGCTCATAGAGACCGTAAACCGGACCCATTTGCGTTGTAAGCCGGTACCAACCGCTGCCCCCACTTAAGGAGTGAATATCTGTATTTCCATGTAAGCCCCCCCCTTTTTTTACGCACTATATAGAGATTATCCATCCCTGACTTTGATCAATAACCTGGTCATATTTTGGCCCCTTTCAACAGATTGAGAAGTGGAAGCCTGGATAGCTTCTTACCGTATCTAGCGTTTTAAGTTGGAAATCCCAATCCTGAAGACTGACCCACCAGGAAATCGGCCTGTTGACAGCGCTTGATAAAGATTAAAAACACAAGGTTAGAATCTTTGATGTGCCTTCCTTTTTAGTTTAGTCATCTACATATTAATATCTTTCCTTTAGCCACTTTACCGTCACATTTAGGAGCACTTATTCACCAGTTATAATTTTTTCCAATAGCATGATAAATATGATCTTTTCATAATTAATAACATCCAAATTTCTATCACCAGAGTATTTAAATGGTTATGACAAATGTTTAGAGATGATCACTACGAATACAAAGATGATGTAAAGACAGATTTATGATACTAATGTATTGAGTATATATTGTCAAAATTGTTTAAAAAAACTGTCCTATTATTAATGTAAGTACAATTGTAATTTCTCTCTAGAAATCACTTATTTCCCCTGATGAAGAGTGTGCTATACTCGAAACGCGTTGGGCCCCTCCTGACTTCGACATCATGAATAAAAAGAAGATGGTTTCTTGTGACCTAAAATTGTTTGATTGGGAAATTTTCTTTCAAGAATATTCTGTTTCTGAAAATATAGATAATTACATTTAAGGCATGTTTTGAACATTACTAATTATTGGTCTGGTTTTCCAGACAAAAGATAGTGTGCAGGGGACGTGAGTTCCCGACTAGGGAACTTATTTGTATTGTCTCCATATCACGCAACCTAGGTGTCAAGGTTGCATCCTTCTCCCCTGCACCTTAAAGTACATCTTCAGTTACATCTAGTTTCTTCTCCACATCTATTATTACTAATACATATTTGACTGAGGGTGTGCTTGTGGTGTCTATAATTCTTCCAAACTACAAGACAGACAGCTGTCATTCATTTCCTCACTACATTTTCTTCTAACCCTACCTTCATTCTGCCCTACATTGCATTTCCCCCCCCCATGCCACAACAGACCCCTCAATTCGCATCAATGGTCTTGTATGGCACCATGAAATACTATGCCATGTATTTTATAGCGCTCTTCCCCACTTGTGTGGCCTCAATGCGCTTTTTCCTTGGTTGAACGCCCTTGGTGACCGTAGTCAATGTGGTTAGAGATTCTAGGGGAATAGCTTAGATGCGTGTGTGCATGTTTGCCATTCTAAGACTTTAAGACTTGGGTGGCTGGCAAGGCTCGACTAAGCAGCCCAGTAGGTCAGATACATGTGTGGGTGCTCTTGTGGTTAGTGATGGATTGCTGTTGTCCGAGAGGCCAGCAGTACCGGGTGGTGGTCGCTGTATGCTAGTGGCAGAGGTTTTGGTACGTCTGGTGTTTCAGTCTGGGCGGCTATGTGTGAAACTAGGCCGGATGTGCTTAGCCATAGACTTGTTCTACCGTGCATGGATGTGGTGGTGTGATACTTTCATTTGCTATGGGTTGTGAAAAGTTGTTCCCGCTACCCTGTCCATCGTCCATTCAACTAACACTTCTTGAGGGAAAAAGAGCTTGGGCATCCCTATAACACAGTGAATCCAAGAGAACCCATGTCATTGGCCCTCTTGCCCCACCTGTCTCGTATCATACCAGATGTTGCCAGACGCAGTGCCATGGCTGCCCCAATGCCATCTTCGAATAAGTCGGAATGGAAAACCTCCCATTTGCTGCATACTCCTTCTTTATTACTCCTAGTGGGGGCTGTCCGATTTAAACTAAAAACCAAAAAACACTACAACATAGCTTAGACAATGTCCTTCCTCCCATCTCCCTCAGCCCGCTCACAGGTTTTCTATACCAGCGGAAGGAAGAGAAAAATGTTAGCGGCAGTTCCCATCTGTCAGCTCTCCTCCAGTAAGAGGCGCATGCTTTCTCCTGCCAGTTACCATTTCGTGCAGAGTCGATTGGTGATCTGCGCCAGGGGAGTTGGGTATTGCTAACAAACAGATGGGAGCCAATTCTTGCCTAGTGTCGCTGACAGCTTGCAATGCACTTTTTAAGCACTCTACTGAGGCACTCAAGAAGTCTGTACTTGATGCCAAGTAAGGACGTTACTTCCTTCAAAAAGATTGTTTGCAAGGTGTCGGACCTCACCATGTCACATACCCCCACCTTGGGAATCATTTTCACACCTTTTGGCAGCCTCAAGCCGTTGGGTCATGGTACAACGATCAAGAGCTACATCGATCCCTGCTGTACATTTCTGGCCTGATGCACAATTATTTACAACTCAGTTGCAAGTTAAAAATGAACCATTGTTCGTAGGTCTCTGCAGCTACATATTCTTTAGACACATGTGCTGGATGATGCAACTGATCCAGGTCTGTTTGGAGCACCCCCTGGGGCATCACTGTTTCCCTGTAATGTTCTGTCACCACACCATGTCTGTGGGTGACGGTGAACATCCCCTCTTTTTCCATAACTCCTGTTCTTGTTGGGGTGCACCCTCCTGTAACTCAATCACTTGGGCAATGTGTTAAATGGCCCCACAAGTGTTTGGTGCCGCCTTTGCGGCAATGCCATCAAAGGCGATTGATCGTTTCCTTGTGAAATTACAGCTCTGCTGTTCGTCCAATTTGTCCGGGGGGGGGGGTGGGGGGAGGAGTACGTCTATTAGTCGGGACAATAGCTCTTCATGTTGTACAGGGGAGCCATTGCTCCTCCAGAACACCACCTTCCGCAGTGGGCCAATCCCGAATACACTCTGGAAGTGATGTAGACTGAATCTGAAAAAATGGCATGCCCCTCTGGTATATTCACAGCCATTATCGAAGTTCAGCTGCCTGTGCTGGAATAGTCTAGTGGCAACATCCTCTGAGCCCATGCCCGAAGATTCTCCTTCATAACAGGCCACCGCTGCACCCATATGTCAACAACCCGGCAAATAGTTATTCATTTCAGATATCCATTTCATGAGAATGTGCTGCTTTTAATCCCTGAAGGAGGGTCTCTCTAAATGTGTAATATTTGAAGACTCAGGCCCTGCAATAACTGCATAGGGATAAGTACTGTTGCACCTGCTTTAACGTGCCTGGCTGTGGTGTGCTGTGTATTGCTTCTGACGATTGTGGAGTAATTTTCCTGCCATCTACTAATATCTGTCCTAGGTATACTACGTCTTTTTCGCAGTACTGCAACTTCTCCTTGTACCCCTTCTCTGCCTGCAATGTCAGAAGTTAATCAATCTTTCCTGGACTGGTCTTCTGTTGGGCTGCACACCAGGAGGTCATCCATGTACTGGATGACTGTGCTACGCTTGAACGTTGCTTAGGTCCATCTGGATCACCCTGTTGAACACACTAGGTGACTTGCAATAACCTTGTAACGAGTATGTTGGAACCTTGTCATGTGATGCATGCAAGCAGTAAGAGGCTGTGAATCTGGGTGGAAAAGAATGCATTCTTCAAATCGATGACTGTGAAGCATGTCGCTTCTGTAGTTATGCTGCAGAATATGGTGGCTGGTTTCAGTACAAGTGGAAACTTCCACTACATTTTTCAGGGGGAGAAGATCCTGAATGAATCTCCATTGTCAACCGTTTGATTTCTTATCTGAATAGATGGATGTGTTGCATGAGAGATTCTGATGTTTTAATTATGCCCGGTTGCCAGGGAGCGAGGTGTGTCATAGGTCTGCTTCACGTGATAGTTGGTATTGCTTAACCCAGGGCAACATTCCCCTTCCTTCACTTTTATGCGGACCGCCCACTACTCCCTTCAGCAACCCTACGTCATGCATCCCATTGGTCCATAGTACCTATGGTACTTTCAAATCCTCCCTTAAGCAAGTGCACACTGTCTGCGTCCTCTGGGGGACCTCTCTCTCCCCCCTCTGTTAACCTGACATGGGATGCATATCTGAAATACCATCACTCCCCCACCCCCTTAGCTTTGTCCTCTGAGACCACTGTTTTGCCAAGTCTGTTGATCTTAATGTCGGGCCAATGCAGAGGACTGTGCGCCATTCTGTACCTGCTTTGTCTTTCCCGTATACAATTACCATGCCCTTGTGAATGCTGCTTCTAGATTTATTAGTTGTGTTGTGTACTGCTGGTCTGAACAAAAATGTTGTGGCCACTCAGAACATATTGTCTTTCATCCTGGGTACCCACCCTAACAATACTTATACACCATAAAGGAATACCTCAGGGTTGTGTGGTGACCTGCATGCTGTGTGCCCAAAATGCTTGCAACCTGCACCTAAAATAGGGTGCCTTGCATACTATACCCTGCCGTGAAAATGAAATTGTCATATTCAATTTACTCAGTCTCTTCCTCATATTGATGGGAGCGTCTTTTGTACAGCACGTACGTAACATTTGCTGAAATCTGTGTCGATTACTTTGTCTCTCAGGGCCAAGACACCCTCCTTCATGTAGGATTTTGTGGCTCCGGCGTCGACCAAAAATAAAATGGTTTGTCCAAGTCTTCACTGCTACATCGGGTTTCTCGTCTGGGTCTTGAGTTGCTGAAGATTGGGCACATTTGTGTCTTCTGTGTGCTGGTCTATTGTTGGGCATTTGAGCCTTGCCTAGGGAATAGAACGGGTTGCCTCCAAGTGTGTAGTGGGGTACTGTGTTCTGAGCTTACTATGTGCTGTCCCCCTGCCTGTGTATGCGTGCTTACACCTGTAAGGCATTCTGTGGCACTGTCGCCTGCTGCTGTTTGTTACCTGTGGTGTCTGGGCAACTGTGAGCCCTACAGGTTACACTGTCTGTTAAGAGTACCTGCTGTGGTGGCATTTGTGCTTTAAGTGGCTAGATGTATGGTTATATGGGCTTTACCCATGGCTGCATTGGTTGGACATTACCTGCCCCCCGTGCAAATTTGATCCCAATACTGCATCAATTTATTACATAACTGGCCCAGGGGCGTGTCAATTCCAATAAACGCATCCTACACCCTCCAACTCACTTACCACAGTAGAGTTCCTCCTTCCTTGTATACAATTTTTAGCTTCCCTCCCAATTTATGTATGTGAATAAATGATGATCAAACAACCACCTATCCACCTCAATTTTGCAAAAGCTCTTTTGTAGAGATGGAAAATCGCACAAGTGAAGGGGCTGCGGAAGAGGTCAAAAGGTTTTGATTGGAAAACCCCATCCGGTAAGGTGTGGGAAACGCATCAAATCAAGCACTGACTGAGGACCACACGCTTTGGAGGAAAGAGCAGGAAATGGTTCCCTCGTCTATACAAATAAATGTATCCAGACATGTTCTGACTAAAAATCATACATTTTCTGTGATTGGGCTTAGTTTATTCAACCCAAACTAGGCTGAATGTCGACCAATTCATGAGAAAGTTAGAAAGTGTTCTTTGAATCCATCAGAAAAAGAGCCCTCCTTGGGAGGGTTAACTTAACCATTTCCGCTGTACCTACATTGCATGCATTGACAGATTTCTGCTCCAATTCCATGCGCAGATACCTTCAAGTTAATCTGATTATGGCATTGATACCGGATGCTCAAAGGGGACTAGGGTGCAATCTCGAAGTCCAGATTGAATCCTGAGGGAGCTTGGAGGCTTTTCAAGATCTGGTGGTAGCTGATCTGAAAAGGTTACGACATACCTAGGGTATACAATTTAACTGTTAAACAGGACCAGATTTTGGCTCAGCTGCAAGATCTATCCGAGGTGGTAACTAAGCCTGCCGACAAGGGCTGCAATATCGGTCTTCTGAACTGTATAAGTAGCTGAAGCCAATAGGCAATTGCGCGATCATTCCTGTTATATAAAATGGGCTACTGGCCCTTTCTCAGTGACCTAAATGGACATATATGGGCATTTTAGCTCTAGATCCCCTCCCCCCTGCACCGGTAATTTTACCAGACGTGTACAAGGCCAATTGTCTTGTGTGGCACCTTGTTGGCGAACATGGCTGAATTTGTTAAAAGACTATCAATCTGTTAGTGTCCACATTACCTCCTTTTGTGCACGACACTGCAGACATTTTGAACAAGTTAATGAGATCCCTTTGGAAATCGAGATCTTGTTAATCACTCTGTGGTGCCTTTATATACCTCTATAGACCATAAGTTTCATTTGGAAGCATGAAAATGATTCTTGGGCACTTCATATCTGGTTTTGTTCATACAATTGGTTTACAACTCTGTGCACCATGCACGTCAATGGTAAATGTGAATAACTGCTATAAGAGTAACCTCTAAAATAAATTTGTCGGATAAAAATGCGTTGCCAGTTCCATGCACTTTGATTATAGCATTTTTTGCACAGTTTGGCATGTTACCAGAGTGATTTGTAACCATAATTTGATTCTCGTCTAGCAGTACATAAATACGTTTTCCATCAGTAGCTGACCTTGTAGCCTGCTCTCTATTCTGGGATATTCAAGGAAGTATAAGCACATCACTATCTTCATCCGGGGATTTATGATTCTTATTTTTTACTTGAGTCGCACGTGAAGAGACACATTTTCCATTGCAGCCTCTTATTTACTGCTGTTGTTTTATTTAATTATACTGAGTGTCATTGCTCGGCTTCGCCTCTAGGACTTGCTCACTCTACCTGGTATAGACTTTTAATTGTCCAATACTTGGGTCTTACAGATGTTGTCTTCTTTAATCTAAGACCTACGTCATGGCTTATCCGTCTGCCTTCCTTCGTACTTTGCAGCTATTCCTTAAAAATGGCATCCTTGATCCCAAGCCAACATAGACTCCTTTGTTTTGCACACAAAGCTGTTCTTCCAACCTCTCCTGACTCTGCAGCCCTGGTCTGTTTCTGTGGTAGCTGAATTGAATCTTAAAAGAGCCGGTGTCAACTATGGCCATCCTTGCCACGTTATATATTCCTCCATAGCAAGTTTCTATGCATCTCCTCTACCTTGCATTGCTGCGTATTTGCACTTATTAGTCAGCAAGTTACTTTGTCTTCTGCATTCATGATCTCTTATCACTTCAGTTACATTGTCTCTCTTCGGTATTTACATATTGTTTCAGTACAGCTTTGTATAGCTTTTTTATTCTTTCTACCCTCATCAGGTTTCACTGAGCACTCCATAATGTCCAAAGGTGCGGACTGACATAGTCTGTGAAAAGCAGTTTTTGGATGGATTATAACTGGTGCCATCAATGCTGCAATATAATTTTAGACTTCACTTCGAATGCTTCTGCACGGTTTGGTGCTGTTGCACCAAAAGGGGGCAACATTATAGGGTGGAGGGGAAGGTCCTATGTTTGATCGGTTTTAAATTTGGTGCTGTTTGGAATCTAGTTTTCAAAAAGATTGACCCCCAACTTTAATAGTTTTGCAAAGGTTAGTGGGATTTTGTCAAGAAGGGGCAAGGGGCGGGGTCTCAACATTTTTAGATTATCTGCAAGTTTTCAAAAAGGTCATAGACCCAACCATGAATGTTTGTTTTTGAACGCATTTTATCATGTGGGGTTTAAGTTATCACTTCTCTTCTTTTGATGGTACATTTTAGCCATTTTCAAAAAATAAAAAAGATTTGCTTGTGCAAGGAGCATTGTGTGATGCTGGAAATGCATTAGAGGGACAGGGCATCCATGGTATTGTCCTGTGCTCCCTTATGTGTTTTCTGCACAGGAGTCCATGTGGGACTCCTGGCAGTGCAGCTCTTCCTCTTTTTGGTTGTGAGCAGAGACCCTTGGGATACCCTTATGGTACCCATGGGTGGGGGAACAACCCTGTGCACCTGTGTGTGGCCCACAGAGCACAGCATTGGCTGGTGGCAGCTCCATGCTGAATTTGACAGGTGCTCTCAGTATCCTCTATTTTGGGATGCCCTACCATAGGAATCAGTGGATTCCTGATAGGAGACAAGATGGCCCCTGTGGCCTCTTGGTTTCTATTACCTTGTTTTCCCAAAGTCCCGGGAAGCCCTGACTGTCCCTTTCCCTAACTGGCTGTTGGGTGGAAGAACCATATATGGTATTGTGGGGGAAGTCCAGACTGGCTGGAGCCTTCCCAGTGACTGTATGTTGTGGGTACACCCTTTGGGTGGGACCTGGGTGAATGGACTGTGAGACCAATAAATATTCCATGTTATGGGTGTCCGGTATCTGTGTGTGACACAAAGAATGAGACAGGCCTGTCTGAAACTGACATAAATTGTAGTGTGGTGTGCTGAAAAGCTGGGTGCTTGCCCCAATCCACATTCCTTGTTATGGGTGTCTGGGTGGAAGGGAATGTCCGAATGCACTGTGAGCCCGATTGGCTGCCTGCATGAATGCCCTTCTGACTGAGCTTGGCTCAGCAGTGTGAATGAGGGACAGGTCTGTATATTTGCAGACCTCTCACTTACCAGAATTGTTTGGAAACTGAAGGTGAAACTTGAAGCTGCTTATCCTTGAAGCCCAGCTGAAGGTTTGCTGCTGGTCGTTGTCGAAGGAACCCGAATGCTGCTGTCTGTCAATGACTGATCCAAGAGAGGACCTGTTTAGAGGACACTCTCCTCAAGCTACGAGGGATCATGCAGAAGCTGATCTTCATCAAGGCACCCTGGAAGTCAGTCCCCAAAGGCTTTCAACTGGAGACTGAATCTGCCGAGAAACATTGAAGTAAAGCACCAGGACATTGAGGCCGTCAATGTTTTGTCACCGGGGTTTGGAGGCTCTCCCTGTCTGCTGGAAGCCTGTCGAGTCGTGTTGCCCAGAAGCGGGGACAGCCTGACGCTGTGTTACTCGACGACTGCAGCCGGGAAACGGTAATGTCAACTCCCATTTTATTTTATTTTTTTATTTTTTTTTTTATTTTATTGGTTTGTTACAAACCTTTAAAAAAGAGAAAGTAAGGATAAAGAAGAAGTGAAAGAGAGAAAGAAAAGCAAGAGGAGCGTTAGTAGATTCGTTCTTAATAGGTCCATGAGAGGAGCTCCAATCTTATAGTAGAGCATAAATAGATAGTAAGATTTAAAAAAGGAGTTTAAGATAAAAGAGAAATATAAATCCACGACATATGTCTTCGCAGCCCGTGCCAAGTCTTCGATTACTATTAAATCAAGCTGAAATTAAGAGAGCTTTACTGTCTTTTTCGTATCTTTCCAGTTTTTCGTTCATTTTTTCCAGAAAGAAGGTTAGTTCGAACGTTAGGCTACGTTCCGAGTCTTGATGCATCAAGGCCCACCAATCCTCAATAGACATAGTTGGTCGTGTCATAATGTGTCGTCTGAAATGAGTAAATCGCTCCTGTCGCAGTTGAGGGCAAAACAATGTGAGATGCTTTAAAGTTTCAGATTCTTCCCCACATAGGCGGCAGGAGAGCGTTGAGTCACTATCAGTTTGGCGAATTGCTAGCATTTCCCTTGTTGGAAACTGATTTAAACGAAATTTCATGTACAGAAGTCTGCGTGTGGTGTCTGGAAATTTTAGCAAGTAGGGTTGAGTAGCATTCAGTTTTCTTGCTTCTGCTGGGCAAGATTTCATGATTCTGTGAGCTCCTCGAGTGTCAACTGTGTCGATCCAATCTTGTTGCCATAATAAGGATTTTACTTTGCCAGGATTCACATGAAGTAGCTCTCTGTTAGTACTTAAATCGCTTAAGATATTGTCGCAACGTTTTAACCATTGGGTCAGGATGCAATTTGTCGGACCTGGATCTGCTTTGGTCAGAATCTGATATTGGGGTACAGTTGGAACAATGGTTATTTTTCTGAATGAAGATGTATGGGAGATAGGCTTGCTACTGAGAGCCCTTTTCCGAGCGCCTCTAAAAGGACTGAAAAAGTTCAGGGCTCCGATATCTCTCCCAATACCTGACCTCAGCTCACCCCCAAGCTGGTTTTGGCTGCCGGGCAAAAATCAAACACACAAAGCTAAAAATGTACCATCACTTAGAAAGCAGGACTCTTTCAAACAGATCATATGGATCCAATTGGGACCATTTCTGCAAGTGGTGTGCCCAACAGCAGCCTGCCTGTCTCCAGAGCCCATCATGAGCTCCTACCATATTTGCTCAAGTTAGCCAAGATGGCCTGTCATATACATCCATGAAGGTGCACTTGCCGCCAATTTCAAGGTATAACCGAAAAGAATAAATTGCCCTTTTTCGGGACTCTCATTGTCAAATATTTCATACTTCTGGAATGTTGGTCAAGGTGACAGCAGCTTAAGCCTGTAGCTCCTGGCCTCCTCCTTGAAGCCATTTACTACTAATTATGAATTCAAAGAAAGATACAAGAACCAGAAAATCCTACTTCTAAAAAGCAGAAACGACTATTGGAGATGGATGAAGATGATCCTAGCTGTCAAGACATCTATAAACTTCTGAGACAAGTGGCCCTAGACATGGTTGAGGTCAAGACCACCCTGGCTGAGCTGAACTCAAAGGTATCCCATCTGGATGGCAGGGTGGAGGATTTGGAGGAGAAATCTGTCTGTGCAGAAATGGAAGGCAGCTTCAGGGCTTACAACATTTTGAGGTCAGATGTCCAATGTGAAAAAGACAGCGTGCAGAAATGGACCTGAAACTATGTGAAAGAAATATTAGATTAATTGGAATTGAAGAAAACCAAGAGCCCAGAAACGAGAACCTACAACCACTGATTTTATGTATATTTAAGGAATGCTATGGCGTGGACTCTTTTAAAGAAGATGACTTTGATCATGTCTACCGGATTGGCAAATCATCAGGCTCTAAACTGAGACACATTTTGGTGTCTCTTGTCCTCCCTAGAAAGAAAGAATGTTTATTACATGCTGCAAGGAGCAGAGGATCTGTTATTTTCAAAGGCAAGCCAATGTATGTTTATCCAGATTTTCCTAAAGAATGTATTGCAGCCAGAAAGAATTTCAAAGGGGTGAAGGAATTGGCTAAAAGTCTCCAGGTAAAGGCCTTTGAATAGATTTAATTTATTGACTGTGATATTGCCAGAGGGGGAAAAAACACTTCTGATCCTAAGGAGTCACTTTTGTGGCTTGAAAATCTCCATGACTCGAGGGCTATTTCTGACTGATTCTACAGTACTAATTTTCTTTCATTTATGAACATATTTGTTATTTAATAGTTTGTTTGTTTCTGAAAAACATGGCGTCGGTAAACTGAACTGTTAACGTTTTTCTTTTCGTTTGAATTTGCTCTGCATTTTGTGAATAAAACCCTCGAACAAAGGACCCACGGCCTGGGCTGATCAGCTGACCGGGACTGCCATCACGTTACATTGCGTGCGTCATCTTCACGGTTGCAGCTGCTAGTTCCCATTTGTTCCATGCCGCTTTGATGGATATGCTGGCCTAGCGCTGGGACGTTCTCTCTGGAGTCGTGCTTGCGGGTGTTTCGGCGATCATCTTCTGCTTGAAAATGCCACGGACGGAACTTGGCTGGGTTCCTTTTGCTTTGCTGGATAAGCCTACCTTGCCCTGCTGACATCTCTTTACTATCGTGCTTGCAAACTACTGAAATATGTGGTTCAGTAATTGTGTGCATAATATATGTACTGCAACAAGCCCGATGTTTCACCATTGTAATGCACATTGTAAACTTTTGCGGAAATGGAGAAACTGCTTGAGTTTACAATGTATTTTCATGCTCTTGAGTTATTACGTCTCCTCAACAGAGGAATCCTTGCCTTTCTATAGTTTTAAAAGAGCAAACCTATGCGCACCTCCAACCTGACACAAGCAACCACCATCGAGGTTACAAGACCGCAACAATGAATGACCGTGGCGAGCCAGTAGAAGAGGGTTCATGACACTCGGATGAATACCCAGCCGTGTGACTGGCAACGTGATTGCTTATAGATGTGTGTACGGTGGCATAGAAGGCAGCACACACCTGGGACTTTTCCATCCCACACATGACCACATGAATCTATAATTGCATGGGGCAATATAGCGTAGCACACTTGCATGCAGGGTTGCACTTCCACCAATCACCACGCAGCATTGCCATCCCATCCCAAGTGTCCCACCCATTGGGTAGCGATGTTTGCAGTAATACATTTCATGCACATTGGTTGCCACATAGAATGACAAAATGAATTAGAGTGGATATGCGCACAAGGTATGAGACCTTACCGCTTGTACTCGCAGGAGTGTCATCTATGAACACCTCATAACACATGGCTAGTCTCAATGTAATGTATCACACTTTGGTCGAGGGTTGATGTGCAGTGGGCACAGATATGGTGCGGACTTTTGCGCTTGCACCAATTATTCTCACCCGCCTTCTGCCTGGTCCCATCCTGTATTTTGGTGGTTTGTGTGTGGATTTTTGTAACTTATAGTGCCTTAAATCTTGGTGTGGTCTAAGCTATGCCTGAGACCTTTCCGGAGTGGTTGGGGGAGGGTGGAAGATATGGGATGGATTGGGATTCTGGTACCCTATTTAAAATGCATGTTCTCATGACTCAAGTAGTACTATGCTAGAAATATGGTATTGTCTGACCTATTGACAATTGTGCTTATGTGTAATTTCATTTTGTTTTGGTGTGGCTAGTTTTACATTTGTAGAGCGCGCACACAGCCCGAAGGCATTATGGCGCTGTTACTTGTGGCATACTTAGTTAGGCAATGGTCACATACATAAGGTTACATGTCAGCTGACGGTATATGCTGAGATTGTAGTACATTGAGTTTGTTTCACAGTGTTTGTTGCACAATCATTCAAATGTCTATCTACTTCATTCTTGCAAGCGACTGAATATGCCCCTCCATTCTAATATGCTTTGAGTTAGTAACAATTTGATTACATGTTGACTATTTACATTTTTTTTTTAGAAATAGGTTAATTATATACTAGTTCAGTTATAATATTTCTAGTTAGTATTTTATCTTTCATAGCGTGCATATTGATGTGTTCAGTTGATGCTATTTGTTACACATTCTTGATGGTGGTGGTTAATCTGACGCTTATTTATGGTCAGATATGCATGTAGGAAATGCATGATCCATTTAGTTAGTGCATCAATTTGTATCTTGGTTTGTACAGTGTTACGGGGGTGTTTTTATTTTTTTTCCCTTTTTGAGAATTTAATCAAAATCATGTGGGATGTACTTGGATTGCGGTATTCAGATTATATATAATTCACACTTCTTCATATGCCGATTCAGAGGGAGGTGGGTTTTGGCTTAATGGGTGGCGGATATGACTCCAAATAATACTCGTGGTGCTTTGTGGGTTCTGTTCTTTGACTCATTATATAGCCATTTTGGGCATATGTTTGTGTCAAAAGTTTTTTAGCAGTTTTCATAAATTGCACATGGATAGATCGTATTGTGATGTAAAACTCACAGGCTGGATATACAGTGGTCGTGCGGTCTACCTTATTGGGCTTATCTGAGGTCTAGATTTATATTTGATTTATTGGTTGGGATTGTTGCATGTAAATTCATATATTTGATTGGGGGGGGTCCGGGGGTAATGGGGTTTTTGGTTCTTGTTACATAGGAACCAATGTAAGTTAGGAACCAAACTTCTGTTTCAAGGGGGGGTGGGTGGGGATTTTCAATTGCATGCAGAAGTATTGAATTGGTACTTAACACTCAATTTATTATACAAGTTTTCACTATGTCTTTAGATAAAGGAGCTCTTTTGTCTGTTTCCTCTTGGAACGTCAATGGTATTAACCCGGTTAAATGGCAAAAAGTTTTCAATTGAATGATATGCATAATGAGGTGTTTTACTTGCAAGAAACGCACTTGGTGAAGGATGAGACGAATAAATTACGGAGGCGCTGGGTAGGTGACTTCTATGCCTCGTGCTTTACCACCAAAAAGCAGGGGGTTGCCGTTTTGGTGAAGAAAAATGCTCCTATTAAATTCGTTCGGATGAGGATAGGATTATTGCCCTTCAGGTGGACATTCAAGGGGTTAAGGCGATCCTTTGTAATATTTATGCTCCTTCAGTGGATGATGGCCTTTTATTTTTTTTTTTTATTTTTTTTTGGTAAAGTCGCTCAAATCTTGCAAGATTTAGATTCTCCTAATATTATTCTGGGGGGGGGGAAATTTCAATCCAATCTGGCTCTCGATCCAGTCTTGGATCGTACTGGGTCGAGAATGGGTCAAAGGAGGGACCCTACCTTTTGTTCACTCCAGTCACTTATTGCTGAGTTTGATTTGAAGTATTGTTGGAGGTTACAGAATCCAAATTTAAGTGAATACACATTTTTGTTTTTCTGGCTCTCACAACACAACTCTCGTATTGATATGTTCCTGACTGCAGGTTCGATGACAGTGAATCTGGCAAATTGTAGAATTGGCAGTATCGCAGTAACGGACCATGCACCAGTGTTTTTAGATTTGAAATTAGGGTTTGATACTCACAGATCCTTCTGTTGGAAAATGAGTACCTTCTTTTTTGCAGGATGAGAAATTGGTGGAAACAGATTAGAAGCAGATCATTTTGTGACAGTGAACAGAACTGATGGAATGAGTATTAAGACTATTTGGGAGTCCTTCAAATGTAGTGTGAGGTCTTTTACTGGGTTTATCTAGTAGTAATAGGAAGAATGGATATGGAGAAACGCATCAAAATCTTTACAAGTGATTTGTTACGTGATCCTAGTGATTCTGATAAGAGATTGAAACTTTAAAAACTAAAGAGTTGGATGATAGGTTTACGACGAAAGCTGAGCAAGACCTATACAGATTAAAATGTTCGTATTTTGAACGGGGGGGGGGGGGAGAAGTGCGACCGCTGGCTTGCCCATAGACTTTGGCAACAACAGAGAGCTATAACCTCTATTAAGGGGAGGGATGGTCTCATAACGTTCAACCCTAGTGAGATTAATAGGACTTTCAAAGAATACTATGTGGAGTTGTATCAGTGGTTTAGGTGACACTTATATGGAAGGTTTGGAAAATTCTAACATTTCGGAGTTAGAAAAATCTCATGTGACTACTGATGAGATTAGGTTTGCAATTGGTAAACTGAATTCAGGCAAAATTCCCGGACCAGACGGATTACCTGCTGAATTTTATAAGATTTTACCAGAGTCGGCTGTGGTGCTTTTGAGGGACATGTTTAATGAATCTAAAGAAGTGGGTTTATTGCCGACCTCTAACAATCATGCAACTATCAGTTTTCTTAAAGACAAAGACAGTAGTTTGACGTCTAGCTATCGCCCGATAAGCTTGATAAATACCGACAATAAAATATTGGCGAAACTATTGGCTGTTCTAATAGGAAAATTACTTGACAAACTTGTACACACTGATCAATCTAGCTTTGTTCATGATCGTAGGACTTCTAGTAATGTTAGAAATCTATTAATGTTAATGATTCAATGGAAGACGTCGCAGTGTTCTCACTAGACGCTGAAAAAGCATTTGACCGGGTTAACTGGCAGTATCTGTTTTCTGTCTTGCGTGCTATGAACTTAGGTGAGGAATACATTTCGTGGGTTACCATGTTATATGCGTGTCCAACAGCCAATGTCAAAACTAATGGACAATTGTCGACTTCTATTCGGTTACATAGAGGTACAAGGCAAGGGTGCCCACTGTCGCCACTGTTATTTGTTCTTGCCATTGAGCCGCTGGCAATTGCCTGGAGGTATGATGCTGGGATACGAGGACTGAGCTTCCAGGGTGCTGAACAAAAGGTATGGTTGTATGCGGCCGATTTGCTGGTGGTATTGAAGGACTTGGCTACGTCATTGCCTAATCTGATGAGTTTATTGGACAAATTTCATGGTGTTGCGGGACACCAAACCAACTGGTCTAAGTTTGTTTATAGGGCACCCAAAAACCCTTTGCTAGCTGGGCACACAGAATAACGAGAATGCTTAGAACTTGGTTACAGGTTGCATATTACAGGTTGTTGGTAACATAAATTGTATACAGTAATTACATTATGTACATTCTTTACATGTAAGGGTGGAAAGGTAACAAATGATCTACATTAAATACATTATGTACATTTTACATTTAAGAGTGGAGAGGTACGTGTGTCATCCATCACAATGCTCAGGGTTGCCAGTTTCAGAGGTCGTTGCGTCGAAGCCAGGTGCGGGTATGGTGCCTGAAGCTGTTGTAGGGCTGGTCCCTTCTTAGTTCAACTGGTAGGGCGTTCCAGCACTGGGCTGCTTGCACAGGGAAGCTATTACCTCCTGGTTTTTTTGTCGCAATCTAGGGGTTTGGAGGCAGAAAGAGTTGGCTGTTCTGGTTGGTCGTGCAGTGGTTTTTCTTATTATTCTATCCTTAGAGTATTCGGCGGGGGTGGGGGGGGCTGCATTGTTCAGACATTTGAATGGTATTGTGACAATTGTGAAGGTGATCCTATTGCTGATTTTTAGCCAGTTGTATTTTCTCCGTACATTCGAGATGTGCTTTTTAGCTGGGACGTTCAGGGCCATTCTAAGCGCGTTTTTGTAGGGTTTGAAGTTTATTGATGTATTTATTTGTGCCTGCATAAAGTGCATTGCATTAATCCAGTTTGAGAGGATTAGTGCATTGGCTAGGATGATGCAGCTAGCTGGTGAGAGGAAGGCTCTGCATGCTTTAATGAGTTTACTGGTATAGGCTGTGGATGAGGCCAGGGAGTTCACTTGTTTCCTTGGGGACAAGTGGAGTCCAAATAGAAACCAAGGGTTTTCACCTCTTTGGTGACTGGGATTATATTGCCATCGATATTGAAGGAGCTGTATTTGGAATGGAGTTTTTTTAGGTTGTTGGGTGAGCCTAGAATGAGGATCTGTTCTTTTGTCATCCATGCCTGAATGAGGATGTAAATTTTGTTGACTAAAGCTGTATCCGTAGTGAAATTGCCTGAAAGGGGGGGATGAGGATCTGGGTGTTGTCTGCATAATTTGTTTAGGTGACACCCAGTCTGTCCAATTTGTCGAATAGAGGTTTGGTAAAGATCTTATACATCGTTGGCGAGACACACGAGCCCTGTGGGACTCAACATGTTGTCTGGATAGGGTCTGCAGAGTCTAAGGTGGAGAAGACTCGCATGCTTCTGTTGTCGAGAGGGTTGGATCCAGGCTATTGCTTCACTTGAGAAGTGGGTGGCTGACGCAAGGTGTTAGCAGAGTGCTGCGTGGTCCACTTGGTCAAAAGCCGCCGACAGATCAAGGAGGAGTAGCATAGCTGTGTTTCCTTTATTGTTGAGCTCGTCAATTTGGGCTTTGAGATCTATAAGGGCAGTCTCAGTGCCATGTTGCGGTCTGAAGCCCGTTTGACGAGTGCCGGTTGGTCTCCAGGTATTTTTGGAGATGGGCCACTGTGTCAATTATCTTCAGGAGGAAAGGGACAGTAGTGATGGGCCTATAGTTGGTGGGGATGGAGGGGTCTAAGGTTTGATTTTTTAAGCAGAGGGAGAACCCAGGACTCTTTTAAGCTACTTGGGATGGTGCTAGATGAGAAGGAGGAATTGATGCGTTTTAGTGACGAAGGGGGCAAGGTCTCTAGCGGCATCCTTGATGATCTGGGCCTGGCAGTAATCGCCTTTGCAATTGGATGGTTTTAGTGAGGCAATGATTTTTTTCAGTTTCATGAGTGGAAGAATTTGAAGGGTGTTAGGCTAGGTTTGGGCGTGGGCATGCTGGGAATTTCACTAAGAGGGAGCAAGGCTTTTTTTATAGCAATTTTTGATTGTATTGCTTTTACTTTATTTGCGAGGGCATTTTGGATATTGGTACACCATTGCTTGTCTTTGGGTACGTTGTCAGGTGGTGATATGGGGGATTAGAGTTCTGGCAAGATTGCGAATAAATAGTTCATTTGTATTGGAGCATGCTTTGGAAATTCGCTCATTATAGACTTCTTTTTTAGCTTGGATGATTGATTTCTTATAATTCGTAGCGCACAGTTTGAGTTTACGTTTATTTTCAGCTGTAGGGGAGTGTTGCCATACAGTTTCAAGCCTCCTTTTTTCCAGTCTGTTCTTTTAGATGGGGGGTAAACCAAATATTTATGTGGGATTGTTTACTTTTACAGTTTTTCAGTGGGGCGTCCGAGGTCTTACCTATTAAACGACATTGTGATAAACGTTTGGTGTCTGACTGGGGTTTTCGGTGGTGTGACAAAAAATTGAGATATTTGGGTATTTGGCTAACCCCTGTGCTAGAAGTTATGGTGGGAGAGAACATGATGGATGTGTGTGGATCTAGAAATGAGTGTTCAGAGATAGTCTTTGTTTATCGCTTTGGGGCAAAGTGAACACTCTGAAGATGAATGCAGCTCCAAAAATTAATTATATATTGGGCATGCTTCCAATGAAAATAAGTCGGTTCTATTGGAAGAAAATTGATGGCTTGCTGCAATCATTTCATTGGGATAAGCCACCAAGACTACAGTTATGGAAGCTTCAATTGCCCATGGAAAAAGGAGGACTTGGTGTGCTGAATTTTAAGGCTTACTTTGCCTTTTCTAGACACTTTGTCCCCTTCTTGAAGAAATCGCCGGATGGGTGGGTTGTGGCGGAGGCAAATCTATTGGGTCCACTTCCCCCTAAAGCTATCCTCACAGCCACAAATGGCATTGTAAGAAAATTCAATTGATTGTGTTCTTGAGGGAAACTTCGAAAAGTATTCATGAAATGCTGGGCTCTGAGGCTTTGAAAACTTCCCATGCTTCTATTTGGTTGAATCCGGGAATAGTTGAGAGGGGTAAATCTTTGTTTTGGCTGGAATGGTCCCTCAGTGGAATAAATTGGATTGGTGATGTAAATAAGGAAGGTAAATGGATTGAGGAGGAGGAGGAGGAGGAGGAGGAGTTATGTGCCAAATTTACCATAGCGGCTATTCCAGTGGTGATTTAAAAAGATGTATAAAAGAGATGGATGAGCAAAGTGATACTATTGTGGACCTCTTTCTAAAGGAAGGTGAACCTGGCTGCGGTTCCATTGCCAGCCAAATATATAATCGGATTGTGTCCAATTAGAGAGAGATTACAGAACTAAGAATAGAATGGGGCAGGAGGTTGGACCGTGAGATTTCTGAGATGTGGATGGGGATGTGTGCTAACATTAAACTTTGTTCGATTAACTTACAAGGCAAATAAAAATTCTCAACAGAGTCCCGGAGAGGTTTGTTGGATTCGGATGACTGCTGGAGCTGTGGAACTGGAGTGGGAAGCTTGGAACATATGATTTGGGACTGTATATGTGTCCGTGGATTGTGGCGGGATGTGTGTAACATATGCCTACGGATTTTACATCAGGATATTGCTCTAGATTTCAAAACGATGGTCTTGAGTTGTGACGAGTTACTTGTGGATCTTTCAGTCTCTCAGAATGAAATTCTATTCAGGGGGGCTTGTATGTACAAAAAATGATATTGAGGAGTTGAAGTCTCGAACAGCACCAATGATTGTGGATTGGATCGAGGAGATGAATTGTCTTGCCGATATGCAAAGAATAATCTACAGGAAACTAACTTGTATGCTAAAATTTGGGATGAGTTTCTAAAAATGTACTAGTCCCCTGTTTGTAATTATGTGCTCTTATCTGCACGCCTTATATTGTTTTAATTGTCATTAATTGTTCTTTGCTCTTTTGTCAAAATTACAAATGTATAATTAATTGTAAAAAAATATTTCATATGGGGCCTTTTCTGCAATTACCCGCCGCAAAAGAAAGTGCTTTCACAGTGGAGCCTGAATACTGTCCTACCAGCACTAATGAAATCACTTTGAGTCAATGGCTACTACGGACATAAAATATGTATCGTGGAAGAAGGCCTTCCTGGTAGCAGTCACGTCCTTCAGACGCGTGTTTGAGATGCATGCATTATCAGTCAACCCACCTTATCTACGTTTCTACACAAACAAGGTTGTGTAGAAGCCTAATCCAAGCTTCATTCGTAAGTTAGTATTGGAATTGGTAACCCGTCAATAGAAAACCGGGTGAGATTAAAGCATTCTGCTGAGTTTAACAGCTTGTTTGTAGCCTTTGAGGCCCCCAGAAGGGAATTGACCCATTTCCAAGCAAGGCATTGCACAATGGGTCACCCCTGCTATCACAACGGCACATACACAGGCTAACGGGGCCCCTGCAAGGGTCTATTGGAGTGCATTCTACCTGAGCAGTGGGTTCGTCTGCAGCATTATGGGTAGCAATTACCCTGTCGGACATCTGCCATTCTGCTACATGGGCAGCACTACACACCTTTGTGAAGCATTACTGAATTGAGGGACAAGGGGAAGCAGAGGCAAGAGAGACATCCTGCCGCTCCTGTTTCAAGAAGGTATAGCGAAGAGGAGGATGCTGTTGCTGAACCCGGTTGAGACCCCTCAGGGTGCAAAAAGGGAGAGGGGGTGGCAATTGGGTCGCAGGCCAGCCACGGGCTGTACCCCCAAGACATGGATGTTTCGTCCTCTGACTAGGAGGACCCAGAATTGGTGCACACAATCCACGGAGACGTGGAGAACGACGGCGGAAACGCAGACAGCACAGGGCCTAGTATCCTGTTCAGCCAAGGGATGTATCCCTGGACATCATTTTTGACCCTACACATGTTGATGTTGGAAATCAAGAAAAGTATACTGCAGCCTGTCACAAACTAACCCCCCCCCCCCCCCCCTGCCGAGAGATCCGGCCGGACGGACGGACACAGTCATGGCAATGACAGACATAATCACGCCGGGCAGATTGCCGCAGCCGAGGGCATCTCCACAAGATGAGATGGGGTAGTTTCATGCCATGGTCACCAGAGGTTCTGAGCTCCTCCAGCCGACAACAGAGGAGACCAAAAAGGAAGGCTTCCTATACCAGAGGTGCGACGCCAAGAGGAAAACCATCCTGGCGGTGCCCCTCCTGGACGACGTTTGGGAAAAAGGCCTGGCCCTATTGAAGAATCCCACCCCACCCCGGCAGGATAGGCTTGTGAAAAAGTACAGGGTGATGGAGTCAGCACCCAAGTGCCTACAGTCACCGGACTCTGTCGGTGGCTGTGAGGAAGAGATAGTCTAACCCCTCGCCATTGTTCTGTCCTTCCCCTTGCTGTCTGGAGGAAGTTGGATTCCATGGGGAGAAGGGTCTGCAGCATGGACCATCAAGGCGGCCAAAGATCTGGTGATCTGGCCAGGTATATACTGTGGTACAAACTGGCCCTCATGCTGCAATTCCTGCCCTCCGGGGGGGTGGGAGGTGGCTTCGGACCATGCCATCACTGTGGCCTTGGACATCGCCAACACCGGTTTCTGACAGATTGGTGGGGGGGCGGTGTCTGCCTTGGTCGAGCCTGGCTGAAGACAACCAATTTCCACCAGGAGGTCCAGACGAGGGTACGGGGATGACCTTTTTCGGGAAGGCCGTCAATGAGTCCTTGCAGGCCATCAAGACAGATGCGGAGACGGCTCGTGCCCCAAGTACACTCCACAGCACCGCTCTTCCTTCTGCTCCTCCAGAGGAAAGTCTGGCAGATCGACAAAAGGTTTTGGTGGAGGCTCCTCGTAGTATCGTCAGCCCTCCCGTTATACAGCTTTCAATGGTGGTGGGCATCGCCCCAAGGCGGAACGCAGGTTCCAAAGCCGGACTGAACTGGCCAGGATGTCTGGCCCCTACCCATGCACCCCAGTGGGAGGCCGGCTGACTGGATTCGTCAGCGTGTTGAAAAACCTCCAACAGATTGGTGCTGGATGCTCTCGCCCACGGACATACCCTGGAGTTTCAGCAAAAATTGTCTGGTTCCCTCCGGGGGCTGGGCAGGAGCAGCACATCCCTTAGCTCCTCAGGAGGTACTGGCCATTCTAAGAAAGTGGGTGATGGAGCTAGTACTAAGGCAACTCCAGGGTCTAATCCAGATACTTCTTAGTCAGAAAGAAGACCGGGGGCTAGAGGTCCATTCTAGACCTGCGGCGTCTCAACAAATATGTTAATGTTAAAGGTCATTTGTACTGCGCACTATCGCCACCGGAGTGGTCCCCTGGCGGCTCTGAAAGAGGGAGGGTTAGTGGGTGGAGGCTGGAAAAGTGCAAGATTGCAGTGATGTGCTGTTGGCAGCCTGAGCCCGGTGGTTCCGTCGGCTGGGCCTGGGTGTATGCGTCCGGTAGTCGTCGTGTGCTGATGTGCGAGTCTGTGTTTTTGTTTTGTTGTTGCAGTGTAGTGAAGTTCGTGCTGTTTGCTGCGCTAGAGGTTTGTGGTTGTGGTTGTGTTTGGTTTGGAGTTTGAGAGGTGTATGCAGAGAAGGAAGTTGTTAGTGGTATTGGTTAGTTTTGTATCTCTATCCTGGACTGAACCGGTTGGGCTCGTGTAATCTTACACAACGGGATGCTTAGGTTACACCCTGAGCCTCAGGTGGTACGTGCCCGTTTTTGCATTCGAGGCCATTTGAGGATTTAGCTGTCCCCTCCGCCCGCTCCCATAATAACCTTGCATGCTCCTCACCCCCTCCACATGACTAGCGCAGCTGCTAGTGTCCATACTTCCGATTGTGTGGTGATTGGTGGTATCTTGTCCGTTCCACAGGCCCGTGGTACCTAGTTGTGGCTGTACGGGCGGTGGGGGATGGTAAGGGTTGGCTGGAGTAGTTGCCTCCATTTCTCTGGGTCTCGTGGGTGGACCTCTGTGTCCAGCGTCAGCCCTACTGGTGCTCAGGGTACTTCTGTCGGAATCTAGGGGTTTGTCAATGTCCTTTTTTGATGAGTCGTTTGTCTTATTGTTTCGGTTTTAGTCTCTGGTGTTGAAGAGGCAGGTATTTAGTAATTTTCTGGATTTAAGGTGATCTTTGGTGTTCCTCATTACTTTTGGGATGTTGTTCCAGGTTTTCGCGGCTAAGTGGTAGAAAGCGGTGCCTCCGAGTTTCTTCTTGATGTAAGGTTTTTGTTCCAGTCGGATTTCGTTGGTTGACCTGAGCGGTCTTGTTGGCTTGTAGATTATTTTTTTTTTGTAGGAATTCTGCTCCTTGCCCGCTGATTGCCCTGTGCGTTATGCACATTTTTTGAAGATGATACGCTGTTTTACTGGGAGCCAGTGTAGTGTTTTTAGGGCCAGGGTGATGTGGTCTCTTCTGGATAGTTTGAGGAGTAGTCTGGCTGCAGTGTTTTGGATCTGTTGTAGCTTCTTCAGTAGGTATTCCGGTATACCGAGGTAGAGGCTGTTTGCATAGTCGATACTTGACATGATGAGGCCGACTATGGTGAGTGTTTTGTGTGTGAGGGAGAGGAAAGGTAGTATTTTTCTTGCCATGTGGAGGAGGAAGAAGCATTACTTGACTGTTGCGTTTATTTGCGGTTCAAAGGTTAGGGTGTTGTCCTCATGTTCCAAAAAATGTGGATGTTGAAGTTGCAGCACATGGTCTGCTGACTGGAGGAAGGAGACTTCTTGATGTCACTGGATCTGGAGGACGCCTACTTCCACATCCCCATTCACTGGAAACCTCTCCAGTTCCTATGCTTCGTAGTGCAGGGGAGACGCTACCAATTCAAGGTCCTCCCTGTTGGCCTAAAGTCGTCGCGCATGGTGTTCACAAAGAGCCTGGTACCAGTGGCGGCCCATCTAAGTCTACGAGGGATACAAGTGTACCCGCACCTCGACCACTGGCTCGCCTGGGCCATGTCGAGGGAGGTAGCCGTCAAACACTGGGAGAGCACTGTCCAGCTTCTGACAGATCTGGGGTTCTCCTTATCCAAAGTCCTGATTGACACCACAAAACGTGCTGTTCCTTGGAGCCCGGCTCAGCATGGCCTCCTGCCTAGCGTCGCCCTCAGATGAGAGGGTAGCGCCCATGCGGGGGAGTGCAGCGGCTGTTGTCACTGAAGTCCGCCACAGTGCAGACCAAGTCGCTGCTTGGCATGATGTCGTCGTGCATCTACCTTATCCAGCTCTGCAGGCTGCAAATGTGACCCCTTCAGGAGTTCGTGGACGCTCGCTGGATACAAGTGTTCGGAAGCTTGACGGATAAGATCCCGCTCAACGCAGAGTTACGTCGGGCGATGAAGTGGAGGGGCGTACACTCCATCGCCCAGGGCACAGGGTTTCAAACACTTCAGACCCCCCATACCAGGCGACAGTCACCACAGACATTTCCCTGGAGTGCTGGGGAGCCCACATCGGATGGCTGCCGGACGAGAAGGAGCTCCACATCAATATCCTGGAACTGCGGGCAGTGTTCGGGGCCCTCAAGTTATTTCTTCTGTCCCCGACGAGCAAGGCGGTGAGGAATCTCACCAACACCACCATGATGTTCTACATCAGGAAGCCGATGGGGGCACTCGATTCCCAGCGCTCTCCAAAGAGGTGGCCAACTTGTGGCACTGGGCCGTCGGCCAAGAGATGTTCCTCCTCCCTACTCACCTGGCGGGAGTCGAGTACCACCGCCGACTCCCTGAGCAGGGAGTTGCGCTCCTGCCATGAGTGGGTATTTCGGTAGGACCAGGTGGACAGCATATTCATCAAGTGGGGCCGACCCAGGCTGATCTGTTTGCGATCGCAGCCTACTATAAATGCCAGAAATTTGCCAGCAGGTTCCACCAGCCGAGGAGCATTGGGAACACGTTCTCTTTCCCATGGGAATGCCTGTTTCTGTACGCGTTCCTGCCCGTGCCTCTCCTGCTGCGAGACAAATGTGCCGATGCAGGATGATACCATGGCGTGGCCTGGGTAGATTTGGTACCCGGACATTCTCCGCTTCCAGCGTCGCTTCTGGTCAAGCTGCCAGTGGTCGCAGATATGCTCACCAGAGAAGGAGGCGCAATCCTGCATCACAAACCAGGATCGCTGAACCGGAGGGCTTGGCTCCTGTAGCATTAGTTTGGAGGATATGAGTTGCTGGTGGACTGCAGGTCCTTGCCAAGGCCAGAGCCTCGTCAACTTAGTGCTACAGTCATTAGTGGAAGCATTTTGCTAGGTAGTGCCAGTTGCAGGAGATCAACTCTGAGGGGTTCACAGCCTTGCAGATTCTTCCATACTTGTTCTCCTTGGTCAAGGTGGGGCTGGCGCACTCTATCAAGGTGCATCTGGCGGCTATCTCCTGCTACGCCAGGTCTCCAGACAGATCTTCTCTTTGGTGCCACTGTCTCGTCAAGGAGTTCCTCAAAGGACTGTTTTGATCTTTCCCTCCGGTGAAGGCTCCTGCCCCAGCGTGGGAGCTCAAAGTGGTGCTGACGAGGTACATGGGAGCTCCCTTCGAGCCTATGCGTCGGGCCCCTCTAGTTCCTCTTGTGAAAAGAGGAGGACCAAGTTGGATACCTGTAACTATTGTTCGCCAGCATGGGTCTGGTATGGATTCACATGCGACCCCCCCCCCCCTCCCTACTCCTGTGCGGCGGCTGTTGGTCATACTGACCATTTATGTGCTTTCCAAATCTGAAGATGGCTGCCAGAGGGCTTGGTGAGAGGGCAGACATTAGCTGGGGGCAGTATGACTCATTGGTTTAGAGGAAAAATGCAGTTGCTTTTTCTTTTACCGAGGATTCCCAGCCTGACGACGGAATATTCATGAGCATGTGAATCCATGCCAGACCCATGCTGGAGAACAATAGTTAAAGGTAAGTAACTTTACCCATTCTTTGTGGCATTATCTTCCTTTCTATTGGAGAAAATAAGGCTATAGGTTTGGTTTCATCGCACCCTCTGTAATCAAAGTGCTGCCTTCAGAAGTACAAAATAGCAATGTGTATAGGGTCGGTGTTCTTCACTTTGGTGCTCTGACTCGAATATAGTACACAAGCAGTTTAAGAAGATAGTTATTTCATAGCCTTTTAGGAGTAACTAAAAACACACCTGTTCACGAGACATAACTGAACCTATAACAAGCTTGGATATTATATTGTGCTGCTGATACATGCCAAGAAAGTATGTTGTGTATGTTAGGTACTGCATAAATGCCACCTGTTGCCAGTGTAATTTGTAATAACCAAAGTGGGTTTCTGTAAAATTTCTGCTTCTGTGATGGGGAAAGGAACAATAAACTGAACATGCATGCAATTTTTGACCAACTGATTTCTATTTCAGAAAGCCACAAAGAAAACTGAGAAACTGAAACCCGAAGAGAGAGACGTTTCTGATGTAACTGGGCTTAGTAATGAAGATCTGAAAGAAGAGCTTATTAAATATGGATTGAATCCTGGACCTATAATGGGTACGTGTATTAAACTACACCAAGATGATGCTATTTCATGAAAACATTTTTCGACATTTGTTATGAGCTGTGCTTAGCAATGGCAGCATCTACGAGAAGTCGTGACAATTTGTCTTCAAAATAGCAGAAATCATTGTTCTGCATAAACTGTTTGAGCACGAGGTCCAACTATAGTGGACACATTTGGCACTTGACTTTTGAAAGATTTGCTTGGTTTGCATATAAACTACTTGCAGGTTACATCTTGTATTTTGACATTGGACATAGGGTATTTGGTATTGGCTTGCTTCCTATTCCATCGGGAAGCCCCAAGTGATGAGCTTTCAGTTTCATCATAACCTTTCTCTTAAATGTTACTGGGCTCGTTTGCCTCCCTCTTAAATCCTATAGCATCTCTGCACCTATCAGTTAACGGGAAGCAAGTGTGCAGGCTCTAGTCTTGGAATGGACTGGAGCATCAGGCTTCACAAAGACACTGTGCCGCTCTGCATGAAGCAAAAAGGGAATTGTGGGGGATGTTTGAAAATGTCCTTTGCCCATAGCTTGAAGCACAGCATGCCACTAGACCCACACCTTAATGCTATGCGTTTTGTAACAATGCTTTAGTCGGTCTTGTATTATCTGCCTTTTCCTCAGATTATTTTGAAAGACTAATCAACGGGTGCATGGCCGAATGAAGTAGCTAAGGCCCCTCCTGGGTGAAGTGCTCTGGGAACCAGGTTGCCATGGCTTGCCCCACAATCTGAGGCTAGTTTATGGAATTGTTTTCAGTAGAGCCTAAATCCTGATACCAGAGCAATTGGTCGCCACAGATACGTCACTTTTACTGGGGACACTTTGGTATACCACAACCTCCACCCCAAAGGTGGTCCAGATGCCAACCTGGGGCTGTGGCAGGTTTTGTGGCAGAGAATAGTTCTGAAGCATGGCTCTGTAGAAATGTGGGTCCGGGCACTTTAATGCAAGAGAAACTAGGGCTAAAAAAAATCACGTCCACTTGCATAGGCAAAGAGATTTTATGACGGGTGGGGACAATTTCTGTTGTCCACGCCCTTCATGACGAGTACAGATATGTAGAAACATTTAATTTACTAGTTGGTACAAAGCAACGTACTTTTCAGTAAATAGCACATACATTTTCACTTTGCGTGGTTGGCTACTGGGTATAGCATTGCGCCTTGTATATTTATGATCTGCACCGTTTAACAAAGTGGATTTTTTTTATTTTGCAACATTTTTGGAGGAGTGAGAATGTTTTGGGGTGAGTAGGGTTGAGTAAGTAACGCGCCCTGTAGTGCTTTTAATATATGTTTGCAATTTTTTTTTTCATGCTTCTAAATAGAAACACATTATGCTCTTTTATGTAGATTTATTTTCTTGTAAGGATACGAGAATGAAAAGAATAGTCAACATGTAGTTCCTAATAGTAGCACTAAGGTAGTTTACAGATGCTCAGCTTCCTAATTTTCTATTCACTTCTACGACTGTAGGAATATTTATGTATGGATTTATTAGTTTAGCTGGGCCAAAGCAAACTAATATTCCTGATGTAAAATCCCTACCCACAATTACGGGTAAGGGGGGGAGAGGGGAGGGTGACGGGAATTGCTCAAAACCCAAAATATATTTAAAGAAATGACTCAAATGTTTAAATAAGTGGTTTCCTGCTTTGCAACAAGGAAATTGCTACAATTTGCGTGAAGGTCTGGGAGCGCCCCCAACGAGGACAAACGTGGCCAAATGACCTCCTCTATGGAAGATGCCCATTTGGGAGGGTCACTGTATTTTTCACAGAGTTGAAATATCCATTTATGTATCGTTCTGGTCCCACCCACTTGCAGTCCATCACCGAAATACTAGGCAATTCTCCTCTGAACTAACAGCAACCCAGACACGTGTTCGGCCTTGTTGGGCCTCCTCAGTAAGGTGATGTTGTGCCTTTCTACACACAGTGAGCAAGTGGTCCACATCTGGATTACCCTAGGTAACTGCCGGTAAAAAACAAAGTCCCTGAACATTTGCAAAGGCCCGGAAGCCCAATGTAGCCTCGCTATAATTTTAGCTACAAGAAAAATTGGTCAAAACAAATGTTACTTGCCTACATTAATCTCAATACTGGTTCTCACATAAGCATCCATTTCCATAAGCAAATCTATATATATATATATATTCAGAATACAAATGGTCCACATGAAATAAATCTAATAGCAATTTCATAAAACACCAACATTTAGTAAGATAATACATTTACCAAATGTAATTGGCCAATAGGTAGAGATCCCACATTGTCATTGGTCCAGATCCCACTTCCAAGTTCACATAAGCAAATGGTTTCTATGAATATGTTCGAGACGTCTCATTCCATTAATAGATGTGTAGTTGTTTCCATTAGTACCACAAAGCTTGCGCAATTTCAAGGCTCTGCTTGACGTCTAGGGATTCTACTATATTAAATTTGATTTGCATAAAGCTGAAGAAGTGTTGCTAGGAAATTCCAGCAACTACTGTGGGACTATTTTACGTTCAAGTTATCAAATATAATCCCTGCTTACTGATTTAGCAAACTTGTTCATTATATTCATGGATCCCTCTTTTGATATTCATGAACTTGTGCTTGTGCAGTCAATCCAAAGGCATTGCCTGCCAAACACTTGACTCGTATTAGCAGGTCAATGGTGGTATCTAGAAGACTAGACATATTGGTTGGATGTCTGGCAATTTTAGCAATTAAGGGGTCGGGAGCAGAAATGGCACACTCCAATAAAGGTTAATATGGTGCATAGTTGAAATGGAACTCTCAATCCATATGCTTTTTTCTGCATGATAATATTAAGTAGGGAGACTACCAGGGAGTGGTCAGACATCAAAGATGGTGACTTTCCAATGCTTTGACTGTCTTAATACTTTTAGTCACCCAAACTTTGCTCCGAACGTCATGGAAGGAATAATTTGGCCTTATAGGCCTTAATGATTACATTAATGGAGTAGCCCATATGTTTTAATTCAAAGCTTCTAATGGCTCCCAGCTGCCTATTAACCATCATTTTTAGTTTTTGCCAGCTGAGCCTTGCAGTTTAATTTATGGTCGGTCATGCCTAAATAAAAATAGGTTACTATTTCTACAGGCGTCTGGGTCAGATTACAGATAAATGTGTTTTCTCCTAGTCTCCTGCTGCCTGGAAAAAAAACAATAAACTTTGTTTTAAGGGTTTTCATTTGTAAACTATGTAATTCACTGTTGTAAAATGTTTAAATTGGGACTGCAATCTAATATTAAATCATCCACGTTGGGTACGAATATTAGGGCAGAGGAAAGGCTGGCGCGATATAGGTTGAACATAGTAGGGCCTTAAATACAACCCTGTGTAAGTTCAATATAGGTAGGCTGAGTTTGGTTACTTTCCCAGTCTGATTAAGTGCTACTCCATCCATAGTTGGTGTGGAGTGCAACAGTCTTCTTTAGCAGACCAGCTGGAATATTCTAGCTGTCATTTTTGCCAGAGCTCTCTTCAGTATCAAATGCAGAGCTGAAATCGATGAAGGCCACAAGGTAGTTGGTAATTTTGCCATGATGATTCCACTAAGGTTGCAAGTGCCAGTATGTACTCGTGTTAACCCCCTTTCGGAATCCAGTTTAAGTGAACTGAATACTATGGGGGTTTTAGGCCCAGGTAGCAGTATTCCGGCAAATCTTAGCTGGTGCGTCCATCATGGCTAATATTCTGTAGCTATCAGGAGTACTATGCAATCTTCTATATACTGGCACAATGATGGTCTCCAACTCTTTCGGAGCATACCACTTTTGCTGATGGCATGCAATAATCTGATTGATTTGCTTCCCTCAATGGATTCATTTTGATGTTTTTAATGCTTTTAATTATACTTGCCAAGACTTCTTAACGACCCCCTCCCCCTAAGCATGACGCCTCGGTCACCTTTGGTAGATAGCCTTTCCAGCCAGATGACTGCGACTGAGCACGGGTCACTTCTTGGTGACCTTTATGGAATGGATGGTGGTGGTTTCCATTTTTATATTGGCCATTCCTTTGTGGGCCACCAGTTCAAAGCTGTTAGTAAATGTAGTAATTTTGGAGATCACATTTTCATATTCTGCTTAGTATACACACTGTGGTACATGGCAAGTTGCTTAATAGAGTGCCTAATTATCTGGTCATCCCTAATAATAGCTCATGGCTCGTCAAAGTCAGTTGCCATTTTCTCCCCAAAATGGGAGATTAACTAATTCCTCAGATTGGCTGCTGTACGATCAGCCTTGTCTTAATTGGGAGGCCTCCAATGTATTCCATTCACACCAGGATTTAAATTCACAATCCCAGTCTGGTAGAGGTGGGGTGGTTCTTCGAAATCAAGTGGCTGTCGAGGCAGCGTGATCACATTCGTCTGATTTTCATGTCCTCCACAGGGCAGATTTTAAAGTAAAGTTATTTAGGACCTAATGAAACTATCCCCTGGGCAATATAGAACTCCGGTTCTTGGTGTAGGCATGTATCACTCAAGGTACTGGTAGTGTGGCAGAGCAGCCAGGCTTATTTTAGGAGGGAGATGGGGTAGTAGGAAGGTACAAATAAATTGTAGCTTACACTTAAAAATGCTGGTAAATAGGCAACGAACAATCGTTCAATATCTGTGCACATGGGCAAAGGGCAATCTTCAGAAAGTTGAGTGCTATCAGTTGGCGCAAACAGTGTATAACTGATACAATACTTCTGGTAAGTAAACCAGTGTGGAAAGACTTATAAAATGGCAGTATACAATTCAAGGTAAGTAAAAACTGCTTTGTAGTAAACTTTGTAGTTACTTTTTTAGAGTAGTAGACGCAATTCAAAGGTAAGTAACAACTTGGCAATTACTTTTGAGTATGGTGGTATGCAATTCAAAGATAACAACTTTGTAATTCTTTGTTTCAGAACCTTATGAGAGAAACACCAACAAAAGGCTAATTATTTCACAATGAGTGTAGGTTTTAGGAGTTCTTCCCTATTTTGTTCCGAGTCTCTTTCAGGGTCCGATTGGAGGTCCGAAAGGTAGACACCAGCTGTAAAAAGGTAGACTTCCTGTGGAAGTCTTCTGTAGCAGGTAAATAACCGTTCTTGTGGGTAAAAGGATTCAAGGACTTTGGAGAAGGCTGCTGAATGCACACCAGCGTTGGGCCTGCACGAATGTGTTTGGGCGAACTCCAGAAATGTACAAATCCCCCCCCTAGCCACACAGGAGCAGCAGAATGACTCTGGATAAGTATTGCCTCAAGTCTCCTACAGCCTCCGCCATTAAGCAGGCGGACGCCCTCAACAATGTAGCGGCTACAGGACGCTGTCACCGAATTCTTTGTCTCAAATGAAACAAAAGGACACCAGGGATTTTGCAGCAGCAGTCGAGTGGAAAAGCTCCCAGCAAAGGATTCTTTGTTGCTTCTCATGGCTCTGATTTTTGGTGCCATTTTCAGGATACCAGATGAACGGGTGTCTGATCAACTTGCCTTGTTTTCTCGGCCCAGCAATCTGCTGAGGGGACTTAAGAGTGGAGTCTGACATCTGGAAGGAGTCCACCAAAGTTTCAGGAATATTTGTTCTTCAGACTATGCACATCACTCAGATTTGAGGTCCAGGAAGGCCCCCCAGTATGGCTGAAGGACCAGGAAAGGACAGGCACGTGATTTAAGAGCGAGTATACAGCCACCATTTTGAGTTAAAGGTGACTCTTCTGTGCATTACAAGGGCTGTGAGCACAGCCTGTGGGTAATTACACCGGCAGAACATGTCCACTGCTAAGCTAAATGTTACAGGAGCAGTGAGAAAGGGGCTAATGTAACCCCTCAGCACTCCACATAAGGTGGTGTGTGCTGAGCTTACAATATACAATGTTTAAATGGTATCCCTCTACCCTTGGGGAAAATGCCTTCTTATAAGGAGAATAAAATAAAAAGGAGGCCCAAGTCGCTCGCTGGCAACACTGCATAGAAAGTGCTGTGTGCTGCAAAAGTAAATTGCAAATCATAAAAAGTTGAAAAATGTATGTAGACACAAAAATGACTCCCCTAGTCAGAGTAAAATAGTGGGTGTAAAGGTTCCCACTGACCCAGTAACAGATGGAAAACCCCCACAAGTCCAGCAAAATGTGAGGGTCTCGCATGTGAAGGAGATTTGGCATAGGGCTGAGCAGGTGAGTCGTGGCCTTGGGAGACCCTCCTGGGCCCCATTTTCGCCATCTTTAGGGCCTCATTTGCCCGTTGGCCTCTGCTTCCTTCCCGCCTCCCCCAACCTGCCCATCACCCCTGATTGGTCCTTCCACCTTCCCATGCTTCCATCAGGCGCTGCACAGGTGAGAGGCCCTGCACAAGACCCTCCTGGGTTCTTTAAAAAAAAAAAAGATTGAGAGGCCCGGTGTACCTTCTGGTACCGGCGCCCACGTGGTTTTCTCCCCGTTCCCCTTTCACTTCACATTGCTCCCCTCCCGCCTCCCAGACCACCCCTCACCTCGATTGGCTCACTCTACACTATTAAAGCCATCTCCCCAGGGCAGCCCCTGCAGCAAAAGGCCCCAAGGGCGGCTCCAACAGAGGCGGCAGACACCAACAAAACTGTGTGGCATGGGTGGGGTTTAGAGAAATTACTCTACTCCAGAAAGCCCCTGTCACTCTACCTTACCTTCCATAGCGTATACTACCATAGACTTTAATACATACATACTTAGGAAGACTTGTGACCACTGTAAATGGATTGTAAATGTAGCCTTGTGATGTATATGCTAGTGCCACGCATGTAGGGAACGGAACTTAAGCTTGCGTCGCATCTAGATAGAAATGTGAATGTCAGCATGTACCGCACCTAGATGGAATCCCATAATTGCAATGGACAGCAGTGCGAACTAACAAACCAACTAACTATACCATCCCTCTGCATACACCTCTCAAACTCAAGCCTAAAACGCAGCAATCCGCACAAACTTCACAACAATGCAACAAAACACACCGCACATAGACACAACATAACCCGGCGACTACGGACCGTAAAACACCCCAAGCCCAGCCAACGGACCCTCTGGGTTGAGGCTGCCAACAGCACATCACTGCTCTCTTGCACTTTTCCAGCTTACTCCCATTAACCCACCCCCTCTCCACCCCTTTTTCAGAGCCGCCACAGCGCCAGGGGACCACTTGGGTGGTGATAGTACAGATGTCCTTTAACATTAACATAACATTGAAAAATCTACCTAACCAATAGAGGGAGTAAACTGAGATGAGCAAATATATAATCAATTGTTGACACAATATTTTTAGTGACTAATGTATTGGCCTGGAGTGTCACGAGAACATTGGCTATTTAACATTAGCATGCCGTCGAAATGATGCATTTGGCCCAATGGTGGCCCTTTGTTGTATCCTTTTGTAGTAAGGTGCGATTGGCTAAACTTATTCCACTGATGGGTGTATCATTAAATGTCCAATCTGTGGTGATCTTTGCATTAAGATCACGCATTCAGAGGAATGGAAATGCAATTTTGTTTTGTTTAATAAAATGGAGTGGTCTTTTTTTAACATGGGAGGATCGTACATACTGATTACGAGACTAGTCTGTCTATCCTATGGATGATTCCCACTTGAGGATACCTGCTAAGACCTATTCAGAGGAAGCCTCTGTTTTGATCAGTTGATAAAAGTAACACTCAATAGTCCCCCTGCATAACTTGATTCTGGCATTGAATTCAACTAACCAAGTTTCCTGTATAGCTACCAGACTGTTAGCACACAATCCATCCTCTTTCGTGTAATTGGAGAACCCACAAGTATTCCATGATCTATAGAAATGGGTTAGGGTATACTTCAGTTATGGGTCTAGAGGGCAGCCTTAGCCAATTGCCATGGTCAACCTGTCGACCCTTCAACCTGCTGCTCAAATTGCACCGTTCTTTCACCAGTTTGCTAGAAGAGCAATTTGTAAGCAGTTTCCCTCCAAAAGCCTCAACCCCAACTTTTACTACCATGAGATGAGGGTTTATTGTGCCATAAAGAACCACTTAGTATCTTTTGCTAGAGCTTCTGGTTAGGGGGACATTAAGGTACAACCATATCCAAGTCTCCCATGTTCAATATCGCACCATGTCATAAAGTTCAGCTCCGAATCAGAGGTAAGCTCTACATTTGAGGTAGAGTGAAGCATGTCTTCAAATTGTTTTAAAGTATCTGTAATGCTGCACAAAGTAGGAATCTGGTGTAATCATTTTATTAATGCAGCTCAATTAAGAAAATGATATTGCTGTAAAACACACTACACTTTTAAGGTATTTATTTTTTTAAAGTTCTGTTTTATCATGTTCTCCACCAATACCTCAGTTTCAGCTTGCTGCGAGTGTTTGACGAGGGGCGGACCAGCCAAGATATTATTCCTAATCGTCTGAGCCCCTGCACTGGTGTGCTATTTAGGGAAGGATATTCTCAAATGCGCCAACCAGTAATAGGTTGGCGTAAGATGGGGCAAACATTGACCCCAAAGCTGTGCCTTGGAGCTTTTTATCGAAAACAATGTTGTGAGAAGTGTAGCATTGAGAGAATCATCTTGTTTTGTAGACTGATCTTGATTTGAGGAAATATCTTGTGATTAGCATCCCTTTATCATGCTGGATACTTGTGTAAAGGGACACTACATCTAAGGTGACGGTGATAATTTTGTTCCCATGGTATTTGTCATGATGCCTACCCCCGGAGCACCAGGACAGGCCCAGCACCCCCGGGAGCAGGCATCATGCCCTCGGGTAAAAGCCCAGCGGCCCCTAATAGGGGCTCTTTGGACTTTGTCCTGGCGCCATAGGCGCCAGGCTCATAAAAGAGGGTGTTTGGTGCACTTACCTGACGCAGACCATGCTGCATGAAGCCTCAAGCCAAATGAGGCTTAGGAGGGACTATTTTATCAAAGGAACTATTTTACTTGGGTGGGGCCCGTGGAAGAATACTTACCTGGAACTTCTTCCAAGGCTATTTAAACCACGCCCGGACTGCCACACGTGCTTCGCGTTGCTCTGCATCTAGCAGCTGAACGCTCACCGTGCCTGCTCCTGCATCTTGCCTCCAGCCACGCCCGCCTCGATCTTGGGATACCTGGAAGGAAGGGAAGAGAAAAGGGTGAAAACCAAGAAATTAATCTAACTTCCTACATGTGTCCGGAACCATCAAGCCAGCGATCCTGAAGATAGACATTCTTTAAAAAGCATCGCGCTACTTGTTGCAGTGCTGCGCATCACTCACCTGCCTCGTGGGCTCTTACTATCCACCGCGACCTTCTGGGCATTCCGCCACATCTCTGCACCTACAGGGGAGAAGAAGAGACAAAAGGCGAGCAGGAGGAACAAATGAGGAAAGCCTGATTTTCCGTCACAAGACTTACCTGGCCATATTTGACGGAACCACTCCTCATTTCGGGTCGGCGCCACTTCTTGGCCTGGTACCGCACCCCGGCCCCTAAGGGGAAAAAGAAAGACATTACTAGAGGGATTCAAAGACATTTAAAGGGATCATTTTATCACAAACTCACCTGAGTTTATCTCCGGCAGTATCCCTCGAAGCATCACTTCCACTCTGCACCTGAAAATAAGGACAGATCGCAGGTTAAGAAAAGCAAACAAAGAGAAGACTCTACTCTGGAACTTCTTAAACTGCATACTTACGGCATTTCGCCTTCCGAAATCAGTGGTTTAACTGGTCAAATACGCGCCCCTGCACCAGAAGCGGGATGGAGAGCTCATCCATTCAAACATTAAGGTGAGCCTTGATTGGGGATTTTGGAGGTGGTCAGAGAAGAGCAAAGGGGAGGTGGGAAGCAATCACAATACTCTGCAGACAGTTAATCCCCTTTCTCCACCTACAGAAAGATTTTTCTGTGGGCCAGACAAGCCAGATTTGGGGGTCCAGTTCAGTCGGTGTTTCGAATCCTGCGCTTCACGCTTGAAGAGGTCACAGCAATCCAGACCAGATCAGCGCCACCGAGGGAGCCAGGTGAGCGTTACAGTATTTGAGCTGTCTTACAAACAATGCTAAACCAGATGTTAGGGGCTGTAGATGGATGTATCGTGATATTTTTTTTCTGTGATAGATCCTAATCCATTGATGATGGGTCGAAAAGGCGGAAGATCCTTGTATTGGTTATGTACTTTGGGTATGAAGTAGATGGTGGCCATTATAGAGTATTTCCTGTTCAAATATAGGAGGTCTTCTTCTGACAGAAGCCTTGTTAAAACTAGTTTTTGCTTTTGTGGTTCCACTCTTTTTCCAGGTTGGGCGAGGGATTGTCGGCCAGTTCAAGTATTTTTGCTTGCTGAGGTGGTGGAATTTAATAAGGGCAGTTCAGGTCTACAAACCTTTTTCCTCATATCTCACCACTGGTATGGTGGGAGGGGGGGGGGTGCAAAACCATGGAAGGATTAGTGAAGGTAGCACACTCAGGATTATTACTGTTGGTCGGAATAGCCTTGTAGGACAAGTGTTTATAGCATTGAAATTTGCCCTTTGTATGGGTCACGGTTTTGTTGGTTGGGCAGCAGCAAATTGGCTAACTGCATAGTACAAACGGCAAATGAGGCAGTATTCCTGGTGTGGATCGCATTCCGCTTTAGGCTGGAAAAGTTGCTTATTTTGTTAGTAGTAGTTCCAATATGGCATGTAGAAGAGGATTTGGGCATTTTCAAAGAGTTGGCTCTCAGCCACATTTTTATGTTCTGTAGAAGTAATAGGCAGCGGTGCAGCAGATTCCAGTCAACGTCGCTGCAAATTCTCCCAATGCAGATGCCATGTCAAAATACAGAGCAAAAATGCTTTTCATGTGGTGATTCTAAAGTGGAGGGCACAGCGGTTCAAAGGGCTGCAAGCCCAGTAGTAACTGCAGGGTGTGCACAGAAAACCCTCTCCGAACACAGCTGGTAAAAATCCCATTAGGCAGACAGAAAACGCACAAAAAATGTATTTAATTTTAAATATACTCCTATGATTGGTTCTTACAATAACATTGCCAGCCTGTGCATTTACTGCTACAATTTGAAACTCGTCAGAATATATATTTTTTTCTCCAGTAAGAAATTCAGTATGGTATCAAAGTGAAAATGTACCACTTTTTGTTTTTGAGAATTTTTATGTATCGTATATTGAACTTGGTTCCTGTATATATGTGGGTTGTGAATCCATTACTTTGCGAAGGTCATTTAAATGTCGACACTGGTTAGCTTCCATAGGACTCCTACAGGACTGGTTTCAGAATACACTTGCAGGGATTTTGTTTTTTGCTCTGAAAACGTGTGTATAGTGTACTCGGAATGTGTAGCTTTCAACCTGTATATGCATGCACAGGTTTCAGTATTTTTGTACAGCTTTCAAAATCCGTATGTTTTCGTGCTGGAAATGTACTATTCTCCAGTAACATGGAATGCTATTTTCGGTTGCTCCAACATCTAATTTATGTTTGGACTTGCACCATCTGCACATTTCTTTGTATGTAGATTTGGACAATAGTGTCATAACTACACTATGGCCTGTCATTGTGTCTGTATAAGCCAAGTATTCCATTTAGTGATGTTTGTTAGGTAAGATTTCTCTTGGTAACTTTTCCCTCCATAGATTCTATGTTTTACAGGCTCATCCTGGTCCCCCCGATAATAGTGTTCATCCAGCTCCGCCACACCACCTCGGGCATTCCAGGCACTCGGCACTTGGACACAAATAATACACAAGAGACCTGTGGGGTAAAAAGAGCTGTAATGCAAACGCACAGCAGTGCTTAGTAGGGCTGCATTTGGCTCTGCTTCTCCCAGCCTTGGCTCATCCTTAAGTACAATGGAGTAGCTAAATCTATTCTCCACCCATTAACTGCACGTATCCTAACGAACAGGTCATTTCGCCGAACATGAAGAAAGTACATTCTGCAACTGCAGGCTGTTTGTGCGAGGCAGGTTCTGGCAGTGTCGTCACATCAGGGCTGTTCATGCCCGCCTGACGCCTCGCAGCATTCCACAGCTCATGTGCTCTGCGACATCTCTTTGCATGGATGTTCAGCTGTTAGGCCAGTCTATTATTCCAGTCCATTTGTATCCGAAGAATCTAAAGGAAACCAAAGGAAAGTTTAGAATCAGAAATGTTAACACTATTGACCCAATGTTAAAACTATGGACACCCAATCTTTTTGCTTAGTT